>NC_140719.1:6870000-7475000 GCF_050655825.1 Lonchura striata | reverse complement strand
TTTGAGGTGGGGACAACTTCGGTGTGGGGTCCATCCTTCGATATAAGGATTTTTCGCAGTGAGGTCCCAGCCCAGGGCCAGCGGCCCCTGGGCACATCCTTTTTCCATTTTCCCTGGGAAAGAAAACTCAGCATTCCAGGTTCCTGATGTCAGTTTGTAGGGCTCCCTTGGGTCTATCAGGGCAGCACAAGTTTGAGGTGGGGACAACTTCGGTGTGGGGTCCATCCTTCTATATATGGATTTTTGTAGTGAGGCCCCAGCCCAGGGCCAGGGGCCCCCGGGCACATCCTTTTTCCATTTTCCCTGGGAAAGAAAACTCAGCAGTCCAGGTTCCTGATGTCAGTTTGTAGGGCTCCCTTGGGTCTATCAGGGCAGCACAAGTTTGAGGTGGGGACAACTTCGGTGTGGGGTCCATCCTTCGATATAAGGATTTTTTGCAGTCAGGGCTAGGGGCCCCTGGGCACATCCTTTGGCCATTTTCCCTGGGAAAGAAAACTGAGCAGTCCAGGTTCCTGATGTCAGTTTGTAGGGCTCCCTTGGGTCTATCAGGGCAGCACAAGTTTGAGGTGGGGACAACTTCGGTGTGGGGTCCATCCTTCGATATATGGATTTTTCGCAGTGAGGTCCCAGCCCAGGGCCAGCGGCCCCTGGGCACATCCTTTTTCCATTTTCCCTGGGAAAGAAAACTCAGCATTCCAGGTTCCTGATGTCAGTTTGTAGGGCTCCCTTGGGTCTATCAGGGCAGCACAAGTTTGAGGTGGGGACAACTTCGGTGTGGGGTCCATCCTTCTATATATGGATTTTTGTAGTGAGGCCCCAGCCCAGGGCCAGGGGCCCCTGGGCACATCCTTTTTCCATTTTCCCTGGGAAAGAAAACTCAGCAGTCCAGGTTCCTGATGTCAATTTGTAGGGCTCCCTTGGGTCTATCAGGGCAGCACAAGTTTGAGGCGGGGACAACTTCGGTGTGGAATCCATCCTTCGATATAAGGATTGTTTGCTGTCAGGGCCAGGGGCCCCCGGGCACATCCTTTTTCCATTTTCCCTGGGAAAGAAAACTCAGCAGTCCAGGTTCCTGATGTCAGTTTGTAGGGCTCCCTTGGGTCTATCAGGGCAGCACAAGTTTGAGGTGGGGACAACTTCGGTGTGGGGTCCATCCTTTGATATAAGGATTTTTTGCAATCAGGGCTAGGGGCCCCTGGGCACATCCTTTTTCCATTTTCCCTGGGAAAGAAAACTCAGCAGTCCAGGTTTCTGATGTCAGTTTGTAGGGCTCCCTTGGGTCTATCAGGGCAGCACAAGTTTGAGGTGGAGACAACTTCGGTGTGGGGTCCATCCTTCGATATAAGGATTTTTTGCAGTCAGGGCCACGGGCCCAGGGCCAGGGGCCCCTGGGCACATCCTTTTTCCATTTTCCCTGGGAAAGAAAACTCAGCTATCCAGGTTCCTGATGTCAGTTTGTAGGGCTGCCTTGGGTCTATCAGGGCAGCACAAGTTTGAGGTGGGGACAACTTCGGTGTGGAATCAATCCTTCGATATATAGATTTTTTGCAGTCAGGGCCAGGGGCCCCCGGGCACATCCTTTGGCCATTTTCCCTGGGAAAGAAAACTCAGCAGTCCAGGTTCCTGATGTCAGTTTGTAGGGCTCCCTTGGGTCTATCAGGGCAGCACAAGTTTGAGGTAGGGACAGCTTCGGTGTGGGGTGCATCCTTCGATATAAGGATTCTTTGCAGTCAGGGCTAGGGGCCCCTGGGCACATCCTTTTTCCATTTTCCCTGGGAAAGAAAACTCAGCAGTCCAGGTTCCTGATGTCAGTTTGTAGGGCTCCCTTGGGTCTATCAGGGCAGCACAAGTTTGAGGTGGGGACAACTTCGGTGTGGGGTCCATCCTTCGATATTAGGATTTTTTGCAGTCAGGGCTAGGGGCCCCTGGGCACATCCTTTTTCCATTTTCCCTGGGAAAGAAAACTCAGCAGTCCAGGTTCCTGATGTCAGTTTGTAGGGCTCCCTTGGGTCTATCAGGGCAGCACAAGTTTGAGGTGGGGACAACATCGGTGTGGGGTCCATCCTTCGATATAAGGATTTTTCGCAGTGAGGTCCCAGCCCAGGGCCAGCGGCCCCTGGGCACATCCTTTGGCCATTTTCCCTGGGAAAGAAAACTCAGCAGTCCAGGTTCCTGATGTCAGTTTGTAGGGCTCCCTTGGGTCTATCAGGGCAGCACAAGTTTGAGGTGGGGACAACTTCGGTGTGGCGTCCATCCTTCTATATATGGATTTTTGTAGTGAGGCCCCAGCCCAGGGCCAGGGGCCCCTGGGCACATCCTTTTTCCATTTTCCCTGGGAAAGAAAACTCAGCAGTCCAGGTTCCTGATGTCAGTTTGTAGGGCTCCCTTGGGTCTATCAGGGCAGCACAAGTTTGAGGTGGGGACAACTTCGGTGTGGGGTCCATCCTTCGATATAAGGATTTTTTGCAGTCAGGGCTAGGGGCCCCTGGGCACATCCTTTGGCCATTTTCCCTGGGAAAGAAAACTCAGCAGTCCAGGTTCCTGATGTCAGTTTGTAGGGCTCCCTTGGGTGTATCAGGGCAGCACAAGTTTGAGGTGGGGACAACTTCGGTGTGGGGCCCATCCTTCGATATAAGGATTTTTCGCAGTGAGGCCCCAGCCCAGGGCCAGCGGCCCCTGGGCACATCCTTTTTCCATTTTCCCTGGGAAAGAAAACTCACCAGTCCAGGTTCCTGATGTCAGTTTGTAGGGCTCCCTTGGGTCTATCAGGGCAGCACAAGTTTGAGGTGGGGACAACTTCGGTGTGGGGTCCATCCTTCTATATATGGATTTTTGTAGTGAGGTCCCAGCCCAGGGCCAGGGGCCCCTGGGCACATCCTTTTTCCATTTTCCCTGGGAAAGAAAACTCAGCAGTCCAGGTTCCTGATGTCAATTTGTAGGGCTCCCTTGGGTCTATCAGGGCAGCACAAGTTTGAGGCGGGGACAACTTCGGTGTGGAATCCATCCTTCGATATAAGGATTGTTTGCTGTCAGGGCCAGGGGCCCCCGGGCACATCCTTTTTCCATTTTCCCTGGGAAAGAAAACTCAGCTGTCCAGGTTCCTGATGTCAGTTTGTAGGGCTCCCTTGGGTCTATCAGGGCAGCACAAGTTTGAGGTGGGGACAACTTCGGTGTGGGGTCCATCCTTTGATATAAGGATTTTTTGCAATCAGGGCTAGGGGCCCCTGGGCACATCCTTTTTCCATTTTCCCTGGGAAAGAAAACTCAGCAGTCCAGGTTTCTGATGTCAGTTTGTAGGGCTCCCTTGGGTCTATCAGGGCAGCACAAGTTTGAGGTGGGGACAACTTCGGTGTGGGGTCCATCCTTCAATATTAGGATTTTTTGCAGTCAGGGCTAGGGGCCCCTGGGCACATCCTTTTTCCATTTTCCCTGGGAAAGAAAACTCAGCAGTCCAGGTTCCTGATGTCAGTTTGTAGGGCTCCCTTGGGTCTATCAGGGCAGCACAAGTTTGAGGTGGGGACAACTTCGGTGTGGGGTCCATCCTTCGATATAAGGATTTTTCGCAGTGAGGTCCCAGCCCAGGGCCAGCGGCCCCTGGGCACATCCTTTTTCCATTTTCCCTGGGAAAGAAAACTCAGCAGTCCAGGTTCCTGATGTCAGTTTGTAGGGCTCCCTTGGGTCTATCAGGGCAGCACAAGTTTGAGATGGGGACAACTTCGGTGTGGGGTCCATCCTTCGATATAAGGATTTTTTGCAGTCAGGGCTAGGGGCCCCTGGGCACATCCTTTTTCCATTTTCCCTGGGAAAGAAAACTCAGCAGTCCAGGTTCCTGATGTCAGTTTGTAGGGCTGCCTTGGGTCTATCAGGGCAGCACAAGCTTGAGGTGGGGACAACTTCGGTGTGGGGTCCATCCTTCGATATAAGGATTTTTTGCAGTCAGGGCCAGGGGCCCCTGGGCACATCCTTTGGCCATTTTCCCTGGGAAAGAAAACTCAGCAGTCCAGGTTCCTGATGTCAGTTTGTAGGGCTGCCTTGGGTCTATCAGGGCAGCACAAGTTTGAGGTGGGGACAACTTCGGTGTGGGGTCCATCCTTCGATATAAGGATTTTTTGCAGTCAGGGCCAGGGG
Source organism: Lonchura striata (assembly GCF_050655825.1). Lineage (NCBI taxonomy): Eukaryota > Metazoa > Chordata > Aves > Passeriformes > Estrildidae > Lonchura > Lonchura striata. The sequence goes on along the minus strand of NC_140719.1, from coordinate 7,470,872 downwards.
CCCAGGGCCAGGGGCCCCTGGGCACATCCTTTTTCCATTTTCCCTGGGAAAGAAAACTCAGCAGTCCAGGTTCCTGATGTCAATTTGTAGGGCTCCCTTGGGTCTATCAGGGCAGCACAAGTTTGAGGCGGGGACAACTTCGGTGTGGAATCCATCCTTCGATATAAGGATTGTTTGCTGTCAGGGCCAGGGGCCCCCGGGCACATCCTTTTTCCATTTTCCCTGGGAAAGAAAACTCAGCTGTCCAGGTTCCTGATGTCAGTTTGTAGGGCTCCCTTGGGTCTATCAGGGCAGCACAAGTTTGAGGTGGGGACAACTTCGGTGTGGGGTCCATCCTTTGATATAAGGATTTTTTGCAATCAGGGCTAGGGGCCCCTGGGCACATCCTTTTTCCATTTTCCCTGGGAAAGAAAACTCAGCAGTCCAGGTTTCTGATGTCAGTTTGTAGGGCTCCCTTGGGTCTATCAGGGCAGCACAAGTTTGAGGTGGGGACAACTTCGGTGTGGGGTCCATCCTTCAATATTAGGATTTTTTGCAGTCAGGGCTAGGGGCCCCTGGGCACATCCTTTTTCCATTTTCCCTGGGAAAGAAAACTCAGCAGTCCAGGTTCCTGATGTCAGTTTGTAGGGCTCCCTTGGGTCTATCAGGGCAGCACAAGTTTGAGGTGGGGACAACTTCGGTGTGGGGTCCATCCTTCGATATAAGGATTTTTCGCAGTGAGGTCCCAGCCCAGGGCCAGCGGCCCCTGGGCACATCCTTTTTCCATTTTCCCTGGGAAAGAAAACTCAGCAGTCCAGGTTCCTGATGTCAGTTTGTAGGGCTCCCTTGGGTCTATCAGGGCAGCACAAGTTTGAGATGGGGACAACTTCGGTGTGGGGTCCATCCTTCGATATAAGGATTTTTTGCAGTCAGGGCTAGGGGCCCCTGGGCACATCCTTTTTCCATTTTCCCTGGGAAAGAAAACTCAGCAGTCCAGGTTCCTGATGTCAGTTTGTAGGGCTGCCTTGGGTCTATCAGGGCAGCACAAGCTTGAGGTGGGGACAACTTCGGTGTGGGGTCCATCCTTCGATATAAGGATTTTTTGCAGTCAGGGCCAGGGGCCCCTGGGCACATCCTTTGGCCATTTTCCCTGGGAAAGAAAACTCAGCAGTCCAGGTTCCTGATGTCAGTTTGTAGGGCTGCCTTGGGTCTATCAGGGCAGCACAAGTTTGAGGTGGGGACAACTTCGGTGTGGGGTCCATCCTTCGATATAAGGATTTTTTGCAGTCAGGGCCAGGGGCCCAGGGCCAGGGGCCCCTGGGCACATCCTTTTTCCATTTTCCCTGGGAAAGAAAACTCAGCAGTCCAGGTTCCTGATGTCAGTTTGTAGGGCTCCCTTGGGTCTATCAGGGCAGCACAAGTTTGAGGTGGGGACAACTTTGGTGTGGGGTCCATCCTTCGATATAAGGATTTTTTGCAGTCAGGGCCAGGGGCCCCTGGGCACATCCTTTGGCCATTTTCGCTGGGAAAGAAAACTCAGCAGTCCAGGTTCCTGATGTCAGTTTGTAGGGCTCCCTTGGGTCTATCAGGGCAGCACAAGTTTGAGGTGGGGACAACTTCGGTGTGGGGTCCATCCTTCTATATATGGATTTTTGTAGTGAGGCCCCAGCCCAGGGCCAGGGGCCCCTGGGCACATCCTTTTTCCATTTTCCCTGGGAAAGAAAACTCAGCAGTCCAGGTTCCTGATGTCAATTTGTAGGGCTCCCTTGGGTCTATCAGGGCAGCACAAGTTTGAGGCGGGGACAACTTCGGTGTGGAATCCATCCTTCGATATAAGGATTGTTTGCTGTCAGGGCCAGGGGCCCCCGGGCACATCCTTTTTCCATTTTCCCTGGGAAAGAAAACTCAGCAGTCCAGGTTTCTGATGTCAGTTTGTAGGGCTCCCTTGGGTCTATCAGGGCAGCACAAGTTTGAGGTGGAGACAACTTCGGTGTGGGGTCCATCCTTCGATATAAGGATTTTTTGCAGTCAGGGCCAGGGGCCCAGGGCCAGGGGCCCCTGGGCACATCCTTTTTCCATTTTCCCTGGGAAAGAAAACTCAGCTATCCAGGTTCCTGATGTCAGTTTGTAGGGCTGCCTTGGGTCTATCAGGGCAGCACAAGTTTGAGGTGGGGACAACTTCGGTGTGGAATCAATCCTTCGATATATAGATTTTTGGCAGTCAGGGCCAGGGGCCCCCGGGCACATCCTTTGGCCATTTTCCCTGGGAAAGAAAACTCAGCAGTCCAGGTTCCTGATGTCAGTTTGTAGGGCTCCCTTGGGTCTATCAGGGCAGCACAAGTTTGAGGTGGGGACAACTTCGGTGTGGGGTCCATCCTTCGATATAAGGATTTTTCGCAGTGAGGTCCCAGCCCAGGGCCAGCGGCCCCTGGGCACATCCTTTGGCCATTTTCCCTGGGAAAGAAAACTCAGCAGTCCAGGTTCCTGATGTCAGTTTGTAGGGCTCCCTTGGGTCTATCAGGGCAGCACAAGTTTGAGGTGGGGACAACTTCGGTGTGGGGTCCATCCTTCTATATATGGATTTTTGTAGTGAGGCCCCAGCCCAGGGCCAGGGGCCCCTGGGCACATCCTTTTTCCATTTTCCCTGGGAAAGAAAACTCAGCAGTCCAGGTTCCTGATGTCAGTTTGTAGGGCTCCCTTGGGTCTATCAGGGCAGCACAAGTTTGAGGTGGGGACAACTTCGGTGTGGGGTCCATCCTTCGATATAAGGATTTTTTGCAGTCAGGGCTAGGGGCCCCTGGGCACATCCTTTTTCCATTTTCCCTGGGAAAGAAAACTCAGCAGTCCAGGTTCCTGATGTCAGTTTGTAGGGCTGCCTTGGGTCTATCAGGGCAGCACAAGCTTGAGGTGGGGACAACTTCGGTGTGGGGTCCATCCTTCGATATAAGGATTTTTTGCAGTCAGGGCCAGGGGCCCCTGGGCACATCCTTTGGCCATTTTCCCTGGGAAAGAAAACTCAGCAGTCCAGGTTCCTGATGTCAGTTTGTAGGGCTGCCTTGGGTCTATCAGGGCAGCACAAGTTTGAGGTGGGGACAACTTCGGTGTGGGGTCCATCCTTCGATATAAGGATTTTTTGCAGTCAGGGCCAGGGGCCCAGGGCCAGGGGCCCCTGGGCACATCCTTTTTCCATTTTCCCTGGGAAAGAAAACTCAGCTATCCAGGTTCCTGATGTCAGTTTGTAGGGCTCCCTTGGGTCTATCAGGGCAGCACAAGTTTGAGGTGGGGACAACTTCGGTGTGGAATCAATCCTTCGATATATAGATTTTTTGCAGTCAGGGCCAGGGGCCCCCGGGCACATCTTTTGGCCATTTTCCCTGGGAAAGAAAACTCAGCAGTCCAGGTTCCTGATGTCAGTTTGTAGGGCTCCCTTGGGTCTATCAGGGCAGCACAAGTTTGAGGTAGGGACAGCTTCGGTGTGGGGTGCATCCTTCAATATAAGGATTCTTTGCAGTCAGGGCTAGGGGCCCCTTGGCACATCCTTTGGCCATTTTCCCTGGGAAAGAAAACTCAGCAGTCCAGGTTCCTGATGTCAGTTTGTAGGGCTCCCTTGGGTCTATCAGGGCAGCACAAGTTTGAGGTGGGGACCACTTCGGTGTGGGGTCCATCCTTCAATATAAGGATTTTTCGCAGTGAGGCACCAGCCCAGGGCCAGGGGCCCCCGGGCACATCCTTTTTCCATTTTCCCTGGGAAAGAAAACTCAGCAGTCCAGGTTCCTGATGTCAGTTTGTAGGGCTCCCTTGGGTCTATCAGGGCAGCACAAGTTTGAGGTGGGGACAACTTCGTTGTTGGGTCCATCCTTCGATATAAGGATTTTTTGCAGTCAGGGCTAGGGGCCCCTGGGCACATCCTTTTTCCATTTTCCCTGGGAAAGAAAACTCAGCAATCCAGGTTCCTGATGTCAGTTTGTAGGGCTGCCTTGGGTCTATCAGGGCAGCACAAGTTTGAGGTGGGGACAACTTTGGTGTGGGGTCCATCCTTCGATATAAGGATTTTTTGCAGTCAGGGCCAGGGGCCCCTGGGCACATCCTTTGGCCATTTTCCCTGGGAAAGAAAACTCAGCAGTCCAGGTTCCTGATGTCAGTTTGTAGGGCTGCCTTGGGTCTATCAGGGCAGCACAAGTTTGAGGTGGGGACAACTTCGGTGTGGGGTCCATCCTTCGATATAAGGATTTTTTGCAGTCAGGGCCAGGGGCCCAGGGCCAGGGGCCCCTGGGCACATCCTTTTTCCATTTTCCCTGGGAAAGAAAACTCAGCTATCCAGGTTCCTGATGTCAGTTTGTAGGGCTCCCTTGGGTCTATCAGGGCAGCACAAGTTTGAGGTGGGGACAACTTCGGTGTGGAATCAATCCTTCGATATATAGATTTTTTGCAGTCAGGGCCAGGGGCCCCCGGGCACATCTTTTGGCCATTTTCCCTGGGAAAGAAAACTCAGCAGTCCAGGTTCCTGATGTCAGTTTGTAGGGCTCCCTTGGGTCTATCAGGGCAGCACAAGTTTGAGGTAGGGACAGCATCGGTGTGGGGTGCATCCTTCAATATAAGGATTCTTTGCAGTCAGGGCTAGGGGCCCCTTGGCACATCCTTTGGCCATTTTCCCTGGGAAAGAAAACTCAGCAGTCCAGGTTCCTGATGTCAGTTTGTAGGGCTCCCTTGGGTCTATAAGGGCAGCACAAGTTTGAGGTGGGGACAACTTCGGTGTGGGGTCCATCCTTCGATATAAGGATTTTTCGCAGTGAGGCACCAGCCCAGGGCCAGCGGCCCCTGGGCACATCCTTTTTCCATTTTCCCTGGGAAAGAAAACTCAGCATTCCAGGTTCCTGATGTCAGTTTGTAGGGCTCCCTTGGGTCTATCAGGGCAGCACAAGTTTGAGGTGGGGACAACTTCGGTGTGGGGTCCCTCCTTCTATATATGGATTTTTGTAGTGAGGCCCCAGCCCAGGGCCAGGGGCCCCCGGGCACATCCTTTTTCCATTTTCCCTGGGAAAGAAAACTCAGCAGTCCAGGTTCCTTATGTCAGTTTGTAGGGCTCCCTTGGGTCTATCAGGGCAGCACAAGTTTGAGGTGGGGACAACTTCGGTGTGGGGTCCATCCTTCGATATAAGGATTTTTTGCAGTCAGGGCTAGGGGCCCCTGGGCACATCCTTTGGCCATTTTCCCTGGGAAAGAAAACTCAGCATTCCAGGTTCCTGATGTCAGTTTGTAGGGCTCCCTTGGGTCTATCAGGGCAGCACAAGTTTGAGGTGGGGACAACTTCGGTGTGGGGTCCATCCTTCTATATATGGATTTTTGTAGTGAGGCCCCAGCCCAGGGCCAGGGGCCCCTGGGCACATCCTTTTTCCATTTTCCCTGGGAAAGAAAACTCAGCAGTCCAGGTTCCTGATGTCAATTTGTAGGGCTCCCTTGGGTCTATCAGGGCAGCACAAGTTTGAGGCGGGGACAACTTCGGTGTGGAATCCATCCTTCGATATAAGGATTGTTTGCTGTCAGGGCCAGGGGCCCCCGGGCACATCCTTTTTCCATTTTCCCTGGGAAAGAAAACTCAGCAGTCCAGGTTCCTGATGTCAGTTTGTAGGGCTCCCTTGGGTCTATCAGGGCAGCACAAGTTTGAGGTGGGGACAACTTCGGTGTGGGGTCCATCCTTCGATATAAGGATTTTTTGCAATCAGGGCTAGGGGCCCCTGGGCACATCCTTTTTCCATTTTCCCTGGGAAAGAAAACTCAGCAGTCCAGGTTTCTGATGTCAGTTTGTAGGGCTCCCTTGTGTCTATCAGGGCAGCACAAGTTTGAGGTGGGGACAACTTCGGTGTGGGGTCCATCCTTCGATATAAGGATTTTTTGCAGTCAGGGCCAGGGGCCCAGGGCCAGGGGCCCCTGGGCACATCCTTTTTCCATTTTCCCTGGGAAAGAAAACTCAGCTATCCAGGTTCCTGATGTCAGTTTGTAGGGCTGCCTTGGGTCTATCAGGGCAGCACAAGTTTGAGGTGGGGACAACTTCGGTGTGGAATCAATCCTTCGATATATAGATTTTTTGCAGTCAGGGCCAGGGGCCCCCGGGCACATCCTTTGGCCATTTTCCCTGGGAAAGAAAACTCAGCAGTCCAGGTTCCTGATGTCAGTTTGTAGGGCTCCCTTGGGTCTATCAGGGCAGCACAAGTTTGAGGTAGGGACAGCATCGGTGTGGGGTGCATCCTTCAATATAAGGATTCTTTGCAGTCAGGGCTAGGGGCCCCTTGGCACATCCTTTGGCCATTTTCCCTGGGAAAGAAAACTCAGCAGTCCAGGTTCCTGATGTCAGTTTGTAGGGCTCCCTTGGGTCTATAAGGGCAGCACAAGTTTGAGGTGGGGACAACTTCGGTGTGGGGTCCATCCTTCGATATAAGGATTTTTCGCAGTGAGGCACCAGCCCAGGGCCAGCGGCCCCTGGGCACATCCTTTTTCCATTTTCCCTGGGAAAGAAAACTCAGCATTCCAGGTTCCTGATGTCAGTTTGTAGGGCTCCCTTGGGTCTATCAGGGCAGCACAAGTTTGAGGTGGGGACAACTTCGGTGTGGGGTCCCTCCTTCTATATATGGATTTTTGTAGTGAGGCCCCAGCCCAGGGCCAGGGGCCCCCGGGCACATCCTTTTTCCATTTTCCCTGGGAAAGAAAACTCAGCAGTCCAGGTTCCTTATGTCAGTTTGTAGGGCTCCCTTGGGTCTATCAGGGCAGCACAAGTTTGAGGTGGGGACAACTTCGGTGTGGGGTCCATCCTTCGATATAAGGATTTTTTGCAGTCAGGGCTAGGGGCCCCTGGGCACATCCTTTGGCCATTTTCCCTGGGAAAGAAAACTCAGCATTCCAGGTTCCTGATGTCAGTTTGTAGGGCTCCCTTGGGTCTATCAGGGCAGCACAAGTTTGAGGTGGGGACAACTTCGGTGTGGGGTCCATCCTTCTATATATGGATTTTTGTAGTGAGGCCCCAGCCCAGGGCCAGGGGCCCCTGGGCACATCCTTTTTCCATTTTCCCTGGGAAAGAAAACTCAGCAGTCCAGGTTCCTGATGTCAATTTGTAGGGCTCCCTTGGGTCTATCAGGGCAGCACAAGTTTGAGGCGGGGACAACTTCGGTGTGGAATCCATCCTTCGATATAAGGATTGTTTGCTGTCAGGGCCAGGGGCCCCCGGGCACATCCTTTTTCCATTTTCCCTGGGAAAGAAAACTCAGCAGTCCAGGTTCCTGATGTCAGTTTGTAGGGCTCCCTTGGGTCTATCAGGGCAGCACAAGTTTGAGGTGGGGACAACTTCGGTGTGGGGTCCATCCTTCGATATAAGGATTTTTTGCAATCAGGGCTAGGGGCCCCTGGGCACATCCTTTTTCCATTTTCCCTGGGAAAGAAAACTCAGCAGTCCAGGTTTCTGATGTCAGTTTGTAGGGCTCCCTTGTGTCTATCAGGGCAGCACAAGTTTGAGGTGGAGACAACTTCGGTGTGGGGTCCATCCTTCGATATAAGGATTTTTTGCAGTCAGGGCCAGGGGCCCAGGGCCAGGGGCCCCTGGGCACATCCTTTTTCCATTTTCCCTGGGAAAGAAAACTCAGCTATCCAGGTTCCTGATGTCAGTTTGTAGGGCTGCCTTGGGTCTATCAGGGCAGCACAAGTTTGAGGTGGGGACAACTTCGGTGTGGAATCAATCCTTCGATATATAGATTTTTTGCAGTCAGGGCCAGGGGCCCCCGGGCACATCCTTTGGCCATTTTCCCTGGGAAAGAAAACTCAGCAGTCCAGGTTCCTGATGTCAGTTTGTAGGGCTGCCTTGGGTCTATCAGGGCAGCACAAGTTTGAGGTAGGGACAGCTTCGGTGTGGGGTGCATCCTTCGATATAAGGATTCTTTGCAGTCAGGGCTAGGGGCCCCTGGGCACATCCTTTTTCCATTTTCCCTGGGAAAGAAAACTCAGCAGTCCAGGTTCCTGATGTCAGTTTGTAGGGCTCCCTTGGGTCTATCAGGGCAGCACAAGTTTGAGGTGGGGACAACTTCGGTGTGGGGTCCATCCTTCGATATTAGGATTTTTTGCAGTCAGGGCTAGGGGCCCCTGGGCACATGCTTTTTCCATTTTCCCTGGGAAAGAAAACTCAGCAGTCCAGGTTCCTGATGTCAGTTTGTAGGGCTCCCTTGGGTCTATCAGGGCAGCACAAGTTTGAGGTGGGGACAACTTCGGTGTGGGGTCCATCCTTCGATATAAGGATTTTTCGCAGTGAGGTCCCAGCCCAGGGCCAGCGGCCCCTGGGCACATCCTTTTTCCATTTTCCCTGGGAAAGAAAACTCAGCAGTCCAGGTTCCTGATGTCAGTTTGTAGGGCTCCCTTGGGTCTATCAGGGCAGCACAAGTTTGAGGTGGGGACAACTTCGGTGTGGCGTCCATCCTTCTATATATGGATTTTTGTAGTGAGGCCCCAGCCCAGGGCCAGGGGCCCCTGGGCACATCCTTTTTCCATTTTCCCTGGGAAAGAAAACTCAGCAGTCCAGGTTCCTGATGTCAGTTTGTAGGGCTCCCTTGGGTCTATCAGGGCAGCACAAGTTTGAGGTGGGGACAACTTCGGTGTGGGGTCCATCCTTCGATATAAGGATTTTTTGCAGTCAGGGCTAGGGGCCCCTGGGCACATCCTTTGGCCATTTTCCCTGGGAAAGAAAACTCAGCAGTCCAGGTTCCTGATGTCAGTTTGTAGGGCTCCCTTGGGTGTATCAGGGCAGCACAAGTTTGAGGTGGGGACAACTTCGGTGTGGGGCCCATCCTTCGATATAAGGATTTTTCGCAGTGAGGTCCCAGCCCAGGGCCAGCGGCCCCTGGGCACATCCTTTTTCCATTTTCCCTGGGAAAGAAAACTCAGCATTCCAGGTTCCTGATGTCAGTTTGTAGGGCTCCCTTGGGTCTATCAGGGCAGCACAAATTTGAGCTGGGGACAACTTCGGTGTGGGATCCATCCTTCTATATATGGATTTTTGTAGTGAGGCCCCAGCCCAGGGCCAGGGGCCCCTGGGCACATCCTTTTTCCATTTTCCCTGGGAAAGAAAACTCAGCAGTCCAGGTTCCTGATGTCAATTTGTAGGGCTCCCTTGGGTCTATCAGGGCAGCACAAGTTTGAGGCGGGGACAACTTCGGTGTGGAATCCATCCTTCGATATAAGGATTGTTTGCTGTCAGGGCCAGGGGCCCCCGGGCACATCCTTTTTCCATTTTCCCTGGGAAAGAAAACTCAGCTGTCCAGGTTCCTGATGTCAGTTTGTAGGGCTCCCTTGGGTCTATCAGGGCAGCACAAGTTTGAGGTGGGGACAACTTCGGTGTGGGGTCCATCCTTCGATATTAGGATTTTTTGCAGTCAGGGCTAGGGGCCCCTGGGCACATCCTTTTTCCATTTTCCCTGGGAAAGAAAACTCAGCAGTCCAGGTTCCTGATGTCAATTTGTAGGGCTCCCTTGGGTCTATCAGGGCAGCACAAGTTTGAGGCGGGGACAACTTCGGTGTGGAATCCATCCTTCGATATAAGGATTGTTTGCTGTCAGGGCCAGGGGCCCCCGGGCACATCCTTTTTCCATTTTCCCTGGGAAAGAAAACTCAGCTATCCAGGTTCCTGATGTCAGTTTGTAGGGCTCCCTTGGGTCTATCAGGGCAGCACAAGTTTGAGGTGGAGACAACTTCGGTGTGGGGTCCATCCTTCGATATAAGGATTTTTTGCAATCAGGGCCAGGGGCCCAGGGCCAGGGGCCCCTGGGCACATCCTTTTTCCATTTTCCCTGGGAAAGAAAACTCAGCTATCCAGGTTCCTGATGTCAGTTTGTAGGGCTGCCTTGGGTCTATCAGGGCAGCACAAGTTTGAGGTGGGGACAACTTCGGTGTGGAATCAATCCTTCGATATTAGGATTTTTTGCAGTCAGGGCCAGGGGCCCCCGGGCACATCCTTTGGCCATTTTCCCTGGGAAAGAAAACTCAGCAGTCCAGGTTCCTGATGTCAGTTTGTAGGGCTCCCTTGGGTCTATCAGGGCAGCACAAGTTTGAGGTGGGGACAACTTCGGTCTGGGCTCCATCCTTCGATATAAGGATTTTTGTAGTGAGGTCCCAGCCCAGGGCCAGGGGCCCCTGGGCACATCCTTTTTCCATTTTCCCTGGGAAAGAAAACTCAGCAGTCCAGGTTCCTGATGTCAGTTTGTAGGGCTCCCTTGGGTCTATCAGGGCAGCACAAGTTTGAAGTGGGGACAACTTCGTTGTGGGGTCCATCCTTCGATATAAGGATTTTTTGCAGTCAGGGCTAGGGGCCCCTGGGCACATCCTTTTTCCATTTTCCCTGGGAAAGAAAACTCAGCAGTCCAGGTTCCTGATGTCAGTTTGTAGGGCTGCCTTGGGTCTATCAGGGCAGCACAAGTTTGAGGTGGGGACAACTTCGGTGTGGGGTCCATCCTTCGATATAAGGATTTTTTGCAGTCAGGGCCAGGGGCCCAGGGCCAGGGGCCCCTGGGCACATCCTTTTTCCATTTTCCCTGGGAAAGAAAACTCAGCTATCCAGGTTCCTGATGTCAGTTTGTAGGGCTCCCTTGGGTCTATCAGGGCAGCACAAGTTTGAGGTGGGGACAACTTTGGTGTGGGGTCCATCCTTCGATATAAGGATTTTTTGCAGTCAGGGCCAGGGGCCCCTGGGCACATCCTTTGGCCATTTTCCCTGGGAAAGAAAACTCAGCAGTCCAGGTTCCTGATGTCAGTTTGTAGGGCTCCCTTGGGTCTATCAGGGCAGCACAAGTTTGAGGTAGGGACAGCTTCGGTGTGGGGTGCATCCTTCAATATAAGGATTCTTTGCAGTCAGGGCTAGGGGCCCCTTGGCACATCCTTTGGCCATTTTCCCTGGGAAAGAAATCTCAGCAGTCCAGGTTCCTGATGTCAGTTTGTAGGGCTCCCTTGGGTCTATAAGGGCAGCACAAGTTTGAGGTGGGGACAACTTCGGTGTGGGGTCCATCCTTCGATATAAGGATTTTTCGCAGTGAGGCACCAGCCCAGGGCCAGGGGCCCCTGGGCACATCCTTTTTCCATTTTCCCTGGGAAAGAAAACTCAGCAGTCCAGGTTCCTTATGTCAGTTTGTAGGGCTCCCTTGGGTCTATCAGGGCAGCACAAGTTTGAGGTGGGGACAACTTCGGTGTGGGGTCCATCCTTCGATATAAGGATTTTTTGCAGTCAGGGCCAGGGGCCCCTGGGCACATCCTTTGGCCATTTTCCCTGGGAAAGAAAACTCAGCAGTCCAGGTTCCTGATGTCAGTTTGTAGGGCTCCCTTGGGTCTATCAGGGCAGCACAAGTTTGAGGTGGGGACAACTTCGGTGTGGGGTCCATCCTTCGATATAAGGATTTTTCGCAGTGAGGTCCCAGCCCAGGGCCAGCGGCCCCTGGGCACATCCTTTTTCCATTTTCCCTGGGAAAGAAAACTCAGCAGTCCAGGTTCCTGATGTCAGTTTGTAGGGCTCCCTTGGGTCTATCAGGGCAGCACAAGTTTGAGGTGGGGACAACTTCGGTGTGGGGTCCATCCTTCTATATATGGATTTTTGTAGTGAGGCTCCAGCCCAGGGCCAGGGGCCCCTGGGCACATCCTTTTTCCATTTTCCCTGGGAAAGAAAACTCAGCAGTCCAGGTTCCTGATGTCAATTTGTAGGGCTCCCTTGGGTCTATCAGGGCAGCACAAGTTTGAGGCGGGGACAACTTCGGTGTGGAATCCATCCTTCGATATAAGGATTGTTTGCTGTCAGGGCCAGGGGCCCCCGGGCACATCCTTTTTCCATTTTCCCTGGGAAAGAAAACTCAGCAGTCCAGGTTCCTGATGTCAGTTTGTAGGGCTCCCTTGGGTCTATCAGGGCAGCACAAGTTTGAGGTGGGGACAACTTCGGTGTGGGGTCCATCCTTTGATATAAGGATTTTTTGCAATCAGGGCTAGGGGCCCCTGGGCACATCCTTTTTCCATTTTCCCTGGGAAAGAAAACTCAGCAGTCCAGGTTTCTGATGTCAGTTTGTAGGGCTCCCTTGGGTCTATCAGGGCAGCACAAGTTTGAGGTGGAGACAACTTCGGTGTGGGGTCCATCCTTCGATATAAGGATTTTTTGCAGTCAGGGCCAGGGGCCCAGGGCCAGGGGCCCCTGGGCACATCCTTTTTCCATTTTCCCTGGGAAAGAAAACTCAGCTATCCAGGTTCCTGATGTCAGTTTGTAGGGCTGCCTTGGGTCTATCAGGGCAGCACAAGTTTGAGGTGGGGACAACTTCGGTGTGGAATCAATCCTTCGATATATAGATTTTTTGCAGTCAGGGCCAGGGGCCCCCGGGCACATCCTTTGGCCATTTTCCCTGGGAAAGAAAACTCAGCAGTCCAGGTTCCTGATGTCAGTTTGTAGGGCTCCCTTGGGTCTATCAGGGCAGCACAAGTTTGAGGTAGGGACAGCTTCGGTGTGGGGTGCATCCTTCGATATAAGGATTCTTTGCAGTCAGGGCTAGGGGCCCCTGGGCACATCCTTTTTCCATTTTCCCTGGGAAAGAAAACTCAGCAGTCCAGGTTCCTGATGTCAGTTTGTAGGGCTCCCTTGGGTCTATCAGGGCAGCACAAGTTTGAGGTGGGGACAACTTCGGTGTGGGGTCCATCCTTCGATATTAGGATTTTTTGCAGTCAGGGCTAGGGGCCCCTGGGCACATCCTTTTTCCATTTTCCCTGGGAAAGAAAACTCAGCAGTCCAGGTTCCTGATGTCAGTTTGTAGGGCTCCCTTGGGTGTATCAGGGCAGCACAAGTTTGAGGTGGGGACAACTTCGGTGTGGGGTCCATCCTTCGATATAAGGATTTTTCGCAGTGAGGTCCCAGCCCAGGGCCAGCGGCCCCTGGGCACATCCTTTTTCCATTTTCCCTGGGAAAGAAAACTCAGCAGTCCAGGTTCCTGATGTCAGTTTGTAGGGCTCCCTTGGGTCTATCAGGGCAGCACAAGTTTGAGGTGGGGACAACTTCGGTGTGGCGTCCATCCTTCTATATATGGATTTTTGTAGTGAGGCCCCAGCCCAGGGCCAGGGGCCCCTGGGCACATCCTTTTTCCATTTTCCCTGGGAAAGAAAACTCAGCAGTCCAGGTTCCTGATGTCAGTTTGTAGGGCTCCCTTGGGTCTATCAGGGCAGCACAAGTTTGAGGTGGGGACAACTTCGGTGTGGGGTCCATCCTTCGATATAAGGATTTTTTGCAGTCAGGGCCAGGGGCCCCCGGGCACATCCTTTGGCCATTTTCCCTGGGAAAGAAAACTCAGCAGTCCAGGTTCCTGATGTCAGTTTGTAGGGCTCCCTTGGGTCTATCAGGGCAGCACAAGTTTGAGGTGGGGACAACTTCGGTGTGGGGTCCATCCTTCGATATAAGGATTTTTCGCAGTGAGGCACCAGCCCAGGGCCAGGGGCCCCCGGGCACATCCTTTGGCCATTTTCCCTGGGAAAGAAAACTCAGCAGTCCAGGTTCCTTATGTCAGTTTGTAGGGCTCCCTTGGGTCTATCAGGGCAGCACAAGTTTGAGGTGGGGACAACTTCGGTGTGGGGTCCATCCTTCGATATAAGGATTTTTTGCAGTCAGGGCCAGGGGCCCCTGGGCACATCCTTTGGCCATTTTCCCTGGGAAAGAAAACTCAGCAGTCCAGGTTCCTGATGTCAGTTTGTAGGGCTCCCTTGGGTCTATCAGGGCAGCACAAGTTTGAGGTGGGGACAACTTCGGTGTGGGGTCCATCCTTCGATATAAGGATTTTTCGCAGTGAGGTCCCAGCCCAGGGCCAGCGGCCCCTGGGCACATCCTTTTTCCATTTTCCCTGGGAAAGAAAACTCAGCATTCCAGGTTCCTGATGTCAGTTTGTAGGGCTCCCTTGGGTCTATCAGGGCAGCACAAGTTTGAGGTGGGGACAACTTCGGTGTGGGGTCCATCCTTCTATATATGGATTTTTGTAGTGAGGCCCCAGCCCAGGGCCAGGGGCCCCTGGGCACATCCTTTTTCCATTTTCCCTGGGAAAGAAAACTCAGCAGTCCAGGTTCCTGATGTCAATTTGTAGGGCTCCCTTGGGTCTATCAGGGCAGCACAAGTTTGAGGCGGGGACAACTTCGGTGTGGAATCCATCCTTCGATATAAGGATTGTTTGCTGTCAGGGCCAGGGGCCCCCGGGCACATCCTTTTTCCATTTTCCCTGGGAAAGAAAACTCAGCAGTCCAGGTTCCTGATGTCAGTTTGTAGGGCTCCCTTGGGTCTATCAGGGCAGCACAAGTTTGAGGCGGGGACAACTTCGGTGTGGAATCCATCCTTCGATATAAGGATTGTTTGCTGTCAGGGCCAGGGGCCCCTGGGCACATCCTTTTTCCATTTTCCCTGGGAAAGAAAACTCAGCAGTCCAGGTTTCTGATGTCAGTTTGTAGGGCTCCCTTGGGTCTATCAGGGCAGCACAAGTTTGAGGTGGAGACAACTTCGGTGTGGGGTCCATCCTTCGATATAAGGATTTTTTGCAGTCAGGGCCAGGGGCCCAGGGCCAGGGGCCCCTGGGCACATCCTTTTTCCATTTTCCCTGGGAAAGAAAACTCAGCTATCCAGGTTCCTGATGTCAGTTTGTAGGGCTGCCTTGGGTCTATCAGGGCAGCACAAGTTTGAGGTGGGGACAACTTCGGTGTGGAATCAATCCTTCGATATATAGATTTTTTGCAGTCAGGGCCAGGGGCCCCCGGGCACATCCTTTGGCCATTTTCCCTGGGAAAGAAAACTCAGCAGTCCAGGTTCCTGATGTCAGTTTGTAGGGCTCCCTTGGGTCTATCAGGGCAGCACAAGTTTGAGGTAGGGACAGCTTCGGTGTGGGGTGCATCCTTCGATATAAGGATTCTTTGCAGTCAGGGCTAGGGGCCCCTGGGCACATCCTTTTTCCATTTTCCCTGGGAAAGAAAACTCAGCAGTCCAGGTTCCTGATGTCAGTTTGTAGGGCTCCCTTGGGTCTATCAGGGCAGCACAAGTTTGAGGTGGGGACAACTTCGGTGTGGGGTCCATCCTTCGATATTAGGATTTTTTGCAGTCAGGGCTAGGGGCCCCTGGGCACATCCTTTTTCCATTTTCCCTGGGAAAGAAAACTCAGCAGTCCAGGTTCCTGATGTCAGTTTGTAGGGCTGCCTTGGGTCTATCAGGGCAGCACAAGTTTGAGGTGGGGACAACTTCGGTGTGGGGTCCATCCTTCGATATATGGATTTTTCGCAGTGAGGTCCCAGCCCAGGGCCAGCGGCCCCTGGGCATATCCTTTTTCCATTTTCCCTGGGAAAGAAAACTCAGCAGTCCAGGTTCCTGATGTCAGTTTGTAGGGCTCCCTTGGGTCTATCAGGGCAGCACAAGTTTGAGGTGGGGACAACTTCGGTGTGGCGTCCATCCTTCTATATATGGATTTTTGTAGTGAGGCCCCAGCCCAGGGCCAGGGGCCCCTGGGCACATCCTTTTTCCATTTTCCCTGGGAAAGAAAACTCAGCAGTCCAGGTTCCTGATGTCAGTTTGTAGGGCTCCCTTGGGTCTATCAGGGCAGCACAAGTTTGAGGTGGGGACAACTTCGGTGTGGGGTCCATCCTTCGATATAAGGATTTTTTGCAGTCAGGGCTAGGGGCCCCTGGGCACATCCTTTGGCCATTTTCCCTGGGAAAGAAAACTCAGCAGTCCAGGTTCCTGATGTCAGTTTGTAGGGCTCCCTTGGGTCTATCAGGGCAGCACAAGTTTGAGGTGGGGACAACTTCGGTGTGGGGTCCATCCTTCGATATAAGGATTTTTCGCAGTGAGGCACCAGCCCAGGGCCAGGGGCCCCCGGGCACATCCTTTTTCCATTTTCCCTGGGAAAGAAAACTCAGCAGTCCAGGTTCCTTATGTCAGTTTGTAGGGCTCCCTTGGGTCTATCAGGGCAGCACAAGTTTGAGGTGGGGACAACTTCGGTGTGGGGTCCATCCTTCGATATAAGGATTTTTTGCAGTCAGGGCCAGGGGCCCCTGGGCACATCCTTTGGCCATTTTCCCTGGGAAAGAAAACTCAGCAGTCCAGGTTCCTGATGTCAGTTTGTAGGGCTCCCTTGGGTCTATCAGGGCAGCACAAGTTTGAGGTGGGGACAACTTCGGTGTGGGGTCCATCCTTCGATATAAGGATTTTTCGCAGTGAGGTCCCAGCCCAGGGCCAGCGGCCCCTGGGCACATCCTTTTTCCATTTTCCCTGGGAAAGAAAACTCAGCATTCCAGGTTCCTGATGTCAGTTTGTAGGGCTCCCTTGGGTCTATCAGGGCAGCACAAGTTTGAGGTGGGGACAACTTCGGTGTGGGGTCCATCCTTCTATATATGGATTTTTGTAGTGAGGTCCCAGCCCAGGGCCAGGGGCCCCTGGGCACATCCTTTTTCCATTTTCCCTGGGAAAGAAAACTCAGCAGTCCAGGTTCCTGATGTCAATTTGTAGGGCTCCCTTGGGTCTATCAGGGCAGCACAAGTTTGAGGCGGGGACAACTTCGGTGTGGAATCCATCCTTCGATATAAGGATTGTTTGCTGTCAGGGCCAGGGGCCCCCGGGCACATCCTTTTTCCATTTTCCCTGGGAAAGAAAACTCAGCAGTCCAGGTTCCTGATGTCAGTTTGTAGGGCTCCCTTGGGTCTATCAGGGCAGCACAAGTTTGAGGTGGGGACAACTTCGGTGTGGGGTCCATCCTTTGATATAAGGATTTTTTGCAATCAGGGCTAGGGGCCCCTGGGCACATCCTTTTTCCATTTTCCCTGGGAAAGAAAACTCAGCAGTCCAGGTTTCTGATGTCAGTTTGTAGGGCTCCCTTGGGTCTATCAGGGCAGCACAAGTTTGAGGTGGAGACAACTTCGGTGTGGGGTCCATCCTTCGATATAAGGATTTTTTGCAGTCAGGGCCAGGGGCCCAGGGCCAGGGGCCCCTGGGCACATCCTTTTTCCATTTTCCCTGGGAAAGAAAACTCAGCTATCCAGGTTCCTGATGTCAGTTTGTAGGGCTGCCTTGGGTCTATCAGGGCAGCACAAGTTTGAGGTGGGGACAACTTCGGTGTGGAATCAATCCTTCGATATATAGATTTTTTGCAGTCAGGGCCAGGGGCCCCCGGGCACATCCTTTGGCCATTTTCCCTGGGAAAGAAAACTCAGCAGTCCAGGTTCCTGATGTCAGTTTGTAGGGCTCCCTTGGGTCTATCACGGCAGCACAAGTTTGAGGTAGGGACAGCTTCGGTGTGGGGTGCATCCTTCGATATAAGGATTCTTTGCAGTCAGGGCTAGGGGCCCCTGGGCACATCCTTTTTCCATTTTCCCTGGGAAAGAAAACTCAGCAGTCCAGGTTCCTGATGTCAGTTTGTAGGGCTCCCTTGGGTCTATCAGGGCAGCACAAGTTTGAGGTGGGGACAACTTCGGTGTGGGGTCCATCCTTCGATATTAGGATTTTTTGCAGTCAGGGCTAGGGGCCCCTGGGCACATCCTTTTTCCATTTTCCCTGGGAAAGAAAACTCAGCAGTCCAGGTTCCTGATGTCAGTTTGTAGGGCTCCCTTGGGTCTATCAGGGCAGCACAAGTTTGAGGTGGGGACAACTTCGGTGTGGGGTCCATCCTTCGATATAAGGATTTTTCGCAGTGAGGTCCCAGCCCAGGGCCAGCGGCCCCTGGGCACATCCTTTTTCCATTTTCCCTGGGAAAGAAAACTCAGCAGTCCAGGTTCCTGATGTCAGTTTGTAGGGCTCCCTTGGGTCTATCAGGGCAGCACAAGTTTGAGGTGGGGACAACTTCGGTGTGGCGTCCATCCTTCTATATATGGATTTTTGTAGTGAGGCCCCAGCCCAGGGCCAGGGGCCCCTGGGCACATCCTTTTTCCATTTTCCCTGGGAAAGAAAACTCAGCAGTCCAGGTTCCTGATGTCAGTTTGTAGGGCTCCCTTGGGTCTATCAGGGCAGCACAAGTTTGAGGTGGGGACAACTTCGGTGTGGGGTCCATCCTTCGATATAAGGATTTTTTGCAGTCAGGGCTAGGGGCCCCTGGGCACATCCTTTGGCCATTTTCCCTGGGAAAGAAAACTCAGCAGTCCAGGTTCCTGATGTCAGTTTGTAGGGCTCCCTTGGGTGTATCAGGGCAGCACAAGTTTGAGGT
This sequence comes from Lonchura striata, assembly GCF_050655825.1. Lineage (NCBI taxonomy): Eukaryota > Metazoa > Chordata > Aves > Passeriformes > Estrildidae > Lonchura > Lonchura striata. The sequence continues at coordinate 7,452,690 of NC_140719.1, read as the reverse complement.
GGGGACAACTTCGGTGTGGGGCCCATCCTTCGATATAAGGATTTTTCGCAGTGAGGTCCCAGCCCAGGGCCAGCGGCCCCTGGGCACATCCTTTTTCCATTTTCCCTGGGAAAGAAAACTCAGCATTCCAGGTTCCTGATGTCAGTTTGTAGGGCTCCCTTGGGTCTATCAGGGCAGCACAAGTTTGAGGTGGGGACAACTTCGGTGTGGGGTCCATCCTTCTATATATGGATTTTTGTAGTGAGGCCCCAGCCCAGGGCCAGGGGCCCCTGGGCACATCCTTTTTCCATTTTCCCTGGGAAAGAAAACTCAGCAGTCCAGGTTCCTGATGTCAATTTGTAGGGCTCCCTTGGGTCTATCAGGGCAGCACAAGTTTGAGGCGGGGACAACTTCGGTGTGGAATCCATCCTTCGATATAAGGATTGTTTGCTGTCAGGGCCAGGGGCCCCCGGGCACATCCTTTTTCCATTTTCCCTGGGAAAGAAAACTCAGCTGTCCAGGTTCCTGATGTCAGTTTGTAGGGCTCCCTTGGGTGTATCAGGGCAGCACAAGTTTGAGGTGGGGACAACTTCGGTGTGGGGTCCATCCTTTGATATAAGGATTTTTTGCAATCAGGGCTAGGGGCCCCTGGGCACATCCTTTTTCCATTTTCCCTGGGAAAGAAAACTCAGCAGTCCAGGTTTCTGATGTCAGTTTGTAGGGCTCCCTTGGGTCTATCAGGGCAGCACAAGTTTGAGGTGGGGACAACTTCGGTGTGGGGTCCATCCTTCAATATTAGGATTTTTTGCAGTCAGGGCTAGGGGCCCCTGGGCACATCCTTTTTCCATTTTCCCTGGGAAAGAAAACTCAGCAGTCCAGGTTCCTGATGTCAGTTTGTAGGGCTCCCTTGGGTCTATCAGGGCAGCACAAGTTTGAGGTGGGGACAACTTCGGTGTGGGGTCCATCCTTCGATATAAGGATTTTTCGCAGTGAGGTCCCAGCCCAGGGCCAGCGGCCCCTGGGCACATCCTTTTTCCATTTTCCCTGGGAAAGAAAACTCAGCAGTCCAGGTTCCTGATGTCAGTTTGTAGGGCTCCCTTGGGTCTATCAGGGCAGCACAAGGTTGAGATGGGGACAACTTCGGTGTGGGGTCCATCCTTCGATATAAGGATTTTTTGCAGTCAGGGCTAGGGGCCCCTGGGCACATCCTTTTTCCATTTTCCCTGGGAAAGAAAACTCAGCAGTCCAGGTTCCTGATGTCAGTTTGTAGGGCTGCCTTGGGTCTATCAGGGCAGCACAAGCTTGAGGTGGGGACAACTTCGGTGTGGGGTCCATCCTTCGATATAAGGATTTTTTGCAGTCAGGGCCAGGGGCCCCTGGGCACATCCTTTGGCCATTTTCCCTGGGAAAGAAAACTCAGCAGTCCAGGTTCCTGATGTCAGTTTGTAGGGCTGCCTTGGGTCTATCAGGGCAGCACAAGTTTGAGGTGGGGACAACTTCGGTGTGGGGTCCATCCTTCGATATAAGGATTTTTTGCAGTCAGGGCCAGGGGCCCAGGGCCAGGGGCCCCTGGGCACATCCTTTTTCCATTTTCCCTGGGAAAGAAAACTCAGCTATCCAGGTTCCTGATGTCAGTTTGTAGGGCTCCCTTGGGTCTATCAGGGCAGCACAAGTTTGAGGTGGGGACAACTTTGGTGTGGGGTCCATCCTTCGATATAAGGATTTTTTGCAGTCAGGGCCAGGGGCCCCTGGGCACATCCTTTGGCCATTTTCGCTGGGAAAGAAAACTCAGCAGTCCAGGTTCCTGATGTCAGTTTGTAGGGCTCCCTTGGGTCTATCAGGGCAGCACAAGTTTGAGGTGGGGACAACTTCGGTGTGGGGTCCATCCTTCTATATATGGATTTTTGTAGTGAGGCCCCAGCCCAGGGCCAGGGGCCCCTGGGCACATCCTTTTTCCATTTTCCCTGGGAAAGAAAACTCAGCAGTCCAGGTTCCTGATGTCAATTTGTAGGGCTCCCTTGGGTCTATCAGGGCAGCACAAGTTTGAGGCGGGGACAACTTCGGTGTGGAATCCATCCTTCGATATAAGGATTGTTTGCTGTCAGGGCCAGGGGCCCCCGGGCACATCCTTTGGCCATTTTCCCTGGGAAAGAAAACTCAGCAGTCCAGGTTTCTGATGTCAGTTTGTAGGGCTCCCTTGGGTCTATCAGGGCAGCACAAGTTTGAGGTGGAGACAACTTCGGTGTGGGGTCCATCCTTCGATATAAGGATTTTTTGCAGTCAGGGCCAGGGGCCCAGGGCCAGGGGCCCCTGGGCACATCCTTTTTCCATTTTCCCTGGGAAAGAAAACTCAGCAGTCCAGGTTCCTGATGTCAGTTTGTAGGGCTGCCTTGGGTCTATCAGGGCAGCACAAGTTTGAGGTGGGGACAACTTCGGTGTGGAATCAATCCTTCGATATATAGATTTTTGGCAGTCAGGGCCAGGGGCCCCCGGGCACATCCTTTGGCCATTTTCCCTGGGAAAGAAAACTCAGCAGTCCAGGTTCCTGATGTCAGTTTGTAGGGCTCCCTTGGGTCTATCAGGGCAGCACAAGTTTGAGGTGGGGACAACTTCGGTGTGGGGTCCATCCTTCGATATAAGGATTTTTCGCAGTGAGGTCCCAGCCCAGGGCCAGCGGCCCCTGGGCACATCCTTTTTCCATTTTCCCTGGGAAAGAAAACTCAGCAGTCCAGGTTCCTGATGTCAGTTTGTAGGGCTCCCTTGGGTCTATCAGGGCAGCACAAGTTTGAGGTGGGGACAACTTCGGTGTGGGGTCCATCCTTCTATATATGGATTTTTGTAGTGAGGTCCCAGCCCAGGGCCAGGGGCCCCTGGGCACATCCTTTTTCCATTTTCCCTGGGAAAGAAAACTCAGCAGTCCAGGTTCCTGATGTCAGTTTGTAGGGCTCCCTTGGGTCTATCAGGGCAGCACAAGTTTGAGGTGGGGACAACTTCGGTGTGGGGTCCATCCTTCGATATAAGGATTTTTTGCAGTCAGGGCTAGGGGCCCCTGGGCACATCCTTTTTCCATTTTCCCTGGGAAAGAAAACTCAGCAGTCCAGGTTCCTGATGTCAGTTTGTAGGGCTCCCTTGGGTCTATCAGGGCAGCACAAGCTTGAGGTGGGGACAACTTCGGTGTGGGGTCCATCCCTCGATATAAGGATTTTTTGCAGTCAGGGCCAGGGGCCCCTGGGCACATCCTTTGGCCATTTTCCCTGGGAAAGAAAACTCAGCAGTCCAGGTTCCTGATGTCAGTTTGTAGGGCTGCCTTGGGTCTATCAGGGCAGCACAAGTTTGAGGTGGGGACAACTTCGGTGTGGGGTCCATCCTTCGATATAAGGATTTTTTGCAGTCAGGGCCAGGGGCCCAGGGCCAGGGGCCCCTGGGCACATCCTTTTTCCATTTTCCCTGGGAAAGAAAACTCAGCTATCCAGGTTCCTGATGTCAGTTTGTAGGGCTCCCTTGGGTCTATCAGGGCAGCACAAGTTTGAGGTGGGGACAACTTCGGTGTGGAATCAATCCTTCGATATATAGATTTTTTGCAGTCAGGGCCAGGGGCCCCCGGGCACATCTTTTGGCCATTTTCCCTGGGAAAGAAAACTCAGCAGTCCAGGTTCCTGATGTCAGTTTGTAGGGCTCCCTTGGGTCTATCAGGGCAGCACAAGTTTGAGGTAGGGACAGCTTCGGTGTGGGGTGCATCCTTCAATATAAGGATTCTTTGCAGTCAGGGCTAGGGGCCCCTTGGCACATCCTTTGGCCATTTTCCCTGGGAAAGAAAACTCACCAGTCCAGGTTCCTGATGTCAGTTTGTAGGGCTCCCTTGGGTCTATCAGGGCAGCACAAGTTTGAGGTGGGGACAACTTCGGTGTGGGGTCCATCCTTCGATATAAGGATTTTTCGCAGTGAGGCACCAGCCCAGGGCCAGGGGCCCCCGGGCACATCCTTTTTCCATTTTCCCTGGGAAAGAAAACTCAGCAGTCCAGGTTCCTTATGTCAGTTTGTAGGGCTCCCTTGGGTCTATCAGGGCAGCACAAGTTTGAGGTGGGGACAACTTCGGTGTGGGGTCCATCCTTCGATATAAGGATTTTTTGCAGTCAGGGCTAGGGGCCCCTGGGCACATCCTTTGGCCATTTTCCCTGGGAAAGAAAACTCAGCAGTCCAGGTTCCTGATGTCAGTTTGTAGGGCTCCCTTGGGTCTATCAGGGCAGCACAAGTTTGAGGTGGGGACAACTTCGGTGTGGGGTCCCTCCTTCTATATATGGATTTTTATAGTGAGGCCCCAGCCCAGGGCCAGGGGCCCCCGGGCACATCCTTTTTCCATTTTCCCTGGGAAAGAAAACTCAGCATTCCAGGTTCCTGATGTCAGTTTGTAGGGCTCCCTTGGGTCTATCAGGGCAGCACAAGTTTGAGGTGGGGACAACTTCGGTGTGGGGTCCCTCCTTCTATATATGGATTTTTGTAGTGAGGCCCCAGCCCAGGGCCAGGGGCCCCCGGGCACATCCTTTTTCCATTTTCCCTGGGAAAGAAAACTCAGCAGTCCAGGTTCCTGATGTCAGTTTGTAGGGCTCCCTTGGGTGTATCAGGGCAGCACAAGTTTGAGGTGGGGACAACTTCGGTGTGGGGTCCATCCTTCGATATAAGGATTTTTTGCAGTCAGGGCTAGGGGCCCCTGGGCACATCCTTTGGCCATTTTCCCTGGGAAAGAAAACTCAGCAGTCCAGGTTCCTGATGTCAGTTTGTAGGGCTCCCTTGGGTCTATCAGGGCAGCACAAGTTTGAGGTGGGGACAACTTCGGTGTGGGGTCCATCCTTCGATATATGGATTTTTCGCAGTGAGGTCCCAGCCCAGGGCCAGCGGCCCCTGGGCACATCCTTTTTCCATTTTCCCTGGGAAAGAAAACTCAGCATTCCAGGTTCCTGATGTCAGTTTGTAGGGCTCCCTTGGGTCTATCAGGGCAGCACAAGTTTGAGGTGGGGACAACTTCGGTGTGGGGTCCATCCTTCTATATATGGATTTTTGTAGTGAGGCCCCAGCCCAGGGCCAGGGGCCCCTGGGCACATCCTTTTTCCATTTTCCCTGGGAAAGAAAACTCAGCAGTCCAGGTTCCTGATGTCAATTTGTAGGGCTCCCTTGGGTCTATCAGGGCAGCACAAGTTTGAGGTGGGGACAACTTCGGTGTGGGGTCCATCCTTCGATATAAGGATTTTTCGCAGTGAGGCACCAGCCCAGGGCCAGGGGCCCCCGGGCACATCCTTTTTCCATTTTCCCTGGGAAAGAAAACTCAGCAGTCCAGGTTCCTGATGTCAGTTTGTAGGGCTCCCTTGGGTCTATCAGGGCAGCACAAGTTTGAGGTGGGGACAACTTCGGTGTGGGGTCCATCCTTTGATATAAGGATTTTTTGCAATCAGGGCTAGGGGCCCCTGGGCACACCCTTTTTCCATTTTCCCTGGGAAAGAAAACTCAGCAGTCCAGGTTTCTGATGTCAGTTTGTAGGGCTCCCTTGGGTCTATCAGGGCAGCACAAGTTTGAGGTGGAGACAACTTCGGTGTGGGGTCCATCCTTCGATATAAGGATTTTTTGCAGTCAGGGCCAGGGGCCCAGGGCCAGGGGCCCCTGGGCACATCCTTTTTCCATTTTCCCTGGGAAAGAAAACTCAGCTATCCAGGTTCCTGATGTCAGTTTGTAGGGCTGCCTTGGGTCTATCAGGGCAGCACAAGTTTGAGGTGGGGACAACTTCGGTGTGGAATCAATCCTTCGATATATAGATTTTTTGCAGTCAGGGCCAGGGGCCCCCGGGCACATCCTTTGGCCATTTTCCCTGGGAAAGAAAACTCAGCAGTCCAGGTTCCTGATGTCAGTTTGTAGGGCTCCCTTGGGTCTATCAGGGCAGCACAAGTTTGAGGTAGGGACAGCTTCGGTGTGGGGTGCATCCTTCGATATAAGGATTCTTTGCAGTCAGGGCTAGGGGCCCCTGGGCACATCCTTTTTCCATTTTCCCTGGGAAAGAAAACTCAGCAGTCCAGGTTCCTGATGTCAGTTTGTAGGGCTCCCTTGGGTCTATCAGGGCAGCACAAGTTTGAGGTGGGGACAACTTCGGTGTGGGGTCCATCCTTCGATATAAGGATTTTTTGCAGTCAGGGCTAGGGGCCCCTGGGCACATCCTTTGGCCATTTTCCCTGGGAAAGAAAACTCAGCAGTCCAGGTTCCTGATGTCAGTTTGTAGGGCTCCCTTGGGTGTATCAGGGCAGCACAAGTTTGAGGTGGGGACAACTTCGGTGTGGGGCCCATCCTTCGATATAAGGATTTTTCGCAGTGAGGTCCCAGCCCAGGGCCAGCGGCCCCTGGGCACATCCTTTTTCCATTTTCCCTGGGAAAGAAAACTCAGCATTCCAGGTTCCTGATGTCAGTTTGTAGGGCTCCCTTGGGTCTATCAGGGCAGCACAAGTTTGAGGTGGGGACAACTTCGGTGTGGGGTCCATCCTTCTATATATGGATTTTTGTAGTGAGGCCCCAGCCCAGGGCCAGGGGCCCCTGGGCACATCCTTTTTCCATTTTCCCTGGGAAAGAAAACTCAGCAGTCCAGGTTCCTGATGTCAATTTGTAGGGCTCCCTTGGGTCTATCAGGGCAGCACAAGTTTGAGGCGGGGACAACTTCGGTGTGGAATCCATCCTTCGATATAAGGATTGTTTGCTGTCAGGGCCAGGGGCCCCCGGGCACATCCTTTTTCCATTTTCCCTGGGAAAGAAAACTCAGCTGTCCAGGTTCCTGATGTCAGTTTGTAGGGCTCCCTTGGGTGTATCAGGGCAGCACAAGTTTGAGGTGGGGACAACTTCGGTGTGGGGTCCATCCTTTGATATAAGGATTTTTTGCAATCAGGGCTAGGGGCCCCTGGGCACATCCTTTTTCCATTTTCCCTGGGAAAGAAAACTCAGCAGTCCAGGTTCCTGATGTCAGTTTGTAGGGCTCCCTTGGGTCTATCAGGGCAGCACAAGTTTGAGGTGGGGACAACTTCGGTGTGGGGTCCATCCTTCAATATTAGGATTTTTTGCAGTCAGGGCTAGGGGCCCCTGGGCACATCCTTTTTCCATTTTCCCTGGGAAAGAAAACTCAGCAGTCCAGGTTCCTGATGTCAGTTTGTAGGGCTCCCTTGGGTCTATCAGGGCAGCACAAGTTTGAGGTGGGGACAACTTCGGTGTGGGGTCCATCCTTCGATATAAGGATTTTTCGCAGTGAGGTCCCAGCCCAGGGCCAGCGGCCCCTGGGCACATCCTTTTTCCATTTTCCCTGGGAAAGAAAACTCAGCAGTCCAGGTTCCTGATGTCAGTTTGTAGGGCTCCCTTGGGTCTATCAGGGCAGCACAAGTTTGAGATGGGGACAACTTCGGTGTGGGGTCCATCCTTCGATATAAGGATTTTTTGCAGTCAGGGCTAGGGGCCCCTGGGCACATCCTTTTTCCATTTTCCCTGGGAAAGAAAACTCAGCAGTCCAGGTTCCTGATGTCAGTTTGTAGGGCTGCCTTGGGTCTATCAGGGCAGCACAAGCTTGAGGTGGGGACAACTTCGGTGTGGGGTCCATCCTTCGATATAAGGATTTTTTGCAGTCAGGGCCAGGGGCCCCTGGGCACATCCTTTGGCCATTTTCCCTGGGAAAGAAAACTCAGCAGTCCAGGTTCCTGATGTCAGTTTGTAGGGCTGCCTTGGGTCTATCAGGGCAGCACAAGTTTGAGGTGGGGACAACTTCGGTGTGGGGTCCATCCTTCGATATAAGGATTTTTTGCAGTCAGGGCCAGGGGCCCAGGGCCAGGGGCCCCTGGGCACATCCTTTTTCCATTTTCCCTGGGAAAGAAAACTCAGCTATCCAGGTTCCTGATGTCAGTTTGTAGGGCTCCCTTGGGTCTATCAGGGCAGCACAAGTTTGAGGTGGGGACAACTTTGGTGTGGGGTCCATCCTTCGATATAAGGATTTTTTGCAGTCAGGGCCAGGGGCCCCTGGGCACATCCTTTGGCCATTTTCGCTGGGAAAGAAAACTCAGCAGTCCAGGTTCCTGATGTCAGTTTGTAGGGCTCCCTTGGGTCTATCAGGGCAGCACAAGTTTGAGGTGGGGACAACTTCGGTGTGGGGTCCATCCTTCTATATATGGATTTTTGTAGTGAGGCCCCAGCCCAGGGCCAGGGGCCCCTGGGCACATCCTTTTTCCATTTTCCCTGGGAAAGAAAACTCAGCAGTCCAGGTTCCTGATGTCAATTTGTAGGGCTCCCTTGGGTCTATCAGGGCAGCACAAGTTTGAGGCGGGGACAACTTCGGTGTGGAATCCATCCTTCGATATAAGGATTGTTTGCTGTCAGGGCCAGGGGCCCCCGGGCACATCCTTTGGCCATTTTCCCTGGGAAAGAAAACTCAGCAGTCCAGGTTTCTGATGTCAGTTTGTAGGGCTCCCTTGGGTCTATCAGGGCAGCACAAGTTTGAGGTGGAGACAACTTCGGTGTGGGGTCCATCCTTCGATATAAGGATTTTTTGCAGTCAGGGCCAGGGGCCCAGGGCCAGGGGCCCCTGGGCACATCCTTTTTCCATTTTCCCTGGGAAAGAAAACTCAGCAGTCCAGGTTCCTGATGTCAGTTTGTAGGGCTGCCTTGGGTCTATCAGGGCAGCACAAGTTTGAGGTGGGGACAACTTCGGTGTGGAATCAATCCTTCGATATATAGATTTTTGGCAGTCAGGGCCAGGGGCCCCCGGGCACATCCTTTGGCCATTTTCCCTGGGAAAGAAAACTCAGCAGTCCAGGTTCCTGATGTCAGTTTGTAGGGCTCCCTTGGGTCTATCAGGGCAGCACAAGTTTGAGGTGGGGACAACTTCGGTGTGGGGTCCATCCTTCGATATAAGGATTTTTCGCAGTGAGGGCCCAGCCCAGGGCCAGCGGCCCCTGGGCACATCCTTTTTCCATTTTCCCTGGGAAAGAAAACTCAGCATTCCAGGTTCCTGATGTCAGTTTGTAGGGCTCCCTTGGGTCTATCAGGGCAGCACAAGTTTGAGGTGGGGACAACTTCGGTGTGGGGTCCATCCTTCTATATATGGATTTTTGTAGTGAGGCCCCAGCCCAGGGCCAGGGGCCCCTGGGCACATCCTTTTTCCATTTTCCCTGGGAAAGAAAACTCAGCAGTCCAGGTTCCTGATGTCAATTTGTAGGGCTCCCTTGGGTCTATCAGGGCAGCACAAGTTTGAGGCGGGGACAACTTCGGTGTGGAATCCATCCTTCGATATAAGGATTGTTTGCTGTCAGGGCCAGGGGCCCCCGGGCACATCCTTTTTCCATTTTCCCTGGGAAAGAAAACTCAGCTGTCCAGGTTCCTGATGTCAGTTTGTAGGGCTCCCTTGGGTCTATCAGGGCAGCACAAGTTTGAGGTGGGGACAACTTCGGTGTGGGGTCCATCCTTTGATATAAGGATTTTTTGCAATCAGGGCTAGGGGCCCCTGGGCACATCCTTTTTCCATTTTCCCTGGGAAAGAAAACTCAGCAGTCCAGGTTTCTGATGTCAGTTTGTAGGGCTCCCTTGGGTCTATCAGGGCAGCACAAGTTTGAGGTGGGGACAACTTCGGTGTGGGGTCCATCCTTCGATATTAGGATTTTTTGCAGTCAGGGCTAGGGGCCCCTGGGCACATCCTTTTTCCATTTTCCCTGGGAAAGAAAACTCAGCAGTCCAGGTTCCTGATGTCAGTTTGTAGGGCTCCCTTGGGTCTATCAGGGCAGCACAAGTTTGAGGTGGGGACAACTTCGGTGTGGGGTCCATCCTTCGATATAAGGATTTTTCGCAGTGAGGTCCCAGCCCAGGGCCAGCGGCCCCTGGGCACATCCTTTTTCCATTTTCCCTGGGAAAGAAAACTCAGCAGTCCAGGTTCCTGATGTCAGTTTGTAGGGCTCCCTTGGGTCTATCAGGGCAGCACAAGTTTGAGATGGGGACAACTTCGGTGTGGGGTCCATCCTTCGATATAAGGATTTTTTGCAGTCACGGCTAGGGGCCCCTGGGCACATCCTTTTTCCATTTTCCCTGGGAAAGAAAACTCAGCAGTCCAGGTTCCTGATGTCAGTTTGTAGGGCTGCCTTGGGTCTATCAGGGCAGCACAAGCTTGAGGTGGGGACAACTTCGGTGTGGGTTCCATCCTTCGATATAAGGATTTTTTGCAGTCAGGGCCAGGGGCCCCTGGGCACATCCTTTGGCCATTTTCCCTGGGAAAGAAAACTCAGCAGTCCAGGTTCCTGATGTCAGTTTGTAGGGCTGCCTTGGGTCTATCAGGGCAGCACAAGTTTGAGGTGGGGACAACTTCGGTGTGGGGTCCATCCTTCGATATAAGGATTTTTTGCAGTCAGGGCCAGGGGCCCAGGGCCAGGGGCCCCTGGGCACATCCTTTTTCCATTTTCCCTGGGAAAGAAAACTCAGCAGTCCAGGTTCCTGATGTCAGTTTGTAGGGCTCCCTTGGGTCTATCAGGGCAGCACAAGTTTGAGGTAGGGACAGCTTCGGTGTGGGGTGCATCCTTCAATATAAGGATTCTTTGCAGTCAGGGCTAGGGGCCCCTTGGCACATCCTTTGGCCATTTTCCCTGGGAAAGAAAACTCACCAGTCCAGGTTCCTGATGTCAGTTTGTAGGGCTCCCTTGGGTCTATCAGGGCAGCACAAGTTTGAGGTGGGGACAACTTCGGTGTGGGGTCCATCCTTCGATATAAGGATTTTTCGCAGTGAGGCACCAGCCCAGGGCCAGGGGCCCCCGGGCACATCCTTTTTCCATTTTCCCTGGGAAAGAAAACTCAGCAGTCCAGGTTCCTTATGTCAGTTTGTAGGGCTCCCTTGGGTCTATCAGGGCAGCACAAGTTTGAGGTGGGGACAACTTCGGTGTGGGGTCCATCCTTCGATATAAGGATTTTTTGCAGTCAGGGCTAGGGGCCCCTGGGCACATCCTTTGGCCATTTTCCCTGGGAAAGAAAACTCAGCAGTCCAGGTTCCTGATGTCAGTTTGTAGGGCTCCCTTGGGTCTATCAGGGCAGCACAAGTTTGAGGTGGGGACAACTTCGGTGTGGGGTCCCTCCTTCTATATATGGATTTTTGTAGTGAGGCCCCAGCCCAGGGCCAGGGGCCCCCGGGCACATCCTTTTTCCATTTTCCCTGGGAAAGAAAACTCAGCATTCCAGGTTCCTGATGTCAGTTTGTAGGGCTCCCTTGGGTCTATCAGGGCAGCACAAGTTTGAGGTGGGGACAACTTCGGTGTGGGGTCCCTCCTTCTATATATGGATTTTTGTAGTGAGGCCCCAGCCCAGGGCCAGGGGCCCCCGGGCACATCCTTTTTCCATTTTCCCTGGGAAAGAAAACTCAGCAGTCCAGGTTCCTGATGTCAGTTTGTAGGGCTCCCTTGGGTCTATCAGGGCAGCACAAGTTTGAGGTGGGGACAACTTCGGTGTGGGGTCCATCCTTCGATATAAGGATTTTTTGCAGTCAGGGCTAGGGGCCCCTGGGCACATCCTTTGGCCATTTTCCCTGAGAAAGAAAACTCAGCAGTCCAGGTTCCTGATGTCAGTTTGTAGGGCTCCCTTGGGTCTATCAGGGCAGCACAAGTTTGAGGTGGGGACAACTTCGGTGTGGGGTCCATCCTTCGATATATGGATTTTTCGCAGTGAGGTCCCAGCCCAGGGCCAGCGGCCCCTGGGCACATCCTTTTTCCATTTTCCCTGGGAAAGAAAACTCAGCATTCCAGGTTCCTGATGTCAGTTTGTAGGGCTCCCTTGGGTCTATCAGGGCAGCACAAGTTTGAGGTGGGGACAACTTCGGTGTGGGGTCCATCCTTCTATATATGGATTTTTGTAGTGAGGCCCCAGCCCAGGGCCAGGGGCCCCTGGGCACATCCTTTTTCCATTTTCCCTGGGAAAGAAAACTCAGCAGTCCAGGTTCCTGATGTCAATTTGTAGGGCTCCCTTGGGTCTATCAGGGCAGCACAAGTTTGAGGCGGGGACAACTTCGGTGTGGAATCCATCCTTCGATATAAGGATTGTTTGCTGTCAGGGCCACGGGCCCCCGGGCACATCCTTTTTCCATTTTCCCTGGGAAAGAAAACTCAGCAGTCCAGGTTCCTGATGTCAGTTTGTAGGGCTCCCTTGGGTCTATCAGGGCAGCACAAGTTTGAGGTGGGGACAACTTCGGTGTGGGGTCCATCCTTTGATATAAGGATTTTTTGCAATCAGGGCTAGGGGCCCCTGGGCACATCCTTTTTCCATTTTCCCTGGGAAAGAAAACTCAGCAGTCCAGGTTTCTGATGTCAGTTTGTAGGGCTCCCTTGGGTCTATCAGGGCAGCACAAGTTTGAGGTGGAGACAACTTCGGTGTGGGGCCCATCCTTCGATATAAGGATTTTTCGCAGTGAGGTCCCAGCCCAGGGCCAGCGGCCCCTGGGCACATCCTTTTTCCATTTTCCCTGGGAAAGAAAACTCAGCATTCCAGGTTCCTGATGTCAGTTTGTAGGGCTCCCTTGGGTCTATCAGGGCAGCACAAGTTTGAGGTGGGGACAACTTCGGTGTGGGGTCCATCCTTCTATATATGGATTTTTGTAGTGAGGCCCCAGCCCAGGGCCAGGGGCCCCTGGGCACATCCTTTTTCCATTTTCCCTGGGAAAGAAAACTCAGCAGTCCAGGTTCCTGATGTCAATTTGTAGGGCTCCCTTGGGTCTATCAGGGCAGCACAAGTTTGAGGCGGGGACAACTTCGGTGTGGAATCCATCCTTCGATATAAGGATTGTTTGCTGTCAGGGCCAGGGGCCCCCGGGCACATCCTTTTTCCATTTTCCCTGGGAAAGAAAACTCAGCTGTCCAGGTTCCTGATGTCAGTTTGTAGGGCTCCCTTGGGTCTATCAGGGCAGCACAAGTTTGAGGTGGGGACAACTTCGGTGTGGGGTCCATCCTTTGATATAAGGATTTTTTGCAATCAGGGCTAGGGGCCCCTGGGCACATCCTTTTTCCATTTTCCCTGGGAAAGAAAACTCAGCAGTCCAGGTTTCTGATGTCAGTTTGTAGGGCTCCCTTGGGTCTATCAGGGCAGCACAAGTTTGAGGTGGAGACAACTTCGGTGTGGGGCCCATCCTTCGATATAAGGATTTTTCGCAGTGAGGTCCCAGCCCAGGGCCAGCGGCCCCTGGGCACATCCTTTTTCCATTTTCCCTGGGAAAGAAAACTCAGCATTCCAGGTTCCTGATGTCAGTTTGTAGGGCTCCCTTGGGTCTATCAGGGCAGCACAAGTTTGAGGTGGGGACAACTTCGGTGTGGGGTCCATCCTTCTATATATGGATTTTTGTAGTGAGGCCCCAGCCCAGGGCCAGGGGCCCCTGGGCACATCCTTTTTCCATTTTCCCTGGGAAAGAAAACTCAGCAGTCCAGGTTCCTGATGTCAATTTGTAGGGCTCCCTTGGGTCTATCAGGGCAGCACAAGTTTGAGGCGGGGACAACTTCGGTGTGGAATCCATCCTTCGATATAAGGATTGTTTGCTGTCAGGGCCAGGGGCCCCCGGGCACATCCTTTTTCCATTTTCCCTGGGAAAGAAAACTCAGCTGTCCAGGTTCCTGATGTCAGTTTGTAGGGCTCCCTTGGGTCTATCAGGGCAGCACAAGTTTGAGGTGGGGACAACTTCGGTGTGGGGTCCATCCTTTGATATAAGGATTTTTTGCAATCAGGGCTAGGGGCCCCTGGGCACATCCTTTTTCCATTTTCCCTGGGAAAGAAAACTCAGCAGTCCAGGTTTCTGATGTCAGTTTGTAGGGCTCCCTTGGGTCTATCAGGGCAGCACAAGTTTGAGGTGGGGACAACTTCGGTGTGGGGTCCATCCTTCGATATTAGGATTTTTTGCAGTCAGGGCTAGGGGCCCCTGGGCACATCCTTTTTCCATTTTCCCTGGGAAAGAAAACTCAGCAGTCCAGGTTCCTGATGTCAGTTTGTAGGGCTCCCTTGGGTCTATCAGGGCAGCACAAGTTTGAGGTGGGGACAACTTCGGTGTGGGGTCCATCCTTTGATATAAGGATTTTTTGCAATCAGGGCTAGGGGCCCCTGGGCACATCCTTTTTCCATTTTCCCTGGGAAAGAAAACTCAGCAGTCCAGGTTTCTGATGTCAGTTTGTAGGGCTCCCTTGGGTCTATCAGGGCAGCACAAGTTTGAGGTGGGGACAACTTCGGTGTGGGGTCCATCCTTCGATATTAGGATTTTTTGCAGTCAGGGTTAGGGGCACCTGGGCACATCCTTTTTCCATTTTCCCTGGGAAAGAAAACTCAGCAGTCCAGGTTCCTGATGTCAGTTTGTAGGGCTCCCTTGGGTCTATCAGGGCAGCACAAGTTTGAGGTGGGGACAACTTCGGTGTGGGGTCCATCCTTCGATATAAGGATTTTTCGCAGTGAGGTCCCAGCCCAGGGCCAGCGGCCCCTGGGCACATCCTTTTTCCATTTTCCCTGGGAAAGAAAACTCAGCAGTCCAGGTTCCTGATGTCAGTTTGTAGGGCTCCCTTGGGTCTATCAGGGCAGCACAAGTTTGAGATGGGGACAACTTCGGTGTGGGTTCCATCCTTCGATATAAGGATTTTTTGCAGTCAGGGCTAGGGGCCCCTGGGCACATCCTTTTTCCATTTTCCCTGGGAAAGAAAACTCAGCAGTCCAGGTTCCTGATGTCAGTTTGTAGGGCTCCCTTGGGTCTATCAGGGCAGCACAAGTTTGAGGTGGGGACAACTTCGGTGTGGGGTCCATCCTTCGATATAAGGATTTTTCGCAGTGAGGCACCAGCCCAGGGCCAGGGGCCCCCGGGCACACCCTTTTTCCATTTTCCCTGGGAAAGAAAACTCAGCAGTCCAGGTTCCTGATGTCAGTTTGTAGGGCTCCCTTGGGTCTATCAGGGCAGCACAAGTTTGAGGTGGGGACAACTTCGGTGTGGGGTCCATCCTTCGATATAAGGATTTTTTGCAGTCAGGGCCAGGGGCCCCTGGGCACATCCTTTGGCCATTTTCCCTGGGAAAGAAAACTCAGCAGTCCAGGTTCCTGATGTCAGTTTGTAGGGCTCCCTTGGGTCTATCAGGGCAGCACAAGTTTGAGGTGGGGACAACTTCGGTGTGGGGTCCATCCTTCGATATAAGGATTTTTCGCAGTGAGGTCCCAGCCCAGGGCCAGCGGCCCCTGGGCACATCCTTTTTCCATTTTCCCTGGGAAAGAAAACTCAGCATTCCAGGTTCCTGATGTCAGTTTGTAGGGCTCCCTTGGGTCTATCAGGGCAGCACAAGTTTGAGGTGGGGACAACTTCGGTGTGGGGTCCATCCTTCTATATATGGATTTTTGTAGTGAGGTCCCAGCCCAGGGCCAGGGGCCCCTGGGCACATCCTTTTTCCATTTTCCCTGGGAAAGAAAACTCAGCAGTCCAGGTTCCTGATGTCAATTTGTAGGGCTCCCTTGGGTCTATCAGGGCAGCACAAGTTTGAGGCGGGGACAACTTCGGTGTGGAATCCATCCTTCGATATAAGGATTGTTTGCTGTCAGGGCCAGGGGCCCCCGGGCACATCCTTTTTCCATTTTCCCTGGGAAAGAAAACTCAGCAGTCCAGGTTCCTGATGTCAGTTTGTAGGGCTCCCTTGGGTCTATCAGGGCAGCACAAGTTTGAGGTGGGGACAACTTCGGTGTGGGGTCCATCCTTTGATATAAGGATTTTTTGCAATCAGGGCTAGGGGCCCCTGGGCACATCCTTTTTCCATTTTCCCTGGGAAAGAAAACTCAGCAGTCCAGGTTTCTGATGTCAGTTTGTAGGGCTCCCTTGGGTCTATCAGGGCAGCACAAGTTTGAGGTGGAGACAACTTCGGTGTGGGGTCCATCCTTCGATATAAGGATTTTTTGCAGTCAGGGCCAGGGGCCCAGGGCCAGGGGCCCCTGGGCACATCCTTTTTCCATTTTCCCTGGGAAAGAAAACTCAGCTATCCAGGTTCCTGATGTCAGTTTGTAGGGCTGCCTTGGGTCTATCAGGGCAGCACAAGTTTGAGGTGGGGACAACTTCGGTGTGGAATCAATCCTTCGATATATAGATTTTTTGCAGTCAGGGCCAGGGGCCCCCGGGCACATCCTTTGGCCATTTTCCCTGGGAAAGAAAACTCAGCAGTCCAGGTTCCTGATGTCAGTTTGTAGGGCTCCCTTGGGTCTATCAGGGCAGCACAAGTTTGAGGTAGGGACAGCTTCGGTGTGGGGTGCATCCTTCGATATAAGGATTCTTTGCAGTCAGGGCTAGGGGCCCCTGGGCACATCCTTTTTCCATTTTCCCTGGGAAAGAAAACTCAGCAGTCCAGGTTCCTGATGTCAGTTTGTAGGGCTCCCTTGGGTCTATCAGGGCAGCACAAGTTTGAGGTGGGGACAACTTCGGTGTGGGGTCCATCCTTCGATATTAGGATTTTTTGCAGTCAGGGCTAGGGGCCCCTGGGCACATCCTTTTTCCATTTTCCCTGGGAAAGAAAACTCAGCAGTCCAGGTTCCTGATGTCAGTTTGTAGGGCTCCCTTGGGTCTATCAGGGCAGCACAAGTTTGAGGTGGGGACAACTTCGGTGTGGGGTCCATCCTTCGATATAAGGATTTTTCGCAGTGAGGTCCCAGCCCAGGGCCAGCGGCCCCTGGGCACATCCTTTTTCCATTTTCCCTGGGAAAGAAAACTCAGCAGTCCAGGTTCCTGATGTCAGTTTGTAGGGCTCCCTTGGGTCTATCAGGGCAGCACAAGTTTGAGGTGGGGACAACTTCGGTGTGGCGTCCATCCTTCTATATATGGATTTTTGTAGTGAGGCCCCAGCCCAGGGCCAGGGGCCCCTGGGCACATCCTTTTTCCATTTTCCCTGGGAAAGAAAACTCAGCAGTCCAGGTTCCTGATGTCAGTTTGTAGGGCTCCCTTGGGTCTATCAGGGCAGCACAAGTTTGAGGTGGGGACAACTTCGGTGTGGGGTCCATCCTTCGATATAAGGATTTTTTGCAGTCAGGGCTAGGGGCCCCTGGGCACATCCTTTGGCCATTTTCCCTGGGAAAGAAAACTCAGCAGTCCAGGTTCCTGATGTCAGTTTGTAGGGCTCCCTTGGGTGTATCAGGGCAGCACAAGTTTGAGGTGGGGACAACTTCGGTGTGGGGCCCATCCTTCGATATAAGGATTTTTCGCAGTGAGGTCCCAGCCCAGGGCCAGCGGCCCCTGGGCACATCCTTTTTCCATTTTCCCTGGGAAAGAAAACTCAGCATTCCAGGTTCCTGATGTCAGTTTGTAGGGCTCCCTTGGGTCTATCAGGGCAGCACAAGTTTGAGGTGGGGACAACTTCGGTGTGGGGTCCATCCTTCTATATATGGATTTTTGTAGTGAGGCCCCAGCCCAGGGCCAGGGGCCCCTGGGCACATCCTTTTTCCATTTTCCCTGGGAAAGAAAACTCAGCAGTCCAGGTTCCTGATGTCAATTTGTAGGGCTCCCTTGGGTCTATCAGGGCAGCACAAGTTTGAGGCGGGGACAACTTCGGTGTGGAATCCATCCTTCGATATAAGGATTGTTTGCTGTCAGGGCCAGGGGCCCCCGGGCACATCCTTTTTCCATTTTCCCTGGGAAAGAAAACTCAGCTGTCCAGGTTCCTGATGTCAGTTTGTAGGGCTCCCTTGGGTGTATCAGGGCAGCACAAGTTTGAGGTGGGGACAACTTCGGTGTGGGGTCCATCCTTTGATATAAGGATTTTTTGCAATCAGGGCTAGGGGCCCCTGGGCACATCCTTTTTCCATTTTCCCTGGGAAAGAAAACTCAGCAGTCCAGGTTCCTGATGTCAGTTTGTAGGGCTCCCTTGGGTCTATCAGGGCAGCACAAGTTTGAGGTGGGGACAACTTCGGTGTGGGGTCCATCCTTCGATATAAGGATTTTTCGCAGTGAGGTCCCAGCCCAGGGCCAGCGGCCCCTGGGCACATCCTTTTTCCATTTTCCCTGGGAAAGAAAACTCAGCAGTCCAGGTTCCTGATGTCAGTTTGTAGGGCTCCCTTGGGTCTATCAGGGCAGCACAAGGTTGAGATGGGGACAACTTCGGTGTGGGGTCCATCCTTCGATATAAGGATTTTTTGCAGTCAGGGCTAGGGGCCCCTGGGCACATCCTTTTTCCATTTTCCCTGGGAAAGAAAACTCAGCAGTCCAGGTTCCTGATGTCAGTTTGTAGGGCTGCCTTGGGTCTATCAGGGCAGCACAAGCTTGAGGTGGGGACAACTTCGGTGTGGGGTCCATCCTTCGATATAAGGATTTTTTGCAGTCAGGGCCAGGGGCCCCTGGGCACATCCTTTGGCCATTTTCCCTGGGAAAGAAAACTCAGCAGTCCAGGTTCCTGATGTCAGTTTGTAGGGCTGCCTTGGGTCTATCAGGGCAGCACAAGTTTGAGGTGGGGACAACTTCGGTGTGGGGTCCATCCTTCGATATAAGGATTTTTTGCAGTCAGGGCCAGGGGCCCAGGGCCAGGGGCCCCTGGGCACATCCTTTTTCCATTTTCCCTGGGAAAGAAAACTCAGCTATCCAGGTTCCTGATGTCAGTTTGTAGGGCTCCCTTGGGTCTATCAGGGCAGCACAAGTTTGAGGTGGGGACAACTTTGGTGTGGGGTCCATCCTTCGATATAAGGATTTTTTGCAGTCAGGGCCAGGGGCCCCTGGGCACATCCTTTGGCCATTTTCGCTGGGAAAGAAAACTCAGCAGTCCAGGTTCCTGATGTCAGTTTGTAGGGCTCCCTTGGGTCTATCAGGGCAGCACAAGTTTGAGGTGGGGACAACTTCGGTGTGGGGTCCATCCTTCTATATATGGATTTTTGTAGTGAGGCCCCAGCCCAGGGCCAGGGGCCCCTGGGCACATCCTTTTTCCATTTTCCCTGGGAAAGAAAACTCAGCAGTCCAGGTTCCTGATGTCAATTTGTAGGGCTCCCTTGGGTCTATCAGGGCAGCACAAGTTTGAGGCGGGGACAACTTCGGTGTGGAATCCATCCTTCGATATAAGGATTGTTTGCTGTCAGGGCCAGGGGCCCCCGGGCACATCCTTTGGCCATTTTCCCTGGGAAAGAAAACTCAGCAGTCCAGGTTTCTGATGTCAGTTTGTAGGGCTCCCTTGGGTCTATCAGGGCAGCACAAGTTTGAGGTGGAGACAACTTCGGTGTGGGGTCCATCCTTCGATATAAGGATTTTTTGCAGTCAGGGCCAGGGGCCCAGGGCCAGGGGCCCCTGGGCACATCCTTTTTCCATTTTCCCTGGGAAAGAAAACTCAGCAGTCCAGGTTCCTGATGTCAGTTTGTAGGGCTGCCTTGGGTCTATCAGGGCAGCACAAGTTTGAGGTGGGGACAACTTCGGTGTGGAATCAATCCTTCGATATATAGATTTTTGGCAGTCAGGGCCAGGGGCCCCCGGGCACATCCTTTGGCCATTTTTCCTGGGAAAGAAAACTCAGCAGTCCAGGTTCCTGATGTCAGTTTGTAGGGCTCCCTTGGGTCTATCAGGGCAGCACAAGTTTGAGGTGGGGACAACTTCGGTGTGGGGTCCATCCTTCGATATAAGGATTTTTCGCAGTGAGGTCCCAGCCCAGGGCCAGCGGCCCCTGGGCACATCCTTTTTCCATTTTCCCTGGGAAAGAAAACTCAGCAGTCCAGGTTCCTGATGTCAGTTTGTAGGGCTCCCTTGGGTCTATCAGGGCAGCACAAGTTTGAGGTGGGGACAACTTCGGTGTGGGGTCCATCCTTCTATATATGGATTTTTGTAGTGAGGTCCCAGCCCAGGGCCAGGGGCCCCTGGGCACATCCTTTTTCCATTTTCCCTGGGAAAGAAAACTCAGCAGTCCAGGTTCCTGATGTCAGTTTGTAGGGCTCCCTTGGGTCTATCAGGGCAGCACAAGTTTGAGGTGGGGACAACTTCGGTGTGGGGTCCATCCTTCGATATAAGGATTTTTTGCAGTCAGGGCTAGGGGCCCCTGGGCACATCCTTTTTCCATTTTCCCTGGGAAAGAAAACTCAGCAGTCCAGGTTCCTGATGTCAGTTTGTAGGGCTGCCTTGGGTCTATCAGGGCAGCACAAGCTTGAGGTGGGGACAACTTCGGTGTGGGGTCCATCCCTCGATATAAGGATTTTTTGCAGTCAGGGCCAGGGGCCCCTGGGCACATCCTTTGGCCATTTTCCCTGGGAAAGAAAACTCAGCAGTCCAGGTTCCTGATGTCAGTTTGTAGGGCTGCCTTGGGTCTATCAGGGCAGCACAAGTTTGAGGTGGGGACAACTTCGGTGTGGGGTCCATCCTTCGATATAAGGATTTTTTGCAGTCAGGGCCAGGGGCCCAGGGCCAGGGGCCCCTGGGCACATCCTTTTTCCATTTTCCCTGGGAAAGAAAACTCAGCTATCCAGGTTCCTGATGTCAGTTTGTAGGGCTCCCTTGGGTCTATCAGGGCAGCACAAGTTTGAGGTGGGGACAACTTCGGTGTGGAATCAATCCTTCGATATATAGATTTTTTGCAGTCAGGGCCAGGGGCCCCCGGGCACATCTTTTGGCCATTTTCCCTGGGAAAGAAAACTCAGCAGTCCAGGTTCCTGATGTCAGTTTGTAGGGCTCCCTTGGGTCTATCAGGGCAGCACAAGTTTGAGGTAGGGACAGCTTCGGTGTGGGGTGCATCCTTCAATATAAGGATTCTTTGCAGTCAGGGCTAGGGGCCCCTTGGCACATCCTTTGGCCATTTTCCCTGGGAAAGAAAACTCACCAGTCCAGGTTCCTGATGTCAGTTTGTAGGGCTTCCTTGGGTCTATCAGGGCAGCACAAGTTTGAGGTGGGGACAACTTCGGTGTGGGGTCCATCCTTCGATATAAGGATTTTTCGCAGTGAGGCACCAGCCCAGGGCCAGGGGCCCCCGGGCACATCCTTTTTCCATTTTCCCTGGGAAAGAAAACTCAGCAGTCCAGGTTCCTTATGTCAGTTTGTAGGGCTCCCTTGGGTCTATCAGGGCAGCACAAGTTTGAGGTGGGGACAACTTCGGTGTGGGGTCCATCCTTCGATATAAGGATTTTTTGCAGTCAGGGCTAGGGGCCCCTGGGCACATCCTTTGGCCATTTTCCCTGGGAAAGAAAACTCAGCAGTCCAGGTTCCTGATGTCAGTTTGTAGGGCTCCCTTGGGTCTATCAGGGCAGCACAAGTTTGAGGTGGGGACAACTTCGGTGTGGGGTCCCTCCTTCTATATATGGATTTTTATAGTGAGGCCCCAGCCCAGGGCCAGGGGCCCCCGGGCACATCCTTTTTCCATTTTCCCTGGGAAAGAAAACTCAGCATTCCAGGTTCCTGATGTCAGTTTGTAGGGCTCCCTTGGGTCTATCAGGGCAGCACAAGTTTGAGGTGGGGACAACTTCGGTGTGGGGTCCCTCCTTCTATATATGGATTTTTGTAGTGAGGCCCCAGCCCAGGGCCAGGGGCCCCCGGGCACATCCTTTTTCCATTTTCCCTGGGAAAGAAAACTCAGCAGTCCAGGTTCCTGATGTCAGTTTGTAGGGCTCCCTTGGGTGTATCAGGGCAGCACAAGTTTGAGGTGGGGACAACTTCGGTGTGGGGTCCATCCTTCGATATAAGGATTTTTTGCAGTCAGGGCTAGGGGCCCCTGGGCACATCCTTTGGCCATTTTCCCTGGGAAAGAAAACTCAGCAGTCCAGGTTCCTGATGTCAGTTTGTAGGGCTCCCTTGGGTCTATCAGGGCAGCACAAGTTTGAGGTGGGGACAACTTCGGTGTGGGGTCCATCCTTCGATATATGGATTTTTCGCAGTGAGGTCCCAGCCCAGGGCCAGCGGCCCCTGGGCACATCCTTTTTCCATTTTCCCTGGGAAAGAAAACTCAGCATTCCAGGTTCCTGATGTCAGTTTGTAGGGCTCCCTTGGGTCTATCAGGGCAGCACAAGTTTGAGGTGGGGACAACTTCGGTGTGGGGTCCATCCTTCTATATATGGATTTTTGTAGTGAGGCCCCAGCCCAGGGCCAGGGGCCCCTGGGCACATCCTTTTTCCATTTTCCCTGGGAAAGAAAACTCAGCAGTCCAGGTTCCTGATGTCAATTTGTAGGGCTCCCTTGGGTCTATCAGGGCAGCACAAGTTTGAGGTGGGGACAACTTCGGTGTGGGGTCCATCCTTCGATATAAGGATTTTTCGCAGTGAGGCACCAGCCCAGGGCCAGGGGCCCCCGGGCACATCCTTTTTCCATTTTCCCTGGGAAAGAAAACTCAGCAGTCCAGGTTCCTGATGTCAGTTTGTAGGGCTCCCTTGGGTCTATCAGGGCAGCACAAGTTTGAGGTGGGGACAACTTCGGTGTGGGGTCCATCCTTTGATATAAGGATTTTTTGCAATCAGGGCTAGGGGCCCCTGGGCACATCCTTTTTCCATTTTCCCTGGGAAAGAAAACTCAGCAGTCCAGGTTTCTGATGTCAGTTTGTAGGGCTCCCTTGGGTCTATCAGGGCAGCACAAGTTTGAGGTGGAGACAACTTCGGTGTGGGGTCCATCCTTCGATATAAGGATTTTTTGCAGTCAGGGCCAGGGGCCCAGGGCCAGGGGCCCCTGGGCACATCCTTTTTCCATTTTCCCTGGGAAAGAAAACTCAGCTATCCAGGTTCCTGATGTCAGTTTGTAGGGCTGCCTTGGGTCTATCAGGGCAGCACAAGTTTGAGGTGGGGACAACTTCGGTGTGGAATCAATCCTTCGATATATAGATTTTTTGCAGTCAGGGCCAGGGGCCCCCGGGCACATCCTTTGGCCATTTTCCCTGGGAAAGAAAACTCAGCAGTCCAGGTTCCTGATGTCAGTTTGTAGGGCTCCCTTGGGTCTATCAGGGCAGCACAAGTTTGAGGTAGGGACAGCTTCGGTGTGGGGTGCATCCTTCGATATAAGGATTCTTTGCAGTCAGGGCTAGGGGCCCCTGGGCACATCCTTTTTCCATTTTCCCTGGGAAAGAAAACTCAGCAGTCCAGGTTCCTGATGTCAGTTTGTAGGGCTCCCTTGGGTCTATCAGGGCAGCACAAGTTTGAGGTGGGGACAACTTCGGTGTGGGGTCCATCCTTCGATATAAGGATTTTTTGCAGTCAGGGCTAGGGGCCCCTGGGCACATCCTTTGGCCATTTTCCCTGGGAAAGAAAACTCAGCAGTCCAGGTTCCTGATGTCAGTTTGTAGGGCTCCCTTGGGTGTATCAGGGCAGCACAAGTTTGAGGTGGGGACAACTTCGGTGTGGGGCCCATCCTTCGATATAAGGATTTTTCGCAGTGAGGTCCCAGCCCAGGGCCAGCGGCCCCTGGGCACATCCTTTTTCCATTTTCCCTGGGAAAGAAAACTCAGCATTCCAGGTTCCTGATGTCAGTTTGTAGGGCTCCCTTGGGTCTATCAGGGCAGCACAAGTTTGAGGTGGGGACAACTTCGGTGTGGGGTCCATCCTTCTATATATGGATTTTTGTAGTGAGGCCCCAGCCCAGGGCCAGGGGCCCCTGGGCACATCCTTTTTCCATTTTCCCTGGGAAAGAAAACTCAGCAGTCCAGGTTCCTGATGTCAATTTGTAGGGCTCCCTTGGGTCTATCAGGGCAGCACAAGTTTGAGGCGGGGACAACTTCGGTGTGGAATCCATCCTTCGATATAAGGATTGTTTGCTGTCAGGGCCAGGGGCCCCCGGGCACATCCTTTTTCCATTTTCCCTGGGAAAGAAAACTCAGCTGTCCAGGTTCCTGATGTCAGTTTGTAGGGCTCCCTTGGGTCTATCAGGGCAGCACAAGTTTGAGGTGGGGACAACTTCGGTGTGGGGTCCATCCTTTGATATAAGGATTTTTTGCAATCAGGGCTAGGGGCCCCTGGGCACATCCTTTTTCCATTTTCCCTGGGAAAGAAAACTCAGCAGTCCAGGTTCCTGATGTCAGTTTGTAGGGCTCCCTTGGGTCTATCAGGGCAGCACAAGTTTGAGGTGGGGACAACTTCGGTGTGGGGTCCATCCTTCAATATTAGGATTTTTTGCAGTCAGGGCTAGGGGCCCCTGGGCACATCCTTTTTCCATTTTCCCTGGGAAAGAAAACTCAGCAGTCCAGGTTCCTGATGTCAGTTTGTAGGGCTCCCTTGGGTCTATCAGGGCAGCACAAGTTTGAGGTGGGGACAACTTCGGTGTGGGGTCCATCCTTCGATATAAGGATTTTTCGCAGTGAGGTCCCAGCCCAGGGCCAGCGGCCCCTGGGCACATCCTTTTTCCATTTTCCCTGGGAAAGAAAACTCAGCAGTCCAGGTTCCTGATGTCAGTTTGTAGGGCTCCCTTGGGTCTATCAGGGCAGCACAAGTTTGAGATGGGGACAACTTCGGTGTGGGGTCCATCCTTCGATATAAGGATTTTTTGCAGTCAGGGCTAGGGGCCCCTGGGCACATCCTTTTTCCATTTTCCCTGGGAAAGAAAACTCAGCAGTCCAGGTTCCTGATGTCAGTTTGTAGGGCTGCCTTGGGTCTATCAGGGCAGCACAAGCTTGAGGTGGGGACAACTTCGGTGTGGGGTCCATCCTTCGATATAAGGATTTTTTGCAGTCAGGGCCAGGGGCCCCTGGGCACATCCTTTGGCCATTTTCCCTGGGAAAGAAAACTCAGCAGTCCAGGTTCCTGATGTCAGTTTGTAGGGCTGCCTTGGGTCTATCAGGGCAGCACAAGTTTGAGGTGGGGACAACTTCGGTGTGGGGTCCATCCTTCGATATAAGGATTTTTTGCAGTCAGGGCCAGGGGCCCAGGGCCAGGGGCCCCTGGGCACATCCTTTTTCCATTTTCCCTGGGAAAGAAAACTCAGCTATCCAGGTTCCTGATGTCAGTTTGTAGGGCTCCCTTGGGTCTATCAGGGCAGCACAAGTTTGAGGTGGGGACAACTTTGGTGTGGGGTCCATCCTTCGATATAAGGATTTTTTGCAGTCAGGGCCAGGGGCCCCTGGGCACATCCTTTGGCCATTTTCGCTGGGAAAGAAAACTCAGCAGTCCAGGTTCCTGATGTCAGTTTGTAGGGCTCCCTTGGGTCTATCAGGGCAGCACAAGTTTGAGGTGGGGACAACTTCGGTGTGGGGTCCATCCTTCTATATATGGATTTTTGTAGTGAGGCCCCAGCCCAGGGCCAGGGGCCCCTGGGCACATCCTTTTTCCATTTTCCCTGGGAAAGAAAACTCAGCAGTCCAGGTTCCTGATGTCAATTTGTAGGGCTCCCTTGGGTCTATCAGGGCAGCACAAGTTTGAGGCGGGGACAACTTCGGTGTGGAATCCATCCTTCGATATAAGGATTGTTTGCTGTCAGGGCCAGGGGCCCCCGGGCACATCCTTTGGCCATTTTCCCTGGGAAAGAAAACTCAGCAGTCCAGGTTTCTGATGTCAGTTTGTAGGGCTCCCTTGGGTCTATCAGGGCAGCACAAGTTTGAGGTGGAGACAACTTCGGTGTGGGGTCCATCCTTCGATATAAGGATTTTTTGCAGTCATGGCCAGGGGCCCAGGGCCAGGGGCCCCTGGGCACATCCTTTTTCCATTTTCCCTGGGAAAGAAAACTCAGCAGTCCAGGTTCCTGATGTCAGTTTGTAGGGCTGCCTTGGGTCTATCAGGGCAGCACAAGTTTGAGGTGGGGACAACTTCGGTGTGGAATCAATCCTTCGATATATAGATTTTTGGCAGTCAGGGCCAGGGGCCCCCGGGCACATCCTTTGGCCATTTTCCCTGGGAAAGAAAACTCAGCAGTCCAGGTTCCTGATGTCAGTTTGTAGGGCTCCCTTGGGTCTATCAGGGCAGCACAAGTTTGAGGTGGGGACAACTTCGGTGTGGGGTCCATCCTTCGATATAAGGATTTTTCGCAGTGAGGGCCCAGCCCAGGGCCAGCGGCCCCTGGGCACATCCTTTTTCCATTTTCCCTGGGAAAGAAAACTCAGCATTCCAGGTTCCTGATGTCAGTTTGTAGGGCTCCCTTGGGTCTATCAGGGCAGCACAAGTTTGAGGTGGGGACAACTTCGGTGTGGGGTCCATCCTTCTATATATGGATTTTTGTAGTGAGGCCCCAGCCCAGGGCCAGGGGCCCCTGGGCACATCCTTTTTCCATTTTCCCTGGGAAAGAAAACTCAGCAGTCCAGGTTCCTGATGTCAATTTGTAGGGCTCCCTTGGGTCTATCAGGGCAGCACAAGTTTGAGGCGGGGACAACTTCGGTGTGGAATCCATCCTTCGATATAAGGATTGTTTGCTGTCAGGGCCAGGGGCCCCCGGGCACATCCTTTTTCCATTTTCCCTGGGAAAGAAAACTCAGCTGTCCAGGTTCCTGATGTCAGTTTGTAGGGCTCCCTTGGGTCTATCAGGGCAGCACAAGTTTGAGGTGGGGACAACTTCGGTGTGGGGTCCATCCTTTGATATAAGGATTTTTTGCAATCAGGGCTAGGGGCCCCTGGGCACATCCTTTTTCCATTTTCCCTGGGAAAGAAAACTCAGCAGTCCAGGTTTCTGATGTCAGTTTGTAGGGCTCCCTTGGGTCTATCAGGGCAGCACAAGTTTGAGGTGGGGACAACTTCGGTGTGGGGTCCATCCTTCGATATTAGGATTTTTTGCAGTCAGGGCTAGGGGCCCCTGGGCACATCCTTTTTCCATTTTCCCTGGGAAAGAAAACTCAGCAGTCCAGGTTCCTGATGTCAGTTTGTAGGGCTCCCTTGGGTCTATCAGGGCAGCACAAGTTTGAGGTGGGGACAACTTCGGTGTGGGGTCCATCCTTCGATATAAGGATTTTTCGCAGTGAGGTCCCAGCCCAGGGCCAGCGGCCCCTGGGCACATCCTTTTTCCATTTTCCCTGGGAAAGAAAACTCAGCAGTCCAGGTTCCTGATGTCAGTTTGTAGGGCTCCCTTGGGTCTATCAGGGCAGCACAAGTTTGAGATGGGGACAACTTCGGTGTGGGGTCCATCCTTCGATATAAGGATTTTTTGCAGTCACGGCTAGGGGCCCCTGGGCACATCCTTTTTCCATTTTCCCTGGGAAAGAAAACTCAGCAGTCCAGGTTCCTGATGTCAGTTTGTAGGGCTGCCTTGGGTCTATCAGGGCAGCACAAGCTTGAGGTGGGGACAACTTCGGTGTGGGGTCCATCCTTCGATATAAGGATTTTTTGCAGTCAGGGCCAGGGGCCCCTGGGCACATCCTTTGGCCATTTTCCCTGGGAAAGAAAACTCAGCAGTCCAGGTTCCTGATGTCAGTTTGTAGGGCTGCCTTGGGTCTATCAGGGCAGCACAAGTTTGAGGTGGGGACAACTTCGGTGTGGGGTCCATCCTTCGATATAAGGATTTTTTGCAGTCAGGGCCAGGGGCCCAGGGCCAGGGGCCCCTGGGCACATCCTTTTTCCATTTTCCCTGGGAAAGAAAACTCAGCAGTCCAGGTTCCTGATGTCAGTTTGTAGGGCTCCCTTGGGT
Organism: Lonchura striata; assembly: GCF_050655825.1. Taxonomy (NCBI): domain Eukaryota; kingdom Metazoa; phylum Chordata; class Aves; order Passeriformes; family Estrildidae; genus Lonchura; species Lonchura striata. Next base: position 7,425,224 of record NC_140719.1, on the reverse strand, counting down.
CTATCAGGGCAGCACAAGTTTGAGGTAGGGACAGCTTCGGTGTGGGGTGCATCCTTCAATATAAGGATTCTTTGCAGTCAGGGCTAGGGGCCCCTTGGCACATCCTTTGGCCATTTTCCCTGGGAAAGAAAACTCACCAGTCCAGGTTCCTGATGTCAGTTTGTAGGGCTCCCTTGGGTCTATCAGGGCAGCACAAGTTTGAGGTGGGGACAACTTCGGTGTGGGGTCCATCCTTCGATATAAGGATTTTTCGCAGTGAGGCACCAGCCCAGGGCCAGGGGCCCCCGGGCACATCCTTTTTCCATTTTCCCTGGGAAAGAAAACTCAGCAGTCCAGGTTCCTTATGTCAGTTTGTAGGGCTCCCTTGGGTCTATCAGGGCAGCACAAGTTTGAGGTGGGGACAACTTCGGTGTGGGGTCCATCCTTCGATATAAGGATTTTTTGCAGTCAGGGCTAGGGGCCCCTGGGCACATCCTTTGGCCATTTTCCCTGGGAAAGAAAACTCAGCAGTCCAGGTTCCTGATGTCAGTTTGTAGGGCTCCCTTGGGTCTATCAGGGCAGCACAAGTTTGAGGTGGGGACAACTTCGGTGTGGGGTCCCTCCTTCTATATATGGATTTTTGTAGTGAGGCCCCAGCCCAGGGCCAGGGGCCCCCGGGCACATCCTTTTTCCATTTTCCCTGGGAAAGAAAACTCAGCATTCCAGGTTCCTGATGTCAGTTTGTAGGGCTCCCTTGGGTCTATCAGGGCAGCACAAGTTTGAGGTGGGGACAACTTCGGTGTGGGGTCCCTCCTTCTATATATGGATTTTTGTAGTGAGGCCCCAGCCCAGGGCCAGGGGCCCCCGGGCACATCCTTTTTCCATTTTCCCTGGGAAAGAAAACTCAGCAGTCCAGGTTCCTGATGTCAGTTTGTAGGGCTCCCTTGGGTCTATCAGGGCAGCACAAGTTTGAGGTGGGGACAACTTCGGTGTGGGGTCCATCCTTCGATATAAGGATTTTTTGCAGTCAGGGCTAGGGGCCCCTGGGCACATCCTTTGGCCATTTTCCCTGAGAAAGAAAACTCAGCAGTCCAGGTTCCTGATGTCAGTTTGTAGGGCTCCCTTGGGTCTATCAGGGCAGCACAAGTTTGAGGTGGGGACAACTTCGGTGTGGGGTCCATCCTTCGATATATGGATTTTTCGCAGTGAGGTCCCAGCCCAGGGCCAGCGGCCCCTGGGCACATCCTTTTTCCATTTTCCCTGGGAAAGAAAACTCAGCATTCCAGGTTACTGATGTCAGTTTGTAGGGCTCCCTTGGGTCTATCAGGGCAGCACAAGTTTGAGGTGGGGACAACTTCGGTGTGGGGTCCATCCTTCTATATATGGATTTTTGTAGTGAGGCCCCAGCCCAGGGCCAGGGGCCCCTGGGCACATCCTTTTTCCATTTTCCCTGGGAAAGAAAACTCAGCAGTCCAGGTTCCTGATGTCAATTTGTAGGGCTCCCTTGGGTCTATCAGGGCAGCACAAGTTTGAGGCGGGGACAACTTCGGTGTGGAATCCATCCTTCGATATAAGGATTGTTTGCTGTCAGGGCCACGGGCCCCCGGGCACATCCTTTTTCCATTTTCCCTGGGAAAGAAAACTCAGCAGTCCAGGTTCCTGATGTCAGTTTGTAGGGCTCCCTTGGGTCTATCAGGGCAGCACAAGTTTGAGGTGGGGACAACTTCGGTGTGGGGTCCATCCTTTGATATAAGGATTTTTTGCAATCAGGGCTAGGGGCCCCTGGGCACATCCTTTTTCCATTTTCCCTGGGAAAGAAAACTCAGCAGTCCAGGTTTCTGATGTCAGTTTGTAGGGCTCCCTTGGGTCTATCAGGGCAGCACAAGTTTGAGGTGGAGACAACTTCGGTGTGGGGCCCATCCTTCGATATAAGGATTTTTCGCAGTGAGGTCCCAGCCCAGGGCCAGCGGCCCCTGGGCACATCCTTTTTCCATTTTCCCTGGGAAAGAAAACTCAGCATTCCAGGTTCCTGATGTCAGTTTGTAGGGCTCCCTTGGGTCTATCAGGGCAGCACAAGTTTGAGGTGGGGACAACTTCGGTGTGGGGTCCATCCTTCTATATATGGATTTTTGTAGTGAGGCCCCAGCCCAGGGCCAGGGGCCCCTGGGCACATCCTTTTTCCATTTTCCCTGGGAAAGAAAACTCAGCAGTCCAGGTTCCTGATGTCAATTTGTAGGGCTCCCTTGGGTCTATCAGGGCAGCACAAGTTTGAGGCGGGGACAACTTCGGTGTGGAATCCATCCTTCGATATAAGGATTGTTTGCTGTCAGGGCCAGGGGCCCCCGGGCACATCCTTTTTCCATTTTCCCTGGGAAAGAAAACTCAGCTGTCCAGGTTCCTGATGTCAGTTTGTAGGGCTCCCTTGGGTCTATCAGGGCAGCACAAGTTTGAGGTGGGGACAACTTTGGTGTGGGGTCCATCCTTCGATATAAGGATTTTTTGCAGTCAGGGCCAGGGGCCCCTGGGCACATCCTTTGGCCATTTTCGCTGGGAAAGAAAACTCAGCAGTCCAGGTTCCTGATGTCAGTTTGTAGGGCTCCCTTGGGTCTATCAGGGCAGCACAAGTTTGAGGTGGGGACAACTTCGGTGTGGGGTCCATCCTTCTATATATGGATTTTTGTAGTGAGGCCCCAGCCCAGGGCCAGGGGCCCCTGGGCACATCCTTTTTCCATTTTCCCTGGGAAAGAAAACTCAGCAGTCCAGGTTCCTGATGTCAATTTGTAGGGCTCCCTTGGGTCTATCAGGGCAGCACAAGTTTGAGGCGGGGACAACTTCGGTGTGGAATCCATCCTTCGATATAAGGATTGTTTGCTGTCAGGGCCAGGGGCCCCCGGGCACATCCTTTGGCCATTTTCCCTGGGAAAGAAAACTCAGCAGTCCAGGTTTCTGATGTCAGTTTGTAGGGCTCCCTTGGGTCTATCAGGGCAGCACAAGTTTGAGGTGGAGACAACTTCGGTGTGGGGTCCATCCTTCGATATAAGGATTTTTTGCAGTCATGGCCAGGGGCCCAGGGCCAGGGGCCCCTGGGCACATCCTTTTTCCATTTTCCCTGGGAAAGAAAACTCAGCAGTCCAGGTTCCTGATGTCAGTTTGTAGGGCTGCCTTGGGTCTATCAGGGCAGCACAAGTTTGAGGTGGGGACAACTTCGGTGTGGAATCAATCCTTCGATATATAGATTTTTGGCAGTCAGGGCCAGGGGCCCCCGGGCACATCCTTTGGCCATTTTCCCTGGGAAAGAAAACTCAGCAGTCCAGGTTCCTGATGTCAGTTTGTAGGGCTCCCTTGGGTCTATCAGGGCAGCACAAGTTTGAGGTGGGGACAACTTCGGTGTGGGGTCCATCCTTCGATATAAGGATTTTTCGCAGTGAGGGCCCAGCCCAGGGCCAGCGGCCCCTGGGCACATCCTTTTTCCATTTTCCCTGGGAAAGAAAACTCAGCATTCCAGGTTCCTGATGTCAGTTTGTAGGGCTCCCTTGGGTCTATCAGGGCAGCACAAGTTTGAGGTGGGGACAACTTCGGTGTGGGGTCCATCCTTCTATATATGGATTTTTGTAGTGAGGCCCCAGCCCAGGGCCAGGGGCCCCTGGGCACATCCTTTTTCCATTTTCCCTGGGAAAGAAAACTCAGCAGTCCAGGTTCCTGATGTCAATTTGTAGGGCTCCCTTGGGTCTATCAGGGCAGCACAAGTTTGAGGCGGGGACAACTTCGGTGTGGAATCCATCCTTCGATATAAGGATTGTTTGCTGTCAGGGCCAGGGGCCCCCGGGCACATCCTTTTTCCATTTTCCCTGGGAAAGAAAACTCAGCTGTCCAGGTTCCTGATGTCAGTTTGTAGGGCTCCCTTGGGTCTATCAGGGCAGCACAAGTTTGAGGTGGGGACAACTTCGGTGTGGGGTCCATCCTTTGATATAAGGATTTTTTGCAATCAGGGCTAGGGGCCCCTGGGCACATCCTTTTTCCATTTTCCCTGGGAAAGAAAACTCAGCAGTCCAGGTTTCTGATGTCAGTTTGTAGGGCTCCCTTGGGTCTATCAGGGCAGCACAAGTTTGAGGTGGGGACAACTTCGGTGTGGGGTCCATCCTTCGATATTAGGATTTTTTGCAGTCAGGGCTAGGGGCCCCTGGGCACATCCTTTTTCCATTTTCCCTGGGAAAGAAAACTCAGCAGTCCAGGTTCCTGATGTCAGTTTGTAGGGCTCCCTTGGGTCTATCAGGGCAGCACAAGTTTGAGGTGGGGACAACTTCGGTGTGGGGTCCATCCTTCGATATAAGGATTTTTCGCAGTGAGGTCCCAGCCCAGGGCCAGCGGCCCCTGGGCACATCCTTTTTCCATTTTCCCTGGGAAAGAAAACTCAGCAGTCCAGGTTCCTGATGTCAGTTTGTAGGGCTCCCTTGGGTCTATCAGGGCAGCACAAGTTTGAGATGGGGACAACTTCGGTGTGGGGTCCATCCTTCGATATAAGGATTTTTTGCAGTCACGGCTAGGGGCCCCTGGGCACATCCTTTTTCCATTTTCCCTGGGAAAGAAAACTCAGCAGTCCAGGTTCCTGATGTCAGTTTGTAGGGCTGCCTTGGGTCTATCAGGGCAGCACAAGCTTGAGGTGGGGACAACTTCGGTGTGGGGTCCATCCTTCGATATAAGGATTTTTTGCAGTCAGGGCCAGGGGCCCCTGGGCACATCCTTTGGCCATTTTCCCTGGGAAAGAAAACTCAGCAGTCCAGGTTCCTGATGTCAGTTTGTAGGGCTGCCTTGGGTCTATCAGGGCAGCACAAGTTTGAGGTGGGGACAACTTCGGTGTGGGGTCCATCCTTCGATATAAGGATTTTTTGCAGTCAGGGCCAGGGGCCCAGGGCCAGGGGCCCCTGGGCACATCCTTTTTCCATTTTCCCTGGGAAAGAAAACTCAGCAGTCCAGGTTCCTGATGTCAGTTTGTAGGGCTCCCTTGGGTCTATCAGGGCAGCACAAGTTTGAGGTAGGGACAGCTTCGGTGTGGGGTGCATCCTTCAATATAAGGATTCTTTGCAGTCAGGGCTAGGGGCCCCTTGGCACATCCTTTGGCCATTTTCCCTGGGAAAGAAAACTCACCAGTCCAGGTTCCTGATGTCAGTTTGTAGGGCTCCCTTGGGTCTATCAGGGCAGCACAAGTTTGAGGTGGGGACAACTTCGGTGTGGGGTCCATCCTTCGATATAAGGATTTTTCGCAGTGAGGCACCAGCCCAGGGCCAGGGGCCCCCGGGCACATCCTTTTTCCATTTTCCCTGGGAAAGAAAACTCAGCAGTCCAGGTTCCTTATGTCAGTTTGTAGGGCTCCCTTGGGTCTATCAGGGCAGCACAAGTTTGAGGTGGGGACAACTTCGGTGTGGGGTCCATCCTTCGATATAAGGATTTTTTGCAGTCAGGGCTAGGGGCCCCTGGGCACATCCTTTGGCCATTTTCCCTGGGAAAGAAAACTCAGCAGTCCAGGTTCCTGATGTCAGTTTGTAGGGCTCCCTTGGGTCTATCAGGGCAGCACAAGTTTGAGGTGGGGACAACTTCGGTGTGGGGTCCCTCCTTCTATATATGGATTTTTGTAGTGAGGCCCCAGCCCAGGGCCAGGGGCCCCCGGGCACATCCTTTTTCCATTTTCCCTGGGAAAGAAAACTCAGCATTCCAGGTTCCTGATGTCAGTTTGTAGGGCTCCCTTGGGTCTATCAGGGCAGCACAAGTTTGAGGTGGGGACAACTTCGGTGTGGGGTCCCTCCTTCTATATATGGATTTTTGTAGTGAGGCCCCAGCCCAGGGCCAGGGGCCCCCGGGCACATCCTTTTTCCATTTTCCCTGGGAAAGAAAACTCAGCAGTCCAGGTTCCTGATGTCAGTTTGTAGGGCTCCCTTGGGTCTATCAGGGCAGCACAAGTTTGAGGTGGGGACAACTTCGGTGTGGGGTCCATCCTTCGATATAAGGATTTTTTGCAGTCAGGGCTAGGGGCCCCTGGGCACATCCTTTGGCCATTTTCCCTGAGAAAGAAAACTCAGCAGTCCAGGTTCCTGATGTCAGTTTGTAGGGCTCCCTTGGGTCTATCAGGGCAGCACAAGTTTGAGGTGGGGACAACTTCGGTGTGGGGTCCATCCTTCGATATATGGATTTTTCGCAGTGAGGTCCCAGCCCAGGGCCAGCGGCCCCTGGGCACATCCTTTTTCCATTTTCCCTGGGAAAGAAAACTCAGCATTCCAGGTTACTGATGTCAGTTTGTAGGGCTCCCTTGGGTCTATCAGGGCAGCACAAGTTTGAGGTGGGGACAACTTCGGTGTGGGGTCCATCCTTCTATATATGGATTTTTGTAGTGAGGCCCCAGCCCAGGGCCAGGGGCCCCTGGGCACATCCTTTTTCCATTTTCCCTGGGAAAGAAAACTCAGCAGTCCAGGTTCCTGATGTCAATTTGTAGGGCTCCCTTGGGTCTATCAGGGCAGCACAAGTTTGAGGCGGGGACAACTTCGGTGTGGAATCCATCCTTCGATATAAGGATTGTTTGCTGTCAGGGCCACGGGCCCCCGGGCACATCCTTTTTCCATTTTCCCTGGGAAAGAAAACTCAGCAGTCCAGGTTCCTGATGTCAGTTTGTAGGGCTCCCTTGGGTCTATCAGGGCAGCACAAGTTTGAGGTGGGGACAACTTCGGTGTGGGGTCCATCCTTTGATATAAGGATTTTTTGCAATCAGGGCTAGGGGCCCCTGGGCACATCCTTTTTCCATTTTCCCTGGGAAAGAAAACTCAGCAGTCCAGGTTTCTGATGTCAGTTTGTAGGGCTCCCTTGGGTCTATCAGGGCAGCACAAGTTTGAGGTGGAGACAACTTCGGTGTGGGGCCCATCCTTCGATATAAGGATTTTTCGCAGTGAGGTCCCAGCCCAGGGCCAGCGGCCCCTGGGCACATCCTTTTTCCATTTTCCCTGGGAAAGAAAACTCAGCATTCCAGGTTCCTGATGTCAGTTTGTAGGGCTCCCTTGGGTCTATCAGGGCAGCACAAGTTTGAGGTGGGGACAACTTCGGTGTGGGGTCCATCCTTCTATATATGGATTTTTGTAGTGAGGCCCCAGCCCAGGGCCAGGGGCCCCTGGGCACATCCTTTTTCCATTTTCCCTGGGAAAGAAAACTCAGCAGTCCAGGTTCCTGATGTCAATTTGTAGGGCTCCCTTGGGTCTATCAGGGCAGCACAAGTTTGAGGCGGGGACAACTTCGGTGTGGAATCCATCCTTCGATATAAGGATTGTTTGCTGTCAGGGCCAGGGGCCCCCGGGCACATCCTTTTTCCATTTTCCCTGGGAAAGAAAACTCAGCTGTCCAGGTTCCTGATGTCAGTTTGTAGGGCTCCCTTGGGTCTATCAGGGCAGCACAAGTTTGAGATGGGGACAACTTCGGTGTGGGGTCCATCCTTTGATATAAGGATTTTTTGCAATCAGGGCTAGGGGCCCCTGGGCACATCCTTTTTCCATTTTCCCTGGGAAAGAAAACTCAGCAGTCCAGGTTTCTGATGTCAGTTTGTAGGGCTCCCTTGGGTCTATCAGGGCAGCACAAGTTTGAGGTGGAGACAACTTCGGTGTGGGGCCCATCCTTCGATATAAGGATTTTTCGCAGTGAGGTCCCAGCCCAGGGCCAGCGGCCCCTGGGCACATCCTTTTTCCATTTTCCCTGGGAAAGAAAACTCAGCATTCCAGGTTCCTGATGTCAGTTTGTAGGGCTCCCTTGGGTCTATCAGGGCAGCACAAGTTTGAGGTGGGGACAACTTCGGTGTGGGGTCCATCCTTCTATATATGGATTTTTGTAGTGAGGCCCCAGCCCAGGGCCAGGGGCCCCTGGGCACATCCTTTTTCCATTTTCCCTGGGAAAGAAAACTCAGCAGTCCAGGTTCCTGATGTCAATTTGTAGGGCTCCCTTGGGTCTATCAGGGCAGCACAAGTTTGAGGCGGGGACAACTTCGGTGTGGAATCCATCCTTCGATATAAGGATTGTTTGCTGTCAGGGCCAGGGGCCCCCGGGCACATCCTTTTTCCATTTTCCCTGGGAAAGAAAACTCAGCAGTCCAGGTTCCTGATGTCAGTTTGTAGGGCTCCCTTGGGTCTATCAGGGCAGCACAAGTTTGAGGTGGGGACAACTTCGGTGTGGGGTCCATCCTTTGATATAAGGATTTTTTGCAATCAGGGCTAGGGGCCCCTGGGCACATCCTTTTTCCATTTTCCCTGGGAAAGAAAACTCAGCAGTCCAGGTTTCTGATGTCAGTTTGTAGGGCTCCCTTGGGTCTATCAGGGCAGCACAAGTTTGAGGTGGGGACAACTTCGGTGTGGGGTCCATCCTTCGATATTAGGATTTTTTGCAGTCAGGGCTAGGGGCCCCTGGGCACATCCTTTTTCCATTTTCCCTGGGAAAGAAAACTCAGCAGTCCAGGTTCCTGATGTCAGTTTGTAGGGCTCCCTTGGGTCTATCAGGGCAGCACAAGTTTGAGGTGGGGACAACTTCGGTGTGGGGTCCATCCTTTGATATAAGGATTTTTTGCAATCAGGGCTAGGGGCCCCTGGGCACATCCTTTTTCCATTTTCCCTGGGAAAGAAAACTCAGCAGTCCAGGTTTCTGATGTCAGTTTGTAGGGCTCCCTTGGGTCTATCAGGGCAGCACAAGTTTGAGGTGGGGACAACTTCGGTGTGGGGTCCATCCTTCGATATTAGGATTTTTTGCAGTCAGGGCTAGGGGCCCCTGGGCACATCCTTTTTCCATTTTCCCTGGGAAAGAAAACTCAGCAGTCCAGGTTCCTGATGTCAGTTTGTAGGGCTCCCTTGGGTCTATCAGGGCAGCACAAGTTTGAGGTGGGGACAAATTCGGTGTGGGGTCCATCCTTCGATATAAGGATTTTTCGCAGTGAGGTCCCAGCCCAGGGCCAGCGGCCCCTGGGCACATCCTTTTTCCATTTTCCCTGGGAAAGAAAACTCAGCAGTCCAGGTTCCTGATGTCAGTTTGTAGGGCTCCCTTGGGTCTATCAGGGCAGCACAAGTTTGAGATGGGGACAACTTCGGTGTGGGGTCCATCCTTCGATATAAGGATTTTTTGCAGTCAGGGCTAGGGGCCCCTGGGCACATCCTTTTTCCATTTTCCCTGGGAAAGAAAACTCAGCAGTCCAGGTTCCTGATGTCAGTTTGTAGGGCTGCCTTGGGTCTATCAGGGCAGCACAAGCTTGAGGTGGGGACAACTTCGGTGTGGGGTCCATCCTTCGATATAAGGATTTTTTGCAGTCAGGGCCAGGGGCCCCTGGGCACATCCTTTGGCCATTTTCCCTGGGAAAGAAAACTCAGCAGTCCAGGTTCCTGATGTCAGTTTGTAGGGCTGCCTTGGGTCTATCAGGGCAGCACAAGTTTGAGGTGGGGACAACTTCGGTGTGGGGTCCATCCTTCGATATAAGGATTTTTTGCAGTCAGGGCCAGGGGCCCAGGGCCAGGGGCCCCTGGGCACATCCTTTTTCCATTTTCCCTGGGAAAGAAAACTCAGCTATCCAGGTTCCTGATGTCAGTTTGTAGGGCTCCCTTGGGTCTATCAGGGCAGCACAAGTTTGAGGTGGGGACAACTTTGGTGTGGGTCCATCCTTCGATATAAGGATTTTTTGCAGTCAGGGCCAGGGGCCCCTGGGCACATCCTTTGGCCATTTTCGCTGGGAAAGAAAACTCAGCAGTCCAGGTTCCTGATGTCAGTTTGTAGGGCTCCCTTGGGTCTATCAGGGCAGCACAAGTTTGAGGTGGGGACAACTTCGGTGTGGGGTCCATCCTTCTATATATGGATTTTTGTAGTGAGGCCCCAGCCCAGGGCCAGGGGCCCCTGGGCACATCCTTTTTCCATTTTCCCTGGGAAAGAAAACTCAGCAGTCCAGGTTTCTGATGTCAGTTTGTAGGGCTCCCTTGGGTCTATCAGGGCAGCACAAGTTTGAGGTGGAGACAACTTCGGTGTGGGGTCCATCCTTCGATATAAGGATTTTTTGCAGTCAGGGCCAGGGGCCCAGGGCCAGGGGCCCCTGGGCACATCCTTTTTCCATTTTCCCTGGGAAAGAAAACTCAGCTATCCAGGTTCCTGATGTCAGTTTGTAGGGCTGCCTTGGGTCTATCAGGGCAGCACAAGTTTGAGGTGGGGACAACTTCGGTGTGGAATCAATCCTTCGATATATAGATTTTTGGCAGTCAGGGCCAGGGGCCCCCGGGCACATCCTTTGGCCATTTTCCCTGGGAAAGAAAACTCAGCAGTCCAGGTTCCTGATGTCAGTTTGTAGGGCTCCCTTGGGTCTATCAGGGCAGCACAAGTTTGAGGTGGGGACAACTTCGGTGTGGGGTCCATCCTTCGATATAAGGATTTTTCGCAGTGAGGTCCCAGCCCAGGGCCAGCGGCCCCTGGGCACATCCTTTTTCCATTTTCCCTGGGAAAGAAAACTCAGCAGTCCAGGTTCCTGATGTCAGTTTGTAGGGCTCCCTTGGGTCTATCAGGGCAGCACAAGTTTGAGGTGGGGACAACTTCGGTGTGGCGTCCATCCTTCTATATATGGATTTTTGTAGTGAGGCCCCAGCCCAGGGCCAGGGGCCCCTGGGCACATACTTTTTCCATTTTCCCTGGGAAAGAAAACTCAGCAGTCCAGGTTCCTGATGTCAGTTTGTAGGGCTCCCTTGGGTCTATCAGGGCAGCACAAGTTTGAGGTGGGGACAACTTCGGTGTGGGGTCCATCCTTCGATATAAGGATTTTTTGCAGTCAGGGCTAGGGGCCCCTGGGCACATCCTTTTTCCATTTTCCCTGGGAAAGAAAACTCAGCAGTCCAGGTTCCTGATGTCAGTTTGTAGGGCTGCCTTGGGTCTATCAGGGCAGCACAAGCTTGAGGTGGGGACAACTTCGGTGTGGGGTCCATCCTTCGATATAAGGATTTTTTGCAGTCAGGGCCAGGGGCCCCTGGGCACATCCTTTGGCCATTTTCCCTGGGAAAGAAAACTCAGCAGTCCAGGTTCCTGATGTCAGTTTGTAGGGCTGCCTTGGGTCTATCAGGGCAGCACAAGTTTGAGGTGGGGACAACTTCGGTGTGGGGTCCATCCTTCGATATAAGGATTTTTTGCAGTCAGGGCCAGGGGCCCAGGGCCAGGGGCCCCTGGGCACATCCTTTTTCCATTTTCCCTGGGAAAGAAAACTCAGCTATCCAGGTTCCTGATGTCAGTTTGTAGGGCTCCCTTGGGTCTATCAGGGCAGCACAAGTTTGAGGTGGGGACAACTTCGGTGTGGAATCAATCCTTCGATATATAGATTTTTTGCAGTCAGGGCCAGGGGCCCCCGGGCACAACTTTTGGCCATTTTCCCTGGGAAAGAAAACTCAGCAGTCCAGGTTCCTGATGTCAGTTTGTAGGGCTCCCTTGGGTCTATCAGGGCAGCACAAGTTTGAGGTAGGGACAGCTTCGGTGTGGGGTGCATCCTTCAATATAAGGATTCTTTGCAGTCAGGGCTAGGGGCCCCTTGGCACATCCTTTGGCCATTTTCCCTGGGAAAGAAAACTCAGCAGTTCAGGTTCCTGATGTCAGTTTGTAGGGCTCCCTTGGGTCTATCAGGGCAGCACAAGTTTGAGGTGGGGACAACTTCGGTGTGGGGTCCATCCTTCTATATATGGATTTTTCGCAGTGAGGCACCAGCCCAGGGCCAGGGGCCCCCGGGCACATCCTTTTTCCATTTTCCCTGGGAAAGAAAACTCAGCAGTCCAGGTTCCTTATGTCAGTTTGTAGGGCTCCCTTGGGTCTATCAGGGCAGCACAAGTTTGAGGTGGGGACAACTTCGGTGTGGGGTCCATCCTTCGATATAAGGATTTTTTGTAGTCAGGGCTAGGGGCCCCTGGGCACATCCTTTGGCCATTTTCCCTGGGAAAGAAAACTCAGCAGTCCAGGTTCCTGATGTCAGTTTGTAGGGCTGCCTTGGGTCTATCAGGGCAGCACAAGTTTGAGGTGGGGACAACTTCGGTGTGGGGTCCATCCTTCGATATAAGGATTTTTTGCAGTCAGGGCCAGGGGCCCAGGGCCAGGGGCCCCTGGGCACATCCTTTTTCCATTTTCCCTGGGAAAGAAAACTCAGCTATCCAGGTTCCTGATGTCAGTTTGTAGGGCTCCCTTGGGTCTATCAGGGCAGCACAAGTTTGAGGTGGGGACAACTTTGGTGTGGGTCCATCCTTCGATATAAGGATTTTTTGCAGTCAGGGCCAGGGGCCCCTGGGCACATCCTTTGGCCATTTTCGCTGGGAAAGAAAACTCAGCAGTCCAGGTTCCTGATGTCAGTTTGTAGGGCTCCCTTGGGTCTATCAGGGCAGCACAAGTTTGAGGTGGGGACAACTTCGGTGTGGGGTCCATCCTTCTATATATGGATTTTTGTAGTGAGGCCCCAGCCCAGGGCCAGGGGCCCCTGGGCACATCCTTTTTCCATTTTCCCTGGGAAAGAAAACTCAGCAGTCCAGGTTTCTGCTGTCAGTTTGTAGGGCTCCCTTGGGTCTATCAGGGCAGCACAAGTTTGAGGTGGAGACAACTTCGGTGTGGGGTCCATCCTTCGATATAAGGATTTTTTGCAGTCAGGGCCAGGGGCCCAGGGCCAGGGGCCCCTGGGCACATCCTTTTTCCATTTTCCCTGGGAAAGAAAACTCAGCTATCCAGGTTCCTGATGTCAGTTTGTAGGGCTGCCTTGGGTCTATCAGGGCAGCACAAGTTTGAGGTGGGGACAACTTCGGTGTGGAATCAATCCTTCGATATATAGATTTTTGGCAGTCAGGGCCAGGGGCCCCCGGGCACATCCTTTGGCCATTTTCCCTGGGAAAGAAAACTCAGCAGTCCAGGTTCCTGATGTCAGTTTGTAGGGCTCCCTTGGGTCTATCAGGGCAGCACAAGTTTGAGGTGGGGACAACTTCGGTGTGGGGTCCATCCTTCGATATAAGGATTTTTCGCAGTGAGGTCCCAGCCCAGGGCCAGCGGCCCCTGGGCACATCCTTTTTCCATTTTCCCTGGGAAAGAAAACTCAGCAGTCCAGGTTCCTGATGTCAGTTTGTAGGGCTCCCTTGGGTCTATCAGGGCAGCACAAGTTTGAGGTGGGGACAACTTCGGTGTGGCGTCCATCCTTCTATATATGGATTTTTGTAGTGAGGCCCCAGCCCAGGGCCAGGGGCCCCTGGGCACATCCTTTTTCCATTTTCCCTGGGAAAGAAAACTCAGCAGTCCAGGTTCCTGATGTCAGTTTGTAGGGCTCCCTTGGGTCTATCAGGGCAGCACAAGTTTGAGGTGGGGACAACTTCGGTGTGGGGTCCATCCTTCGATATAAGGATTTTTTGCAGTCAGGGCTAGGGGCCCCTGGGCACATCCTTTTTCCATTTTCCCTGGGAAAGAAAACTCAGCAGTCCAGGTTCCTGATGTCAGTTTGTAGGGCTGCCTTGGGTCTATCAGGGCAGCACAAGCTTGAGGTGGGGACAACTTCGGTGTGGGGTCCATCCTTCGATATAAGGATTTTTTGCAGTCAGGGCCAGGGGCCCCTGGGCACATCCTTTGGCCATTTTCCCTGGGAAAGAAAACTCAGCAGTCCAGGTTCCTGATGTCAGTTTGTAGGGCTGCCTTGGGTCTATCAGGGCAGCACAAGTTTGAGGTGGGGACAACTTCGGTGTGGGGTCCATCCTTCGATATAAGGATTTTTTGCAGTCAGGGCCAGGGGCCCAGGGCCAGGGGCCCCTGGGCACATCCTTTTTCCATTTTCCCTGGGAAAGAAAACTCAGCTATCCAGGTTCCTGATGTCAGTTTGTAGGGCTCCCTTGGGTCTATCAGGGCAGCACAAGTTTGAGGTGGGGACAACTTCGGTGTGGAATCAATCCTTCGATATATAGATTTTTTGCAGTCAGGGCCAGGGGCCCCCGGGCACAACTTTTGGCCATTTTCCCTGGGAAAGAAAACTCAGCAGTCCAGGTTCCTGATGTCAGTTTGTAGGGCTCCCTTGGGTCTATCAGGGCAGCACAAGTTTGAGGTGGGGACAACTTCGGTGTGGGGTCCATCCTTCTATATATGGATTTTTGTAGTGAGGCCCCAGCCCAGGGCCAGGGGCCCCCGGGCACATCCTTTTTCCATTTTCCCTGGGAAAGAAAACTCAGCAGTCCAGGTTCCTTATGTCAGTTTGTAGGGCTCCCTTGGGTCTATCAGGGCAGCACAAGTTTGAGGTGGGGACAACTTCGGTGTGGGGTCCATCCTTCGATATAAGGATTTTTTGCAGTCAGGGCTAGGGGCCCCTGGGCACATCCTTTGGCCATTTTCCCTGGGAAAGAAAACTCAGCAGTCCAGGTTCCTGATGTCAGTTTGTAGGGCTCCCTTGGGTCTATCAGGGCAGCACAAGTTTGAGGTGGGGACAACTTCGGTGTGGGGTCCATCCTTCGATATAAGGATTTTTCGCAGTGAGGTCCCAGCCCAGGGCCAGCGGCCCCTGGGCACATCCTTTTTCCATTTTCCCTGGGAAAGAAAACTCAGCATTCCAGGTTCCTGATGTCAGTTTGTAGGGCTCCCTTGGGTCTATCAGGGCAGCACAAGTTTGAGGTGGGGACAACTTCGGTGTGGGGTCCATCCTTCTATATATGGATTTTTGTAGTGAGGCCCCAGCCCAGGGCCAGGGGCCCCTGGGCACATCCTTTTTCCATTTTCCCTGGGAAAGAAAACTCAGCAGTCCAGGTTCCTGATGTCAATTTGTAGGGCTCCCTTGGGTCTATCAGGGCAGCACAAGTTTGAGGCGGGGACAACTTCGGTGTGGAATCCATCCTTCGATATAAGGATTGTTTGCTGTCAGGGCCAGGGGCCCCCGGGCACATCCTTTTTCCATTTTCCCTGGGAAAGAAAACTCAGCAGTCCAGGTTCCTGATGTCAGTTTGTAGGGCTCCCTTGGGTCTATCAGGGCAGCACAAGTTTGAGGTGGGGACAACTTCGGTGTGGGGTCCATCCTTTGATATAAGGATTTTTTGCAATCAGGGCTAGGGGCCCCTGGGCACATCCTTTTTCCATTTTCCCTGGGAAAGAAAACTCAGCAGTCCAGGTTTCTGATGTCAGTTTGTAGGGCTCCCTTGGGTCTATCAGGGCAGCACAAGTTTGAGGTGGAGACAACTTCGGTGTGGGGTCCATCCTTCGATATAAGGATTTTTTGCAGTCAGGGCCAGGGGCCCAGGGCCAGGGGCCCCTGGGCACATCCTTTTTCCATTTTCCCTGGGAAAGAAAACTCAGCTATCCAGGTTCCTGATGTCAGTTTGTAGGGCTGCCTTGGGTCTATCAGGGCAGCACAAGTTTGAGGTGGGGACAACTTCGGTGTGGAATCAATCCTTCGATATATAGATTTTTTGCAGTCAGGGCCAGGGGCCCCCGGGCACATCCTTTGGCCATTTTCCCTGGGAAAGAAAACTCAGCAGTCCAGGTTCCTGATGTCAGTTTGTAGGGCTCCCTTGGGTCTATCAGGGCAGCACAAGTTTGAGGTAGGGACAGCTTCGGTGTGGGGTGCATCCTTCGATATAAGGATTCTTTGCAGTCAGGGCTAGGGGCCCCTGGGCACATCCTTTTTCCATTTTCCCTGGGAAAGAAAACTCAGCAGTCCAGGTTCCTGATGTCAGTTTGTAGGGCTCCCTTGGGTCTATCAGGGCAGCACAAGTTTGAGGTGGGGACAACTTCGGTGTGGGGTCCATCCTTCGATATTAGGATTTTTTGCAGTCAGGGCTAGGGGCCCCTGGGCACATCCTTTTTCCATTTTCCCTGGGAAAGAAAACTCAGCAGTCCAGGTTCCTGATGTCAGTTTGTAGGGCTCCCTTGGGTCTATCAGGGCAGCACAAGTTTGAGGTGGGGACAACTTCGGTGTGGGGTCCATCCTTCGATATAAGGATTTTTCGCAGTGAGGTCCCAGCCCAGGGCCAGCGGCCCCTGGGCACATCCTTTTTCCATTTTCCCTGGGAAAGAAAACTCAGCAGTCCAGGTTCCTGATGTCAGTTTGTAGGGCTCCCTTGGGTCTATCAGGGCAGCACAAGTTTGAGGTGGGGACAACTTCGGTGTGGCGTCCATCCTTCTATATATGGATTTTTGTAGTGAGGCCCCAGCCCAGGGCCAGGGGCCCCTGGGCACATCCTTTTTCCATTTTCCCTGGGAAAGAAAACTCAGCAGTCCAGGTTCCTGATGTCAGTTTGTAGGGCTCCCTTGGGTCTATCAGGGCAGCACAAGTTTGAGGTGGGGACAACTTCGGTGTGGGGTCCATCCTTCGATATAAGGATTTTTTGCAGTCAGGGCTAGGGGCCCCTGGGCACATCCTTTGGCCATTTTCCCTGGGAAAGAAAACTCAGCTGTCCAGGTTCCTGATGTCAGTTTGTAGGGCTCCCTTGGGTCTATCAGGGCAGCACAAGTTTGAGGTGGGGACAACTTCGGTGTGGGGCCCATCCTTCGATATAAGGATTTTTCGCAGTGAGGTCCCAGCCCAGGGCCAGCGGCCCCTGGGCACATCCTTTTTCCATTTTCCCTGGGAAAGAAAACTCAGCAGTCCAGGTTCCTGATGTCAGTTTGTAGGGCTCCCTTGGGTCTATCAGGGCAGCACAAGTTTGAGGTGGGGACAACTTCGGTGTGGGGTCCATCCTTCTATATCTGGATTTTTGTAGTGAGGCCCCAGCCCAGGGCCAGGGGCCCCTGGGCACATCCTTTTTCCATTTTCCCTGGGAAAGAAAACTCAGCAGTCCAGGTTCCTGATGTCAATTTGTAGGGCTCCCTTGGGTCTATCAGGGCAGCACAAGTTTGAGGCGGGGACAACTTCGGTGTGGAATCCATCCTTCGATATAAGGATTGTTTGCAACCAGGGCTAGGGGCCCCTGGGCACATCCTTTTTCCATTTTCCCTGGGAAAGAAAACTCAGCAGTCCAGGTTCCTGATGTCAGTTTGTAGGGCTCCCTTGGGTCTATCAGGGCAGCACAAGTTTGAGGTGGGGACAACTTCGGTGTGGGGTCCATCCTTCGATATTAGGATTTTTTGCAGTCAGGGCTAGGGGCCCCTGGGCACATCCTTTTTCCATTTTCCCTGGGAAAGAAAACTCAGCAGTCCAGGTTCCTGATGTCAGTTTGTAGGGCTCCCTTGGGTCTATCAGGGCAGCACAAGTTTGAGGTGGGGACAACTTCGGTGTGGGGTCCATCCTTCGATATAAGGATTTTTCGCAGTGAGGTCCCAGCCCAGGGCCAGCGGCCCCTGGGCACATCCTTTTTCCATTTTCCCTGGGAAAGAAAACTCAGCAGTCCAGGTTCCTGATGTCAGTTTGTAGGGCTCCCTTGGGTCTATCAGGGCAGCACAAGTTTGAGATGGGGACAACTTCGGTGTGGGGTCCATCCTTCGATATAAGGATTCTTTGTAATGAGATCCCAGCCCAGGGCTAGGGGCCCCTGGACACACTCTTTTACCATTTTCCCTGGGAAAGAAAACTCAGCAGTCCAGGTTCCTGATGTCAGTTTGTAGGGCTCCCTTGGGTCTATCAGGGCAGCACAAGTTTGAGGAGGGGACAAATTCGGTGTGGGGTCCATCCTTCGATATATGGATATTTTGCAGTCAGGTCTAGGGGCCCCTGGGCACATCCTTTTTCCATTTTCCCTGGGAAAGAAAACTCAGCAGTCCAGGTTCCTGATGTCAGTTTGTAGGGCTCCCTTGGGTCTATCAGGGCAGCACAAGTTTGAGGTGGGGACAACTTCGGTGTGGGGTCCATCCTTCGATATAAGGATTCTTTGCAGTGAGGTGCCAGCCCAGGGCCAGGGGCCCCTGGGCACATCCTTTGGCCATTTTCCCTGGCAAAATAAAACTCAGCAGTCCAGGTTCCTGATGTCAGTTTGTAGGGCTCCCTTGGGTCTATCAGGGCAGCACAAGTTTGAGGTGGGGACAACTTCGGTGTGCAGTCCATCCTTCGATATAAGGATTTTTTGTATTCAGGGCAAAGGGCCCCTGGACACATCTTTTGGCCATTTTCCCTGGGAAAGAAAACTCAGCAGTCCAGGTTCCTGATGTCAGTTTGTAGGGCTCCCTTGGGTCTATCAGGGCAGCACAAGTTTGAGGTGGGGACAACTTCGGTGTGGGGTCCATCCTTCGATATAAGGATTTTTGTAGTGAGGCCCCAGCCCAGGGCCAGGGGCCCCTGGGCACATCCTTTGGCCATTTTCCCTGGGAAAGAAAACTCAGCAGTCCAGGTTCCTGATGTCAGTTTGTAGGGCTGCCTTGGGTCTATCAGGGCAGCACAAGTTTGAGGTGGAGACAACTTCGGTGTGGGGTCCATCCTTCGATATAAGGATTTTTTGCAATCAGGGCTAGGGGCCCCTGGACACATCTTTTGGCCATTTTCCCTGGGAAAGAAAACTCAGCAGTCCAGGTTCCTGATGTCAGTTTGTAGGGCTCCCTTGGGTCTATCTGGGCAGCACAAGTTTGAGGTGGGGACAACTTCGGTGTGGGGTCCATCCTTCGATATTAGGATTTTTTGCAGTCAGGGCTAGGGGCCCCTGGGCACATCCTTTTTCCATTTTCCCTGGGAAAGAAAACTCAGCAGTCCAGGTTCCTGATGTCAGTTTGTAGGGCTCCCTTGGGTCTATCAGGGCAGCACAAGTTTGAGGTGGGGACAACTTCGGTGTGGGGTCCATCCTTCGATATAAGGATTTTTCGCAGTGAGGTCCCAGCCCAGGGCCAGCGGCCCCTGGGCACATCCTTTTTCCATTTTCCCTGGGAAAGAAAACTCAGCAGTCCAGGTTCCTGATGTCAGTTTGTAGGGCTCCCTTGGGTCTATCAGGGCAGCACAAGTTTGAGGTGGGGACAACTTCGGTGTGGGGTCCATCCTTCTATATATGGATTTTTGTAGTGAGGCCCCAGCCCAGGGCCAGGGGCCCCTGGGCACATCCTTTTTCCATTTTCCCTGGGAAAGAAAACTCAGCAGTCCAGGTTCCTGATGTCAGTTTGTAGGGCTCCCTTGGGTCTATCAGGGCAGCACAAGTTTGAGGTGGGGACAACTTCGGTGTGGGGTCCATCCTTCGATATAAGGAATCTTTGTAGTGAGGTCCCAGCCCAGGGCCAGGGGCCCCTGGGCACATCCTTTTTCCATTTTCTCTGGGAAAGAAAACTCAGCAGTCCAGGTTCCTGATGTCAGTTTGTAGGGCTCCCTTGGGTCTATCAGGGCAGCACAAGTTTGAGATGGGGACAACTTCGGTGTGGGGTCCATCCTTCGATATAAGGATTCTTTGTAATGAGGTCCCAGCCCAGGGCTAGGGGCCCCTGGACACACTCTTTTACCATTTTCCCTGGGAAAGAAAACTCAGCAGTCCAGGTTCCTGATGTCAGTTTGTAGGGCTCCCTTGGGTCTATCAGGGCAGCACAAGTTTGAGGAGGGGACAAATTCGGTGTGGGGTCCATCCTTCGATATATGGATATTTTGCAGTCAGGTCTAGGGGCCCCTGGGCACATCCTTTTTCCATTTTCCCTGGGAAAGAAAACTCAGCAGTCCAGGTTCCTGATGTCAGTTTGTAGGGCTCCCTTGGGTCTATCAGGGCAGCACAAGTTTGAGGTGGGGACAACTTCGGTGTGGGGTCCATCCTTCGATATAAGGATTCTTTGCAGTGAGGTGCCAGCCCAGGGCCAGGGGCCCCTGGGCACATCCTTTGGCCATTTTCCCTGGGAAAGAAAACTCAGCAGTCCAGGTTCCTGATGTCAGTTTGTAGGGCTCATATGGGTCTATCAGGGCAGCACAAGTTTGAGGTGGGGACAACTTCGATGTGGGGTCCATCCTTCGATATAAGGATTTTTTGTATTCAGGGCAAAGGGCCCCTGGACACATCCTTTGGCCATTTTCCCTGGGAAAGAAAACTCAGCAGTCCAGGTTCCTGATGTCAGTTTGTAGGGCTCCCTTGGGTCTATCAGGGCAGCACAAGTTTGAGGTGGGGACAACTTCGGTGTGGGGTCCATCCTTCGATATAAGGATTTTTGTAGTGAGGCCCCAGCCCAGGGCCAGGGGCCCCTGGGCACATCCTTTTTCCATTTTCCCTGGGAAAGAAAACTCAGCAGTCCAGGTTCCTGATGTCAGTTTGTAGGGCTCCCTTGGGTCTATCAGGGCAGCACAAGTTTGAGGTGGGGACAACTTCGGTGTGGGGTCCATCCTTCGATATAAGGATTTTTTGCAGTGAGGCCCCTGCCCAGGGCCAGGGGCCCCTGGGCACATCCTTTTTCCATTTTCCCTGGGAAAGAAAACTCAGCAGTCCAGGTTCCTGATGTCAGTTTGTAGGGCTCCCTTGGGTCTATCAGGGCAGCACAAGTTTGAACATGACTCTCATGTTAAATTTGGAAGCTTCTCAGTAGATTCAGAAATTGTTAGAAAAGACAGAGACAGAAAGTGGTGTGAATACAGAATAAGTTAAAAAAAAAAAAGCTACAGAGTGTTTTTTTTTTTTTTTTTTTTAATCAAGCCTGTGTACATCTTACCATTTATTTTTTCCAAAGAGATACTTCAGTACTTTTTCTGTTTACCTCCCATTACGTGTGGGTTCTCACCCAGCAGCTGCAGTGACATTTTCTTTATAACATTATCTTTAAAACTCAACTTCTTCACCAAATAATAAAACTTAGCATGTTAATTAACAGTCCTCAGGAACCTGAGAGAACCATTTCAAGATGTCTCTAATCTCAGTGGGATTTCAGTCTCTTCTCAGGTCTGTGCAAAGCTTTTTATTTGTACCACTCTCAGCTGAACAGCAAAACTGCACGGATGGTACAGAAGTAATGCAATAAGCAGCAGTAATTGGATTAATAACCCATTAGCACAAATTTAAAGTCTCAGTGGTTATTCCTAGGAGAATAGGAATTCTTCCTATTAGTACATGAACACTGGCCCCAAGAAACAAGAAAATTCTTTTTGCAGATGAGTGATGTTTTGTTCTCATTCCTACAGGCAACACTCACCAGCAAGGGAACTAGTTACCAACTCCATTTCTGAGCATAACTGCACCATGTATTAACCCTGGAGGAGGCAGCACAGGAGGTGCTACAGCTGCTTTACAAACAGTGTCAGACACTGGTGAACAAAGAAATCAGGTTGGTCTGAGCTGTTTTAATGCCTGCACGGGCCTTTTAGTTCCCCATATAAAAATGAACACTTATTAGGTTTTTACCACCCTGCTTTCAACTACTTTTTTTTTTTCCTTAAACCAGAGAAGCCATAGTTTCTTCCCTTTCACCCTTCCTGCTTAGAAGTTGCCCAGCAAAATCTCACAGACTATTTCAAGAATTTAAGGGGACACTGCTGTTGCTGGCTTGTTTTTACCTGCTGCTGCAGAGCTGTGCTGGTTGGGAACTGCCAGCAATGACCTTGCTGAAGCCTTGTTACAGAATTTAGGTATTGGCACAGCACTGGCTGAATGTGGAGAGATCAGTAATTATCCCTCATGGTCACTGGGGAAAACACAGACCTTTGGTTCCCTCCAATCAGGAAAGATTCACAACCAAACCTCAGCAGCTGGTGTTCTTCTTGGGTCTAAAAACAAAAGTGCCAGGTATTCAGGAGTAAGGGAACTGGTTAAGTCACATGCCTCCCCCATTTAACACATCATAATGCCATAATATCAGGAACCCTACAGCAAGCAGGAGGAATCAGAAAGCTGAGAGCTGAAGCAGTGCAGATCTTGAGTTGTTTTTTATCAGAAATCCTTGAATCTCCCCCTGTGGTAATAAGATAAACAGCTACTAAACTACAGCATTGGGTAAGGGGAGGGGAAAAAGTACTTTTCTAAGTAAAAGATGCAGACTGCTAAAGCTTTTTCAGTAGTTTTGAACCAGTCTTGTCCATAGAGGTGTGTATGTGGCTACCAGCAGCCTCGTGGACACCATCAAGCCTTAGTTTTCAAAGTTCCTCAGTCTTCTTGAGGGTGTGATTGTTGCAACACTTACTAGGAAATCCTCTTAAAACTCAAAAATAACAATTCCCACGTCTTGTGTGGAGCATTCCAGTGATACCCCCAACAAGTTCAGTGCTATTCTCAGAGGCAGCACGGGCAGTTATGCAGCAGCAGAAGGGATTAGCCATGTCCTTGCTTGTCCTCAGCCCCATTGTGCATTAGGATTTGGGCAGCAGCGCTGGTGGCAGCCGTCCAGGCCCTGCTGTTTGGCAGGGCAGCGAGGCGGAGCTGCTGCCCAAGGGAAGTGCCACAAACGCGATCCAAAGGTGCCATCTAGTGCCTGCTCGGGACCACAGGGAAACAGCCCGAGCCGCAGGGACAGCAACAAAGGGAATTTCTTGCAACGTGCAATTGGATTCAGGGACAACTGGTTCAGTTGTTTTATCATCCTTTTTAAGAATTACAGTGCTGTAGTGCAAGGATATATTTGCAATACAAATAGAATACATATATAATAAACCAGCTGTAATGGAGCAGCTGGAGCTGAGAGGATTCTCCAGGGAAAGCATCACATTCTTCACAGAGAACGTGACTGACTGCCTGCCAACACTTGGCTTAACATGTCCACTTCTAACCACCGGCCTGAAGATCTTCACCAGTGCCATACTGGGCTCCTCATCATCCTCCAGTCACCACTTCCAGTCCCTCTCCGAGGGATCCTGCAGGGAGGCAATGCTTGGAAAACACTGTGAGCACCAGGCAATCCTTACAGAGGACCCTGTAAGGGCTGAAGAGGAACGTCAAGTCCTGCTGGCGTGAAGGGCAACAACTAAAAGAGAGATAAGACAGTGTAACCATTCCAAGTGTCCTAGCACAAGGAAACTTGAGCCAACCACAGCTATCAAGCTAGGCTAAAAAAAAGCCAATGTACACACTGCTGAAGGACTAATTTGTTTCCAAAAATTTATTGAAATGTAAAATACTTAATACAAAACCATATTTGGTACCTCCTTGGAAGTGGAGCTCACCTCTCAGGCATAAAAAAAAAGACCAGCAGGATACACACAAACCAGGACATTGCTTGTCCACAGCTCCTGGCTCATATGGACAGAGACAGCCACATTTCATCTCATACCCCTGAGACATTCAAGTCATGAACAGCCAGACCCAAATTGTGGTTAGCAAGGCTGTGGATACTCCTGTTCTCTAAACACATGTACCTGGATCTACATTCTTAAAAACATGGGCTTTCAGACAGGGAACAGACTGGCAGATCTGTATCACAAGTAAATTAAAATTCAAATCGTCTTCTGGGGAAAGAAACATCACAAAACAAATCACTTTCTCTCTGCCATTCTCACAAAGTTCTGGGGCACTAGACAGAGCAACAGGTATTAGGAGACATGTCCCAGTTGCATCTGATCTTTATAAAGGTCAGATATCAATTTTTCAGGCTGTTGCACTAAAAGGCTATTGTACTTTGCACTACTTTGTACTAAAAGGACACAGGAGATATCCTAGGAGTGAGGAATTCTGGTGGTTTCTGAAGTGTGGAATGAATGTTGAGGACTAGAACACTGAAAAAGAACATATAATACTGAGAATCAAAGCTGCCATGCTGGGATTTCAAATGACTGCTTCTGGCCATGTGCCCTATCCTATCCCTCTGAATCCAGCAACCTCTGCCGAGCTTCCAGAACGATCTCCTCTGTCACCTCTGGTTTGAGAATGTCCTTGATCTGCAGTGGAAAGAAAAGCAATATGAGCACCAGGAACCAACAACTACACTTCTGCACTCTGTGGGGAGACAAAGGTCCCTGACACATGACAGCAACCAGCAAGGGAGTTTAGAGGGTTGGTGAAAAAAGACCTAAGGCAGAGGGTCCAAGGCATAATTAATTTTACCAGTTGAGGATTCTGACAGAGACCAGAGGAAATCAAAGGAGAGGCTACTAACCCTCCTTATCTTCCCTGAAGGACACACACTGTATTTGGGAAGGGCAGAGTTATACTTCAAAAGAATACCTCACTAGAATTAAAGCAGAATTCAGATCTCATTTACTTATGGGAAGAGAATTGCCCGTGATTGTGCTGGCAGGAATCACAGTGAAAAGCTGTACAGCCAGAGGTCAAATGGAGGTAGTCTTCCAGAGTGCAGGATGTGGATACAGTCATGAGCCTGCTCTCTGTACAATACATGACATTTACTTTTTCATTGCTTCATAAAATGCACTGTGCCCTCATACAATGCCAAATTTAAAACTGTTTCCACAGGAATTAAAGGGTCCATAATCCCAGCAAGGGATACACAACATCTATCAAAAACGGAACTGATCTCTCTTTAAGAACAGTTAGTCTTTGCCAGAGGCAGAACCTTAAAATTGTGCAATCAACTTATGTTGTGCAGAAGAGGAGAGTTCATACTGTCGCTTACTACAGGGTGCTTTGGTAAGTTGAAAGGAAACTCTGACTTCAGCAGCAACTGATGCAGCCTTTCTGTTCCCTCCCCTCAGTGTGGAATAAACACTACTGGTTCCTGTACCTGATGAGGAAGGGATGCTTCATAGCAATATAGGATGCTGGTGTCAAAGAGCATAATCTTGTGAGTAACCAGAGCCATGATGCAGTTTCGGAGCCGTGAGATCACCTCCCGGTCAGACAAGGGAACTGGCTGAGGAAGGACAGAGGAAAAGGGATGAATGCACAGGGAAATAATGCAAGTAAAAAAGCCTTGCTGTGAACCTAACACAAGATCCTGAAAGTCTCGGGTTCCTCACGTGCCTCTGACTATGTCAGACTAAAAACCATCACTGGCAGAAGAAGGCTCACGTTCCCTGGACGCTCACCTCCAAGTTGGCCGTGTAGCCTCCGGCCTCGTCATCCTTCTGCTCCGGGGTTGGGTAGATCCAGATGAAGCCATTGTTGCCGAGGATCACGGATGCCCCACAGGGCAGGTCATGGAAATGAGTCTTCTGGCGTTTCACAAGGGAGGGAGAGACCTGAACCAGCACACCCTGGGCAAGCTGGAGAGCAGACCACGAGGCTCAGTGTGAGAGATATCATGAACCACCACAGATAACACCAAGTCACTGATACACACTCACTCCATTCCTGGCCTAGGAATAACACTGTTTTAACATCTTTTCCTGTGAAACAGTGAATATAAAACCTGCCTGCCTCTGGCAGCGCTGGGAGGATTAGCTAATTGCCTGCACAGCCCTTTGAAGATGAAGAATACTCTAAGTGCTTAGCACAAATGTTAATAATATCTTGATTGTAACTACACATCAACCATCCCTGCAGAAAAATGAGGAGTCAGAGGCCCAATTTAGCAGAACACTTTCTCTGGTAATCCAATCACTGTCCTTCACCCTTTGTGCAATAAGCACACTTCCCTTTCATCTTTTAAGTGTTAATACCTTTGGTCTGGTAATCCCAAACTGCAACCTACGCTCCAATGGCCCCTTGGCTTATTTCAATGCACAAAACCAGAGATAAATGCCAACTGTGTAAAGCCTAAAATAGAGCCCTGGGGAGAGGAACAAGTCACAGGGGCAACAGCCAGCAGAAAGGAGTGAGGAGATCTCTCCCCAGGATTGAATTCCTAAGTGGCTAGTGGGGGGAAA
This sequence comes from Lonchura striata, assembly GCF_050655825.1. Taxonomy (NCBI): domain Eukaryota; kingdom Metazoa; phylum Chordata; class Aves; order Passeriformes; family Estrildidae; genus Lonchura; species Lonchura striata. The sequence goes on along the minus strand of NC_140719.1, from coordinate 7,399,660 downwards.
CAGAATAGCAGGCTGAAACTGTGGATGGGGAGAGCAGTGGATCAAAGGGCAACTCAAGGACACCTCCTCTGTTTTGGGGAAACTTTTCTTGGTGGTCCCGTGGAAGAGCTGAGAGTCTTCCTGTCCTGCAGGAATGGGTTATAACAACATCCTGCTCTACTCAGAGCTCTTTTCTTTAAAAAGCCTTGTACAAGTCAGCTGGTGCAGATTTTTCCCAGGATCAAGGGCTTTGGAATAACTCACCTTCCCATACTTCAGGCTCCGGGTGTGCAGCGATACAGCCCCATCAGAAAATATAGACTGGACCTCTGCCTGTCGGTGCCACTTAAGGAAACAGAGTCCCTAAGGCTGCCCAGTGCCACCCCAGCATAGCTCTCACCCCCAGCCAAGCTCTCCCTGTTCTTCCCATGCCCTTGGCTCTTCTGTCAATGGGAGCAGCAGGATACACTGATGAGATCCCCTTCCTGCAGGTAGTCCCTCATTGCAAGCTCATCTTCTGCTGATTTCCTTCTCTGAAACATCACAAGAAAAGTTACACGTATCCCAGAACGAGGAAATATCCATCAGTAGCTCATTGTGGGGGCCCTTAAGATGCCACACAAAACACAACCAGCTACACTCACCAGCTCCCCACCAGGTAAATTTATAGACGACAGCAACAGGACTGAATCCAGCCTGGAATTTATTTCCACTTTCCATCGCTTCTGCTGAACCTAAAGGGGAAAAAGCCACCAAAACTTATGGGTACACAATCAAAAACTGCACTGAGCTGCAGGAGGGAAAGCTCTGCTGGCTTCTTCCAGCCTCATTCCAGTAAAAATCCACACGTTCCCAGCACCCTGTGCACGGACACTGATGCGTGTCAGTGTTTTAGGCTCCCGGGAAGCGCTTAGAGTCGGACTGATCCACGACCACGCTCCTCCTCCTGCACAAACACGGGGCTTTACCTCGGTGATCCTGCCGACCACGACGTCGCCGATCTCGCCGTTGTACCTGGGGCAGAGAGCGGCGGTCACACCCCACACCCCACACCTCACACCCCTCACCTCACACCCCACACCTCACACCCCACACCTCACACCCCTTACCTCACTCCCCACACCTCACACCCCACACCCCTCACCTCACAGCGGGCCTCGCCGCCGCGCTCACCTGCCCTTCAGCGCCCTCACACACACCAGCTTGTTCACCCTCTCCACCACGCCGGCCACCGAGGCGATCAGCTTGTCGTCCTCCACATAAGTACCGTGGCCCCTGCGGAGAGACGGCGGCTACCTAAGGACAGCCCGAAGCCGCGCCGCCCCGCCGCCTCCCCTCCGCCGCTGCCCGCACCTCATGTATCCCGTGTCCGTGGTGATCGTGTCCCCCGGTGCCACCAGGTGCTTCTCGCCGCTCCGGGGCGCGCTGGAATCCAGGGGCGCTCGGGCCGCCGGCAGCCTCATGGTGACCGCCGCCATCTTGGCCCCGCCGTACGCGCCTTCCGCCCGCCATGTTGGCTGCTGGCGAAAGCGCGCCTGAGGGCGCGGGCGCCGCCATCTTGAGTGAGGGCGGCAGGGGCGGTGACTGGGCAGCCATGTTTGTTTCTGGCAGCGAGGGGCCTGTTGGGCTTCGTTCCGGTGGAGCCCAAAGGGAACCGCGGCCATCTTTAGTGAGGGCACCCCGGGCAGTGACCCTCTCCCTCAGAACCCTCCTGGCGAACGCGGGGAACGCCACGGGGCTCTCCCGGGGCTCACCCCCGGTTCGGGTGCCCCTCACACAAGGTGTCCCGCTGAGGGCCATCCTCTGACGCCCTCCCCAGCTGGCCGCTGCTCACTCTGGGCTTAAACATCCCCGTGGATGAGCCCTTCCCCTCGGCCGAGCTGTGCCAGCACGAACTGATACGTCCGTGGAAAAGTTTAATCCATTCAAGCACCGTTAGAGTCTCAGGGCTGCGATGGCCATCAGCAAATAATGTCGCTTCCTTCCAGCAGGGCTTACACCTGTATGCCACACCCATATCCCGCCTGTATCACAGCCGAAATATGGGCGCTAATTCACGGGATGCATCAAACGATGTCCAGTGGCTGTGGCTTCAAAGAGGAGCTGTAAAAGTTCACAAGAATAGGGACTGGCAGGGTAGAATCATACCCACTCTGGAGTGAGCCAGCCCTTACCCCAGCTTCCAGACCTGAAAAAGGGCTTCTTTAGCCAAAACCTGGTTTTTTTCCCCTCCCAGGTGTATTCTTGGTCCAACAGATGACACCGCATCTCCTCACTCACACATTGTTGTGGCAGTTGAGACCTTCATTCATCCCAACACCCACATCCTTCCCCTGGCACATAAAATAAAGCTCTCCATGCAATCCCTCTTCTAAATGATAAATGTTCCAAGTAATTTTTATTTAGAATACAAGAGAGGTACAAATGTATTTACACTGTGTACATATACAATCAAATAATATATAATATCAAAGTCTTGTAAATAATGTTTACATAAATATTTACAAAGTTAAAGTGACAGTTGTTTGGGGGTGGGTTTTTTTTTTTTCTTTTGTTTTTGTTTATTTTCTTCTGGAAGTGAAACACATTTGTGAGAACTTTATACATCTTAGACTTATAATTAATATTAGAATACCTTCTTTTAAGATTTATGATACACAGCCCTCCTCCGCTGTGTGGGGACTCCAGAGGGCGCTTAGAGTTGTCCTTGGGGACAGAGCTGGCCCGGGGACAGGTTTTCTCTGTCCCCAGAGGGCAGTAGCAATTCCAACCAGAATGTTCCCTCACAGCTGGGAAAGGGATGGGGAGAAGAGCCCGGCAGAGCTCAGGTTCCCCGCAGAACCTGCCTGTGGATGGGCATTCCCAGCTGGCACCGTGTCCCCTCTGCCCACAGCACGGCTTGGAGCGGTGACAGACCCCAGGGCACGGCTCTGGCTGGAGCAGGGCGGGCACGGGGGGCTCAGGTGCAGGAAAATGCGAATGTTCACTAACTCGGGGCTCCCAAAGAGGGAAAGGTGTCCCTTGGAAGGAGCCACCAGGACCAAAGTCACTCCCAGGGCAAATAGGTGTGACTGGGGGGGCCACATCAGGGCCGTGCCAACATTTCAGTGGGGCACGTGTCTGCTAAAGCAGAGGAGGACAGATAACAGGAATTTTTCTTTCTACCAAATTATCTGTAAAATCCAGGCATGGCTCCTCCAGGCCCAGCTTTTCGGCTCTCCCAGTCCTCCCGCAGTGCACTGGCAAACCCACACAGCACATCCCACTGCACCCCTTCTCCTCTGCCAACCCCAGGGAGCACCAGCCACACCTCCTTGGGGATGCTCCTCCACAACTCAGCTGCAGAGCTGGGGGTTCCCTCCTGCCGACCCCCTGCAGTCAGCGATGCCCAAAAACAACCCAACACTCCTCCGAGACAAAGCAGCTCAGCCAAGGGTCACCCCCCCAGTTCATTGCATGTCTCAGCATCAGTCTTTGATGTCCCACATCCTGCTGCCATCCCGGGGGCTTCACAGCACCATGGTGGGGATGTGATGGGCCAGGGAGGCAGGGTGGGGCACGGGCAGGGCGGGCGAGTGGGCCTGCAGGGAGGCGTTGGGGGGCCGGTGGCGGGCGCTTTTCTGGTGGGCCCGCAGCCCTGCGAGCTGGGAATAGGCACTTTGGCAAACCTGGCACTTGTAGGGCCGCTCGCCCGTGTGCAAGCGGACGTGGTTGCGGAGGGTGGAGGACTGGCTGAAGCGGCGGTTGCAGAAGCGGCACACGAAGGGCTTGTCCAGGGTGTGGATGCGCATGTGGGAGCGCAGGTTGCTGCGGGAGTTGAAGCCGCGGTGGCAGATGACGCAGCGCATACGCCCCGTCGTGCTGGCCCCCGTCTCCACTGCGTGGAAATCCTCTGGGGACGACAGGAGATAGTCAGGCGCTGCCCTCCAGCACGGCAGCTCAGCCCACCCCAATTCCCTGGGCTGCTGGGTGCTCTGGAAAACCCCCAGTGCCTTCTTGCTGGCTCCCTGCTGCTGTGGTCACCTATCCTGGGCAGAGCGGCATCTCAGGATTTTGAGATGCAGCTAGTGCTGGGAATGGGCTCAGCCAGATTTAGGTAAGGGGAATGTTCAAGCTGAGCTGAATGAATCCCTTATAAATAGACACAAAACCAATTTTCCCCTCCCTGGGCTGCAGCAGAGCTGGAGGAGGGGGGTGCAAGGACTCTCAGGAACCCCCAACCACACTGTCCAGCCCCTGCCCCAGTCCCAGTTTCTCCCCTCGCTCTGCTGGGCTCAGACATGGCTCTCTCAGAGTGGGGAGCAAAGTCAGGGAGCGCAGAAGTGGCTCCAAACACAGCCTGAGCTCCGCTGTGCCACAGAGAAGCACCTCAGGGAGCCACTGAGACGAGCGGAGAGCAGAAGCTCAAGCAGAGACAGCCCTCCTGTGCTGGTGATTAAGATCCTTTAAATGCAGAGTGCGGGTGTAGAGGCTGCATCCACTTGGTGTTTCACGGAGTGTTGGGGCTGCCTTGCACTCACACCCTGCTCTGCTCCTCCCTGCCTGGCTGGGTCAGGCAGTGACTGCCACCACCCCACCCGCAGCAGCCTTGGGCAAGCTGGCCTGGAGGCTTCGCCCTGAATAACTGAGGATCTGCTCAAGCTGTGTGGATCATTTCACAGTCCCTGTGCTTGTCCACAGAGAACTGGGATATCTGACATACCCCAGGGATGTCCCTGCCTTGTGCCCTCAGAGCTGGGCACGGGGTGAACAGGCAGGGATGCTGCACCCTTGGCTCATTCTGATGTTACCTACCATGTTTGTTCTTCTTCTGCTCCTCTTCCAGCCCTGGCACACCTGGGATGCCCAGGAAGGTGTTGTGGGAGTTCCCATACCAGACCAGCAGCTCTTGGTCTGGAGGAATCATCTAGAAAGAGAGAGAAAGAAAGGGTTGTTGGGAGGGGTGATGAACATCCATCCCTGCACTGATCTACCCTGTTTCTGCCCCATTTCTGTGAGATCCTGATGCCATCTGGGACCTGCCAGCTGACCCCAACACCCACAGGGAGGCACAGAACAGCCCAGGATGTAGCACTGGAGGTGATGGCGCAGCTCAGCACCAGCACAAACCATTCCAGGCTCTCCCCCAAGCTGGGATACAAACATATGGGACATGGAGCCCCACTCAGCACTCCAGCAGAGCATTTTATCTTTGGACAGAGCCATCAGTACCCTTCAGCTGCAGGTCACGGGCAGCACCTCCCACCCACCCTGCCAGGGCTGATTTTAGAAGGTGGAAACGCAGATCTGCCAGCAAAGGGCTCATCAGCCTGCGGGGCAGAGGAGAGCTCAGAGCTGCTCTCAGAGACCGTGGCTCAGGTGTGAAACCTGCTTCTATCCCCCACCAAAGCTGCAGTGCCTGCAACAGCCCAAGGACAGCTAGAGGAGCAGGGCAGGGGTTTTGCATCATCCATGCTCCTGTTTCCCTGCAGTGGTGGCACTTCTCCTGTCCCTGCCGTTCCTGTCATGCTCCCGCATGGCTGGGGCAAGCGGCCAGGAAACGCTGCTCAAGGCTCCCCTCATGCAGCAGCTGTGGCTGGGAAGATGGATCCTCTCAGACCAGTTCAAACAACACTAATAACAACATAATTTATAAAAAAAACCAAACATATTTTCCCTAGCAGTTCCTACTGTTAAGTATCTAATTTAGAAACAGGAATGTCCTGTATATTGGAAAATTGTTTTCTGTACACTGAGCATGTTAGATCCAAATAAAGCATCATCCATGTGAAACATAGATGCTAAGTTCAATCACCTCAACACTGAAAATACGTTGAATTTAAAGCATCTGAAATCAATAGGAATTTTACTTCATATCTTTGTCCCTCTGCATAAAGACCTCCCTGGGCTGCAGAGGAGAAATTTGGGAGGTAAAGGAAGCTGATATCCTTTTGCATCCCAAACTGATGACACTGTTTCTTGGCATTATATACCCTTAACAGAAAATTAGCCATTTTTAATACAAGCAAATAAAATATTGCCGAAAGGATAAAACAATCTGCATGGGTGTGCATACACGGGTGTGTGGGTTTTTTTGCTGAAGCTGCTGCAGCCACACCAGCAGCAGGTGAGCACCCATGTGCATACACCCCAAAGCAAATTCAAATTGCCTCCCAGGAATCTTGTGGCCTTCAGATCAAAGGCCAAAACTTTCTGCCTTCGTTTTATTTTCCAGCAGCAGCAACTTGATATTGCTGAGAAAGAGGATGGGAAAATCAAATCAGCAAATAAGGGCAGGAACGGGCAAAATGCATTAAAATATCTAAAAAATATCTAAGGTAAATAGGAAAAAAAAGCACCAAATCAATCTGGGGTTTTTTGGCACGTAGGTGAGAAAGGCACCCAAAGAGATGAATTCCCTGGCTGGGAATCCATCAGGGCAGGGAGGGGATGGAGGGTGACAATGGCTATGCATAGACATCTCTGGTGCTGAGCAGGGCAGCACCTAAGTTCAGGCTTGGGGAGCAGTGTGACAGCAGGGACCCTTCATAGCCACCTCCTTCCACGCATCACTTGGGGTTCAGCACTCTCAACATCTCAAATTCACTGCTTGTGCCAAGGGAATTAAACTCATCCTGCTCCACCACTCACTGCTTTGGCTCCAGGAGCAAGCCCACAGCTGGATCATGGCTGTACCCAAATATTCGCTCATCCACCCCCTTTTGTGTGCCTGCACAAGGTGTGAAAACCACAGCTGTGCTCCTAATTGCACCGCAGCTACCTGGAATTATTTTACTTATTTGCATAATTTAAGAACAGTAGTAAAAAGTAATTAAGAAGCCATCACAACAGGCACAGCTGCCTAGGGGAATATCAGATCTTAAAACTAGAAACACCTGAAGCCTGTTGTCCAGCATGAGAACAGCAGGGAAGTGCTTGAAGTTCTGGGAAAGGGGCAGAGCCCAAAGGACTCTCCAAAGGGCACACAGGACTCTCCAGCAGGAGCAGAGAATATCTGATCCTCTTCCTACCCACCTATTCTCTTTTGCCACCCCACGGCAGCAATCCCTAACCCAGCCCTGCTGCCTGCTCAGTGCAGGGTTGGGCTGTGCTCCTGTGCCATGGAGCATTTGAGTTTGTGCTCTTCCGTGAGCCGGTGCAGGAGCCTGGACAGACCCGGAGAGCTGCCCGTGCCCACAGAGCCAGCAGGCACTCATGGTCCTTCCCAGCTGAGAGCCTCTCCCAGCTGCAAACGTTCCTCAGGTGAGACTCTGAACCCAGTACTGGAGGGGCACAATCCCACACTGGTGGACTGGCATGGACTGGGACATGTCCCCTCTTGTGACTCTTTAAGCCAAAGCTGCTGCACCATCTCCCCAAGCCACCACATTTCTCTGCCTGCAATAGCGTTGGGTTATGGGGACACTGCCCATAAGCAGGGCTGGTCCCCACCATCACCCCGCTCCGGCACTGTGTGATTTGTATGCACATGTCACCAATAATGCCAGGGAGCCAGACACCCACCTCCATCCCAGAGTCTCCTGCAGGGAGCTGTGGGCACCCTTCAGCCGTCACCCCACTGCACAGCAGCCTGTGCCACGCCAGGACCCTGCCCCTGCTCCTGTGCCCCAGCAGCACTGGGCAGCACAGGGATGAGGGGGCAGGATGAGCCCTTCCCCACAGTGTAAAGCCCAGGGCACGGCTGCACCAGTGCCACTCCCTGTTGTCTCCGTGGCTCCCTGCACAGCCAGAGTAGTGCCCAGGCAAAGCAGTGCAGAGTCAGACAAAGCCTGTGCTCAGCACCTGGGTTTCACAGAATCCCCTCAACTTCACCCTGCTATAAAGAAGCAGGTTCTGCACAAAATCCCACTTTTTCAATACAGCATCCAAGCCCTGTCCATGCCCAAAGCCCCATATGGGCCAGAATTGCAGCTCTTTTCATGCTTTACACCCCAAACAAGGACCTACTCTCACCCTGTATAACACACATCATTCCATGAGCCCACAGAAAGGGGACAGGGAGGAGAAGGGACCTTTACTACTCCCTGAAGCCCATGCAATGGTCCTTCCCTATGATTTCTACCTCTGCTGGTGGATCTGAGTGCCAAGCATGGAAAAGCTGCCGTGTCCTTCCACAGACACCCCACCAACAACCCAAAGAACAAGGTGGGGAGAGTCTTCAGCCCCACTTACCTCAATGGCCTTGTAGAAGATGCTGTTCCCGATCTGGACCACCTCGAGGTTCTGCTCCTGCTCGTTCCGTGCACATTTAATGTAGGTCATCCAGCTGCGGTGATCCTCCTGGCTGGCGTCGATGAAGTACCGCACTGTGCCGTCCTCGTTGAAGACCTGCGAGGGCAGAGAGAGCCTGGTAGCGATGCTGCCCGCGGTGGGCTGAGCCCCTGCACCTCCTGCCCCTGGACAGGGACAAACCCAAAGCCAGCACAGCCTCAGGGCTGAGATCCTGACAGCAGCCGGGAGATGCTGGACCCTTCCTGCTCGTGGTGCTGGACTGCGGCAGGGCTGAGAAACGTGCCCTGCTCTCACTGGCGTGGCTGGTCCTGCCAGCCCCTGTGTCCCTGGATAACCCAACTCCCTTCCTCAATCTCCCTTCTCGTCAGAGCCCCACCAGCAGCTCAGCCCTAGAGGAAGGGGCAGTTCAGCATCCTGCAGGTGCTGTGGGAGCCAGAGAATCCCTGGGTGGAAGGGGAAGGTGCATGCCAGGTCTGGAAAAATGTTTAGCAGGGTGCCAGAAAAGATTAGGCAAGTTTCTGTTAGGCATAAAATTATAATAATAATTAACAGTAGTTAAGAAGTGCAAATCTGAATCAAACAAATCAAAAAATAGGAAAAGCCTCCCTTTTGGCAGTGCATTGGTGCACAATGTCCTGGCATCTCAGGTCCCCCCAGTCTCCAGAGTTTCATTCGGGATTAACCTCAGCAGGGCTGGGGCACAGCCGGGAGCAAGGGACAGGGCAGAGCTGGTTTTGTCCACGGTGGCCAGTGCAGGCAGCAACCAGTCGGGTGTTCCACCAGAACATGATGGGCAGGGCAGGGCAGGGTGTGATCTGCCTGCACAGGACACGAGCAACAGCATTTCAGGTCTCTGTGGGCTGACTGCACCCCGAGGGCTGAGGAAACCTCATCCTTCTCCTGCAAGGGGTTCCTAAACACACCTGCCCAGATATTTGCATGAATGGGGAAACTGAGGCACAAGGATGGTGCTCGATGGTGCCCAAGCACGGCACAGAGCCCCAGCACCCCGTCCCTTCTTCTCCCCAGACCGGTCCGGGCTCGGGGTTCGGGGCATTCTTTACCTCCCACATGAGGTTGTTGTTCTTGCACAGGTCCACATGTTCGGGGGAGATGACCCTGCCCGTGAACGGCCCCATCTCGGTGCCAGCCTTGATCCAAGTCTTGGAGAAGATGCCGAGCCCTTCCCCGGGGATGGAGCTCTGGGCGATGATCACTTCCGACGGCAGCACCAGGCTGGAGAGCTTCTGCACCTCTGCGAGGGGGGACACCAGCTCAGAAAGGGACAGGGGTGGGGGAAAGGGGGAGACCTGGGGCGGCGGGGACCCCGCCCAACCCCGGCCCCAGCCCAGAGCCCGGGGCTGAGCCTTTTAAACGCCCAACCGAGCTCCCACAAAGCGCTACAAGGTTCCCCCGGGGCATTGAGGAGGTACCTGGGAAAAGCATCCCGGGCTGGGCGAGGGAGCGGGGCTGGGAAAGGAGGTTAAATGGTGTCTATTTCGGCCCATCCAGCAATTTGTCATGCTGTTAAAGTGATCTGCATTCATTAAACTCAACTAGAAAGAAATTGCTAATTCTAAATTCATTAGTCCTTTAGGAATGCTGTAGCGGTACATTGTGCCTGAATGGCGCGAGGGCTTGTTTAAAAGGGCCCAGGAATTCCTCTTACAAAATGGGGAGATGAGATGGTTGACATATCGTGAATGGAAATGGAATTAGCCTTCATGGTAAATTAAGAGAGGAACAGAAATCCGAGAGGGGGAAAAGGGAGCTGGGACGCCCCGGCGATGCCGGGGCGAGAGAAAAGATATTGTCCCGGGCGGCTGAATGCGGGACGGCCCCGGCCCCCCCAGCCCGCGGTTTAAGTGGGAACTTTCTCAGGTCAAGCCCAAGTTAACCAAATGAATTTAAAGCCCTTTTTCCCAAGTCCCACGCCTGGGGAGAGCGGGGCGCCGGGACCTCATCCCGCCGCCGGACTCCGGGAGCCGGCCCGGGGCCGGTGGGGGAAACCGAGGGTTGAAGAATGGGGGAAACCGAGGGGATCGGGGAGGGTCCGGGGGGGTCACTCACCTCCGGAGAAGGACTGAGCCAGCACTTCGGCCGTGAAGGCTGTCTTGGGGCTGCTCTTCTCCTCGAAGAGCTGCTCGCCCAGGACGTTTCTCCAGCGGCCGTAGAGGAAGCTGTGCAGGATGTCGGAGGTGATCACCTCGGCCAGCGAGAGCCCCTGCGGCTTCAGCCCGGGCTTGAGGACCAGGGCCTCGGCGGGCAGCACCGAGCCCATCATGGGGGCGAGGCGGCGGGGCCGGGCGCGACGGGGCCGGGCGCGGCGGGCGGCGGGCGGCGGGCTGGGCTCCGTTCGGCTCGGCGGCTCCCGCCCGGCTATATATGAGCTTCATTGACCCTCCTAATTGGTTATTAATGACCTCCCTGACGTTGGCGGAGAGACTGCCGGAGCGAGGCGAGCCGTCGGAGCCCCCCCCTCCCATCTCCTCCTTCCCTCCCCTCCCGGGGGTGGGGTGGCTGGAGGGAGGGAGGGAGGGACACGGCGAGCGCACACACACACACACACACACACACACACAAACACACAAACACGGAGGATACACACATACACATATACACACACCGATACATGCACACACGCACCGGCTCGGCCCCTCGCACCTCCCGGCCCGGGCAAACCCAAACCCGGGCACCTGTCCCCGGGCACTGCAGAACAGCGGCGAAATGGGCAGAAATGTCCCCGCCAGTGCCCCACGGACGGGTTGCACCCTCGGGCACGGTCCCACTCCCCACCTGGGCCCCGCGCTCGTTTTGGGACTGAAACGCCGTGCTTTGGGGCCATTGAACACCACAACGAAATCGGCGGCCCCGAGCCCGACAGCTCCCGGTGCTCTGCGGCGTTTGGCCCTCACAGCTCCGGGGGAACGGGCTGAGGCTCCCGCAGTCGGCCCCGACCGTGCTCGGCTCCCCGCTGCCCCTCGCATCCCCGGCTTTCCCAGCCGGGACCGGCAGCACCGGGAGGCTGCGGCGCTGCTCCCCCAAATGCCGGGAGAGGGTCCCCAAAGCACGGGGAGGGTCCACGGCGCTCACGGGGCTGATCCCCGCTTGACCCTAAGGCAGGGCTCACCCGGCTGCCGCCACCAGCCCGGCCGGTCCCCACTGCCACATCCCCGCGGGAATTGTGCCCAGGTGTGGACTGGGGACCGCTCGTGGATCCCCCGTCTCCCTGCAATAGCAACCACGTCCTGCCGTGTCCCCCCAGGGCCGGACCCGCACGCCGGGGAGGCTGCAGCATCTCCGGGGCTCTGCCGCCGCATCGCCCCTGTCCCCGCACCCGAAGGCAGCCCCGGCCAGCCACGGCGCCCATCCCCGCCCTGCCGAGCCCTGGGGCACCCGCAGCCACCTCTGCTCCCCAGCAAGGTGGCATCAGAGCGGTGCCCCCAAACCCAGCGCTCCCCTCGGGGCCCGAGCTTTGCCGGCTCAGGAAAGGGTTAATCTTTCCCGGATTTAAACCTAGTCCTGCTGTGTCGGAGCTTAGAGCCCTCTCCTTAGCCTTGTTCTTTTGATTTTCCTGGGGACGAGGGGCTGTAAAGGGCTGCGGGAAGAAGGCTGGGCCCCCGAGGTCCTCGGGCGCTCCAAGGCCGGTTCCCGCAGCCCGGAGTCCCGGCAAGCCCCGCCGGGGCTCACCCGGCGCCCGGAGCAGCGGCCGAGCACAGCCCAAACCCCCAGCCCATCCCCTGGGTGGGTGTCTTATAGGCTGGAGCCGTGGAGTGTCTTCTGGCCTGGGTGAAATGATGCTACAAGCCATGTGCAATTATTTCTATTAATCCAATCAAGAAGCAACGCAGATGTCAGGAACCCACCCAGACCTGCGCTTATTTTCGGGTCTTCGCCCGGCGAGAGGCAGCGCGCTCCTGGAAAGGGGAGGTTAACAACGTTTCAGGGATTGGTTTGGGGTTTAATAAGCGTAAAAAAAAGAAAAAAAAGTTTATTTTGTTTTTCTGGACTTTGACTAGAGGAGCCGTCAGAATATTTCAGCCTTGCTAAACATAACGCATCAGGTGGAAAGGTTCCCAACACCGGCTCCCTCCAGCCGCCGAGGCAAGCCAGTCATCGGATTGCTTTATTGCTTTTTTTTTTTTTTTTTCCGTTTCCCCAGGAAAACCCTTCAACCTTCAAGTTATCCCGGGACAAAATAAATAAATAAATAAATAATAGATGCTCTTGAACCCCCTGCTCTCCGGTGCGGACTGCGCTGAACCCCGCTCCCGGCTGCGGGGGCTCGGCGGCGCGGGGGGGTAGCGGTAGAAAAAGGTGAAAAAATTTTTTTCTTTCATTTTCTGCGTGGTTTTAAATATCCCCAGCTGTTTCCCAAAGCTTCTTCCCGGTCCTAGGAAGGTACTTTGCTGTGTGTTCCCCCCTCCTACCCCCTACTCATTTCTCTTTTTTAATATCGCAGCTATCCCTCCTTTTTAACATTTAAGAGGAAGCAAGTTTAATATTCATGGCTGTTAATAGAGAAGGGCCATTATCGCCGCCCCATTGTTCTGAGCCCCGCACAATACTGCTTGTATTTTCATGTGTATATTCCCAAAGTTCCTTCTGAGCGTTTAGTGAGCACTTTAATATTCATGGGTGTTAATAGAGAAGCCCTCAGTATATTGGCATATTGTTGGGAGGTGTACATATTGGTCTGACTCTGAATAGCCACAGTCCTCTTTTCTTTTGCTCTGTTTTGCAGGGTTGATGGGCCAGGAGTAAATGGGCATTTTTCCCCCCCGTCTCCCCCTTACAGAGAGAACATCTTTATTCCAGTCCCAGACTTTCTGGTTTCCCATTCAGGACCCTCAGAAATAATGTCAGGCAGAAGAAAAGTGGAGCAAATCAATCTTTCATGGTCTTTTTGAGACCAATTTGACATCCATGGACTCTTCTTTTCTTTCACAGCCTACAAGGGGATGGTCAGGATCTGGACAAGGTTGGGGTCTGATGAGGGGAGACATGGGATCATAATGCAGCAAAGAGAGAAAAGAAAAGCAAAACAAGAAAAGATTGCAGGGATGGGGTGATGGAGGAAAAATGAGGGTGAATGACAGTGCAAGAAAGGAGATTAGAGCCCAGCAGCTGCTTTTTGGGGGGCGGGGGGGAGGGGGGAGCTCTCTCCCCTCTTCCAGCCCTTCGCATGAATAGGATTTGAACAGAGCGGAGATTGATTTATAGTTATTGCAGTTGAACATTTATTGCTCTTAAAGAGTGGCGGGGAGAAAAGAGAGAAAAGGGGTTTGAAAAGCTCCTTTCTGTATTAAAGAGGTATCAAATGAAGACTGCTGAGATAATATACAGTGGCCAATGGGAATTTGATTTGCTTTAAAATTTAACTCTTGTGGGGCCGCTGGCGACGGAGCCGGGATGCGGGGATGGAGCCGCCGCTGCCCCGGGCCGGTGCAGCCGCGATTCTTTCCTCAAACCCCGCATTCACTGCCCGGCTTCGCTGCAAAGATCTGCGGCGGCTCCCGTGCGGAGGGGAAGGAGGATTAGTGCTTCGTTAGTACAATTTTGTATTTTTTTTTTTTTTTTTTTTTCCCGTGGAAGGTAGAACGCAGGAGGGATGCAGAGCTACGAAAAGAACCGGCGCAGGGGAGAGCCCTTTTCGAAGCTGAGTTTTTCTTGCCCTAAGACCGGAGGTTTCTCCTCTCCGGCAGCAGAAACGCGATCGCAGCCGAGTCCCCTCGGGCGCAGAAAGGAGCCCATTGTTCAATGGGGAGAAATACATTTTTAGCGGTGATTGAAAGCTCCCCTCTCGTTTGAACTTTAGAAAAAAGTCCCTGGCAGGGAAGAGCATCCCCCTCCCTCTGCCCCAACATCTGTTTGGAGCAATCCAGGCTCTAGGGCAGAGCCGGGCTCTGCCCCCTCCCAAAGTCATTAAAAAGATATTAGTTGAGCTGAGAAAAGTCCAGCGCAGCCCCCGATCCGGGGTGGGGTGGGCTGGTATGTGTCATTAAAAACGATTTTGGATTTGCCAGCGCTAATACGAGGCGAAGGGACCCTGGGGTCTGAGTTCAAAAGCCCCCTGGCCCCGGCCGCCCTGCCGCGCCCTGCCCTCTGCCCGGTGTCCCGGTGTCCCGGTGTCCCGGTGTCCCGGTGTCCCGGTGTCCCGGTGCCCGGTGTTCCCCTGCCCGGTGCCCGGTGTCCCCCTGCCCGGTGCCCGCTGCCCAATGTCCCGGTGCCCGGTGTCCCGGTGTCCCGGTGTCCCGGTGCCCGGTGTCCCGGTGTCCCGATGTCCCGGTGTCCCGATGTCCCGGTGTCCCTGTGTCCCGGTGCCCGTGCCCGGTGCCCGGTGCCGGCGCAGGTTGGCCCGGCCGGCTCCATCACCTGCTCCGTGCGGCCCCGAGCACCGGGGAGGGCGGCGGCGGAGAGCCGGGCTGCGAGCTCAGCTGCTCCGGCCGCAACCTCCGCGCCTCCGCGGGCTGCAAATGCCCCGGGAGCCGGGGGAGCCGGGGCAGGAGGGATCATCGCACCCCTGCGGGAGCCGGGGGAGCCGGGGCAGGAGGGATCATCGCACCCCTGCGGGAGCCGGGGGAGCCGGGGCAGGAGGGATCATCGCACCCCTGCGGGAGCCGGGGGAGCCGGGGCAGGAGGGATCATCGCACCCCTGCGGCTGCCGCAGGAGCCAGGCGCCTCCGAAGTTGCTAAATGTGTCATTTATTAAAGCATTCAGGGGGCTTTTCTTTGGCGTTTGCTTGCAAACTCACAAAGGCCGAGCTGCTGTTTGGGGGTCTTTTCTGATGGAAAAAGGGCTCGGAGACCCCCGGCACAAAAGAAATCCTGGCAGTGCTTTCAATGGCCGGGACTCAATGAGGGGGACCCTGCGCGGAGCGGGCGGGGGCGAGGGGCCGCCCGGTGCTGCCTGAAAGGCAGGCCTGAATGTAATGGGGAGATCTGCGTTTATTTGTTGGGATCACATTTAATTAGCTTAGTACAACCCTTGAAAGACAAAGGGACCTCAATCTGGATCCAATCTGAAGCTCGTTTGGAGAGCGAGGGCTCCTGGAAAAGTCAAAAGAGAGAAAAGAGAAAGAAAAGGGAGGCTGGGAGAGAAAGGGGCTGGGGGCCCAGCCAGGTGACTGGCACGCGTGAAACAAGGGGGCCTTTTGGGCACAAGGCAGGGCTCAAAAGGGAGGGAGGAAAATAGCCTCTTCCTCAGGTTTTACCTACTTAAACCCCCTGAAGGGGCTGGAGCTGAAAAGCCTCAATGGGGGCTAAGGAGGCTGCAAAGCAAACAGCGGCACTGGAGAGGGGCTCCGGCCCTGCCGCCGCAGCAGTTGGTGACACTCGGTTATGGGAATGTGCCCAAATGTTACCTGCGCCCGGGAACGCTCCCACCGGCGGAGCAGGGAGTGCAGGAGGACAAGGCGAGGACAAGGACATGCCCAGGGTGAGCCTGGGCTGAGGGGGGCCGGCGGATCCTTCGCATGTTCCCTCTATAGGGTGGGACTGCCCACCTGGGCCTTCACCCGCCCCGCGCAGCACCCCTGCACCATCACTTGGGGAGCTTCATCGCGGGCCAGAGAGGCCGAGGAGGGGTCCCCATGGGTGCACCCCTTGCTTCAGAGCATCCCCGGCATCCCCCCTCCCAAAGCCAACACAGGGCACACGCAGGTGCGCGGTGAGGAGGATGCGCTGCCACCTGCCCAGGGGCAAAAAGAGAGCGACCGTCCCCAAGGTGCCACATCCGTGGATGGAGCTGAATGGCCCCTTGTTTCCTTCCAAACCGCGCCCTGCTAACCTGTCCCCGCTGCCCTCCGAGGGGCTGGGAGCAGCGGGGACGGGTCCCGAGCAGTGCCGGCCCCTCGGCGGTGCCCAGGGTTTGGTGCGGGGATGCCGCGACCCTCCCGGCAAAGGCTCCGGCGCAGGGCACGGCAGCCCCCGAGCCGCGGGCTGATTGCGCTGCTCGGGGAAGGAGCTTTAGGGCATTATTTGCCTCCATTTCACTCTGCGGGAGGCCGCGGAGCCGAGCAGAGATGCTGAGTGCTCTCCCCTGCGCTCTCGCTCGCTTCCTTGCCTTTCTTTCCCCCCTTCCTTTTTTCAAGTATTATTTCTAGGATCGTTTCGGCGAGGGTGTCACGGCACGCAAGAGGAAGAAAATCACCTTCCCAGCTGCGTCCGAGCTCAAGCTGCCTCGAAAGGGAGCGCGGTTGCGGCGAATCGCGGTGGCGACTCCTCGGCCGCCACCGCGGCTCGGCAGCAGGGGCCGGTGGCACGGAGCGGCCGGAGGGACAGAGCGGGGTGTGGACTGCAAAGACAGGAAAAAATCCCCGAGCGTTTTCTCCCCTCCTGGCAGTGATCCGGGGACGGGACAGTCGCATCCCGCCGATGTCTCCCGCATCCCAGCAGCGTCTGTGCCACATCCCATCCCTCCTGCAGCACCAGCCCCAATCCAGCTGCGGGCTGGGGACCGCGCTGCGACATCAGCCGGGAGAGGTGCCCGAGGGGACAGTGTGTGGGGCTGTGCTCCCCCTGCCCTGCTCTGCTGCCCACAGCCAGGACCGAGCCTCTGCAGCAGCTGCCAAAGCCACGGGCCGGCTGCACCGGGGGAATCGCAGCAGCCGGCTGCGGGAGGTGGCAGCTGAGGCTGGCAGGACCAGGATCGCAGCGCCCAGCCACAGCTTCCCTGCTCCTGGCAGCGCCCCAGGGCCGGGACCGCGGGGCCGGAGGAGCCCTGGCACAGGCGAGGTGGAGAACAGGGGTGGGGGACGGGGACGGGGCTGCCCGGCAGGCGGGTGACCCCGGCGTGGGGCTGAGGATCCTCCGGCAGCTCCTGCCCTTCACCAGCCCTTTCCCCCCCAAAACAAGCAGAGCAGCAGCTCCGGCCTCCCCGTGTAACGACTCCACGGCTGCAAAGTTCAATATTCCCTGGCGAATGGTCCGAACAAGGAGGCCGCGCTGAGTGACGGCTCCCACAAAGGGCAGGGAGCGTCTAATCCCCGGGACCGCGGCACCTGCACCCCGGCCCGGCCGGGATTAAAGGGGAGCAAGCCGGGCTCTGCAAAGATCAGAGGCTTCATTAGAGCGGCCTTGAAATAGGATTTCCTCAAGTGATAAGGGGCAGGGTAGGAAGATAATCTGGGGGGCTGCTGGTACCTGCCCCCACATCACCCCCAGAGATGCTCTTTTGGGTCACCTGCCTTGTAGGTGGTGCCCTAGACCTGGAGGGAAGTGGCAGGGCAGATCTGGCACCCACTGTCCCAAATCCTTCATCCCAGGAGTGGCTGTTTCTCCTCTGCCATCCTCCTCCCTCCCCAGCTCATTTCCACCATTAAAATTCTGGAAAGTTTCTTTAGTGTCTTTTCCAGCCTTACGAGAGCAGAGGAATGCTGCCTGTCATGGGCACCCTGCACTGCTGCTACCCACAGTGAATCCAGTGAAAAAACCTCCAAACCAGCCAAATGAAGGAAAAACTGCTCCCTGCATGGAATAAACACCCACATGCTGCGAGATAGGATACACTGACACTGCAAGATTCCAATTCCTCACCCTGCACCACAATCCTGCAAACACCAACAGCCCTGAAAATCCCCCTGGGAGTGGGAGGAACCAGGTGGGTTTAGGGGAGAAGCGGCAGTGCAGGTGGGACCTTGTGAACATCCACATCCTGTTTGAAAGCTCCGTGTTAAACACCAGGAGCGAGAGCCCTGACCACGCTGCCCATTACTGTAAATACAGCATTCCTTTAATGCAATTAAATATTAAATACTTAGAGAAGGGGGAAAAAAAAGGTCTCACATCTCGTATCTTTCAGCAGTAATTTCAATCTAACTCACAAGGGCCATAATGTAGTTTGTTCTCAAATCATGCAAAATTAAATAAAGTATTTCAGACTATCTCAAAGTCTCCCACTCCTAAAAGAGCCGTTCCTGTTCAGGTTCACCAAATACAGAGCAGGGGAGAGCATCAGGGTCATCCTGGACTCAGTGAGATGCTTTAGTGACAGGCTTTTAGGGCTGCTGCTCAGAAAGGGTTTGCAAAAGGACCACAGTTAATGTCTGCTCAGGATTCAGGCTCTGCCTGCAGAGTGGGGTGGGTGCTGCCAGCTTGGGGGGTCCTGTGGGACACGGTCCTGACACCCACACCCACCCAGCAAAGCTGGGCTGCTGGGCAGAAGTGGGATGGATTCGTTCTGGGGGGAGCAGAGCCATCGTGTGCCTGAGCCCAGGACTCTGGAAAGGGATTGAGGATTTTTGTCAAAGGTAGGAAAGAACAGGGGCTGGGCTCCTCCTGCCAGGGCCATTGACTCCAGTCCCCACAATGCCGTACTCTGGAGGCTGAGCCTTCCCCACACTGGAGTCTTCTCATGGGATCACCTCTCTGCCCCTCAGGATTCTGTCCTGGCATGGCCCCGTGCTGGGCTCTGGCTCCCTGTGAGGAGGAAAAGGCTGCACCATCCCCATCACCATTCATGGACCCCAAAGTCCCAAATGTGTCCCACTTGCCAGCTCCTGCCCAGCCCCCAGGGACTGCTCCAGTTCCATGCAGCATCCAGCTCCTGCCACAGGGATGGACAAACCCTCCCTGCCTCAAAACCCAGGGCAGCCAGGGCTTTATCCACATTAAATTTACCCAGAGCTGAGCAGATTTGGTTCCTCTCCTGGACACCAAGACTTGGCTTTGAAGGCACCACAGCAACTTCTGGGCTTCACCACACACCTGAGGCAGGACATGAGGAGCTGCAGACCCCAGGGTGAAAAGTGAGTGCAATGTCCAGCCCTGGGCTGGGAGTGACCATCAGACCAGTCCCAGAACACCCTGGATGGACAGAGATCAGGAAAGCAGCAGGGCTGGAGGAGCCCAGAGGCCACCAGCTCCTCATGAAGTGCTGAGGCATCTCTGCCTCAAACCCTGCCCCTCTCCAGCCCATCATGGGCTCACAACAGTTCAACATCCGCGGCCTCTCTGCCCAGAGCAGGCAGCAGTAATGGAAAACAAATCGGTGAACTTGGGAACGTTTCAAGCACTTCATCCTTCCAGGACACCAGACTGCTGATGAACCCCCAGCTTTGCAGGCACCATGTTAATGACAGGCCAAATTTCAAAGGCTTGCAAACTATTTCTTGTGCTGCTGCCCCACCCCCTCAATAAAAGGTTGCATCAGAAAGAGATATTTCCATAATTTATAGTACGGGCATTTCACTGGGGAGACTCACTCATCTGTACTTACAGATACATTTAAGAAAATGCATCCTCCCACAATCCTGCGCCATTTACGACTATTGGCACAATCTGTAATCCTCAGTCTTCAATTAAGGGACACCTTAGGGTTCATTATCACACAATTGCTCCCTGTGAACCATGCCAAATGCTGTTTTGGCACAGAGCTTGGAAGATGAATTAGAAGGAAGTCTTCTCGGTAATGCCCACTCCCAATTCCCATCAGCAGCCTTTATGCCCTCCTCTAGCCATTTTTTCCCCCCTCTCCCCTCTTTCCAAGTGGCTTTTACTATCCCATCTTTCAATGTCTCTCTTGATTCTCTGGAGGTATATTTAGAGATGCTACATCTCCTTTTCTTCCGGCTCTCAATGTGCCTCCCGCTCCCGGCTCTGCAGATGGGATCTTCTTTCCTCCCTTCCCCCGTCACAAAGCCCCACGGCTGCGGGGGAGCAGGGGATGGAGCTGCCTTGGGCTGGAGCAGCTTAAAACTCACATTTTGCAAGAAAGGGATCCCTGAAGGAGCTATAGTTATTGCCAAACTTGGCCTGGGCACAACTAATGCCCTTAACATCTGAAAACGAATGGCTGGAGCCACGTCCCTCCCATCCCTCTACTGCTCCAGCAACCCCCTTGCAGGGATGGATCCTGATGGATTCGGCCATGAAGTCGGGGAAGAGCAACAAGTCCAGAGCATTAAAAAAACAAGGGGCTGCCAACTCCTCAGCAGTAAAACCCTTACAGGAGAGGAGAGGAAACCTCCTGGTGTTAACCCAGACCCTTCTGGCCCAAACAGCAGCGATCACAAACTTCCATGGACTCCTCGGGGTCACAGCAGCGGGGATGCGACGGTGGCAGAGTTTCTCCGGAATGAACGCTGCTGCTGCCCTCAGTGCCCACCCCAAACTCCCCGGGACAGGGAACAACAGAGCCCAACAGACGGCAAATACTTGGCCCACAAGACACCTTGTGGAAATTTTATTATATAGAGTGTAAAATGCAACTGTCAGTCAAATAAAAAGAACACTTTGTTGTTTTGTTTTTTTTTAACACCATGCTCAACATTATCCAATCTTTATAGTTAGACATTTCAAGCATAAGGAAAAATAAGGAAAGAACCCAAGGACAGTAAATTCAGTACATTTAAAAACGGAATGTCCCGCAGGGCAATTAAAAATGCAAGAAAAAATAGCTTCAATTCCGTTTTTCCTTTAAAAATACACTGTTATCTGTACAAGAAACACTACAGTAAACATCAGAAATCATATTATCCCTTTTATTAAATCAAAATTATTTAGAGCATACTGTGGTTAATACTAAATTCATTTATTTCTCTAGGTAATTTGACAAATATTAGATAAGAAAATATTTAAGGAAACAAAAAAGCAGAAAACACCTTGGAATTAAAAAATAGTTACTACCTTTTATACGGTTTTATGTTCCACAGTGTTTGTTAAAGGTACTAATAGCAGATTCATTTTAATATTAAAAATAACAGTATTTATATTTCTGAGAGCATAGAAGAAGTTTTTTTTTCTTTTCTTTTTTTTTTGTTTTTCTTTTTTTTAACAAGCTTGGAGGTCTTAGATACATAAATGCAACTAGCAATGGAGACATGAGAACATGTATTGCTAAAAAATTAACACGTTTTTATATTACCCCTTTAGACTCTAGAAATTATACAAACCCTACAAAATGCCCCCCCGAACTTGCAAACAGTAACTGTTTCAAATACAGAAATCATATAATTAATTACAATACATATCATAGTTCAGTTTTTTAAAAATGCAATAAAATCAAAGACAGCCAAGATACAAGAAATTAGAAGTAAAACATTTAATGAATTTACATATTTAAGAATATTTAAATACTGTTTAAATTTTTTTTCTTTTTAAGATTTGTTACATACCACCTAAGACTTCCAAGCCACTCTTTCTGTTCCAACAGAAAAGATCAAAAAATTAAAAGGAAAAAAAAAAACACACAAAAAAACCCACATGTTGAAATGTCAGAGATCTGGGGTACGTTTTGGCGCCTGCAAATTCTCTGGCTTCTCTCCAAAAAGAATCCCGGAGGTTTTTTTTTAATATAAATTTGGAAACAAAATTACCAGCATGTCCATACGTTTAGTACATTACTAATTGTTCCTGATTCTTAGAAAAGTTCAGTATAGATTATCCTACAGCTAGTGTTTCACAAACAGAAAAGTCTTCATCAAAATGTTGCAAATCTAGAAACCTCTGTTACAAAAAGGTTTTCTTCCACAACGATTCCAAGGGAAAAAAATTGCCACGAGGACCTTGTTCTACTGCTCCTGGAGAGAATGAGAGAGGAGAGAAAGGGAAAAGTTACTGAGCAGCAGGAAATTATCCAAGCTGCCGAGCCCTCCTCCCCCAGCACAGGTCTGTCCCCGCTGCAGCGGAGCGGGAAGCGGAGCTCAAAGGATGCTCGGAGCTGCCAGCAGAGCCCTCTGCCCTAGCGCTGTCCCAGAGCTCTCCTGCCCCTCACCAAACAAAATCTCTCTCTCCAGCAGGGCAGGCTCGGGGAGGGATGAAGAGAAGCCCTTTCATCACCGCGTCCAGGTCACCCTTGGCCAGTGCCTGCGGCGAGCGCCGGCACCCGGCTCCACCTCGCTGGGGAGAAGCAGGGGAGAAGCAGGGGAGAAGCAGGGGAGAAGCAGGGGAGAAGCAGGGGAGAAGCAGGGGAGAAGCAGGGGAGAAGCAGGGGAGAAGCAGGGGAGAAGCAGGGGAGAAGCAGGGGAGAAGCAGGGGAGAAGCAGCTGCTGGGGGCTGGCACCCACAGCAGCCTCTGCTCCCGGGAGCCAGAGCTCAGTGTGCAGCTGTGGGGACAAGTGTCAGACCCCAGCAAGGTGCCCCTGAGCTTTGCACAAACTTTTTGCGGCTTTGTTTACGCCATGAAGCACCGAGTGTGATCAGGATAGATCTCACACAACTCTCTGGTGCACTGAGTGACAGCTGAGGGGAGATTTTACTCAAAAACAGGTTATTATTTTTCAATGGTTTTGGTCTCTTTTGAGGCAGGGAGCTGGTGAGCACACAGCTCCTGTCCCAGCATGAGAAAAGGCAGTGCCTGCACTCAGTTCTGGGATGCATCAGTGCTGTGCTGCCTCACCAGCCTGGTTTCATCATTCCTTTTACTTTAATCCCCCAAAGTCAAACAACTGCCTGGGGACTATACGGAAAGGCTCCCAGGAGAAACAAATAACCTCCCAGTCCTCTCCCAAAAAAACCCTCACCCACCCCTGTGCAGGAAAATAAGACTTCGATGTTGAGGCAACACTTCTGTGATCATTTCCTCAGCCACAAAACATCACTGTTTCACTGTGTGAGCCTGAAGGAGAGTCCCTACACTAGGGCAAGGCAAATACACCCAATTGCCCAAGAGAAGGAGCAGAGGGGTTTGGGGATACAGACCTGGCTGTGGGCCTGAGCCTGCCCTAGTGTCTGCCCGTAGTAGGCAGCCTGCTGTCGGTAATACTCTGCCCAAGCCATCGTGTAGTCCGGCTGGGAACTTGCCTGAGAAGCAGCACTGGCAGCATGACCTGAAGGGAAAGAAGAAAAAAAAGAGAGATAAGCAATTCTTGAAGTCCAAGCCCAGGCTTAGGATCTCCTTTTGCCAAGCTTAAAGAAGAGCCAGCCCCCTTCCAGCTGCTGCAGACACCTGACAGAGCGACACCGGTTCCGCTGCGTGGGATGGCAGGATGGGCTCCAAGCTGGACTGTGAGGGACAAGCCAAGAGCAGGCAGAAAGCACCCAGGCATTCCTGCAGGGACAGGCTGACAGCCTGCACACCCCTCATCCTCAAAGGCAAAGCCTCCAGCAGCTCCATGTCAAAGCAAGTCCAGAGGTCGGGATCATGCACTCTGTAACGTGGTGGAGAGAGCCAGGCCTGTGACTTTCCACGAGCTCTCCTACCCCCTCACAACCCAGCTCCAGCTTTCTGGATTTTGCCAGCAGCAGTTCCTGCGTGCTCTGTGTTTCCCCAGGCAGGCTGGCTGCAAGCAGGGGCACAAGGGGACTGGGGCTCAGTGGGAGCTGCTCTCCTGAGACGTGACAGCACAACCGAGAGCTTTCCGTGGGAGCACTACATGCACCATCACCAACAGGGCAGGAGCAGAGGGATCTGGAAAGGACTGGAAGCTAAAAATGGCAGAGATGGAGATGCAAGTCATTGGATTAGAGTTAACTCCTTGTGATGAGAGCTGATTCATCTCCAGGAAGCCTGTTTCACTCACTCTGTTTTTTGAAATACTCCTCCCATGCTTTGCTGTAATCGGGATGGCTGTTCTGCTGCTGGCTCTGTTGGCCTGTGCAAAGATGACAACAAGGGGCACGTCAGTATGGAACAGGTGACAGTTTCCAGACAGTGACATCCACCTCTCCACTAGACAGGCCCTGGGTCTACCCCAGCTGCCCAGACTTGACACCTCAGCTTCCACTTTTCTACAGTGTTGAGCATCTTCAGTTCAGGGGAAGCTGAGGAAAAACTTAAATTCCTGATCTCACCTCATCTGCTGAAGGGGATGAAGCCAAATGTCACCCTGCTGGGACCTGCTCAAGCCAAACCACGTGGCTGGGAGTGCCCAGTCTGCAATCAGCCACCCTGGGCACCCAGTCTGCTTGCACTCAGTGCAGGAGAGCTGAGACACCTCACACAGCCGAGATCTGTCACCTCCACAGAGCTGCCAAGGGAACAGCCGTGTTTTGAGTCACCTCATTTGTTTCTCAAGGGCTGAATCCTTCACCCCAGCTCTTCTCAGTGGAGCAGGGCTGAGGGACCGCTGTGAGCAGTGCCCCTCCATACACCCTGCACACACATGAGCCTCCACAGCATGACCTGCGCAACGCCGGGGGCAGCCACTCGGCTCCTGACTCCTCAAGGTGCCACAAGCCCTGCCCAGGGGGCACAGCCAGCCCCACTGCCCAGGGGACATGGCCCAGGGGGCACAGCCAGCCCCGCCAGCCAGCCCCACTGCCCAGGGGACATGGCCCAGACATCACTGAAGAGGCAGCCACGACATCCCAAACAGCCACAGCTGGCTCATGGTGTCATCTCCAAGTTCCTACACTGCTCCAAGGGAAGTGGCTGGTGCCAGTGTCTCCTCACAGATCCCAAAACTTGAACTCCTTCCAGCACAGACTCCCCATCTCTGAAGCACTAAGACACCTTCAGCCCTGCACATCCAAGTGCTGCAGCTCAGCCAGCAGGGACAGAGGAAGGATACCTGCCCTTCCCACGCTTCCCTGGATGCCAGCAGGAGCACAGAGCCCTCAATGACACACAGGACAAACAAGCAGCAAACACAGCAACCGGGAGCTGCAGAGAGGCACAGCAGGAGCAGGGAGCACGAGCCACTGGGGACAAAGAGAGGCAGGGACAGGACACGCGTGGAGCAGAGCCCTTCCCATCCCATCCCAGCCCCAAGCGCAGCCCAGCCCCAACGCCAGCCCAAGGGGGGCTTTGAAGTGGGGGGAAGGGGGAAAATAATACACTGCAAGTGTGAAGTGGGTGGAGGGAACAGGGCAGCAGTGTCCTGTCCAGGGGCATAAAAGCGGGTTAAAAGACTTGACCAACGCTACAAGTCAGGACCTTTTCTGGCAGAGGTCAAGGCTGCCTCAACTGTCCACCTGCTAATGCCAACAAAGGACCTCCTTCAATGCCTTTTCTTCTCGGAGAATTACAGTCCACAGCAGGCTGAAAGGACACACAGCTAAATGCATTTCACAGCAAAATGTTTCCCCAGCCAGTTAATTTATTTAAGATGGGGGAAGTAATTAAAATCTAAATACATGTGTAGGGGGTGGGGGTCTGCCCCTCCTCCCACAAGGAGGGCACTCGAGGCTGTCCCCAGGACGCCGGCGCTGTGACAGGGCTGACAGAGCTGTGACACACAGGCTGCAGCACTCGGGCGAGGGACCCTGCACAAGGCTGTTTCAAATTAAAAAGTGCAAAAGCAGGTATCTACCCATTTCCTACAACAATCCTCCTACGCCTTGGTGAGCTCCACCTGGGCACCACTGCAGCAGAGAAGAGTGGTGAAGGTTCTTAAAGCATTACGTGTGTGTCCTCTCTCCTCACCCAGCCTGCCTTCAGTGTGCCTGGCTATGAACAGGAACAGGGAGCATCCTCAGCACACATGGAACTAGGGAGGCAACGTTTTCCATCAGGTTCAACTGCAGAAATAAAACACCTGCCTCCAAACAGCAGCAGCATGGGATTAAACCCACATGGGCAAGGACAATGGCAAGGCACGAAGCTCCAGGGGTTTTGGGAGCCACCTGAAACCTGACAGTGCAAAACTGCAGTGGAGTATGAGCTGCATTATTGGTCATCAGGGGGCTCAAAGGGGGCTGTGCTTCCCACACCAGGCTCCAAAGCCAGGAGGGTGAGCCTGAGACACGATTATCTGCTGCAGGAAGGGAGATTCTTCTTTCCCCAGCAACTGGTGGGCAGCATGAGGGGATGTTTCAGGAAGGTGAGGAAGAAGTTAAGTTACCAGGGAGAGTTTCTAAAGGCGTCTTGCAAGGCAAAGATCAATGCAATTTTGTAAGCATTTATTCCAAGGCTCTATGGAAGATAAAAGTGAAATATTTTTGTGGAGCTTTCCCTGCTGCACTGACTGCTCTGCTTCCCAAAGCTCAGGGAAGTTCAGAATCCTTGGGGGTGCAGAGCAAAGGAGCAGAGTAACAATATTTCCTGTAAAATAAATTAGTGAGAAAATACTCTTCTTCACTACCATACTATTCCACTCCTGTACAGAAGTCCACTGAAGCCCACCACTGCATTTTAATGTGCTGAAACCAGAACAACTGCTGACCTTCTCCAAGACCCTAGAACTCAAAGGGAAAGTCATCATTTCTGGGCTGTAACTGCTAAGAGGGAGGACTCATCCAGAGTTTAACACACACTTTAACGCTAGGGTTCCCATGTGCCACCACAGCACACATTTCAGAAGTGCAGCAAGGTAACAAAGCAGCACTGAGGTTTCCAAATTTCGCATATTCATAATGCTACTGATCACTCAAAGGTGATCAGTGCTACAGGGAATCAGGCACTGCAAAGGGTGGGAATTTATACCAAAGTTCAAAATCTGCTTTGCTGCTAAATCACCTTAGCAGTGAAAAGCATCTGCCATTAAACCCCTTTAAAGTTACCCCCCACACACACCTTTTGGTGCTTAGCTTTAGTTTAATGAGACCAGACCATTAAAAACTCGTATTTCTTAAAAAAATGTGACTGCAAGGGTCCTTTGGCATTACCACCATCACATGAGCTTTGAGATTACCAAGCAGACATGAATCTGCTCTGTTCAGGGCAGACCATTCCTCAGCTCTTGGAGACACAGGATGATGCAGCATCACCACCAGCATTTACTACTTGAATTATTCTGAAAAGGTGACTACCCATTCCAAATTTCTCAATTTTGACTCAGCAGACTTTCAGGAAAAAATGACCAGTACAGGAGCCCTGCCTAACCTTCCTTCCATTGCCTGCATCCCTCTCCTGTCATTCCATCAGTCTGGAATTTGAACAGTGAGAAAAACTTGTAAGGAATAATTAAATAAGAAAATATGCAAGAAATTATAAGGTCAAGAACAAAGAGATGGGAGGGATCAGCACCAGCAGTGTTCCTGTTAGGGGGGAAGTGTGGTTAGCAAGTGCTTGCCTGGAGAATCCTGGCAGAAGAGAGCCACAGGCAGGAATGTTTTTGTTAAGAGAGGAACAGACAGCAAGGACCAAGTTTCTACCCAAAGAGCAGAAAGAGGCAATAAGCAGTTAAGCACATGAAAAGCAAAAGTTTTCCATGGTCTTCAGCTTGTTCTGAGCTCAACCACCACTGTGTGCCTCCACACACCTCTTCTGCTCAGGAAATCCTTCTGCTGTTTTCACACACGTGGTCTCATGGGTGAACCTGCCTTTTGCAGGCACGAAGCAGAGACTGCAAAGGGAACACCAACCCTTCTCCACCCAGGTCCTGGCACTTACTTGGGACTTGCTGTCCAGGCTGCTGCCACGTCTGGTAGGTACTGCCCCAGCCCTGCGTCATGAACGCCTGAGGACCACTGCAGAGGACAAAAAGCCATGCTCAAGTAAACAATAAAATACTTACCAGGCCACAGACATGAAGCTGCCCAGAGAAGAGAAGCTGTCAATTATAGACAGCAGCTGCTGATCAAACAGGCAACATGGGAGCAAAAGGAAAGCTGTGCAGGTATGAACTCCTATGCCCTGCCTTGGTATCAATCTGCTCATGAAGCCAAGGTGAAGATACATCACACTGAACAGCACTCCTTGTGCTCTATGCAGTTCAGGCTCCTTCCCATGCTCTCACTGCACTAGAGATGCCAATACCTACCTGTGTATGATTTAATAGATGAAATCTTTTCTGTAGTCAAGCTTAAAGGACTGAGCTCACTTGCAGCTCAATCTTTAAAAGGCTCCACTCATACCCCATGCCTTCAGGGCCCTCCACCCTTCTCCCAGCACTTTCTAGCTCCCAGCCATTCCCCCAGCCCATGGGTGAGGAGATGCAGCAGCTTACTTTTGATGAGGTGTAGCAGGTGCTTGGCTGAACGGACTTTGACCAAATCCTCCAGGTCCACCCATGCTGGTACCCTGTCACAGAATCCACAAATATTTAATGCCAGCTCCAAGTATGGGGTGGAGGCAGCTACTATGAGTAGTAAGAAAGGAGAGAAGACACTGGGACACATGGATCCTGAGGTTGGTGTCAAGCCTTCTCCTCTCAAACAATTCAGCATGAAGGCAGCTTTTCAGCTTTGCCATGCCCCAGTTCAGTATTTTCCATACTTTTTTACCAAAGTCTCCCCTTTCAGTAGTACTGCAGCCTGACTATATTAAGCTTCAATACACAGCACTGCATTAAGTGTAAGATAAGTCATCCTGAACTTACTGAGCACGAAGTTGAGTGTTTTACTTTCAGGACGATACTGCCAGGACTGTGTCATTCTCACACAGTGACACTATTGTCTTCCTTTCAAAAATCTCCTTTGACAGCTTTTTCATACCTTATTATTGCTGTTCTTCCCTCTCATATAGCTGCATACACTACCCAGGATTATGTCAACAGTCAAATCCTTCTGGGACCACAGCAAAAATTAACGAAATGGATGCTGGAGGGCCATCAAGTTCAAGCCAGCTGCTAAGAGGCAAATGGTTTTGAAGCTGAATAAGGCAAGCACGTGCATTCTGTGCCATCCTGGGAGTCCAGGCCTACACGTACCCTAAGAGTGACAACAGCATGTCTGAAAGGGACAGAGAAGAGAGCAGAGATGGAACTTACACCAACTTTCTCATCTATGAGATGTCTAGCGAGCTCGATTTGCTGGGGGACCCCTCTGATTGTGAATATTCTTACGCCGGGGTCTGTGTTTGGGGGTGGGTTTCTCTGCAGCTCCACGTGTGCTCCTGACTGCTGATTTATGCTCTTGATGTTCTCACCACCTGAAGAGAAAAAAGCCAAGACAAAAGGAGGGATGTCCAGCATCTCTTTCTATAAAATCGTATCAAAGTCAGGTCCTGGGAATGGATTACAGTTTCAGCCACCTTCTGTGTGCCTCAGGAGAGGTGGGCTGAGGATGGCAACAGCAAAAGAAACTGCAGTACCCTGAGCTCATGCTGCTCCTTTAATCTGCTTCACAAGCATAACCTGAAACCTACTGTAACAGTTTTTGGGGTCATGGATGATGCTGCTTAAAGAACACACAAGCCCCACTAAGTGCCCACTGCCAGGCTCCCAGCAAGATGCAGCGTGACTGGGATACACTTTGACAAAACAGATGCAAAACCTTCACTGACTGAATTCCATTGTTTTTGCACAGCTGTTCAAATCCTCTGGGAAATGAAGGTCACCTGCAAACTAAAAATGCTGGTTTTTCTTCTTTTTTCCCATCACTAAAGCAAAAAGCCACCAGCCACATA
The DNA here is from genome assembly GCF_050655825.1 of Lonchura striata. Taxonomy (NCBI): domain Eukaryota; kingdom Metazoa; phylum Chordata; class Aves; order Passeriformes; family Estrildidae; genus Lonchura; species Lonchura striata. The sequence goes on along the minus strand of NC_140719.1, from coordinate 7,370,280 downwards.
ACAAAGCTTAAGCCTTCTCCCAAACATGAGCTTACAAGGTTTGCTATTCACCCTGCAGCCACACATCCCTCCACAGCCATGGCAGCCCATGATTTCAGGCTGTCTCCTGCTATTTCAGAGCTAGCTGTGCATGCAGGAAACACGTCTGGCTCGTTTGCCATCTGGATGCACAAGAGCACGGGAGTGCTTCCAGCAGGATGCAGCAGGGCCAGTCACAGTGGATCTGATTTCCTCAAGACCTGCTAGGTCCTGGTCTCTTCATGAAATTTGCTTAACAAAAGCCTCAGCCAATGTTACAATGGTTCAATTCTTCTTTTGGAAGCTCACACAACTTACAGACCAGCTCCACTCAACTGGAGAAATTAAAGGGTGTGGGGAAGGAAGGGGTTTTACAACTTTTAAATCACAAACCAAAAAAATCACCAGCTCAAAGGATAGACAGCAAGCAGCACAGAGAGCAAAGGAAACTAACCAGAGATTTTTGTTTGGTTTTCATTAAAAAGAACCTCCAAAAAATTAAACGCCTCAATTTTGCTCACATTTCCATCTCTATACATCCAGCACAATTTCAAAACAAACTGTGGATGTTGCAGACACTTGTTCATTTCATTGTAATGGACTCGTGACCTTTTTAACATTTTAAAGCCTTCTTGGGGAAGGGAGGAGGAAAAGTTGCCAAAGGGCAATTAACTCTTTCTAAATGAATTTTTGAAGATGCATTTAACAAAAGATAATCATGTCACATCCCCGAGCAGACAACAGGGATTGTACTGTGCAGCCAAAAGCCAACCCACTTACTTTCAGTCAAGCATGGGAAAGGAGTAAGATGAAGTTTCAAAACCAAGAGGGTTTTTTTTTTTTTGTGTCATGCTTTTGTCTGATGCAGATTTGTTTGAAGCTCTGTTTTTTATATATCGAGGTGAGATCTGAATCAACAGCCATCTCATCTGCTCAGTGAAAACAGAGGACCCTTTCAGGCAACACAATCTGAAGGAGTGGCACAACTTCTTTACTGGGTGACAGAGGCACAAACCGAGGTTGCTACTTGCACTGCAGACTAGTTTCTCCTTCCAAAAGGGGATTAAAAATTGAAGCATTCTCAAACTGGAAGCAAGGAGAATACAGATTTCAAATCATTGCTCCATTTAGCATTCAGCACCAAGCCTGTGGTCGCTAGGCCTGTTTCTACAGCAGCTCCCTCCTACACCACAAAGCAGAATTAAGTTAGCTGCCTCTCCAGGTTTGGTGGGAGACTCCAAGCTCCTACTCCCACACCAGAGGGACTCGGTGCCCTTGTCCTCTTCACCCTGCAGCCTGGTCCATGTGGAAGTGCTCCCTCCCAGCCAAGCTACCCCAAGCCAGCCCCCAGCGCGCACCGCGGTGACGCAGCCGCCGGTGCCGGAAGATCTCCTCCCCACGGCGAGGTGACCCTCGGCACATGGTGGCTGTCTATAGAGCATTCATCCCCTCCATTCTTCCACCTGATGGGGGGCAGGAGCAATCCAGGAGCGGCCTCCCGGCTGGATGTGAAATCCTAAAGCAATTAATCAAACCTGCTCAAAGGCCGAGCTGACAAGAGCCGGGCCGGCCGCGGTATCTGTCAGGATGGCTGTATTTATCATGGAAATCCAGGGGGGCCCAGGGAGTCAGCGGCTGTTTCCAAGCACCACCAAACACAGACAGACTTTGACATGTGTATGGTGCTTGCCTCCACCCTTCCTCAGGGCCTTTGGGAAAGAAAAGCTGCACCTACCCACCCTCCGGGGGAAAAAAGGCATGAGCAGGATCTGCAGGGAGCCCCGCCAGCTCCTAAAAGCTCACGCTCCCAAGCTGAGATGTCCACAAGAAAAAGGCACCAGATCTGCCATGTATGCTGCAGAAACTGAGAAACTCCCCAGCCTCCCTCTTTTCCCTGCTTCCTGAGTGGTCACACGGAGCTGGGAGCACAGGGGCAGTTACCAGGTCAGATCACACACACCACACCTGGGTGCCCAGGGCACTTGGGTCAGCGCTCTTTGCTCGGGCGCTGATCTTGAGACCAAGCCCAGAGTCCTCATCCAGATTTCACAGAGAAGGCCAACAGCCCCATCCTGTACCATAGCAAGGAAAAACATCCAACAGCTGGAAACTGCTCAGAAACTGTCGGGGAGCACAAAGGTTTTGTATTTGGTCACTGTTAAGAAAACCCCACTAAGATCCTCTCTGCCCTGCGCTGCCCCACAGGCAGCGGGGGTGGAAATAACAAGAATTGCCTGTCTTGCATCAATGTGTGGAGAGTGTAGCACATGCATGCTGGTCCAGCCCCAAAAGGCAATGCTACAGCCATCACTCACTTGACAAAAGTGAAGGCTGCAGCAGCCTAAGAGCACAGGCACTGTGAGAACACCGATTACAAGGTGGTATTACAATGCTTCCAGCACTCAAATCACCATACAACTAGTAATTAGTCACTCCAGAAAGCTTCTGATCTGGCCAAGTAAGAATCCCTATTTTGCTGTTGTGGAAACAAAGGTAAAAAGCCACCCTTCACCCCCCAGTGAGGCTGTGCCAGGCCCTGCACTTGAATGCTGGGACATTCACTCCACTACCTGCATTTATCTTTTCAGCACACAGTGCTCTCTGTAGTTACAAATGCTCCACTTCAGTGCACTGCTGAACAACAAGTGACCTTTTCTGATCCTTTATTAAAGATGACTAATGGATACAGCAATAAAGTTTCATTATAATTTGATTTTTCTGTACATGTAAGTCTCACTCATGGGCTTAAAATTTACTTTGTTTGATCTTTTGGCCAACTGGACTGTTCAGTGAGGACAAGCATAATCACTGCAATTTCTGCATAATGGGGAAAGCAGCTGGTTTTTCATACTGAAAAAAGTTTTCAGGTTTGTGAACGGGCTTGTGGCAAAAAACAACATCTGAAAACAATTGCAGCTACAGGGCTGACCTGCCCTGCTCATCCAACAGGGCAGAAGCTCAGGGTGCTGTGGGGACAGGCCCATGGCAGGGAACAGCAGGAGGGAAAGAGGCCACAAGTCTCACCACAAGCTCCCTGCTGCCAGGAGCACTCTAAGCCACTGAAACCTGGCCCAATGCCCTCAAGTCTCTGCCTCCTTTTCTGCTGTAGCTTATCTACTCCTATTTTCTGCTGAGGCTGAAAGCCAGCTGTGATTATTTAAATACTAGTTCAGGCATATGTCATTCTTTCTGAAATAAGCAGATAGAAAAATGAAACACTGCCTTAGGTAGATCAGCGCATTAGCTCAGACACATCACAGCAGTTCAGAACTCGTTTGTCTGCTCCTGGCTTTACCCTAAGTCCTGCCACTGCCCCACGTGCAGATCCTGCTCTGTGACAAACTGAGTCTGCTGCTGATGCTCAGTTTCATAACCATCACAGGGCTGTCCTGTTTTGAGAGGATGACTCTTCATCCATCTCCTTAGCATGGAGAGACCCACTGCCTAAGCAGCCAAGGGTCCTCCATGGCAGTGAACACGCTCAGCCAAGTGGCACAAGGTGCACCAGGTGCCAGTAGAGGCAGAGAAATCCTCCCATTTAATTCGTCACACACTTCAGGGGCTGGAAGCAGCTCCTGTTATCACCACACTCAGAGACCTTCCATTTCCTCACACAGCAGTCAAAGAAATCCAGCATGATGAAATCACTGCTCTGCTTGTCCCTGATAAACTGTCCTTCAAACGAATTCTCTGTCAAAAGAATCCACAAATGAACCTGCCTTTTCTCAGCCAGCTGCTTGTTATAAAACAAGCTTATTTGACAGCTCTGCATTAAGAGCTTCTTTTATAGCTTGTGAACAAGGGCCTGGAGAACACAATTATAAGTGAGAACACCACAAAGAAAACAACCACAAGCACTTACAGCTTATTCTTATGCTGCATTCACTGGGCACTAAACATTACAATCACAGAAAACCCCAAAGCTTCACTGTCAGGCAGCAAGAACACAACCATCTTGAGAGAGAAGGATTGCAAGCTGTGGTATTTGGAGTCACCAAACTCACCTTTGCCTATAACTAGGCCACACTTGTCAGCTGGAACAGTGTAGGTGATTTCCTGTACGCCCCCAGGTGTTCCAACACTCCAGTCCCCACGGCCACGACCTCTTCCTCGGGCAATAGCCAAGTTTCCAAAGCCATCTCGTTCCTTAGAAGGCAAAACATATGCATCAGTGTTTTTTATGCTGGCACCAATACACATCAAACCCAAAATAAAGCCAGGTCAGTTAAACTGTCTCATAATCAATGGCATTGAATTGAGATATTCCTGGACCCCAGCTTCACATTCAAGGTTTTGAAGCACTTTAGAAAGATGGGGCTTAGAAGAGATATCAAGATGGACAAATTATGGACCTTGCTGAACAAATTGTGTTCAGGTTTCTGAAATGGCCTGAAGTTTTAATTCCTCATAACACAAAGAGAATATTACAGCCTCTTTCAAGAGTTTGCCCTAGTACTTCACCCTTCTTGCTCTTGTGTAATGCAGTATGTTGGTGTGTCTTAGAGCACAGTGACACAATACCTGAGCCCTCAGCACCTTCCTGTGCCTCCACCAGACCAAAGGGCTGGAGTCTGAAGATGAGGCACCACTGAGCAGTGGCATTGCTCTGCTGTCTCAGCAGAGCAATGCCACTGCCTGATGCTGATGGACTCCATTCCACCAGGTCACTGTTCCCAAATTTAACAACTAAACAGGAGATAGATGTAGAGCTATAATGATGCCTCATAGGCCTGGGAATAAAAGACCTTCCCACAGCTCAGTTAGCTCACATTACATTAAAAGAAATTCCATTATAAACAAACAAACTTCAAATCCAGCAGCTCTGGGCAGCAGCATGTGTGCCCTACCAGGGGAAAACTGAACACTGCTGCTTTTCAGAAGATGGCCTCCATCCCTCCATGCAGCCTACCTTCCCAAAAAGCACTTGCAGAACCCACCTGTGCCGTGAGGATGAGCTCACTGATGATGTGTGCTGCGTGCTGACACCGATCGGGGAGCCCCATGACCTGTGCGACTCTCTCAGCGCTAATCCCATCATCTGTGGAGAGAGGTGGCAAAGACTCAATTAAAAGCAGAAAATATCCACTCGCCAACAAAAGCTTCCTTCCAGCACCAACACTGCTGGCAGCATTTTCACACCACAGAACTATCCCAGGAGCTACTGCTTCCCTCCACCTTCAGCCCCTCTTCCCTGGACTGCAAGAAGACAAAACCCAGCCCACACTGCAGAGGGAACAACACTCAAAAGAAAACACTTTCAAATGTCAAAAAGCTATGAAAGAGACTGATATAATTTTAAGAGGAAAAAGGCAGCTTTGATAGGTGATCAGACAGCCAAGGACCCAGAGAAAGTTACTCAGAATTAATCAACTCCTGATCCCCAAAGGCTTTAATGTCCTGAAGGAGAATTCTTTAACAGGAAATAAAAGATTTTTGTTATTTTATTTATCTGTATAATTACCACTCAAGACATGACTGTTGTGACATCTAATGTTTGCAAATGAGCTGAATATAATCTTACTCTCTGAAAACCAGGAAGTGCATGAGGAGGCAGCACATCATATTTAAATGGGTTTCAGAAAGAGACACAATGCACCTGTAAATGAGGAAAGCCTGGCTGCTGGAACCCAAAAGTGGAACACTGGTCAGAAAGCAACGGCTCTCCATCCTCACACAAACCTGGTTTAAATTGAATCCTAACTCCAGCATCATTCTGAATCTTTTTGATCATTTCTCCATTTCTTCCTATTACAATTCCAACAGCATACCTGGGCACAGAGACCTGATGGGAAAGGCAAAGGAGTATGAAAGTGCAGAGAACTAGACTGAATGACTCTGATTTTACAAGGAGATGCTCTTAACTTTGAGGATGGGCCATGTTAGGCAGCTCCAGGCTACAGAACCGCATCGCTTGAGAAAAACACGTGGCCACAAATTCCTTCCCCACTAAATGAACTCTGCACTACAAGAATGCAGCTTAAATTATAAAGTGCCATCTGGGAGTCCACGAGAACTCCTCCTCTTTGCAGAGCCAGACTCAATTCTTCTGACAAAAAAAGAACACAACACATTTAAAAAAAAGCTTACAGGTTACAAATGCAGTTGGATGACTCCCCCCAGTACCCATCCCACGGGGAGGTTAGCAGAGCACTGTGAAGGACACGTACCTCTATGCTGCCTCCTCCCATTCTAGCACTGAAATCACTGCGTACGCCTCGGAAGTCTGCCTGATCTTTCTCTCGGATGATCTCCAGTACCATTTCCCTCGCTTGCTACATGGGGAAAGAAGTTACAGTTAGCTTCAAATTATTTCTGCTTGCCCTCCTGGTGTTAGGGCCTCAACAGTGGATAAGTGGTCAGGCTTTGGGCAGGGGGATCTCCATCTGCTGAACAGGAACCGCAGTCTGATTTAGGTTTTCTTTTACCACAGTCTGTTCTCGATGGCATCTTCTATGTCTAACAACCTGCCAGGAGCACAAGGTGGCAATTTCTTGGGTGCAATTGCTTCCTCCAGTCTTTCAAAAAAAGTCCTTTTACTTTTAAAATAGCTTTGATTTTTTGTTGTTTTTAAATTAAAGGAAGTGGATGCCCTTTCCTACTGATAGAACTGAAACCAATGCAGTAGGGTAGAAGCTGTTGGCAGCATGGCAGAGATCACGTCCACTAAGAGCTACAGAGCACATACCAAGGGGGCTGCTGGGCAGCACTGAGCTTACTGACTCTGAGAAGTTAAACCCCAGTCTGCAGCAATCCAGAAAGACATTTTCTGAGACAACTGGATATTTTTCCTACCTACTGACAGCACTCAAGGCCATTCACAAGCCTGCACGTAGCCCAGCTAGTGAAAGTCTACCCTGGAAATCAGCCAACAGTATTCACCAACAAAATCAAAAAGCCTGTATGTCAAACCCCAGTATTTCTTTCTCTCTACTAACAGTCAAGCTTTTGACATCTTGGTTCTATTTCCAAGCTTGAGGACAGTGGTGACTCTCTCCTTTCAGTTTTACACATTTCCCATGTCCTCAAAGTATTTTTAAGAGAAAGAAACAACTCAAAGATACTTCAGAGATGCCAAGACAGAAATATGGGTGATGGGGAGATTTCAGAAGGATTTGAGGGAGTTAAAACACTGTTCCAGCATCCATAAAATCCCACCAAACCCAAGGATTCATCACACTTCTTAAAACTTCCTAAGTGTGCTCAGCTTTAAGTGCCTCAAAGATCTTCCAGCCTGTGCAGTCTCCATGTTTCCTTGAATGGAAGATGTGACAACAGCACATCTTGCACAGCAGAAGCCACCTGGGAAGTGGCAGCATTGAAGAGCATTATTTGGTTAAAAGTAACCAGACTGTCTATAAACTCCTTTTGCACACCTATACCTCCACAGTAAGAATTTTGGGGGAAAAAAAAATTAACTCTAAAATTTGCTATAAGAACTTTGAAAAATACTACCCCAACACTATGCCTGAGCAACATCAACTGTTGCAGCAATTTATGATTAGGGAGATCCTATGAAACAGAACTACTTCTATTTGAGACAGGAATGCTAGGCTAGATTTAAGTACTTAGCAAGGTATGAAAGGCACTTGCTGAGAAGTGGGACATGCTGTGGCTAAACTTTAATGCTCTAATTCAGGCGCTCCCATCATGCTGCAGTCCCCCAGTTTCCAGCTGATGGGGCTTTTTTTCCAAACCACAGGTACATCCACATCTGCAGAACTCTGACACAAGGAGACTGAGGCAGCAATATTAAGCAAACCCCTTGGTTTCAGGAGTTGTTGTGGGATTGGTTTTTAATCACCTGTGTCAATTGGCTGTCTGAGGTAGTTTTGTGAAAGGTTCGCTGTCTCAAACGTGTGATTCAGTCACTAAGAACCCATTTGCTTGAGTGACACAGAGCTCTCATTTTTTGTCACACAGACTGGAAAGCATTTCAAAAACTACTTTCTCCAAACCCTCCCCCTCATCTCTACTCCTACCCATGTGCAGTATTTATATGGAGTGACAGCTCCTAAGTTATGCTGTAAAACAAACTGCTCTGGTGTTTTAACTTGCTCTACTCAACCTTACAGAACAAACAGAACCAGGAAAGATTACGTTTACAGTTGGATTTGACTCCATTAGGTGTTCACAAATACACTGAGATTTGAGTTTCTCCTCAGTTCTCTTGGGCAATCAGTTTGCTTTTATTACATACCTGTACTTTAAATGCATCTCCAGTAATACGGAGAGGTTTATCTGCTCCAGTAGGCAAAGGACCATCTTGGATCATAATCATTTTCACACCTGTTCGCTCCTGAAGAAAAAGCACAGAGCAATTTTCTGAGCAGAGTCCCTAGAACAAGGGACTAGATTTTGGTTACTAAACATTATGAAGGTCAAACCAGCACCGTTACAGAATGCACAAATTCAGGAACAGTCCTAGAGTGTAAAGGACTGCCAGAAACTGCACTGCTCCTGAGGGTCTCAAATAGTTGAAATGATTGCAAGAACAACCCCCTCCACCTCAACTACTGACTTTCCAGCCCTTTCCAAAATCTGTAGTTGTCTGCATGTAACAGTTAAGTGACCAGCCTCCAAACTATATGACAGAGGTCTAGTAAGGGCACTCAAAACCCTTCCATTTTTGACCCTAGGTGTTTTGCTAGAACCCTCTATTCTTTAAAAACTTGTACCAGATGGAGGAATAAAGACCGTCCAGGAACACAGTTTATACATAACACAACACTTGATTAGAAAGGGGTGGGATGAGGAAAAAAAGATGACATATGGCAGCTTTACCACAGATCAGCAACAAAAGAGAAGCAGAGCACTCTACAAGAGCATGGCTGGCATTAAAAATACTGCAGAGCAGAGCAGACATGGCCCTTCCTTGGCTACAGGGATCCTCTCCTAAACAGCACACACCAAGTGTTATCTACAGCACAGGGGTTTCTGTCGCAGTTCTGGCAAAACTCCACTACTTGTGTAGCTGGGGCCACACTGATTTTGTAACACAAGATTGGATTGGAGTCCAATCTCCGAAGGCAGAAGAGTAGTCCCTGCTGGAGAAGGTTAGAGCATTCAAGGCTCTCCATTTCAGCCTGTTCCAGTGGATCTAGAGAAGCTGCAGTAGGGAAGAGAGCCCTAAAGGAAATGCATCTTGCGCACCTGCAACTGTTTTATTGTTTCACCTCCTTTGCCGATGACTAGACCCACTTTGGATGCCGGGATCAAAATCTCCTGAATGGTACTGTTGCCATCAACATCGTTGTGAAAACCAGGTCCGTTGCGACAGCGATCTACAATCTGCCCCAGAAGCCGTTTTGCTTGTCTTGGGAAAAGAATCGAGGGAAACAACCATTAGACAACATTGCTCCACGTGACCAAGAGACCAGGAACCATCGGAATGGAGAGCGATCGGGGAGAGGAGAAGTGGAAAGATGGAGGAAACCATAGTCAGCACAATGTTTGCCCTTTTTTTTTTTTTTAAACTCTTTGATGTCTATTTTCCCTTACCATGATTACTTATAAGCAGTTTGATTTTTGAAGGGGAAGAGAAAAGGAAGAGCAGCAGCATGCTCTGACCTCTTAGGAAGTTAAGGACAATAGCTGAACTACAGCATTTGGGATGCTAACTTTGAATGAAGATGCTCTAGGTTTTAACTTTTCTAACACATATACAGTAATAAAACTCAAGCTCTGGTCTCCTTCTCAGTCACGACAAAAAGACACACACTGTTCTGATACTAACACAGCCCATGGATTAACCATTCTCTGATCAGTCACAGGCAACTGCTTTGCTCTTCTCTACCTGCTCTTACCAGCAGCACCAGAACACTGTCCTAACACAGCCTCTGCTCCAAGCAGTAGGTGCTGAAGCTACACCACGAAGCAAGGCAGGGATATTGCAGCAGCCACCAGTGAAAGACTGGGTTCTTCTACTCCTGGTGAGAAGAGACACACAAAGAAGCATTTGGGAGATTAAAGATCCCTTCTCTAAAATCTTTAGCATGTCAGAGGTAACTGGCAGGGTTTCCTTTCATCTTGAAGACTCCTACACCAGCACATCCCATTCCTGCCCTTGTCCCACAACCCTTCTGAAAGCAGAAGAAATTCACTGGTTCCCTGTGCAGACTAATGCAGCACCTTTCCCTCTCTCCACTTCACAGCAAGCCATATCAGGCACCCTAAGGATGACTGACTTCTCTCCAGAGATTTGAAGAACCAGTACAAACTCATCCCTTCAAGCAGACATTCCCCCCAAGGCAGCTCAGGGGGTGGTGCTCTGAGGCTGCACTCAGAGCAGAGCACTGCTTGCCCTTGACTTTCTCACAATGAAAGGGAAAAGGTAGAATTTCTGGAAGCCTGCTTCAGATGTTTTGGAAAAGTCTTAGGAGGTTTTATTCATCTGCCTTCATATTTTGTGCAAAGCTCTTTTAGTGACAATATAGAGACCACAACAGTTAATACACAACATATTTCAGATGAGAAGGGGTCACTTGGGGTCACCCTATTAGTTTGTCACTGGATGTAACTAATGAAAACGCCCCTCACAAAACCTTTCTCAATGAAGTCTGACACTTAGAATGGTTTCCTTACTTCATTTTCTTTTCCTACAAGTAGCCTTAAAAAACAAGTTCAAACAACCAATTTGTCAAGAATTTTACCACAAAAGTAAATTAAATTTCACTTAATTCCATGTCCATGTCCTGTTTCACGAATTTAATAGTCTCAGTTTTAAAATTTACTCATTTTATTTAAAGACAGCCTTGGACATGAGTACATGTAACTGCATATTTCAGAACCACAAAATCTTAACTACACCTCTTCCCCATTTTCCCACAACTGCTACTCATGAAGCATCCCAGCTTTTTACTATTTTGCTCTTGTTCTTAAATATCCTTTGCTAAAGGGGGAAAACCACTACAATATCAGCAAGAATACACTGCCTGCCATATGAGTTTGCCAATTATATTTATTTGGGCTCACTGCTTGCAGTATTATGGTAGAATAAGGAGATTTAAGTACCCTTAGATCTCTTTAGGAATGGAAGAATGATGAGTGTCTTCTCTTTAGAGAGACAGTCTGCACCAATGTATTTTCAAACGCAACTCAAAGATTTCCAGATGGATTTTAAAAAACCCACCTACCCAAAGGCTGGGGAGAGAAAGAGCAGCTCCATATGTTAAGTGTGTTCCTGTAAGCCTGAGGATCCTGGATCCAGTTCCAGCAGGAGGTCCTCAACTGGTTTGTGAGAGTCTCAAACTCAGCTCCTGGGAAGGGGGAGGGAGGAAACACTGTCCCTAAAGTTTCTATAGGTCTAAAGATAGAAATCCCTGCTGGCTGGCCACGTGTCTCTACCATGCAAGGAGCAGAATCAAGATTTGGGTTCAGTCCTTTGCTTCTTGTTGGCAGCAATGCAGAGACAAGCACCCAGTGGGCCTCATGCTGCTCTGCAACAACACCAACACCTCCAGGGAATGCTGGAGTGGCACCCACAGGCTTTGGAGGCCTCATGCAGCCCTTCTTCAGCTGGAAGGATGCTCATCTCAATAGGAGCAGGGAAGTGAAGGGGAGAAGAGAAATGCCCTTCAACAGCTTAGCTCAGTATCCTGGAAAGCTGCAGTTACTAAACTGCATCCTAGGTGCCCTAAGAGCAACCTCACCCTGAAGAGGGGAATTCCAAGGAAATTTCTGCAGAGGAGTCAAACTGCAAGTGGAAAAAAAAGCCTCTGAGGTGCACAGTTTAAAGCATCAGACCAAGAGGTTCTATGCTCCAGAGACCCTCAAGTTTCTCTAGGCCAACATTTGCTGGTGTGGCTAATAACCAAGTAGCACCACTGACAGAGCACAGCATTAGGGAGAAGAGAAAGAAGGAAAAAGGAGAGAAATTAAACCAGGACTCACTCAATGCTCTCTGGTGTCCCAGTGAGTACACAGGGCCTCTCAGGCATCCCACCACTGTCTGCAAAGGAAACAAGGAGAAAACTTGTGATACATGGAATTAAAAATGTGGCAGCTATTTCAGTGACCATGAAGCACCAAGGGAAGCACCACCCACCTGCATACATAGCAAGCTAAAGAATTCAAAGACATCCAGGATCAACATATTTTAAATTATTTACTGGATGTCTGCATTCTTTTAAAGTCTTCCCCACCAATCAAAGGGAGGGGTAAAAACTCAGATAACATTGATCAACAGTTCCCTGCAGAGCACTGCAGCACAGCCTTCCTCAAAGCAAACTGGCACCAAATGATCCCATTTGGACAAATGGTCTCATTTTTATGATGCAAAGCAAGCTGTATGGAGAGCTGCTGCCAAGCCTCCTGAAATGTCTTCTGCCAGGAGCTGGAGCTGACCAGATCAGCTAGAGGCAAACCACAGAGCTGAGCAAAATGAGAAAATTCAACAGCTTCAGGTCATGAATTGTTCATTTGCTCTGCAAACATCTACTGGTTAAAGTCAGCTCCCTAACTGTTCCGTTCCTCAAACCACCTGACCAACCTTCTACCCTGGTTGGGAGGTGGGTCCCACAACAGCTCTCTCATGGCTGTCTGTATCCACATTAATGGTGATAACACATCCTGAGCATGGAAAGTGCCTGTCAACCCTTTGACATTAAAACCTGTTCACCCATCAAACAAAAAGGGGCTTACCTGGAGCAATTTGAATTTTGCAGCCAGACTCTATCTGAATCCGTGAGATCTGTTCTCCTCCCCTGCCGATTACTGAAATGAGTTCAACAAGCATCAGAACAAACTGTTTTTCCTGGAAACTGCAGAGCACCTTCCCCCTTTTACTCCGCTGCAGCTTTCTATAAAGGAACAGTTTGACTCCAGGATTGCAGAAGAGGCATCCACAGCATGACCAAACTTATCATAGCAGAAAAACATTAAAATACTGCTGAATGTTATTCTATTTGCTTGGGAAAATGAAACAAAAAAGCCTGTCTTGCACAGGAATGGAAAGAAATAAGCATGAAAGAAATAAGGCACTAGTCTGGGTGATGCTAGGAGAGTATTTTAAGTACATCTTGTTCAGCCTGAACCAATAAGCTTGTTATTTGGGGTACTAAACAAGGCAAAGACTTGTTTCTTTGCAATTCCTGTTTCACTGCCATTTTTGAATGGACATGCTATTTGGCTGTCTGCACTCAGACAGAACCACATCCTGAAATGCTCTATCAACCTCCAGGAACACCAATACCCCTCTCCCTTAACGCTCAGAGTTGATACATTGCTGTTTCACAAGACACCCAGGGCACAGACTCTGCCAATCACCATTCCTACCCTTCCCAGACTGCAAAACCAGCAAAGCTGTCAAGTCACCCAGGCATTCCTGGCTCAGGATGCTCCCAAAGCAGCATCTCAGCTGTGGGGCTGCATCCCCCGTACCCTGAACCAGGGTGAGACACAGAGATGATGCCTGTGAGCTCTCCTCTCCCAGGGCAAACATCCTCCACGTGTAGCATGGGAATGAAGAGGTCTGGCAGGAGAGGAGGGAGCCTTTCCTCTGCAGGAATTTGAGTTACAGTCTTACAGAGTCTTTAGAGTCGGGACAAAACTTGGCGCGCTATGGGGTAATTACCATGGCCTGTTATTTTCCTCTTTACTCTCCATATATCAAATTGGAAGGGATACACAGAGACCCAGCAGTGGAAGAGTCTATGCAATCACTGCAGTAACACATCAGCAGGAGGTGCCATTGAAAGCCAGAGTAATGATCATTAAGAGGAAGAGAGAAATTAGGATCAAGCTTGAAAGAGAACAGCATCAGAAATGCAAATCTAGGAAAAACTCTGGTCTGGTTGTTTCCCTGCAGCAAATGTGTGAGGAATTTAAAATTCTGTTTAACTTGCCTTTAGTCAACTCGTATTTTAACATTTAAATGTTGTTTTCCTTCCTCAACTCTCACAGTTTTGCATACTCAAAGTAGAATGTTGCAATGAAGGGAAATAAATTCACTTTTGACTTGTTTATGTACTGTGCTAATGGGAATTTAAACGAGAAAAATCATTAAAGTGCCCAGTAACTTGTACCAAACATTCTTGTTCTTATTACTGGTACACCAAGCTTTTCCATGAAGTTTGCATCTGGATTTTAAACACTGATCCTCTGTTCCCCATGAAGACAGCATTAAACAAGACTTATCCAAGGCTAATAAGCACAAAAACTTGTGTCAGAATCAATAGCATTCTTGCACAGGAAACACATCCAAGGTACTTACTAAATCCAACCATTTTATCAGGCACTTTGAACTCTTCTGTTATTACAGCCCTAAAAAAGAAGAAAACTCCATCAAAGTCATTACAAAGAACAATTTGGAAGAAACTACAGCCCTGCCATGGAGCCTGGGCTCAGCAAACGGGTTCTGCACACACAGGTAAAAGCACATCACTGTCAAAATTATTTGTTTTGGAAGGGACCTTTCATGGTCACACAATTCCTCCTACACTGGATCCATTTCCAGTCGGTCTTGAATGGAACTGATGGAAGAAGCTCTTTCTGTCATTCTTGCTCCAGACAGATTTAACAAAAAAAGCACTAAGTCTCCTTATCACTGAGCCTGGACTTTCCAAACAGCAGTGTCTGCCCAGTGCTTCTGGATAGTCTGTTCTGAGGAGACACCAACCAAAGCCAGTCCTGACATGAAATCCCCCTTCTGATATTCACAGGTTTGGTGTTTTGGGACTCTTTTTTCACCTGCTTGTCCTTACAATTCTTTTACTTGGAATTAATAAACATTGTCTTCAATTATCCTCTGAATTCTCATTATCTCAAGACTTCCATACCTATTGTTGTTTGGACATTTTTAATATGTCTGCTTCAAAACAAATCACTCAAAGCAGTTTCCTAAGACCTGACCATAGTTAAGTAAAAAGGAATTAACTTGGACTGTTCTTTATTTAGCTTTTTCTGTCTTGTAGAAAACACAACACCATGAACATGGAATTTGCAATTATGCATTATATACAATTTGCTCAGCAATCTCAAGAGCAATGAAACACGTGTACAGTAAGTTCAATGCATGCTTTGTAGGGAGGTATATAAAAATATTCCCTTTTTTTTTGCTTTAGATCAGTTAGGAAAGGTGTAAAATACACACTAGACTTGATTAGCTAAGTTGCAGATAAAGTACTAACACTGCCTACCCCTTTCTAGGATTCTCTAGAAGGACATTAGCTTTAACTTAACCATTAAAAATTTAAGGTTCTACAGCCTTCATGCACATGGTTGTCCCTTCTGCTGAGGCCCCAAACAGCTGGTTAGGATGGAAATGCACTACTATTCACCTTCAGGCTAATCCAGCTTTAGAAATGTTCTTCCCTTCAAAGCAACACAGAAAAATCCTCAAGAACAGGATTTGAGAAAAAACTGAGAATTTTACATTTTTATTGGATGCTGAGACATGTTGGATGACAACTCATATTTGTTTAGTCTTCCCAAACCATCTTTGACAAAGGAGTCATCCCAGGTCATATTACACCAACAAAACTATATAATAACAGTAATATGTGTCTGTTTGATACTTCCAACTTTTGCCAAAATGCCAGACCTTTTTTCATTTTTTATGTCTTGCCCCTGCCAGGGCAGGGAAAGGGAAAGGAGAGAGAATTAATTTTTTTTGGTCACGCAGATTTGCAGAGACCAAATCCAAGTTTCACATCAACTCTTCTTTTTTCATCAGAACAAACAACCCAGGCTGTAGAAAACCCAAGCTGACAGTTTTTCCACATTCTCAACCTCTGACTTCCTAACACTACTACAGATGGTGGATCAATAAACAATTAGAATTGATCAATAAATAATAAAACATAACCCACTGCTTACCTTTGATGTACCAGGGCCCCTAACTGGTTACCTACTGTGGCAGAGAGAGAAAAAAGGGAAAAAAATCAAAGCATTAGCACGGATAAACTAACTTCATCCCTATAGAAAAAGAGTTCTTACCGTTTCATCAAAAAAGAAAGAAAAGCAAAACAGTAATTTAGGTTCAGTGGCTGAAATGAATGCGTTATGTGCTACAAAACAGGAGGGGATTTCTTGATCAACACACACCACAGCCCAGTGTCCAGCTGAACACAGGATAGGGAATTGATCCGTGTCTCCCCATGCTGAGAGTCATGGGAGAAAATCCTGCCTGCCCAAATCCAAATCCCTGCAACTCACCTCCCCCCCTTCCCAAATTAAGCCCAAAGTAGTAAAAAAAGGGTAAAGGGAGAGAGGGAGGAGGAGGGAGAGAAATCTGAAGGAGACCAGTGTGTATTAATAAACAAGAATAAAAGCCAAGCAGCCTCAGAGATTCCCTCAGTCCAAGCATTAGGCACCGCTGGCACATACTTCTCTCTGTGTCTCTGATCTGTGCTCCATGGAGCCCACTTACACGGAGACCTGTTAAAGGAATAGGGCTGTTAAGTAACCTCGTGGCACCCAAAGTGTTTCAACCCAACAAAACACATGCTCTTGAACACATTCCAGGCATTTCTGCCATGCTAGCTGGTGGCTCATCTATGATTAGCAATTATCTCCCTACTGACAACTCTGAGACAGACTTCTCCCCCCAGCCCCAACAGATTAGATCTTCCAAATGTTAATGGGGAAAATATCATTAGACCAACTCATGCAAAGTAGGAACACGAGCCCTGCTGGGCTTCCTACTGGACTTTGCCTGCAGCAAACCAGCTAAAAACCAGACCATTTGGTGCTAACAACCAGTTGAAAGATTATATTGCATGCCTGGAGGGCACGGAACAAAACAAATGACACTGGCCAACATGTGAGCTGTGATAATAAAGATGCTGTTTCAAACTACCTTGCAGCAAGCTGCACATTCTTTGACCTGAAATAAATTGGCAATCAGCTGGCAAGGATAGAAAGTGGATGCATCCCACACACTCTAAATCTGGAAGAAAAATGCATCAAGTTTGTGGCCAAACATTTACTCAAAGAATATAGACAAAGAGAGTCAATAGTGTATTTCTGCTGTGTGTCAATACCTCCACGATAGTTCAGGACCAAAATATTGACAATGTATCTATTTTATTACTCTCTCCAGCTCGGTGATAAGACAACTGCTGTGTTAATTGACTCACTTAGATTTGTCTTTGCATATTCTCACCCTGAATATGAAAAGCTCTAATTTGATAATTGTGAATATTGCAGTTGAAAAAAGGTGGGTGATGTAATGGGGAATATTTGCTCTGGCTGATAAGCTTCTACCACAGAGCTGAGCCAATACAACCAAACTCCGAATATTTCAACTCCACGCAGTAGGTCTGGTGGTATTGGTGTAGTGTGGGGTTGCCACAGCCAAGGCCACTCATTATCAAGATGCCAGAAAGAGTGGTTTTAACTCTGCAAAGGCTGTATTTAAATCTCCACTATGCATTTCAATTCACCAGAACAGCTCTCTTAGCAATCTGCTCCGCTGCGGCCGCTGCCCACAAATTATGAGACAGATACACATCCTATAATCAACTCCCCAAGTTCACACAAGGAAGGGAAGAGCCTTCGTTTTGTAACCCAATCCTACACTTGAAAAGGACAACTTCTGAGGGGAAACCTGCACCAGCACAGGAAGTTAAAATCAGGGAATTATTGCTTTATAATGCAGGCAGCAATGTCTCTCCAACCCATTCTGAGTTGCAAATTCCAAACAGAGTAAGCCATTCACCCCCCACAGGGAGGTATCAGCCTTAATGCATGTTTATTGTACAAATTAGTATGGAAAAATTATGCCACAATAACTTATGTGAAAGACCATTCCTTCTGCAGTTCACAGATAACTTCTCAAAAACCTGAGATTGATGGCAAATGGAGAGAAATAGAAATAATTTATTTCAAGTCAGTTATGATTTCTCTCTGTTTTTGGTGGGGGGGGGAAATAATGTAGCTCCCAGTTCCAACAACCTCAAGGTCCATTCCTTCTCCAACATGTCCATTTTTCTCTGAAAAACAGGGACTAATAGAGAGGCAGGGCTGGGGCAGCCACAATCCTGAAAGCTGATGCACCATTCCACTGTCTCCCTTCACACCAAGGAGGGGGCTGAACTCTGACAAGCCACATACATATTTCCCCCTTTTACATCTATTCACTACAATTTAACTGTAACTGCAGTCATTTTACTGCAAATAAGGAAAAATGCTGAATAAAATCAGCACAATTTCCTATTAATGGCACCTGCTGGTTGATAACTCTTCATTCTGCTTTACGCTTCACCCTATAACTGAATTCTACCTAACAGACACTCAAAACAAATGTGGATTTTTCTTCCACCCCATAAAACAGAGCAGTGCCTCCCACTAAATTAATGTGCATGATAGGAATATACAATCTTTTCAGGAATATCTTCATGGCTAGAATAAAATCAGAGCAACACATCTCCTTGAGAGCAGTGGAAGGGGTTGCTTTTCATACTTAAGAGTCAAAATGGGATCATCATAAATTTTAGAAAGCTACAAAGATTGTTATCCTAATTCTCCATCATTAAATACTGAGATTTTTCTTGAATTAAATAGTCAAACCCTAATAATTTTTGTGTATGATTTCATTGCAAATCTTTGGAGGTTTTCCTCCCCTCCCTTAAACCACCTTATTTAAAAAAGTGGCCATCTGTAAAGTTACAATTTTGAAGAATAGTGACATTTTGTGTATTAAACAAAATCTTTTGCCAAGAGATCTGGACTTTTGCCTTGGTCTTACTGCTGCAGATGTGTCAGAGCATCAGTACTGACTTTCATCAGCAGTAAGACAGAGATATAATTCTCTTCTGCCTATCACTATTTTCATTTAAAACACATTGGAGGAAAAGAATAAAGTACTCTGTACAGCAGGATCATGTTGTGTTTGAGCCCTTGGTTCTACCACAACCAAATTTTATTAACAGAACAGGTCATCTTCAGATCTGGATGTACCATAGGAGCTTCGTGAGGAGAGGAGTGGAGAGAGGGGGGTGTGAGGCTTCTCCACGGTCTCTCACCTTTGTTTTCCCAGACCCAAAGGGTGCCCCAGCCTTCAGCTGTAATGCTGCTGCTTAATCCTATGGATCTCACAGGACACTCCTTTAAAGGAGCCCAAAGCAGGGCAAACAAAGAGGAATGTACTGCCCATCAGTCTCTTTGCAGCAGCTAGATCCCTCCTTCCTTTGAACAAAAGGAGGCTGCTTCTTTAATGCTTATTTAGCATTAAACAAACTTATTAATCTGTGCTGATAATTAGAGGGACCTTTTAATAAGAATAGAGGCCAGGGGCAGCAGTTGGCCCTTAACAGGTGGGCTGGGGTCTGTCCTCAGCAGCAGCCACAGGCAAGATGCCACCAGGTCTCTGTGCAGTTCAGACTCACCTGTCCCTAGTGCTCCCCTTCACTGAGAGACATTAACTCCTGCAAGTGGCCACAGAAATGCCAGCTGTCACTTCCCAGGAGCAGTACAAATAAACCTAATCTCTTCCCTGCACTACAGCTGTTTGCAGGATTACTTTCAAGTTGTTTCCAGAAAGGGGAAAAAAAAAAAAAAAAGCCAGGGAAAAGAGAAATAATCAGTCTCAAGCTCCATCTAACACCAGTGAGCCAGGTTTGCAGGGTTGATCCTGCTGCTCCTCAGTTCAGATGAGGGTTATATTAAGGGAAGTGCTAAAAAGCACTTGCACATCCTGGCTTCCGACACTATGATAAATCTGTTTTTCCTGGAAATGCTCGAAAAGCAGCTGAATTTGTTTTGATCAACACACTGACACCTGTCTTAAGACCACTTCCTCAGCTGGCATCAGGCAGCCACAGCAGCAGCTGTTCATAAAAACAGATGGGAAGAATGAGATTGTCCTGAAGGACAGACAGTTCTCTTGACACCTTAAATACTTCCTCTGGAGACTATTTTTTTTCAGCAGTATTAGGAACAGTGATAATTTCCCAAGAGCTGCATGGGGATAAGGAAGCAGTGAGACCTGCACCCAGCTGTGAGCATGCAGTGTACAGGGAAATCTCCCACCAGATTTGTTTCCAACCCATCCATAGCAGTAGAATGTATCCAAATCCACTATAAAATGCATTATAACATTTCTAGAGCATGTGTAACAACATAATCACTTCTTGACAACATCTCCAAACTGTGCTTCACAGACAAGCAGAGAACAGAGAGAAGTGTGGGCATAAAAATTCCAACACCCTTTGTTTGCAGCTAACAGAGAACTAAAAAATCATCCAAATAGGAAGTGCTTTCCTAATTTAAGTGTCCTATTAAAAGCAACTTTCATCTTCCAGAAGTTTAAAGCTAAAGCTGCATTACAGACATTTAATTACATGGCAGCAAGAGCAGGTAGCCCAAGACTAAGATAGGGATCACACCACAGATACAGAGCAAGAAGCACACACAGCTCCAGGAAAAGAACTGCAGGTAAAGAACAGCTCAGGAGGATCCCACATGTAGGGGGAAACTCATCACACAGCTGCATCTCAGTACAGGACTTACTAATACCATGAGAAATAAAATCCAACATGAAAGAAAATCCAAACTGAAAGAAGTGCTACAACTCTTATCCCTACCCTGACAATTTCTGCTTCTTTGTCAAATTCCAGCCCTTTAAAATATTACTTCCGTCATTTCTCTTCTCCTCAAAGACCTCACAGACAAGATTTTTGGGAGGGGAGTTGGACAAAGTTACATACAGATGTGTATGAACAACCCAAGGCAAACACAGCATTGGAGCTACTTTAAAAACAATTACAAACAAGGTCCAGTGCTGAGGACAGGGCGAGCAGAACAACTGCTGATCCAGGAGTCAGGAACAGCCACTCTGGGAGGCTCTCCCAGGAACAACACCCACTCCATGGAGTTATCTACACAAGATACCAGCAGTAATGCACTTTTCCAGCCCAGACTGCTACTGTATTGACACGGTCTGTGTCAACACAAACAAGGCTCACCAAGTTCTAGGGCTCATCAGTACAAGTTTAAGTACAAAGTCCAATCTGTCACTAAAGCACTACGACAAATTCACGTGTTACGAGCTCCGAAAACCCATTTTGTCAAGAGGTCAGATCTCCAGTTCAGACTGATGAATCAATGAAAAACACAGGCAGGGCAAATGCTGTGAATGACTGGTTCCCAGAAGGCTATTTTTATTCCTTTTCACACACAGCCACATCCCTAAGCTCAGAGCTGTTCAGCATTCCCCAACACTGCCCAGCACCTTCCCCTGCAGACCCAGCACACACCAGCAATGCCAGACCTCTGGCTTCTCAACAAAAGGATGCTCCAGTCCAAGATACAAAGTGTGGGGGCTCATCCAGATAAATCCATTCTCTCCTGAAACCCCAAACCAAAGGAGCAGCAGCAACCTGTTGCTCGAATAGAGCCAAGAGCAGAGAACAGAAGTGGGTGGTGGCATGTGTTCAGAAAACAGTAACATTAGCTAGCCAGAGGCTCCACATGAAAGGAACTTCTCCCCATGCACCAGCTTGTTTTTTCAGACTGAGGAGCAGACGTGCAGTTATTTTCAGCCTTTGTATCAGACAGAACAAAATTCTTTTCAAAATGAAGTGCTAGGCAGCAGCTTGGCTTATCTCCTCTGTACTCCTGAACATATTCATGGGGGACAGAATCACCCTGCAGGGCTACGAGTGTCAGGAAAAATACCAGAGGAAATAGCAAAAAGGAAGACATAGCCATACTTTTTATTTCTTCACAAGAAAAGGTGAGCTCTTTGCATCTATACAGCAGCAGATAATACACTTTAAACATTTGTAACATTTCATATCCTTTATAAAACCTAAAAAACTCTTGTTCTAACATTTTTGTTGTTCCCACCAAACATAAGAAACTACTGGCTTATTTTAAAATTGTAACAATTCATACAATATTGACTTATGACAGTTACCAGTTATGATCCATGCAATAAACTATCCTTTAGCTACGGCCAATTTTAAATTCTTCAGAGATTTTAGAATTCTCAAATAATAACAGAGAAAGTGAAGCTAAATACTGGAAATTTCCTTCCAACTTGCGTCATCTTATATAAAGACCTTTTCTCGTTAAAATTCAAGTAAAAAGCAACCAGAACCTGACAGCAACTCAGCTCCTGGGCTGTGTTGGAAACAGATGGAAAGGAACACCTGTAATACTGCCCCTACACATTACATACTCCTAGAAAATAAGTGCCATCAGGGAAGAACATGTAGTGTGTACACCTGGTGCTCTATATGTGGGCCCAATGAACAAATCCTCCTCCCTCAACTACCACAGACCAAGATTTAAATGGCATTTTGTTTGCTGATTCCCAAAGGTCATGATCTAACAAAGAATTGCTTCACATTAATACTAATGCCTAAGAACACTGTGCAATGTAGCTAAGAGTAAATAGCACAGGGCATCTTGTATAAGATATCTATAGACAGAAATCTGCATTTTCCATCCTTAAAACAGACAACTACCTCCATAGATGAATTTCAGGAGCTGCCTCCACAAGACTGACTAATCACAGCCAGCTTACCTCCATCATCCAGGGGCCGTTTCTGCACTCCATAACCGTAGACTGACGGGTCCACAAGTGTTGTAGAATTATTCAAGTGAGGGATATCTCCAATTTTAGCAGCAATCTATAAAAAGGGGATAAAAAGCATTATCAGCCACCACCATAACTAAACACTGTTTCTCCCAATAGAGCATTGACCTCAGGCCAACCTTCTCACAGGTATTTATTACATAGGTGGATTTGTAACAAGGTGCTTCATTTATAAAGCAAACTATTTTCTGCTTGCTTTTAATATTTCCTTAATTAAGACCATATTCACCCAGTTCCTCTTCCTGATCATAAGTAGCCCTGGAACATTATATTCAGGACTATTTGCTCGATGGACAGCTGACAAACTAAACCTTGCTAAGTGGAGGGTTCAAACTAACCCACCAACTTTGTCCTGGAGAAGCTGCCACCCCCAGAGCTGTGTGGGAGCTTCCTGCTGCATCCACGCAGACCCAGACACACAGAAATGCACACTCACACATCCCTGGGGGAGCAGAGTGGAAACACACAGCACAAGGACAGGTTTGGGAACTCTCTGTCAAAGAGACTGGATCACTCTTGTTTACTGAGTGAGGAATAAGCCAGTGGGCAAACTATCAGTCCAGAACTAGTTTCCATTTCCTGCAGTGGTCAGTACAGCACAAACACAACTAATGCTGTCTGTGCTTCTGCTTCCAAGCCTTCCAGAGGGGAAACTGCCATTCCCTGCTGAGCCAGGAAACAAGGAGTTTATTCACAGGAAAGGGGACACAGGTATCACAGTAAGG
This sequence comes from Lonchura striata, assembly GCF_050655825.1. Lineage (NCBI taxonomy): Eukaryota > Metazoa > Chordata > Aves > Passeriformes > Estrildidae > Lonchura > Lonchura striata. The sequence goes on along the minus strand of NC_140719.1, from coordinate 7,346,997 downwards.
GGACTAAGGTAAGCAAATAAACTGAGACACACACCTAAACATCACTTAATACAAGTGAAAAGTTAAGCTCATCTCTAGTGACATTTGGGAGACAGCTGTACAGGTGGGTGCTGACAACACAAGCTCTTCTAGCTGCTCTCTGAGCTGACTGACAAGTCCACCCTAGAAACACCCAGGTGCATTCCCTGGGTGCTGCACCCCAGTTACACTCTCCCAGGACAGGCAAACTGAAGTCTCACAGCTCCCTTTACCTACATAAAGTATTTTGCTGTAATAAACAAGCACAGAACACAGCAGTTACAGAACAATTATAAAGTACACTGCACGCTACAACACTTGCTGCCTTTTCCAGTAAAAATAAAATAATTTAATCAAATCTTTACCAAGAGACTGACCAGGAACAGGAGCAGATGAAAGATCATTTTACACAGATATGATTTAATGACCAATATATCTAAAGACTTCTAAAATTTGCATTCCACTGCAACAGAAAGACATCTACAGCAGCTCTGGTTGTTGACACTATCTTCTGCTGCAGCAAAACAAACAACTGCCCAAGATGCAGAACCACAGGGTACTGGGAAAAAGCTATTTGAAATAATCTTGAAAGACTGAGGGCACTGCTTTTAGAAAGAAAACAGGAAACATTCTGTTCAATGCCTTCCATGAAAAGGGCCCCAAATTTGGACCATTTTCTCCTTATAGTCCATTTTGTCTTGTCTCCTTTTGGAAAGTCAGAAAGTTTGTAGTGTCAGAAATGTCAGAGCTAGAGAATAAAATCTTCCACTGGTACCAGCTGCAGTCCTATAGTGAAGCTTCCATGACAAGCATTTTGTACATCAGCATTTCCAATAAGTCCCCAGACAGCTGGTTCTGAAAGCATTGACACACACCTTGTCCTCTCCAGGAGGGAGAGCCAGGTGATGCTTTACTCTTTTGTTAAATGTTGTACTGCATCCATGGATCCAGCCCTCTGCCCTTTCCCCTCATGTCTGGGATGAAGAGAACTTGAATGAAATACTAAGAGCAGAAATGTTTTCTGACAACTTCAACACTGAAATATGTATTTGAAAATATATTGTACAGCAATCTATTGACAGCTTTCCTACAGTAACTTACAACACAGACCAAAAGGAACAGTGTCAAGTCTAACACCCCCTGACATATTTTGGGACATTTCATTTCAACACCACCTTCAAGAACTGTATTTCTATCAGTAGTTATTTACCATGACTTACAAGTTATGGATGATCCTTTAAAGGTGAAATCACTCAGCACATACTCCAGGAAAATAAAAAGCAGTCTGTGGATAGCAGAAGCTGGCTTAGGGAAGGAAGGCAGCCTGAAGGTGTTCAGGCCCAGCCTGCTGGCACCAAAGCTGTCTACTCCCACCTCAGGAGAGCTTTGTGAGCTCCTGCTCACACTGAGCACACAACAATCACCCTGGCCCAGAATCCTCCAAGTAAAGGGCAAAGCAAGAGTGTTAAAGCAGTTTTTACATTATTACCTTCTAGGATATTTTCCTTCCCCCCTCCTCCTTTATTTAAACTTGTATCCTTATCTCCAAAGCTTCCCAGCTGCCACTGGATTACAGGCAGACAACGGTGCCACCTCACCACAGCAGGAAAATACACCCTGCAAAATGAAGAGCTGAGCTTTTGAAGTACATGTAGCAGCTAAAATACATTTTAACATCTCATGTTCAAATGGGAAGCTCAGTTTTTATAACAGGTTCAGCAGGGAGGTAAGTACAAAAATTAGGACATGGCAAAAGCAAGCAGACCTAGCCCTTATCTGCCCCAATGACCTTGAGTAATGTACTGCTGTTAGCCACTGCTTTTGTCCTGCTCTATGTCAGCCTTAGATTTTTTCCTCCCCCTTAAACCCAATTGCATCCATTTTATAGCCCTGAAATACACTGGGGAAAAAGCATCACTGTTTCTGCACCTAAATTCCCCAAATAAAGCTCTCCAACAAAGACTTTAAAGGACAACACAAGCTCCAGCTGCAAATTGCACTGATAAAGCCAAGAAAAATTAATCCATGAAGTTGTCTGGGAGATACTACTTTTCCTATACCTTGCACTTCATTTAACAGCCAGAAAAATGACAATACAAAATACAGAGTAATACAAAACCACTTCTAAATATGAAGCTTCTTTGCTAGGCACACTCAAACACCAATATCTGCAGAATTCAGCTTTCAAGAGAACAGGCCCAGCTTCTAGGAAAAACCTCTCCATGGTGCCCTGCAAAGAACAACAGCAGATAAAATCACAAATTCTAGGTATTAACAGGATAAAAAAAACCAAAAAAAAAACCCAACAAGGTACTGTTGTCTGACCCTTCAGACTATTCTGGTGCTTGTGCTGCTCCTCCCATTCACTCAGCAGAACACTTGAGTTGGGGTGACAGATATTTTTCCAGAGTTCTGCAGAAAGCAATAAAACCATCCACAACCATTTAAACCTCATGGAACAGGTGGTTTTCCTAAATGCCAGAGTAATTGGCAAAGCCTATATCGATTTGAGGATGACCTGAAAAAGGACTCTGCAAGGGGGTAAAGAAAAGTTTGTCCAAGACCCCTCCATTACCACAGAAATTAAAGTTAGAGCCTGATAGAGAGAGGGATTTCAAACACAGCCTGTTGACTCTCAGTCAGTCTCAGGATATTCCCCATTTTTGAGGCAGCCAGGATGGCACATCACAGGCTCACCAAGCCTCAGCCTGTCCTCTCCAGAGTACTTCCAGAACACCCAGCAAGACACTGTTTGGTCAATAAGAACAAAACTTAAGGACAGTCTGAGAGAAATTCATTTTAGTCCGAAGTACAAGCAGCTCTGCTTATTTTCTGATCCCACTATTCAAAAGGGGAGGAGCAAACATCCTCTCTCTCCCTCAAAATGCCACAGAAAAGCCAGCCTGCCTGGGAGCAGCTGCAAAGATCTGTCCCCACCCAAGAGCCACCAATCCACTTGAGAATGGTGCAGAAGATGCAGGACAGAGCAATTCAAAGTCCCAGCACTGTCTTGAAAAAATAATTATTCACACATCCCAAATATTTCAGAGTCCACAAAAAATCCAGGCAAGTCCAGCACAAATACTGAAAGCAATGCAAGGTAATTTCTTTCAATATTCCAGATTTCTATTTTATATTCCCATCATGATCTCACATCCCAGTGGCTCTGAGGAATGCAGCTACTTTCCTTTACTCAGGGAAGTCTTCCTTGTCCTGGAGTTATGTCTTTGTTTAGATATTCAGAAGCAAGCACTGTATTCCACAGCCTGATTGTAACGTTGTGGCTCTCATGAGAACCACATTTAGTAAATTTGATTACTGGTCTTACATGCGACACAAAACCTTGAAAGATTCAAACATCAAGCTGGGGATGACCAACCCATAAATAAGAACTATGGCTGAATTTCTTTCCTCTGCTCCCTCATTCCCTTAGAGCAAAAGGAATACTCCAGAAGGGCCAAAACAAGAAAAAAAGCTGTACCAGATCACAGACAATGAGCTGTTCCAGCTCAGACAAATGCAACACCAAACACCCTTGGTGAAAGCTCTTCCATCACCTCCAGAGAAATATAAGTGTAGCTGCCTTTTCATTTTCCCCTGATTCTCAGCCAGGAAGTTCCATCACCGATTGCTTGGGTGGTGAGGCAAACATCCATCACCTGAGCAACGAAGAGCATTTTCAGTAACATTTGGCAATGAGTCACTAGTGACAATCTAGTTTTGTGCAAAAGACCACCTGCTCTCCTACCCAGCCTCTACAGAACTCAAATCAAATACTTTCACAGGGGAAGGAAACATTTTAGCCCTCCAACAGCTCTTTTCATCCCACAAACACTAACAGAAAAAAATCATATTCAACAGGCAGCAAACAACTCACTGCACAAAAATGTTGGGCACTGCTCTCCCACAAACACGTGCAGAGCACACATTTCCCAGTGCACTTGTTTCCAGGGTGAGAGACAGACAGAAGGTTCCTGCTGGAATCTTCCAGTTTCAGGCTCATGGAAACCCAGCACGTACAGAATAATTGCAGCAAGTATAATGAACTTAAGAACAACAAAATCAAGTAAGTGACCAACCTGGCCTTGGACACTTCCAGGGATGGGGCAGCCACAGTTTCTCTGGGCAACCTGAGCCAGGGCCCCACCACCCTTACAGGGAAGAATTTTTTCCTAATATCTAACCTAAACATCTCCTCAGTCAGTTTGAACCCATTCTCCCTTGTCCTGTCACCACAGTTCTGATGGAAGAGTCCAGTCCCTCTCCAGCTTCCCTGCAGCCCCTTCAGATCCCAGAAGATGCTGTGGTGTCCCCATTCAACCTTCTCTTCCCCAGGCTGAACAGCCCCAGCTCTCCCAGTCTGGCTCCACAGGGCAGGTGCTCCAGACCCTTGATCAACTTCATGGCCTCCTCTGGACTTGAAACACTCACAAAATAATTTCAAAAACTTGCACTTCAACAGTAAATAATTATATTCTTCAACATAAATGGGTTATCCAACTGCTAACAGGTAATAGCATTATCAGATATTTAAATAAAATGTTTCTGCAATGAGAGGCCTTCAGCAAGACAGAATCAGGTGAAGACAAACACAGCTGCAGCATCTCTCAATTGAACTGCATCAAGCACAAAATCCTGTCTGGGTGCTCAGACATCACATTTCAAGGGCAGGGCACTTTCCCAGTGACTGAAAGAAGCAATACCTGGCTAGCCCCGGAGCAGCTCACACCCCACCAGCCTGTGCTGAGAAGGAAGTCAATGGCCCCAGAACAGCTCCTGGTGTGCTGGGAGGTGCATGGTGTGGATCTACAGCACCAGGTGCCTCTGTGCAGGTCACTGCAGGCAGCACAGAGCAGGGACTGGCTGCCACACCGACTGCCAGGTGAGCTGAGAGCAAGAGGACAGCACCTCAGCTCCATTACAGAGAGCACTTGAGAGGCCCTAGGGTCCAGCTTGGCTTCCTCAGAAGCTTGTCAATGAAAGGACAAAGTCTGGGCAACAGAGGGGGATTCTCCCACCTGGCCTGTAAAACTGGAGAATGAAGTCAGGGCCTTTGAGCACCAGGTGGGCTCTGGTCCTGGCACTGTGTCACAGCTCCTTAAGTGCAGTCACTAAGCACCATGCACCCTGCTCAGAGAGAAACACCTGAGACAGACCTGCAGCAGCAGATGTGAAGAACAGCCACAGCATCCGTGCTGTGAGCAGCAGCTTCTTGTTGTGCAGCCACTTTCCACAAACCAAGGAGCACACAAACAGCTGGAATATCCTGTACTGAAGGCAGTCCTGCAGGGCTGGGCACTTTCACTGAAACCTCCCATTTTAGCACTGTGTGAGCTCATGGATTCCTCTGGGGAGCAGCTCGCTCCCTCCTCCCTCTCTCCCTGGAGGGAATGCCGAGCTCCTGCTCTGCCAAGGTTTGTATTCACAGAATCAATTAGCTTGGAAAAGATCTCTGAGGCCATGGAGTCCAACCTGTGACTGATCACCACCTTGTCAGTCAGAGAACGGCACTGAGCACCACATCCAGCGTTCCCTCAAACACCCCCAGGGATGGGGACTCCACCACCTCCCTGGGCAGCCCATTCCCATGTCCAATTACCCTTTCTGTGAAGGAATTCCACCCAGTGTCCAACCAAACCTTCCTGGGCATAGTTTAGACTGAGAATTCTCGTCCTGTCGCCTGGGAGATGACTCCGACCCGCACCTGGGGCCAGCCGCCTTTCATGGAGCTGCACACTGTGACAGTCCCCCCTGAGCCTCCTCTCCTCCAGCCCCAGCTCCCTCCGCCGCTCTTCATGGGACGCACACCCAGACCCTTCCCCAGCGTCGCTGCCGATCTCCGGCCGAGCCGTGGCTCAGCCCGTGTGAAACCCGCACCAGCACCGCCTCAGCCTACCGGTGCTCCTGCCCTGCCACCAACCACGGCCGCACCTGCCAGAGCCCCGCCGCCCCCTCAGGGCACAGCCCCGGGCTCCGCTCTCCTAGCAGCGGGGTCGCGGCCGTGCCCCGCCTCCGCTCCGCGGCCTAGCGGCGCCCCGCCGCCTCCTCCTCCCGCCCGCTCTCGGCCCTCGCCTCACCTGCCGGGCGCGGTGCAGAGCGTCCACGAACCCCTCGGACTTGATGGCCACGGGCGCCGCGCTCTGGCTCTGCCCCTGCGGCAGCTCCGCCATGGCCCCGCCGTCCGCCCGGGCCCGCGCCCGGAAAGGGAAGGAGCCCCCCGCTTCCGCCGGAAGTGCCCCGGGGGGGCGGGGCCGGGGCTCGCGCCGCGGGGCGGGGATGGGGAAGGGGCGGGGCCAGACGGGACACGCCCCGGCCACGCCCACACACGCCACGCCCCCGAGCCCCGCCCCAGGACGGGCCCGGGGACACGGCGGGGACGGAGCCTGCCCTGCCCCGGACATCCCCTGCCCGCCTCCGACAGCCCGGCCCGGCTGTGCCAGCCCGCTCCTGCCCGTACCACCCACTGTGCCATCCCATCCATGGCTGTGCCAGCCCGCTCCTGACCGTGCCATCCCATCCATGGCTGTGCCAGCCCGCTCCTGACCGTGCCACCCACCGTGTCATCCATCCATGGCTGTGTCATCCCGCTCCTGCCCGTGCCACCCATCCATGGCTGTGCCAGCCTGCTCCTGACCGTGCCACCCACTGTGCCATCCCATCCATGGCTGTGTCATCCCGCTCCTGACTGTGCCATCCCATCCATGGCTGTGCCAGCCCGCTCCTGCCCGTGCCACCCATCCATGGCTGTGCCAGCCCGCTCCTGCCCGTGCCACCCATCCATGGCTGTGCCAACCTGCTCCTGACTGTGCCATCCCATCCATGGCTGTGTCATCCCGCTCCTGCCCGTGCCAGCCATCCCCGCCTGTGCCAGCCTGCTCCTGACCGTGCCATCCCATCCATGCCTGTGTCATCCCGCTCCTGACCGTGCCATCCCATCCATGCCTGTGTCATCCCGCTCCTGACTGTGCCATCCCATCCATGGCTGTGTCATCCCGCTCCTGCCCGTGCCACCCACTGTGTCACCCATCCATGGCTGTGTCATCCCGCTCCTGCCTGTGCCATCCCATCCCTGCCTGTGCCAGCCCGCTCCTGCCCGTGCCACCCCATCCCCGCCTGTGACATCCCGCTCCTGCCCGTGCCACCCCATCCCCGCCTGTGCCAGCCTGCTCCTGACCGTGCCATCCCATCCCCGCCTGTGCCAGCCTGCTCCTGACTGTGCCATCCCATCCATGGCTGTGTCATCCCACTCCTGCCCGTGCCACCCATCCCATCTCCTCTTCCTGACCGTGCCACCCCATCCCCGCCTGTGCCAGCCCGCTCCTGCCCGTGCCACCCCATCCCTGCCTGTGACATCCCACTCCTGACCATGCCACCCATCCCCCTTCCTGACCGTGCCATCCCATCCCCATCTATTCCATCCCATCCCTGCCCGTCCCATGCCAGGCTGTGCCAACCCCACCAGAACCCTCCCTTAACCCCTCCCTGGACCACCCCTCCCACGGTGCCCATTCCCAGCCAGGTTTGGTCCCTGTTTGAGGGCTGTGTTCCTGGCTCACGTGGCCATGGCTGGACACTGCCATGGTATTGGTGGCAGTTTTCACAAAGATTCTGGGCATGGAGTGCTCTGGAGAGCTCTAGCAAGAGCTGGAGCTCTGGAGGTGCCCCCAGGTCTGGTCCAGCCCCCAATCACATTGCTCTTGCCACTGTGGAGCTGCAGGAGACTCTGGGATGATGCAAGGACCAGATAGTCAAGGATTTATGCAAAGAACATGCAAAGCTTGTTCCTTGAGCAGGGCCCTACACAGCCCTTCCTGCTGCTTTCTGTGAGTGCCGTTTTTGGGTGACACCTCCCAAAACACAGCCTGCACCCAGCTCCTGGCCTGGCTGGGTTTGCACACTGAGCCTGGAGTAGTCCAAGATCCCCACAGCCTGTTTCCCAAATCCCTGAGTATGAAATTCAAAACCTGAGGGATGTTCCTCAGAGCTCTGTGCTCCTCCTTTGCTGGTTCTTGCTCTTTCCAGTTCTGTGCATCCCATTTTTGCCTACATGAGCGGGCAGGAATTGCTGAGCTGATGGAATTACCTGGTGGGAACACCTTCTTCACTGGGGTGCAGAGTCTGCTCTGGTCCCCTCCTCACATCAGTGGGCTGGCTGGCCCCCAGCCTTTCCTTCTCTCAGAAGCTTGGTTCATTTTTTTAGAGCAAAAAGTCCATTTGTTTTAGGAAAAGGGACACAGCCATGAGGAAAGGATTTTAACCACAGAATGGTTTGGGGACTTTAAAGCTCTGCTGGTTCCACCTGCTTTGGGCAGGGACACCCCCCGTTAGACCAGGTTGTTCAGAGCTCCATCCAGCCTGGCCTGGAGCACCTCATCACCTGGGATGGTCACCACAGCCATCCCATCATATTCTGAACATGATGGAGGCAACATCTCCAGCAACGCCCTGGGCTTTGCTTCTTCCCCTCCTGGAAACAGCCCACAGATTTGGATTTGAGGAATTTTCCCCTCCTGCCTCTGGCTGGGAAGACCCAATGTGCTCAGCACCAGCCTCTCCCCAGCTGCCCCTTTCCCCAGGCATATCCTGGGTGGGGATCACCCCAACAGCCCCACTTGGCTCTCAGGGGTGCCCTGTTCTGAGTGGGATCCACCCTGAGACCCTCCAGCTAATGCCAATCTCAAAGTGGCTGCAAAGGTGGCCAAACCTAAGCATAAAGCCACCAGCACTGGGACAGCAGCAGGGAGAAGATGGAACCTTCCCCACCAGACCCAGAGCGATGCTCAGGGCTGAATTTTGGGAGCCTCAAGCCCTGGTAATAAATGGAAAATCCTCCTTGGCACTGGGCAGGACCAGCTGAAGGACCAGGCTGCTGGGAGGATGACAGCCAGCCTCAGCGCTGGAGCTGGCAAGAAGAAGACATCAGGCAGTGATTGAAAAGAGGGAAATTGCAGGCCTTAAACACTTCCAGAAACAAATTTCTGATGTAAATCTTTCTTTTGAGGAATAAAAAAAAGAAGGAAAAAAAAAAAGGCAAGGGAGTGATTCTACGCCTCCATCCCCCGGCTCCCCCCGCCCGAGGCACATGCACACCTTTGCACACACACGCGCTGAAATTAGTTGTGACAGCTGAAATTCTCCTCTCATCGGATGCTGTTTGACAGGGTACTTAAAAAAGGAGGAGGGAAGGGGAAAAAAAAAAGGAGAAGAAGAAGAAGAAAAGGGAAAGTGGTTTGGTGTCGCACGGGGGAGGCAGGAGGGGGGTGATGTGGTGGGGGGTTTCAAGTGATACAAGATGCATAATTCAGGCTTCTTGGATTGCAAAAGCTCCTCTTACCTAAAGGGCCTGCTGCCTTTATTTTTATCCAAATGGCTCAATTACTGCAAAGCCCCACAGAGAAAATTATGGATGTTTGCCTCTATTTTTCTCCCCTTGTCTCGACAACTGTAGATATTTTGTTTTCCTTCTTTCCATCTCTTTTATTTCTCTTTTTTTTTTCCCTCCCTTGTGGTGGTGGTGGTGGTGGTTGTAGGGGGTAGAAGGTGGCTGGGAATGAGGATGGGGAGGTGTGGGGGACCTGGGGTGAGGGTGCTGGCATGTGGTGGCCCTGCCACCATCACACACCTTGGTCCTCTCTCCATCTCCCCTGTGTCACCTCACACCTCTGGCTCCTCTCATCCCCATCTTCCCCACAGCCCCCACTCTTCTCCCTTCCTCCAGCCCTCTCTCCCTCTCTTCTCCCCCACCTCCCTCCTCTCCTTCCCCCTGCTCTCCTCCCCACCACCCCCTCCCTGTGCCTCTCAAAGCCACCATAATAGCAGCTTGTTTGGCACTTCACTTGGTCTCAATGAGAAAATTCCCCTCTCTCCCTCTCTTTGCCTTCGTTATTTCCAAACCCTGCAATAGCTCCTTTGCTCAGGGCTGCGGGAAGTGCCCATTTCTCAACATTTTTCTTTGGCTTATGTTTGTCATCCTCTGAATTACCGCACCGGGGAGTCCAGTCAGCCCGACACCGGGCCCTGCTATTCACACCTCTCCTGCTCCTTGAGATCATGTAGGGAGAAATTAGTTATTTATTTCGAGCATCACTGCAATGCACTTCCCCACACAAGTGTTTGTTTTGATCCCCCGCTGGAAAAGGAGACTCCACAGGGAGCGACGGCGCCGCGGCAGTGCCGGGTCCGGTTGGAGATTTGGTGAGGGCAGGGCAGGGTGTGGGAAGACACAAGAATTCCCAGGAAAGCTGTGAGCACAGAGACCCCCAGCATGGTCCCCCACCATGCTGAGCTGCCTTTCTGCAGGTGCTGAGAGTTTCCAGGTGATTTTGTCCCATCAGGAAATGTGCCTGTCCATGGTTTTATCTCTGGGTCAGACACAGGCCTGGCACCTGGGGATCATCCCAACCCGAAATGGCTGTGACTGCATCAGGCAGTGTGACCCAGAAGCCTCTGCCAAACACTGAAAGATTGGACTGATTTTGTGGCTGGAAGAAGAAACTCTGTTGTGACACAGCTCACGTTGCTGGTCGTGGTCCCCAACCCTGTTCACCACCCACTGATCTGCCCAGAGCAAGGCCAGCCCTGCATCAGCAGCCAGCCTGTTGTACAAGGGCAGCACAGAGTGGGAAACATTCTCCAGCTCAGAGATAGCCCCAGAGAATGGGAGAAGGGAAGGACCCTGCCATCCTTGGAGATTGGGATCCACCTCCTCTCCTCCCTGTGCCAAGGTCAGGAGCCAGTGAGCTCCCATTGCAGACCAAGCTGGCATCACTGTGGCTCCACAGTGAGGATGCTGCCAGTGCTCCTGAGCCCTTCTCCCTGTGCAGATGCCATGGCCAGGCACAGGCAGCTCTGGCACTGGCACTGGCACTGGCACTGGTACCAGCAGGCTGCAGGGAAGGGGCCCAGGGAGCTGCAGCTTTAAAGAAAGAAGAGGAGCAGCGGGAGGACGAAAATGCAAAATTGGCCCAGTGGGTAGACCTGCTATTTAAGTGCAGTTGAGAAAGGAGCAGGAGGAATTACAGGAGAAATGATAGTGTCCTGACAGCTGCCATTTCCCAGCACCAGTCTCCCCTAATGGAGTCCTAATGTAGTGGTGGGCTCTTCGCTGACAGCCCAGCCCGAGACAGGGCTCGTCTTTGTGCTGGTGACAGATGGGACAGTCCGGCTACAAACCTGTAATCCTCTGATTCCTGCTGCTGGCGCCGCTTAACCCCTTCCTTCCCCGGCGCCCGCGCTCCGCAGGTGTGCGCCTGGTGTGGGGTCCAACCAGCCCACAGGGTCCCCCATGGGAAAGCAAGGGAATGGGAATGGGAATGGGAATGGGATGGGGATGGGAATGGGAATGGGATGGGGATGGGATGGGAATGGGAATGGGAATGGGAGTGGGAGTGGGAGTGGGAGTGGGAGTGGGAGTGGGAATGGGAGTGGGAGTGGGATGGGAATGGGAATGAGAGTGGGAATGGGAGTGGGAATGGGAATGGGAGTGGGAATGGGAGTGGGAATGGGAACGGGAATAGGAATGGGAGTGGGAATGGGAGTGGGAATGGGAATGGCAATGGCAATGGGAATGGGAATAGGAATAGGAATAGGAATAGGAATAGGAATAGGAATAGGAATAGGAATGGGAATAGGAATGGGAATGGGAATGGGAATGGGAATGGGAATAGGAATGGGAGTGGGAATGGGAATGGGAGTGGGAATGGGAACGGGAATGGGAATGGGAGTGGGAATGGGAGTGGGAATAGGAATGGGAATGGGAATGGGAATGGGAATAGGAATAGGAATAGGAATAGGAATAGGAATAGGAATAGGAATAGGAATAGGAACGGGAATAGGAATGGGAATGGGAATGGGAATGGGAATAGGAATGGGAGTGGGAATGGGAATGGGAATGGGAGTGGGAATGGGAGTGGGAATAGGAATAGGAATAGGAATAGGAATAGGAATAGGAATGGGAATGGGAATGGGAATGGGAGTGGGAGTGGGAATGGGAGTGGGAATGGGAACGGGAATAGGAATGGGAGTGGGAATGGGAGTGGGAATGGGAACGGGAATGGGAATGGGAGTGGGAATGGGAGTGGGAATAGGAATAGGAATAGGAATAGGAATAGGAATAGGAATAGGAATAGGAATAGGAATGGGTGTGGGAATGGGAATGGGAATGGGAATGGGAATGGGAATGGGAATGGGAATGGGAACGGGAACGGGAGGCAGCTGCCTGCATCTCCCGCCTCATCCCTTGGCTGCCGCAGCGTGGCAGAGGCTCAGCCTGGTCACGGAGCCGGAGCAGGCGGCAGCACGAGTCCCTGTGGGTCACTCGGACTCTGCTCTGTGCTGTCCCCTGTGCCACTCTGCCCTGTGCCAGTTCCCTGCGCAGGTGAATGCGGGCAGGTGAGCATGGGCAGGTGTGCTCAGCGCTCCCAGGGAGGGCTTTGGGCTGTCTGCCCAGCACAGCGCCCACAGGGAGCCTTCCCACTACCTGGCACTGTTCCTGAATCTCCTTGCCTGCCTCAAATTAGCCCCAAACGCGGGTGTGAATGGGCGGCTGTAAGATAAAAGGTGTGACAGCGCTCCCGCCCCCAGAGCAGGCAGTGAATGCCCGCTGCTCCTGTCCTGCTCCCCAGGATGCTGCGGGTGGCAGCAGGAGAAGCTGTCCAAGTTTTCCTGCAGAAAAATAAATGCAGCTACTGCACATACTTGTCTCTCTCTGGGCGGGGGAAAGGCTGGATTGCAGAGGGGGAGATTAACCACCCTCTGGTCTCTTTCCTATATCCCAAAGAGCCCAAAGGTTTCCTTGGGAGGGTTTTTTGGATACTTCTCCATTAGGCAAAGGTCCAAACCTCTCTACCTCCCTTCCTGCATTGAAGCATCTCTCACTTGCACCCTCTCTGCCCTCCATCAGGCACCTGGATCTCCACCCCCTCCAGTGAAACCCACTGGCATCTCTCTAAGCTGCAACAAAGCTCTCACCCATCAGCATGGGACAGCCAGCTCTTCTGGCCTTCAGCTGCAGAGCCATCAGCCCAGAATCACAGCCACGGAGCTAAAAGCCACCGGTCTGGCAGGGTGACACCCATCTCATCCCTCCAGAGCTCCCATTCCATTGCAGCTGCCTGCTGCCTTCCTGCCTTCTTTCCTTCTCAGGAAGGAATTAGAAGGTAGAACAGAGTCCAGGGAGCTGCTCATCCATCTGCCCATCCAGGCTGCTGCAGAGTGAGGGCTGAGCCGAGCCCCACTCCTGGCTCTGTGACCATCCTCTCCAGGCTGTGGGGAATAGAAACATCCTGATCCCATATCCCTGCCCCACCACACCCTGAAGAGCAGCTGAGCCCCACAGGGCCAATCCTGGTGGATGCTGAGGGTTCCCATCACCCTGGGGCTGTTGGGGTTGCTGGGTCCCTGGCAGCATTAGACCCTCCTTGGCAGGAAAGCGCAGTGCGGCACGTGGGTCCTGGGCACAATTAGCCAACAAGTGGCTGTTTTGTGAGGGATTGTTGCTGATGTGTTTTAAGTGGCTTTCTGAGTGGAAAATGTGAGGCGCTGGAGAGGCCGGCAGACAAAGAGGGGGATGCATTAGGTTTTATTGGTCTGCTATGCACACATCTGACATCACTCCACAGAGCAAGTTCTGCCTGGCTTTAGGGAAAATGAAAAATAAAGCAAGAAAAAGCGGCTGAGGGTACAGGGGCGGGGGAGCGCCAGTGATTCAAGCAGGCAAGTGGGGGCTTAATAGCAGGAGACACTGGAGCAAACTGTGTCAACCAGATGGGACCCGGGTGCCGCGGGAGGAGAGGGGAATTAGCCAACCCGCGCTTTGTTCCCGCAGAAAGCGCGGCCCTCTCCCCCCAGGAGCTGCCTACATGTGATATAATACAGCCCCTTTCAGCCGCTAAGCTGGCCAAGGACAAAAGTCACCAATAAATAGCGAGAGGGCGAGGCTGAAAGCAAAAGGCAGAGTTGCCAAGAGCTCCCTTCTTTTCTCCCCAGGCTGCCCGAGCTGCTGGGCATCGGCCCCGGCTGCAGGCACAGGAACCGTGGGCATGGAGGTGCTGGGGGTGATTCTGTGGGACAGGAAGGGTTCTGGAGATATGGTGCCTTCAGCAAGGGTGATGGAGCCTGTGGGATGGTGTTGGAGTGTTGCTCATGTGTTCTTTGCCTTGATTCCCCGAGCCAAGCCATAAAAGGAAGAGCCCTCATGCCTTGGGCATCCTGCAGCGTGTAGCAAGAAGGGCTGGAGGCTGGTGTCCCAGCCAGTCTCTCACTGCCTGGACTTATTAAGTCGATAATCATCTTTTACTGTCACTTCCAGGCTTCTGTAAAAAACAGCATCAAGTAGAACAGTTCCAAAATCCCTCATCCAGGGCCCAAACACCACGAGCAAGAAGCAAATCCTCCAAAGCAGCCCCACAGCTGCTGAGGGGCTTGAAGGCTGAAGCCATCCTAGCTCCTCGGGTTTTGAATGCAAAGATATCCCAACCACTGTGCCCCCGTGCAGAGCGTGAGACCCATAAACTGGAAGGAGGAGACCCCAAACATCTCTGGTCTCAGCTCCACCCCTGATTTAGGGTCTTCCTCCCTTCCCAATGCCCAGAAACGCCCCAGCCCAGCTAAGCATTAAACCAGCCATGGCGCTGTGCAAACAAGCGGGATCCCCTCATGCCCTCCTTCCCCTGGAGGGATCTTCCTTGCCCTTGCAGAAATATTGATCCAGATAAACCAGGGAGACACATTAGGTGCCCCGGGGAGGGTCAGGAGATCAGCAGCTCAGCTGGGCCCCTGTTGCCCACGGGGTCCAGCCAAGCAGGACCAGGATGGGCAAGGGGAGGACTGAGGGCCTTGGGAAGCCATGGAAGGGGCCAGGGCCAAAGTGCTTTAGCCAAGGGGAGGTAAAACAAATCGATGAGGGGCTGCCGTGACATGCTGACCCTGGTGCTGAGCCGTGGCTTTAACGTGTGACAGTAAATCTGGGGGGGGGCTCAGAGGCAGATGGCAGGAGGGGGGAGGTGAGACAGGGCTCTTACTGGTGGGACAAGGCAAGGGCAGGAGCTCCCAAACTGAGCAGAGGCCAGCAAAGCCCCCAGGGAAGGAAGAGGAGGTGGGAGAGGGGAGTTGGGTCGCTTGCACGGGGTTGGGTGATGCCTCTGCCATGACCAGGGTGCTGCTCATAGCCGAGGATCACTCCCGGTGGTCCCTCCCTGCTGCTGCACCTCTGGTCCAGACCAGAGTGCTGTGGGGTGCCTGAGCCGAGACACCTCGAGGCTTGCTCCCAACCCATTTCCAGATGAGAAGAAGCATCCCTGCTGAATGGAGCTCTCCATTTCCAGCCCTCATCTCCTCACTCCCACCCCCCCTGCCCGAGCCAGAGCAGAGGGCAGAAAGGCACCAACGGCTGCAGATCCTGTTACCTGCGGCCAACAAAACCTACCTGTCCCTTCCCAGCCACACCCCCTGCCCCTCTCTGTGGGGACAGAGCAGAAGGACTCCCTGGCCCTCCCTGAGCGTCGCCGGGTCGTTGCCCGCCACGATCGAGTGACCAGATGGACGCTGGGCTCAGAGCACAGCCTCCTCTGTGGGTCCCTTGTCCCTCGCCCAGCCGGCCGGGCTTTGACGCTCTGTCCCCCCGGGGCAGCCTTTGTCAGGGCCGTGCAGAAGGGCCCCCGTGTCCCTCTGATCCGGCCCCACAGCAGCGCGTCCCCGGCCGGAGCATAAAGCTGGCTTTCAGGGAGCCAGCATTGGGAAACTCCCGGGGAAGGAGCAAGGGAGCTTCTTGTCAAACGGGGAGACAAAGCCACCTTGTTAAGGGGTTTACAAAGGCAACCATCTCCCCCTTGCCTGGGAAGCTCAGGACCGGCGACTCCCAACCTCACCGGGGGGATGGCTTTGCCTTGGAAGGGTGGGAACGCTTAACAGCCGTGCTGTGCCACAGCCCCGTGACCTGTGTGCAGAGCCCAGGGCACCTTCTGTGCTCCCATGAGCCGCTCGAAGCCACATCTCCAAAGGAAAATGGGAACCAGCCACTCATTGTGGGGAATCCTGTGGTTTTCCCAAGAGTGCACCGTTGCTACCGGTGTCCCTGCTGAGGGGACGTCATCCAGGGCTAGGGAACGCCATCTGCACAGAATGATGTGATGCTGGGTAGCACGAGAGGATTTTCTGTCCCTCCTTTGGGAGAAGTGGTCTGGGGTTCCCTCCTACACACCCCACAGATGGGAGATGGAGCCCTAGGAAAGGATGTGATACGGACACAGTCCCACAGGGCACAACCACACAAGACCTCCTGGCTTCCCTCCTGCTAAATATAATGTTTTTTCCTTGCATGGACCCACTGATACATTTTTTTGCCCAACAAAATAAAAATTAAGCAAAAACCCAGCAGCCCCACAGCTGCTTTAACTCTCCAGGAATTCTCTTAAAATTCATCTACCCTCACTGTTTTTTGCAGGAAAAATCCCTGCCCCAACAAGGTTAGCACAACCTTTGGCATGAATTTTGTGGACTCTGATGGTCACTCAGCCTCTTATGGACCCCCACCAAGCCCTTGGGCTCCCCATTTTGCAGCCCACATCTGGGGGCTCTGCACACCATGACCGTGTCTGAGCCACCAGGATGTGCTGCCCGCACCCGTGCATTGTTCTGAGCCGTTCTTGGCAATTCCTGCTAAAATCCACATTCATATTAAACCTCACACTTGGTAATTGCCTCTGCCTTCAGAGAAACGGGAAAATGGATTATGCCATTGGCATGCAGTGGGATGTGGTAGCCAGGGATGGCTGGTCAGCTTAAAAAACCAGAACCCCTGGGCCCAGAACCCATCTGGGTGTGATGCACAAGGGGAAGGGGAAGGGAAGACCTAGCTCTGCTGCAATCCTGAGGGATGGGCAAAACAGGACAAGTTTCAGGTGGGGAGTCCCACCTAGAGGCAAGTGCGACGGCAAAGAGGCCAAATTAACAGCAAGAAACTGCCACACTTGCTCTTCCCTGTCTCCCTCCCACACGTGCAGGTGGCACTTTGGTAGTCCACATCTCTCCTGGCATCATCCTCACATCCTTCTCCTCTTCTCCTTGGGGAACTGCCACCTCTGGAGAACACATCACCTTCTCTTCTTTGACCCAGCATCTGTGAACTGCTGTGTGCTGACACCAGGGGTGCCAGCTCCTCACTGGGAAGCCCCAGCCACAGCTCTGTGCCCCATGAAGGCAGGCTGGAGGCAGCTCTCCCTCCCCAGGACAGCAGTAAATTGGAGTGCTGCAGCTTTAAAGAAGTGTGTCTGCTCCTTGGCAGGGCTGGTGGCAGCGGCGAGAGCCAGAGGACACCTGCGGAGATCCTGTACAGCTGGGGAAGATTAGCCTTTTCCACTAGACAAGACCCATTACCATGTTCCAATATACCATCACTTCCGCTAGGAGAGCCTGCAGATGAGATATCGATTGCACTGACCCCGGCCAAAGCCTGCACCAGAGCCTGGGAGGGTGGCAGAGCAGCCCCATGGCAGAACCCATGGTGCAAAGAGGGGCTGCACTTTCCCAAAGGCATCCCCAGGGACCCAAGGGTGGCAAGGGGCTGCCTCAGAGCTGCAGTGATGGGTGATGCTGTGGGGAGATGTACAGAAGAGCTTCAAAGCCCAGAAGTGACCCAGGTCCTTTCCCAAGGTCACTCTGGGCTCTTTCCAGTGCAGCTCTGCCCTGGGGATGGGGAGCCCCCAGCCCATCTTCACTGCCCTCAGAGCCAGGTGGGTGTTACAGAAATAAGCTTTTCACCTTGAAAGGCCAAAATATTCCCCCAAAAACATCTCTGCTGGGGAGTTCCAGCTGGTTCAAGAGGTGCTCACAGAGGGCTCCTCATCCACTGCTTTTCCTTCCTGGCACTCCCACTCCCTGAAATACCTCCTTGAGACACAGCAAGGGTGGAAGGACACTGTTAAACCACCAGATCTTGGGAACTGGAAGGGCTGATGGCAATTAAGGTAGCAAGGTAATTAAGTGATGCCTGTCTCGCAGCATCCTATCACTGCAGCCCCAACAGGAAGCACAGGCACTTTGGAGGGTGTCTTCTATCCTTTGAACCCATGATTTCTGAGAGTTTTTCCACTTCTCCAAGATTCACACTGGGCTTGACTTGGCTTTTTGAATGCACTGAGCTCTGCCTTACCAGCACAATCCACTTGCAGCCCAGTTGGAAGCAGCAGCTGGAAGCTGACATGTGATACTCCTCCAGGGCTGATGTGTCATGTCCATGTGCCTCTGAGAGCATCCCTGTGCTTCCCCAGGAGCTGGAGCTGCCATGGTAGAGCATTCCCCTGAGCCAAAAACCTCACTGGACACTCCAGTGGGTGCAGAGAGACAGGATCCCCTCAGATCTGGGCTCTGGTGTGAGTGCTGGAGGATATTCCAGGACTGGGAGTAAAATGGCTTTTTCCAGGTGATGATTTAAGCACCCAGCTGGCTCCATGAGCCCTCACGGAGCTTTTCCAACATTTCTCAAGCTTTGGAGCACAAGAAGCTTCTGCTGAGGTGCTTGGTTTTGTTGCTGTTTTGTTTGGGTTTCCTTCCCCAAATAAAAGACATCAGCTCCCCATTGCACCGAGTCATTCCAAACTCCACTTTTCCAATGAGATGCTCTACCATAGTCAAGGATGGGCATGGAAGGGAACTCACACAGTTTCCAGGGCTACTCCCTGTCCCGTGGGCCAGCACAGCATCCATCCCTGGAAGCAGCTCTGTTCCCGTGGTTTTGTGGATGATTCCTGGGGTGAGGTTCCAAACCCTTCCCCCACCTGAGAACGGGCTGCTGTGGGATGAAAAGGGCAGGCTCAACACTGGGCACCCAGCCAGGGTGGCTGGTCAACACAGCCTGCTGGCCACCAGCCCCACTGGGGCTTAAGCAGGACCCCTGCTCTTGCAGCATGGACTTGCTGCTGAAAGCAGAGGGATTAAGGGAATGGGGCGGCCCTGCAGAGCATCCCCACCTCCCCAGAGCCCACAGGGGTTGGACAGGCTCCACCAGCCCAAAAAACCATTTCTCTCCCCTCGCCTCACAGCCCTCTGCTGCTTTCTCCTCCCAAGATGGTCGCTGCCAGTAATAGCAGGGAAATTCACATCCAAGCTGGGAAAATAACATGTTATTTTCCCAGCTGTGATGTCAGAGCTTGTCACACTTGCTGGCTTGGCAGCAGGGTGGGCAGGGCACGCTTGGACGTCCCCAAATGGCCACTTGGCCTGACTGTCCTGTAGGGGCTACTAAAATGTGCCCTTTTTGGTGGCAGCTCTGCTTTTGCTCCCCAAACTCATTGGGAAGCAGCACATTCCTGCTGCTGGGATGGGGCTGCCCGGCTCCCTGCTGGGTACCACAGCAAGCGCCGTGGTTGGTGCACCCCATTCCAGGGACCATCTCTGGGGACCCCCAGGGTGGGGACATCCCAACCCATGTCCTTCCCCGGCCTCGGAGGGTTTGCACAGGAAATCCAGTGCTTTCCTCTTTCCTTTCCCTCTGCTTCCAGCACAGCTCCAGGCTTCCCTCGCCGAGCCATCCCTGCCTCGCAGCCAGGCGTGCAGCCTGAGCACAGGGAGCACAGGGAGCTCCAGGCACTCCTCCAGGCTCCCTGGGAGAGGGATGCACTGCCCAGCCCGGGCCGAGCACTCCTTTCCTCCTCACCCCCATCAGAGGCTATTCCCTGCATTTTTGGCTTTCCCGAGCCTGCTCTTTAAAACTCACCAAACCCAGCAGAAAGGATGGAGCCCCGTGGACCCTGAACCACCCAGCTCACCCCTGCTCCCCACCGGGTACCACAGCCCCCCACGTCCTTCGCAGCCATTGATCCATCACCAACTTCCCAAAGCCGGGCTGGGGGATGCGCTGGGCCAGAGGAGCAAACAAACGAGGCAGGAATAAATCCCGGCTCTCGGTGCCGGACCCACGCATGGCTGGGGGTTTATTTCTTTCCCCACTTCTCCTCCGATGGATAAACCTCTTTTTTCCCCCCCCACCCCGCGATTGCATTTCACTTGCAGCCCCGTAACAAAGCCGTCACCTCCGCCGCTCCAGGGAGACGAGTTACAATTACAAATTGCCACCACAATTAGCGCTACTTCTTAGAGGAATTAGAAAGGGGAGCGGGAGGCTCGCGTGCGATTGATTGCTATTCATCCTGCTTTACGGTGACCTTGCTCTGGAGACGATGATATTCCTTCAGCCTGGAAACCGGGAGTTGGAAAAAAAAAAATTAATTGCAAATTAACAGTAAGAACACACATTTCCTTTCAATTAATTTAAGCAGAATGAGGGGGCGTGAAGAGCAGGCGTTTGTTAAGGCCTGTACAGTTTAATTATTTTTTTTTCCCCCCCACGAGATAATGTAATTAATCTTAGAGGAGTCGGGGGGACACGGAGGATCGGGGGGAACAAAGCAGTTAACAGGCAACAGGAAAAATTAAGAGCCCATTATGTAAATGCGGCATGTTTTACAGCCCTGGAGTTGGGAGGGGTCTGAGAAATAAGTAAAATTACGAGGCTGGCTGTGCTGGGGAAGGCTGCAATTAAGCAGGGTTGGTACTGGCAGGGCTGGTGGCACCCCACTGCTCATGGGGAGCTTGCAAAGGGGGCTTGGTTCACCCCCAGAGCCTGAGTGAGGACAGGGGAGAGCCCCGGGGTGCCGGGGGCTTTTCCCCCATGGGGGAGGGTCCCACTGCACCCCAGTGACCTGAGGGAGTTGATGTTGATGAAGCCGGTGGCGTCGGCGGGCTCGTAGTCCCCTTGCACGTTCATGCTGTGGAGAGAAAGGCACTGTCACTGCCATGGGATTCCCGGGGGGATCGGGGCTGCCCTTTGGGAAGGAACCCCACACCTGGCTGCTCTCCCCTGCTGCCGCCCCCTCATCCACTGGAGGCTGCGGGGGGCTCGGGTCAGCTCCCTGCCAGCCCCTGGGGAAGGGGCTCAGCCATGCCCAGGCTCCACAGGCCCTGCCAGAGACGCAGCCCCAAAATTCCCTCCTTGGTCTCTCACGTGCATCATCACCCTTCCTCTGCTCTGGCACCGCCCAGGGATGCTCACCCTGTCCCAGAGCAATCCTACAGGTATGGCTCTAGAAAAGGGATGGGATGCTGGGCAGGAAACACTGCCCCAGGCACAAACAGGACTCCAGGCAGGGACAGCCCCACACTGGTGTGGGGGTTTATGGACCTGGCAGCCAATTCCTCAGTGCAACACTGAGTACATCCCCTTTCCCAAGGCAGCAGCCACCCACTGAATCCCAGCTCCAACAGTTTCCTACATCTCCAAAACACACGGCTCATTTCCCAAAAACCACAAACCTTAAAGGAGGAAGTGGAGGGAAATAAAGAAGAAAAAAATAAAAAAGAGTTTACAACGATTTTACCTCCCCTGACGGGCTACAGAAAAACCTCTGTGCTTTTATTTTTGCTCATTCGAGTGGTTCTGACCTGCTCTATAATTACGTTACTTTCTACCTACTGTGCAGAGGCATTTCCACACAGCTCTGCCTCTCACAGCTTTCTCTCGGGTTCCTGTGACGCCGTCACTCAAAGGCTTTCAAACCAGCGATGTAGAAATCAAAAAGAAAAGGAAAATGGTTGGAGACGCAGGGAGAATAAGTGCCCCTGCTTTTCTCTCCTTCTCTCTTTTTCCTCTGTCCCACCCCCCTCCATCCTCCTTTTTTTTCTTCCCTCTTTTTTTTTTCTTTTTTTTTTTTTTTTAATACTTTATTCATTTAATCTCTCCAAGTGAGAGTGCAAAGCATAATGAAGGGTTGGGACGGATTATTAGGAGCTGTTGATTTTGAGGGGGAGGGAAGGGGGGAAAAAAAGCCAGAGAAGAGAAAGAGAGAAGATAATTTGACTCCGACTGATCTAAACTCATTCGGGTGTATTTATGGCTTATAAAGTGTTTAGAGAGATTGAAAGGAGTTGAGGGAGGGCTGAGGGGGGAAGCGAGCAAGCGAGAAAACAACACGAAGAAAAAGGGAAAAGCCAGAGGGGGGAAAAGCCAATATTGACTTGAAAACATGGCTCATGCTTCGGCCGGATGCTGGGCTGGGCCCTTGGTGTCACCTGTGCCACTGGGGATGGGATGGGATGGGATGGGATGGGATGGGATGGGATGGGATGGGATGGGATGGGATGGGATGGGATGGGATGGGATGGGATGGGATGGGATGGGATGGGATGCTCACTGTCACCACTCCTGCCCACCCTTGCCCTCCCCAGCCCCACTCACCTCACCAGCTCCTCGTTGTAGAGCGACCGTGGGGACTCCCTGCCCAGGATGTAGACCTGGCCCTTGAAGACCGACAGGCGCACGGTGCCCACCACGGGCTCCTGCGAGCGCCCGATGCACTCCCGCAGGAACTCGCACTCAGGGCTGTGCCAGAAGCCTGAGGACAGGAGATGGATCAGCAAAGGGCTTGGGGAAACCCAATGGGGCCTGGGACCCCAGGTTGCACCCCAGGCTAAGTCTTACAAGGCAGATCCTGGGTAATTCCCACGGGAAGGGATGAAATCGCAGGACTGGGTGAGGAAATGAGATGCCGGGACACACAGGTTGAGCCACGAGGGATGGAGACCTCAGGTGTTTCCCTTCTCCCCGGTGGCCCTCAGGATGGGAGAAGAGGATGGAACAAACTAGAACTAGGCCACGGGGCCATCCTTATTCCAGCTCTGCTGGGCAGGGGTCATCATGCAAATGAAGAGATTTTTTAAGTAGGTATGAAATGGCCACTCAAAACTCACCATGTGGGAAGGCCAGGTGGAGACAGACAGATGGACACAGAAATGGGGGGGAACAGCTCCCAGTCCTCCAAGAAAGGGATGAGCCATTCTCCCCTGGGATGGGCAAAGTAGGAGTCTGCCCCAGAGGGCCAACCCCAGCCTGTGGATTGTGCCCAGGGGGATGCAGCCCCACAGGAATACTTCAGCCCTCAGCAATGGGGGTCCCAGTGGGGCAGTCACCCCAGCAGTTCCCATTCCCCATCCCAGAGGGGTGCAGAGCAGTGCTCCCCCCAGCTCACACAGCCTGGGCTGTGCTTTGGGGCACAGGTGTTTCGGCAGCCCCAGGTGGGCTCTCCACCTTCCCATCCCCCCCAAAGCCAGCGAGGCTCAGTTGTCCCTGCTGCCACTCGTGGGAAAGTTTGACTTGTCCCCACTGTGGTCCCAGCACAAGGAGCTGGGGGGACACAGGGAAGCAGTGCTGGCACCCCAGAGAACTCTAACCCCAGCCAGCATGGCCCTGCCCTGGCTCCAATGGGGACAGCAACCTCTGGCAAGCCAAATGCCCTGAGCCAAAGCCCAGGCTGGGTGCTGGGGTGATGTGCAGTCACACCCCGACCCCCCAAAACACATCCTGGGGGAGTGACTGGGGCACTGCAGGTGCATGGAGGGGCCATGCCCTGCCTGCCACCCCCACGCCCCTCCTGTCCCTAAGCGGGGTTATCAGCCAGGGAGTCCTCGGAGACCCAGAATAAAGCCTGGGAGATGCAGAAGGAGATAGAGGTGGGGAAAGAAAGAGCCCATTCACCGCCCCCCAGTCATGCCCCAGTTTTATCTCTCCCATCTCACACCGGTGCCCTCTCACCTTTCCCTTCCCAGCTGGGCTCTGGGGCCGAAGCCATTAAAGAAACAAATAATTTCTTTTGTTGTTTGGCCTCACCAGCCCCCGAGCAGGGCCGTATCCTGCAGCCTTGTCCCCGGGGTCTGTGTGGTCCTGCTCCAAGGCACAGCACCATGGTCCCACAGCCCCTCACCACCAAACCCACCTCCCTGAACTGACCCCCTCAGCTGCTCCACCCTGGCATGGCCAGGGGAGTTTGGGGACCCCTTTCCCAAAATCAGCACCTCCATGCCAGTAGCAACCCTGGCTCCAGGCAAATACACTCCTTTTTTTGGTACCCACCCTCCAAGTACAACTCTTCAAATAGCAGGATTGATATAAAAATCCCTGTAAAAATAAACCCCAGATGCACTAAAATAATAACCAGCTGCTTAAATCCTGCCTCTGACAGCTCCAGGTGGGAGGAAGCATCCCCCCCTCCCGACCCCCCACTGCAGACACTGGAAGCGATCCCCCTTAATGACCTCCCCACCATCCTGCCCTAATCACGGCGCAGGCAGGGGGACAATGGCATTTCCGCACCTGGAAAGGACGGGAACTGGCTTCAAAGCCACCCCTCCACAATGGGATCAATAGGAACAGGGGGAAGATAAACACTAATTCTCCTAAAAACAGGACTAGCTGCAATAATGAGGTGTTAAAGGAAGGTGAGCTTGAAAGCCTGGCCTCTGGGGACCCACGGGTGCTTATTGCACCCTGCTGGGCTTGGATTTGGCTGGCAGGGAAGTCTAGGACCAAGCTGGGAATCCCTGGGGATTGGACATGTGGAGCCAGGGAAACATCAGCCTCTGCCTGGCAGATGTGGAGAGGGAGAATTTAAACTATGATTCCCTCCGAGTGGCTTTTTAACCTGGTGGCTGCACAACAAGTGAGTGGTTAGGAATAAACAAACAAACAGGTTTATGCCTGAACCACCGAAAAATAATAGTCAAAAGAAAGGCAGGCCAGGTCAAAACCTAATAAAAATGGCCAGAGGCAAGAGTGGCACTGGAGAATGAATGAGGGCAGGGGCTGTGATCCAAGAGGAAGGTGAAAAAGGTTTCCCAGCCCTAAAATGTGATTTAAACAGCAAAGGGGCTCAGGCATTAAATGCCAGTTCCTGAGAAAGATTGAAGAGCAAATGTCCTTGGAGGGGAAGGTGACAAGCACCGGCACCAGAAACCGCAGGGGACAAAAGCCTGGCCCAGTCCTGGTCTGCTGCTGCCCATGGCCTGAGCTCCCAGGATCAGGTTCTTTCCAGGCTATCATCCCATGGAAGACCCCACAGGAATCACCCCGGCCCTTGTGCTTAGAGACACCTGAAGTGATGGGAGGAGGAGGAGAAATCAGGGCCTGTAAATGACAAATGTTTGGCCATGGAGAATCTCCTGGGCCTGCAGGGGTGACAGCTCTGAGCCGAGCACCCAGCTGTGGGCAGTGGGGTTTTTGAGCCTGCTTAGGGTATTTTGGGCTAATCCTTCTTCCTCCAGCTTAGCACCAGACACTGGGTCGGGGTGGGTCCATGGAGCAGCCCCCAGGGCAGTGCTGGTTCTCCTGCTCCTGAGGCACAGGGGAAACGCTGAGCTGCGACCCCTCAAACTCATCCCAGGTCTGGGGCTGCGGCTGCTCCACAGCAGGAAGGACACAGGGCTTCACTGCTATCCTCCACTGCTGGGGTGAGCCACCATCCCCTCATTCCTCATGGCTCCCAGCCCTCTCCAGGCAGCGCTGTCCTGTCCCAGGAGCCCCAACCCGCAGTGCCCCTGTGTGGGCTGTGCACCACATAGCACAGCCAGGACCCTGCATCCCTCCAGAGTCCCCTGTGCCACGCTGCCAGGGCCCAGGGACAGCTCTCCGGCTTCAAATGCCATGGCAGGGGTTGAAGTTTAAAGTTTTGGGTGCCCCACATCCCAGTGTGCATGAGGCAAAGGCAGGGTGGAAGGGGTTGGAGGTGAGGGTTGGGGAAAGGTGACACGAGAAGGGGCAAAAGGATGAATTACATCCAAATGTGCTGGTTGGGATGGAGTGGTGGCACTGGGCTGGGAGAGATGCCATGAGCAAACCCTAATGGAATATGGCATTGCCTCCCAAAGGCAGGCACGGAGCTCCCTGGGCAGGAAAGCAGGCACAATGTGGGGTTTTGCTCAGCCCAAACCCACCTTTCTCCCCAGGAGCAGCCTCAAAACCCACACTTCTATTTTACAACCAATGGGACCTGCAATTTCCAGCAGCAAGCAGGGAGGATGAGGAGGAAGGCTGGGAGGATGCTGCTGTGGCAGGACTGGACTGCACCTACCGTTGTACACCAGCTCTGAGAATTTCAAGGAGAGTCCCTGCTTGATTTTCCTCACTTCCCGGTCCATGGTGAAGGCCTCGATATCTAAATGTGCATGGTATAGGATCGTTCCTGCTGGGGTCTCATAGATACCTAGCCATTTTTCCAGGCAGGGGGAAAAGCAGAAAAAGAGAGAGAAACGAATGAGACCAAAACTGTCAGCAAATGACAAAAAATAATGACTTGGCTGACAGAAGGAGCTGTGGTCGAGCACATTCAGTCTCAGCTCGCTGTAAAATGCATCTGTCATTATATTCATGCTGGGGCCGAGACAGTCCACTCCGCACCTTGCGGAGAAAATTTCTAGATTCCCCTCTTTGAAGAGGCACTCTGACGAGGCTAAATGACAGGGTTTGGGAACCGATCCCCCCACCCATCCGTGCCCAACGGTCTGCAGCTGAAAACCTGTAATTAGCAGAACGAGCGGGGCACAGGCATGGGGAGCGCAGGGCCTGCAGAGCCCTCCTCTCCTCCGCTGGGAGGCAATGAGGCTACCCAGGGGCTGGGAGGGCAACTCCTTCGGGGTTGGCAGGGCCCCCCCAGTCCCTTCCTGCTGCCCCTCCATTGCACAAGGCCCGGGGATGGAGGATGCTTAATTATTTTGGCAAGCTGCTCCTTTGTTCTAGCTGTTCAAGGCTTGTTTTGTGCATGGTGTGGTTACTTGGTGTTTAAATACGAGTATGGCTGTGTGGTTCTCCCATCCACGGTGGATGCAGGTGGAAATATTGTGGGGAAATGCTGAGCTGGTCTGGCAGTGAATAGGTGATGGGAAAGGCTGTGAGCTGCCCACGGCCAGGGCTGCTCCACCAGCTTGTCTCTATCCCCTGCCTGCCTGCAGGGATGGTCCCTTTCCAATGCTGGCATCTGCTGTGCTGCAGTCGTGGGAATGGCAAAGGGCACAAAGCAACCCTGTAGGAAATTGTCTCCACTGAAGGGGATGTGTCCCCAGCCAGCCCAAGAGAGGCTGAGGGGAGCCCACAGGGCTCAGAACTTCCCCAGGCTCTGCTCTCAGTGCCCTGGGGAGTGGCACAGGCTCAGCATGTCCTGTGCCAGTGTGGCCACAGTACCACAGACACAACAGGAGCCACAGGCACAGCAGCCCAAGGCTCTTCCATCAGACCTCATCCCAAGCACTGCCCACGATTTCAGCATCCTAGAGGCACAGACCACAGTCCGACTGTCCCAAAGGAGAGCCAACCCCTCCTCTCCAGCCACCCCAGTCCCTGGGGCAGCTCAGGTGTTCATCAAACACCCATTCCCTCGGGGTGTGGGAGCAGACAGCCAAGTTAACACCAAACCCCAGTTGTCCCCATGGGCACAGCAGTGACACAGGGCACAGGGAGCTGCTCTGCATCCCCTCCGGCCCCTGACTGTGGAGCTGAGCCCACAACTAACACAATTATTATAATTACAATTAATATAATGAATGTTCCCTCTCCTTCCCCTTAGGAGATGTTAAAGCCAGTTTGGGATGAAGGTTTGGGTACATGCCTTGACCCCCACCTCCTGCTCATTTTGGGGGTGCTGGGAGACAGGACCAGAGCGTGTCAGCTGGGGCAGAGGGGAGGGCAGCTGACAGCCACTCTCCAGCCTCGCCACTGCCGAGGAGACAAGAGACACCTTCAAAGTGACACTTGCACAATCTCCAAGTGTCTATTTTCCTCTCCCCATGTTTACAGGAAAAAGACAGAGGTGTCAGCACTGCAGCCCAACGATGCTTCAATCACCCCGTAATTACTGCTAAGGAAGGGGGGACCGGAGCAGGGGGGACATGGAGGGAGGCAGTGAAGGAGACAGCTGCTGCTACTTAAAATTTTCTAATTTGTAACCTCGGCTGTCACTTCACCTCCATCCGAGCAATTCTGCTGCGATGAGTGCCGGCTGTCACTCCACGGGACAGGGAGGGATGTGGTGCCTTCCCGAGAGGAAGGGCAGGGTGATGCTGTGCCCACGGGAAAATGCTGCCCAAATTTCTTCCCCTGGTCAGGGGCTGAGGCTGGGCTATGAGGTCGAGTTTGGCCTGGTATGCAGGGAAGGCGTTTTCCACTTTCCTCCTCCATCAGCTCAGCGCATCCAGAGGAGGAAAGGGAAAAAGGAGGAGAGAGCCAAGGGGAGGAAAAGCGCTCGGCTTTTGGCAGCGGCTATCCCCCTCCTTCCCTCTTCCTCCCCACTGATTTCATTTACTTCACTTGATTAGCCCCCCTTCGGAGTTAAAAAGATAATTTGATAATGAGGATGTGAAGGGGAGGGGGAGGTAGGGCCGTGCCCCTGCTGCAGCCGCAGCCCCCGGCCCAGCCGTGCCCCCCGAGCGGTGCCAGCGGCGCTCCCTGGCACCCTGTCATTAGCCACCCTCCTCCCACTAAAACAAAAACCGAGTTAATTGGGCTTAAAAGGCTGGTGCGAGTGCGTTCCCTGCGCCCCTCGCCCATTAGGCCTTAACGAAGGCCAATTAGGAGCTTAGTAAAAATCAATGCAAATGAATTTTTCCTCTTCTCTGACTTCCTGGGACTGGGAGATGAGGAAGAGGAGGCGCCTTCGCTGCCACCACCACCACCACAGGGAAGGCTCTGGCCATGCTGCTGCCTGTGCCTCAGTTTCCCCTGCAGAACCCCAAATCTGCAGGGCAACCACGTACTGCTGGGGTTTAAAGGATTGTCTCTTCCAAGATCCTGTGGGTCTCAGATTCAGTCAAAGAAAGAAATGGAGAGTTTCTAGCCAGGCAAAAAGCCTGGGAAAGAATGTAAATAATTCTTTATCTCTTTGTTTTTCACATTGTTTATAGTTAAGTTCTATCACTGTGCGTCAAGCACTCTGCACCAATGCTGTGGGTTGTTTTCACTTCAGAACCAATGGATTTGATCCTTGCGAAGCTCTGTATAAAAGAGCAGTGCATTTTGAATAAATCGGAGTTTTACTCTCACAGCCTTCCGAGTCAGTCTCTTCATTCCTGTCCTGCCTCAACAGCGACAAGCTCACATCTCCAGCACCACTGATCCTAAATTTGGGGTCCAAAATGCTCCAGGCAGTGGGGGGGTCACCCTGAGTTCCAAAGGCCTGGGAGGGAGCAGGTAACCACAGCACCCTCCTGTCCTGGCCTGCTCCCATCCCAGCTCTCCCTCTCTCCTGCAGCACATCCCATAGAGCAGATTTCTGGGGGGTTTCTCTTAATCCCAAAAAGCCAACCAGGGGCAGGATCCTGCTCAAAGCAAGGGGAGAGGCCACCCCAAGGTCTCATCCCCGCGGGGAGCCACCCCAAGGTCTCATCCCCGCAGTGCTGCCCCAGACCCCCCGGGCCTGCGGCATGGGAGCACGGCAGCAATCGCTCGGCGATGTCACGCAGGAGACAGATGTGACAGTTAAATGGGGTTTAGAGAAATTATTAAATGCTGGAAGGGTCACCAGAGCGCGTCAGCAGCTCTTAAAAAAATAAAATAGATTTTGACAAATTACTCAGCATCCTGCATGCAAATGCACAGGCTGGCGTGTGCAGGTTGGGGTTTGGTTTTTTCCTTCCTTTTTTCAGCTTTAATATGATTATTCAAACTCAGATCAAATGATTTGGGGTTTTGTTTCTTGCCCTGTGGTGGGAAGGAACACTGCAGGCTTAGTCTTACCAAAATATTTACTGTTGTCGTGCACAGAGGGCAAGTTTATAGAAAGGAAGCATCTAATAAAGTATTAACGAGATTCAAAACAAAAGAGCTGGAGTTGGGATATGATGCTGAGCCACCTCCTACTTAGTTTTGCACAGGGCAGCTTGCTGCCTCCAGAGGTTTCCAATGAAATTGATCACAATGGAATATCAATACTAGGAGACATGGACTCAAAAATACGTGGATAAATCAAACATTTGCTTTAAAAAAAAACCAAGCAACAAAACAAAACAGTAATTTGCATCAGCTTCCTATGGTTCGTACAGGTATTGGAGAGTCTGGCACTGTCCAGGACTTTCCATGAGCATATCCCCACACAAGCCCAGAGGCTGGTGTGTTTGCTGTGGGGACAGGTCTCACCTGGAGGCACTGGGACCCCCGGGCTGGTGCCTGTTGCTATCATGCTGGCATGGTAGTGTGGAGGAAGTGTTTTAGAAAGGCCTTGGGAATGGGAAACTGAGGAAAAGATACATTTCTGTATGCCCCATTGTTTTGGGAAAGTTTAGCTTCAGCATTTCTCTGTGAACCTCCTTCTCCCCACCCCTGAGCAGTTCCCATTGGACCTGACCCCTGGGGTGGTTCTGATGTGCCCAGGCTGGACACTGTCTCTATTGTTTAGACCTTATCTCTTAATTTTGCTGTATAAAACTGTATCTGGGCAGTAGCCCAGCATCTTTGGTCCCTGCAACCATTCAGGCAATACAATCTCTCTGGACTGCACACAATTGACCTCTCTTCGTCTCTTTATCTCGATCCCTTGCGGCGACCGAGGCACGTTGCCACCTCTCGGACTGTGCCAACCCAGACGCTGCCTGGTAAGGCCAGGGCAGCAGAACCGTGGCAAAACCCCAGTCCCCAGAGGGGACAGCTAGCCAGAGGGGTCCTGGGGGGCCAGGGAGGGACGGGGGACAGCCACAAGTGACCCCTGAGAGCCACAAGTGGCGCCCAATGTGGGGCTCGAACCCACGACCCCGAGATTGAGCCTGGCACTGTCCAGGACTTTCCATGAGCGTATCCCCACACAAGCCCAGAGGCTGCTGTGTTTGCCGTGGGGACAGGTCTCACCTGGAGGCACTGGGACCCCCGGGCTGGCGCCAGCAGTGGCAGCTGCTGTATTAGAGAGTGACAAGGAGTCCCTGTCACGGGGACATCTCTGCCAAAAGCTGATGGGGATTTAAAGGCTGAGGGCTGCTGGTGTGACCTGAACCAAAGCACCCCAGGATTACTGAGCACCCACCATGGTTTTCCCATTTTTTCTGTCTTTTCAGGGCAGGCTCACCTCTGGACTTCATCCCAATGAAGCGGTTCTCCACGATGTCGATGCGCCCAACCCCGTGCTTGCCCCTGTGAGGAGAAGGGAGGTTGCAGCAGTCCCAGCCCCACAGTGGGACACAGGTGGGTCAGAGGGGTGGACAATGGGGAAAAACCCCAAATGACAGCAAGCCAGCCTCTGGGCAGCACTGCTGACCATCAGCAGAGACCCTAGATAAGGCAGGTGACAAGGAAATGAATTTTTCTCCCCACCAGTCTCTCACTTGTCACTGGGGCCACCAGTACTGCAGGCAGCCGTGGCACTTAGGCCACTGGAAAAGAAACTGGGCAAGGAGATGGGACATGGCATAGCTGTATTCCCAAAAGCACTTTTAAAACCACTTATTAACCATTTAAAAAGTGAACAAAGTGGAAAAGTTCATTCCCATCACTACCAGGAGAATAAAGGCACAGAGACTGGGTGGCACTTAGGAGGAGTGGGTGTCCTCATGGGTGCTGCTGTATTTTTAGGAAGACTCCTGAGGATGGTTCTCAGCCAGCAGCAGCAGAAATCAGGCATGGGGTGGCAAATGGAAAGAAAACACCAAAGGAGCTGCTGCTGTGGAGACAGGAATAGAAAAGGGCAATGAACCTGGCCAGCAGGTCTCCATGCCCCAAAAAAGTCAACTCTCCACACAAAAATGACACTGAGCCCTCTCAGGGAGACAGGGCAAGGCAAGAAGTGGGAGCAGAGGGTCCAGGATTGAGCTGGGACAAGAAGTAAAGGGTGCTCTGCAGTGGGTAGAGCAGCTGGGCACAGAGAGAGCCCAGTGAACGTTCAGAGAACTTTTTAATCCTCCTCACACCCAGTGAGGAAAGCCCTGAGGCATTTCTACACTTGTGCTCCTGGCCTTGGTGCCCAGCTCTGCTTGCTGGCATTTATGGCACAACTGGCACCATCCCAGGACGTGTCTGCTGTGAGCATCCTGGGGACGCTGGGTACCCTGGGGACGCTGCCCTTGTCCCCGCTGCCAGCCGGACAGGGTGGCACTCACGCGATGTCGTTTAGGTACACAAAGAGCTCCAGGGCTGAGGAACGAGTGGCTCCATCCCCAGTGTTGGTGACTTTCACTGGGACACCTGCAGAGGCGGGGAGAGAGGATGGGCAGGATCAGCCAGTGTCAGGATCCCCCCGGAACATCATCCCGTGGGCGTTAAATAGATGTGACAGATATGAACTCTAAATAACTTCTTAAAAAGGCATATCCAAGCTGGTGCGAGGGGGAGGCGAGGGGAGGGGGACCCACCTCGGGAGAGGAGCGAAATAAATAAATAAAAAAGGCCATAAAAACGTCACCCCCCCTTTTCCTCTCTCTCCTCCCTCTCTTTTTTTTTAGGGCCTGTGAAATTGCAACCAGGCCCTTAACTAATTGAATTTCACGCTCCGCAATTGTCTTACAGCGCAGCACCTTCTGTCCCACCAGCCCTTGCTGGGGAGGGGGGGACAGAGTGACAAATGCGTGTCCCCCCTCGCCAGCATGGGGGGTGTCTGTGGGGGACCCCCACACCGGGGCACGGCTGCTCGCACACGCACACACACGCACCCCGCGGCGGGGTGCTCCCCGCCATGAATTAATTATTGCACCTTTTCTTTTTTTTCCCACCCCCTTAATTTTTTTTTTTTTTTTTTTTTTTTTTTAAGGGCAGCGGGCAGGAGCAAAGCAGAGCGGGGTGGTGGTGGTGGTGGTGGAGGGTGAAGGGGGGGGGATGCTGAATAGAAAGAGGCATTTTTCTTTAGCGGTGTGAAATGAGCAATAAATGTATTAGGAAGCTGACAAGGGGGCTGCGGAGCCCACAAAGAAAAGCGGTGCGGAGTTGGAGGCTAATCCCCCCTCCATCTGCCCTCCTCATTACCATTTAACGCACTATCAGTTGCCAATCAGCCTCAAAGCCTCCCTTTCTAGTCTTTATTATATAGGCGCCCGCGAGAGCCCTGTCTAGTGACGGGGGCTGTCAGCTCCCCCCCACTGCCCCCCCCTTAAACCCTCTCTTTTCCAGGGGTTTATAAACTCAGTTGTAAATTGCTATTAAATGTAAACTCGCGGCAATAATGAACCTTAAGCTGCTTCTCGGCGTGGGCCCCCCCACCCCGCGCCCTCCCCTCGCCCCGGCTCTTTCTCTCCGCATCCTCCGCCGGGATATTGGCCGGGGTCCGCTCAGCGAAGAGCCGACGTTGTCGGGGCTGTTGTTGCCGAAAGCTGCTTAGCCTTTGAAATAGTTAATAATTAGATTAAAACTTCAAATAAATTAACTAGGGGCTGAATGGGCTGCCGGGAGGGGGGCTGCTCCTGCCAGGGGGATCATTATAATGGAGCAGGGAGGCTGGCGGTGGGGAGGGGGTGTCCCCTCCCAGCAGGGTCTCCCCCCAGCCTGTGCTGGGCTCAACACTGCTGCCAGGACGGATGGTGGCACGGGGATGGCTGTGGCTGGCACAGGTGGAGATGCTGCCCAGTGTCCCCTGCTCAGTGCTGGCTCTGGGGCTGGGCCTTGCTGTGTGTCCCCAGGGATGCCACGGAGCATCCCTGTGTCCTTCATGAGAGCATCCCCAGCCAAACCCTGCTGAGCGGCTCCCCAGCTGCTACCTTGGCCAGCATCTCCTGCATCCCCCAGAGCCACCTGCAGGAGGGGGAACTCTGTGCCCACTGCACCTTGATGGCAGGTGAGGGAGCTCAGGCAACTTTCCACTCCCTGAAAGCCCCCGAGATCTAAGCAGAGCCTCTGCACACCTCAGAGAGCCATGGTGTGCTCTGAGCACCATCCTCAGCCCCAGTGGCACAAGTCAGGGCCCACCCTTCTGCCCCCGCCCTGGGGGTGCTCCCAGCTGCCAGAAAAGTCCAGTCCTGGCTGGGAAGTGGTGCTCGTGTGGGGGGCCCAGGGCCACTGGCCTGGCAGCAAGGAGGCTCTTACCCCGCTCAAACTGGATCTCCAGCACATCGGGGGTGTCGGGAGAGTTGGCTGGGTCACAGGTCTTGGTGTAGAGCCCGGGAGGAGCCTGGTTCTGCAGGGAGAGGGAGAGAAGAGGGGCACTCAGTGGCATTGCCATGGCCAACACTGCTGGCAGCCACACCCCTGGAGTGCATCCCCCATCCCAAAGCACATCCCCCTCCCAGGGGTGCATCCCAAAAGCACATCCCCCTCTCTGGGGTGCATCCCAAAAGCACATCCCCCTCTCTGGGGTGCATCCCCCATCCCAAATCACATTCCCCTCCCAGGGATGCATTCCTCATCCCAAAGCACATCCCCTTCCCAGGGGTGCATCCCCCATCCCAAAGCACATCCCCCTCCCAGGGGTGCATCCCAAATCACATCTCCCTCCCAGAGGTGCATCCCCCATCCCAAATCACATCCCCCTCCCAGGGGTGCATCCCAAATCACATCTCCCTCCCAGGGGTCCATCCCCCATCCCAAAAGCACATCCCCCTCCCAGGGGTGCATCCCCCATCCCAAAGCGCAGGACCAACACGGCACAAACACCGGCGCTTACCGGGGGCCCCGGGAACAAAGGGGTTGGCAGAATCAGCCAATTTTTCCCCTCAACTTGATCTCATCTTTCCCTCCAACGCCCCCCCAGCTGGAGGCGGGATGGCTGAGGAGCAGCAAGTCAGGCAGGGAAAAGCGGGACGCTGGCAGCGAGCGGCGGGGCGGGCGGGCGCCCGCACGTCCCCGCACCGCGGCCGGGCTTATTCGGCGCTGACCGAAAAAACTAATGAGGAAACCTGACCCCAGCAGGTGCTCCCGGCACACCGGCTCTTTCATGGTGTCCCCGGGGTTAATACACACGGGGGAAAATAGAGCAGCAAAGCAAAAACCCATTTCAGAGCACATCAACCTTTATGTATATTTTTTTTTTTCCCTGAGATTTATAGGGAAGAGGCATCTTATCTCCATCAGAGCCGGGCCAGCAGAGGCTCGGGTGCCGATGGTGAATTGCTGCAATTGAAGTGCGTGCCAGAAGAAGCGGGAGGGGCGGGAAATGTAATATAAAAAAGCTTTCCGTCCCGGAGAACAAATGCTTTGCAATTTCACATGGCCCCTCAGCACTCACCCATGATGCGACTGCACAGGCTGACCCCAAAATACTTTCAGGTCTGTGTTTGTAAACTCCTGCCTCCAGAGGGACTCCCCACCCAGCCACAGCTCCGGGAGCTGGAGGGGGAATGGAGGCACGGAGCACCCAGGGCACTGCAGCACCATGGAGAGTCAGGCAGCTTTTTCAGAGGTGGCAAACTGGTATTTCCCCACCAAACCCAGCTGGAGCTCCGGGCATCCCTGGCTAGGGGGCTCTGCCTGCACCCAACCACCCAATGCCTGGCCCACGCTCTCCCCGTTGCTCTTTTCCTTTTGTAAGCACAGTTCTTCTGTTCACTTAATCAAATCATGGAATAGTCTGGGATGACCTTTAAATGTCTCTTTTCCTCCCTTCTTTTGCATTCCAGCAAGGAAAAAAAAAAAAGATAAGGTATAAAGCAAGTTAGGAAAAAAAAGCCCCATAATAATCCAACCAAAAGTGACCGCTTTAAAAAAATTTAAGCTTTTTAAATGGAAAAGTAATTCCTCTACAGAAGAAGTTTTCATCTAATTTTTTTCCAGACAGGCAACAAGAATTTTAGTGAAAACTTCCATTTATTTTTGTCCAAATATATTTATATTTGCTGAACCACTGCCAGCACCTGAGGGAACCCCACACAGCTGCAAGCACCCCATCCCACCCTCCACACTGGGGAGGGACCCCTGCCTCACCCCAAACCTCGGGGTGCACATCCTAACACCAGCCACAGCCAAATCCTGGGAATACAGACACAGCTACCCAAACACTCACTGCAGCAAACCCCTCCTCAGTTCCCACTTAATGTCATTTTTGTCCCTTTCCCTCGTTTTAAGGGACAGGCATTGGCAGGCAGGCGCATCTCCCCCGTGCCCCCACGCACAGATTACACGGGCTGTGGATTTCAATTTTACATCGTCTGGCCTTTCCTAGCCCTGATCACACTTATTAACTAGATGAACCTGTGAGAGATGATGAAAAACTTGGAGTTCAAAAGGAAAAGGTGCAGGGGGGTGGGAGAAAAAATACCGGAAAGTATTAAAAACTCTTTACTAAACATTGGAAGTCAAAGTCAGGTAGTTTCCAATTTTCCGAGCCAACTATGAAAACCCCTATTAAATAAAATAACTAAATAGAAATAAAAAGTGGCATTTGGCTTGCATTCCATCATTACGGTGTGAGTCTGTCCTCTTTTTATTCTCTCTCCTAAAAGCACAGTTCAAATGACAAATAGTTTGTTGCAGTGTATCAATGCCTTCTATTTATCCCTCCCCGCAGGGGGGCTAGTCCTGCAATGTCATCTTTAAAGGGAAGAGAGGGAAAAAAAAGGAGAGGGGGGAGAAGGGGAAAAAAGGGAAGAGTGTGTGGAAAGTGAGAGAGGGAGGGGGGAAGAAAGAAGCAAGAAAAACGGGGCAAGAAGAGAAGAAATTGGAAGCAAATGGTCCATGAAGTAAACCATGATGCAGAGCTATCGATGCCGCAAATGGTTTATTCATCCGGCTGATATTGTTGTGCCCGGGACTGAATGAACTCTTTCAGAGTGCCATATGAAGTTAAAGCAAGTAAATTTCTATCTTTCTCCACATTAGCTGCCTCATTGCCCTTCAATCGGGCCTCACAGAGGCAGAAAATAGCTCAACCATCTGCTTTCAAATCCCTGCGTTTGGCAGGTCCCGGGGCTTTGGGGAGGGGAGCCCGCCGTGCCTGGCACCCCGGATCTTGCCACGGCCACCTTGTGCCCGGCACGGCTTCCTGGGCAGGGACGGGGACAGCGTGGACGGGGACAGCGGGGACGGGGACAGCGGGGACGGGGACAGCGGGGACGCCGCGCTCCGGGAAGCCACCTCCCAGCGCTGTCACAGGGTGAGGTGCCCGAGCAGAGGATGCTCGGGGATGGGGTCAGGGCACTGCCCAGCCCCGTTTGGGAAGGGAACGGCCTTGGCAGAGCCAGGGGAGTGCGGGAGGAGAGGAGAGGCGCCGGCTGGGTCAGTCCCGGGCCACCTTCAGCTAAAGCCGTGAACAGCCATCCCAGTGCCACCCGCTCTCCGTGAGGACACCCCACGGGAACCTGGCGAAGCCTGACCCCCAGACACCCCTCTGGAGGGCACCAGAGGAGGAGCGGGACCCCCTCTCCACCTTCCCCTTCCTCCCTCCGGGCCGCAGGCACGCGTCAGCCCCGCTGCGGGAGCCGGCTGCGGGCACGGAGCTGCGGCGGCCCCGCTCCCTCTGCGCCTGCCTTCCCCTCCTCTCGCCGGGCTGTCTAATTAGCGCTGATGGATAGTTTAAATAGATAGTTTAAATAGCTAGTTTAAATAGCGGCCGGGCGCGGTGACCCGCTGGAGCGTGAACGGCGCCGGCAGGACCGCGGGCTCGGCTCGGAGTGGCCGGAGATGTGGCGCTGTCACCAAGCCCCTGTTGGTAGCCAGAGCTGGTGGCCCCATGGGTGCCCAACACCACCCATCCAAAGGGAGGTTCTACCCCACACCCCCATGGGGAGCGGGCTGGCACAGCGAGCTGCGGGTGCAGGCAGGGGACGCCGAAACTTTGCCATCCGCCACCAGCTCTGACTCTCACCGGCACCGCGTGTGTCTAATTGCTCCTTTAGCGCTGCCCCGCGACACTGTCCCCTCCGCTGTCACCCTGAACTGTCCCTTCCCCTGCTCAGGCTGGCGGCAATGTGCCGGGGCGGCGGCGGAGCCTCCCCCCACACACACGGACGGCCCCGCCGTGAAATTTCCAATTAGGCTGCAAACACACGAGACGCCCCCGGCCCCGTGGCCGCCGTGCTGGCTGGCAGGGCGGCCGTGATCGATTACCTTGGGGTTCTCCAGGATCCCGGCTTCGTAGCTGCAACAGGCAGGGGAGGAGAGAGAAGTCGCTGCAGCACCTGTAACTTGTAACCCCAAAACCCACCCTATGGGATGAGACCCCCTCTGCTCCCACCCACCCCATGAGGATGGGCATTATGAACACGTCAGGGATTTCCAGAGCATTTTAGCAGCAGCTCTGAAAGGAGAGCCGGGCTCAGGAGAGTCCGGGAGACGAATGTGGACAACCAGATAGAAAGGGAGGGTGGAGGATTTGGGGTCACCCGTGGTTAGCATGTGGTGGGGCAGCCTGGGATGTGCAAAGGGCTGTTCTGGACATGAAGGTTGGAGGGGATTGGGGCTCCAGATCGCAGGTCTTCACCTCATAGGAGCTCCCCACCTGCCCAGCTCCTCACCTGATGTGCATTAGGTTCTCATCCATGCTCCAGGGTGTCTGGGGTGTCACAGGCACTGGGATCCCATGTTTCTGCCACAAAAGGGAGAGTGGGGGTAAGACAGCCTGTTGGGGAAGCCAAGCCTCATCCATGCTGGTTCCCAGCAGGATCAGCCCCAAAAGCACAAAGGCACAACCCATGGCCACCGGCAGGGCAGCACAGCGAGGTGGACTCCCATGTCTCTGAGCAACATCAGCTCCCACCACAAAGGCCACCTCAGCAGGGACATCAGGGACACAGTGTGGCTGGGCTGGAGGAGAATGGCCATCCCAGCCCTGCCACAGGCTGGGAAGGAGTTCCAGAGCAGCCTGTGAACCCCAGAGGTGGGGACACCAGCACAGATGTTGTCTGCCTTTCCTAGCTCTGGGGCCAGGGTGGTGCAATGCTCTCAGGTGGGATTGTTGGGATGTTCTTTGCAGGACCAGGAGCTGAACTCAATGACCCTGTGGGTCCCTTCCAATTAAAAATGTTCCATGATTCTATGATTCCCCCCATCCAGGCTTCTCAGCAAGGGGAGGTGACACAGGGATCTGAGTCCCCAGACCCACAGGATGCTCCAGACCCTAAAGAGAACAAATGCTCCATCATGAGGGGACAGCAGCACATCCTCACAGCCTCGTGCAAACACATGGTGAAGCAGACACACCCCAAGCAGGCTCAGTGTCCCTCTGAGCCCGGGCACCTCGAGCACACCGTGCCCAGGGACGTGTGGCCCCACAGCAGCTGCCAGCCCAGCACGACTGCAGCACCGAGCCTGGCTCCCTAACGAGGTCACCAGCGTGCCATTTATCCCCTGACATTTCAATGGGGGAAATTGCCTGTGAAAACGAGGTGAATACATGGGGGAATTAGCAGGAGAGGTGACAGCAGCAGGCTGACAACTGGAGCCAGTGGGGACGTCACCCACGCTGCTGGGACACCGAGCCACAGTGTGGCTGTGGGATGGCCATGGCAAGAAAAGGATGGGGACAGTGGCTCCCACTGAGCCTTGATGTGTCTGTACAGCCTGTGCACTGCTGGGCAGCTCTGGCATTTCAGTGTCACCACAGCAGGGACATCAGTCAGGGCTCAGCTGGGGACAGAGGAGCAAAGGCTGAGTGGACACTTCTCGTTTGCCAGGAACAGGGGAGGGAAATGCTTGTGGTTGTTGCACCACAGCCCTCAAACCATCACCTGAGGTGGGAACAAGGTTCTGAGATCTCCTAATGCTGCAGAGGGACTGACTCACAGCCCTGCTCCTGGGGGGACACGGCCTCAGGCTCGTGGGTTCTGATTTCCTGGTTCCCCACAATAATTCCAGCATAGGGCCTGCTGAGACCCCCCATTATCCAATCTAGACCTCCTCTGGCATAACTTTAGGCCATTTCCTCTTGCCCTATCTTGTATTTGTGAGAAGAGACCCACCACTGGCACACCCATCTCACCTGGAGTGTACAAATCCATCTTTCAGACCTGAATGACCAGTGACCTCGCTTGTGCCCTCAGCCAGCCCTCTCCTGCCTCTGCCTCCTCCTGGCAGCTGGGCAAGCCAGTCCTCCCCAGCCCATCCTCACCCCATTCCAAAGAGGATCCTCCAAGTCCAGACCAAATATCTACAGAGCCTGGGCAGCCTTTGCAGGAGCCCAAGAGGGATTTTGTTCCCAGCCTCACCTGGCTCTGCCTGTGGCAGCATCCAGGAGGGTTTGGCCATTCTCATTCAGGTGTGTGGAATGAAGCAGCCCCTGGCACAGATGTGCTGCCAGAGCAAGGCTGAACTCAGCCCCTGGGCAGCAAATCCATGGAAAGAGCTGTGCCACAGTGAAACAGAGCCTCACTTTCCCTGGCACCAATGGAGCCCCAAACATCATCATTTTCCAATTCCCCCAGCACCAAGGTGAGCACACATGTGTGCTCAAAGGACCTGGCCATGCATCTCCCTCTCCTCAGGATGAAAAAGAAGGGAAACCACCTTTTTTTTTTTGTAACAGATAACCAAAGACTGAAAAGTACTTAAACCCTCACCCCACAACCTTTTGCTCTTGGAATGGGGCCCCAAACCATTTCATTCCCCTTTTCCCCCTCCACTTCCAACCAAACAAAACAATCCCCACAACCAAACAAAACCCCCAAACCCAAAACACATGTTCCATTTTCCATATAATAAAACCGTGGTGCTCTTAATAACTCCCCTATTTGACAATTTGTTTGGCAACATATGGAAAGCTCTTGTAAACTCTCCCCTTCATAATACAACGGCAGATGGCAAACACAATCCTCAACACGCCGCTCTCTCCTGGCGGCCCTAATGGGCTCGGAGGGCTCCTCACCCCACGCCACATCCCTCCAGCTCCACACCTCGCCTTCCCACAGATTGCCCAGGCAGCTTCGGTGGCAGCTATTTAAAAACTGAAGCAATTTTCTGGTTTATGCACAGAGCTGCACTTTTCCCTTTTGATTGATTGAGCCGAGTTGTCAAGCATTTCCATGAAGTCGCTGAGAAAGAAAGGTACCCTGGTGGGCACATAAAAACCTGATGCAAAACTTCTAATATGTTTTATTGTAACTTGTACTTCAAAAAGGAAGGGACAACAAAGGTGAATGTATTTGCTTTGTCTGTTACACAAGTCAGTGAGCTGGGACCTGTTTCTTTGGAAAGCAGGTTACAACTAATAGCCAGGTAATTATGGGGCTTTTAGAAAGGAAGGAGGAAGAAAAAAATAGAGGAAAGGGGGGTGGGGGGACTCTGACCAGGAAGCTCCTAAGTGGTGCTGCAGGGATGTTGTGCAGGGTGTGCTGCTGGCACCTGCCAGGTCATGGTAAGCATCCTCTGGAGCATCCCATGGTCACTCCAAGAATCCCACGGCTACCCTGAGCTTTCATAACCACTCTGAGCACATCTGCTGCCCTGGGCATCTTGTGGCTACCTCACAGCATCTCCTACCTTGGCATAATCCATCAGCTCAGGGCGTCCAGGAAAGCGCTGGTAAAACTCGGGCAGCCTCCACGGCGCGACAACCTGGCAGGAGAGCAGGAGCATGAGATGAGCAGCCCCCTGCCCTCTCGTAGCCCCCGACCCCCCTCTGCCCCTGGGAGCCAAGACCCACAGGGTGCTGGTCCCCCAGCTGAAATTTAATCTCCCAGCACAAGGTGGGAGTAAACCAAAGCCTGACCCTAACCAGGCACTGGATGCAAAGGGAAACAGGCAGCATCGATTATCCAGCAGCTGCCTTGATACTGTTTCCTCTGTGGCCTCGTGGTGTTTGGGGTAAAAATAGGTCAATTAAGGATCATTACAGCCCCCTGAAATGCCAAAACGTCGCTGCGTGCAGCTGGTGGCTTGTTAAAGTGAGGCAGGGCCGTTTGCATGGGTGTTAAAACAGAATTCCCACCAGCTGCAGAGGGGCTGGGAGCCCGGCAGTGGGGAGGCAGGGTATTTGGGTTTTGGGTGCCTTACCTTGATCTTGGGACACAGGGCATAGCAGCTGAGCTCAAACCGAACCTGGTCATTGCCCTGGAACAGGAAAAGGGAGGTGCTGAGGGGTCACCCCAGCCAAACCAGGAGTGACAACACACTCTCAGCTTCTGAAGAGCTGCTTGGCTCCACTCCCAGCTCCCCTGGTGGTGTTGGAACCTTGGGCACAGAGGGCAAGGATCCTCTGCCCCATGGGATCATTCCTGGTCCATCTCCACGGCTGGTTTGAACCCCAAGCCACCTTTCCTGTAGCTCCTGATAGCTGTGTGTTCAAACCAGATTCGGGCATTTTTTCTCCCAAAGATCTCAAAGGACAAAGAAGGAAGAGGGCAAGGTGGGGGTAAGACCACAGTGAGCAGCGGGATGCAGCAGCTCATAACTAAATAGCTCAGAACCTCACTTTACCTTAATTGGCCCTTGCTGATTAGATCCCACTAATGAGTCCAGGTAACTGGGAAGGGCAAGGAGCAGTAGGAAGGCTGGGAATTACGAGCACTTCCGAGGGAATAGCACTCACTGAAACCTATTTTCCACCCTCAGCAAGGGGTGTAAGGACCCCCAGCTCCCTGCCATGGGCCTGGAGGATACATTTACCCCGGGCTGGGCATTCCCAGAGGACTATTACACACAGGCAAGTCCATCCAGCCGAGCTCCCCTTTCCCTCACGGCCCAGAGCTCTGTCCATCTGCTCGGCAGCGGGGACACCCCAGATGGTCCCATTTAAAGCTCCGCAGCCGGGTCGAGTTACCGGCAGTCAGTCCCTGCCTGTGCCCGCGGCTTAATGGCTTGGGGAGTGCAGTCACCGAGGGTGCTGCTGCCAGCAGGGATGGCTGATGGCACCTGGGAGCAGAGGGGACAGCATGGCACTGAGGGTGTGTCACTCCAGGGCGCCTTTGAGCAGGAGCTTTCAAGGAAACCTTGCTGGGGATGGATAAGATGGGACAGAAAGGGGTGCAGGGACCCAGCAGGAGAGAGAGTAATTCTGGTTATTTAACCCCCCAGTTTCCCCTCTGCCCCATCTCCTGGGTGCTGGCAAGTTCCTCGGCAGTCTCCTGGCTGCGTTTAACATCCCCTTTCTAGCAGAGTCTAGGGACCCCCAAACCCACTGCGATCCCCCCAGGGAGTCACCTCACCTTAGCCCAAGGCACGGGAAGAGGAGAAGGAGGCACCCGGCAGGTCCTGGTTCACCCACTGAGCCCTCACCTGCCCCAGGTGTCCCCGCCCCGGGCGGGGCAGCGGCCGGAGGGGGCCCACGGTCACATCTCGCAGGTCCCACGCTCCCCGAGGGGGATTCCCCCTGTCCGGGAAGGGGCTGGCTCCGAGCATCCCTTTTCCACGGTCTCTGGCTGCCTCTA
This sequence comes from Lonchura striata, assembly GCF_050655825.1. Lineage (NCBI taxonomy): Eukaryota > Metazoa > Chordata > Aves > Passeriformes > Estrildidae > Lonchura > Lonchura striata. The sequence goes on along the minus strand of NC_140719.1, from coordinate 7,303,971 downwards.
GCGGCAAAGTGTCCTCCCTGCGGCCAGCGGGGACGGGGACAGCCGGGATAGGGACAGGAATGGGGACAGCGGCCGGGAGAGCCGGGAATGGGGACAGGAACAGGGATAGATTCTGGGACAGTCGCACCTATTCCAGGACGCCCCTAACCTCGCCGGGTTGTGCTGGTTCAGTCTCAGCCGGCTCCTGGCCCGGGAAGCCTCAGCATTTTGAAATTGCTGCCAGACACGGAGTGCTCAGCTGTGACTCCAGCCTTCCCGACAGCCAGACGGAACCGAAATTGGGCACAGAAATCCCAGAAGCGAGGAAGGAAGTGTCGAAACACGGCTGAGTTTTGCACAGTCCCCACAAAACACCCACGCAGACTGACCAGCTCCCCCACGCCAGCACCTCGAGCCGTCCCTGCCCGGTGGCCGTGTCCCCCTCACCTTGCCCGTGGCCCCGTGGGCGACATGCTGGGCTCCCTCTTGCTGGGCGATGGCCACGAGCCCGCGGGCGATGCAGGGCCGTGCCAGGGCTGTGCCCAGCAGGTAGCGATCCTCGTAGAGCGCGTTGGCCTGGACTGCCGGCCAGATGAACTTCTCCACGAACTCCCGGCTGACGTCCTCGATGTAAACCTGCCAGCAGAGGGACTCTGATGGAAGGGCTGCTGCGGGGGAAACCCGCTCCTCTGGAGCTTTAGGAGCAGCGCAGCAAAAAGTCTCTTCGCCTCTCTTTTCCTTTATGTCACTAAAAGGATTTGGGGTAAAACCGCTGGAGGAGGGATTGCTCATTGGCACAATCCCCTCTCTGGGGTGTGTGAGACCCCAGGGTTCACCCCCGTGGTGGGGAACAAGGGGAGGGACGCTGTTACCTTCTTGGCCCCCAGTGCCAGAGCTTTCTTTCGTGCTGCCTCAAAATCTTCCTTCTGCCCAATGTTGGCCTGGAAAGCGGTGGAAAAAAGACTCGCTATGAAACTAGGCCACAAAACCCAGAGCAAGCCCAGTTTGGCACAGGGCATTGTGCATGGCTTGACAGAGTCCGTGGTGGCCGGGCTTGAGGACAGCCAGGATGGGCAGGAGGAGAGTTCCACCCCTTGCGGTGGATGTCTCAGGGCCATGCCCTGCTCTGCCAAGCCCCTTGGCTCTGCCCTGATTCCCTGCCTTCATTAGCAGAGGGTCATTAGCTGGCAGGGACAAGCTGTGCCACACAGGGCTGGCACTCAGCAGAACAGAAGTGAGCTGAGCCATGGTTAACCCGTGTGAGCAGGGTCACCACCACAGCACACACACAACAGGACCCCCACTGCTCACTCAAGCCCCCCCAGACCAATGGCCCAGCACCCCCAGTCCCCAGGGACAGGGTTCCTGTGACAGGGCTCAGTGCAGGGCTCACCAGGTAGGCGACGACGTCGTAGCCCTGCTCCTTCAGCCACACCAGGATGCAGGAGGTGTCGAGCCCCCCGCTGTAAGCCAGGACCACTGTGCCCTTGGAATGAGCCATGGTGCTGCCAAAGAAAAGGAAAAGGGGGTCATGAAGCCCCTGCCCTTACTGCAGTCAGCAGCCACAGCACCAGGAAACTGAAGCAAGAGCCCTCCCAGGCTGCAGGGAGCCAGGGCAGGGCTGGGGGCGAGAGGAAAAGCCACAGCCCTGTGACCACGGCCAGGTTGTGGCTCTCAGCCAGGGAGGACACCCTGCCTGTGCACCAACCTGTGCACCCTGAGGTGGCTGGACAACAGAGGAGCCCAGGGCAGCCACGAGGGTGGTTTTGCTCTTACCGTTTCTGCACGCTGGCAGCCCCAGCACAGCCTGCCCCACGCTCTGCACGTGCTCTGCAATGCTGGGGAGCCGGGCTCAGGCGCAGGCGCCCGGCCGTGGCAGAGGCACAGCTCAATCCTTGCTCTGGCACAACCCAGCACGTCCCAGCCCTCTGCAGAGCTGCCACAGGCTCAGCTCCCAGTGCCCATCAGGACAGCAACGGCTGGGGGGCTTGGCAGCATCCCCTAGAGCCCAGCCCAGCCCCGAGTCTAATTAATGCTTACGGGGCATTTGTTCTAATTGTGCTGCACAACTGTGTTTTCTGCCAGCACCAAACACCTGAGTGGGGATTCAGAACCCTTCACCCTCCAGCCAAGGATATCCAGGACTTCAGCCAAAACGGGAGGTGGTGAAGGACTCAGCAGCCTGGATCTCAGGTGTGGGCTGGGTGTCCCAGGCAGGAAGGGGCTCCAGACTGTCCCTGCAGTCCCCGGGCCAGGCTGTGAATCCCAGAGCCCCACGAAGAGTCGATGCCAGCTGACCCTTGGCCGGGGGAGGCGGGCACGGAGGCGGCCAAGCCCTGTCCTGAACAACTTTCACACTGCTGCTGCCAAGCCAGCACAATCCTGCTCCTGCAGGCCGGGAAGGCGCCGTGCCTGCCGCTCCGGGCTGCTCTCCCGCCGGGATGCGGTTATCCCGGGGTGTGCCCCAGCACCAGCGCGCTGCCAGCGCCGTGCGGAGCCAGCGTCCCGCGGGGCGAGGCTCGGAGCCAGCTCTGCCCTGCTTCTGCCGGCTTCTTGCTGAGCAACAAAGGGGTCTGGCAGCTCCGTACCCTTCCCTCGGCTCCCCGAGCCTGCCCGTGCCCGTCGGGCTGTCACGCAGGCAGCACCGGTGCCCAGGCTTGTGCAAGCTGCATTTCCCTGCTCGTGGCTGTGCCCAGCTGGGTCCCTGCCCAGCGAGCTCCAGCCATCCCTTCCTCACCGGGGCATTTACAGGAAAGCACTCGCAGTTCCCCAAACGGCCCAGCCCAGCCCTGACGCTGCGCCGGCGGCTCCTTTGGAGACAGCTTCCCTCCTTTAGTGCCAAACTCATTCTCGCCGTGGCCACCAGCATCGCAGCTGCGGCTGCCAGCCTGAGTAAGCACCTCCGAGACCAGGCACACTCGCTCTGCAAGCGGCCCAGGGAAATGCCTCCAACTTTTGCCTGCTCAGACGCGTCCCATGTCGCAATGCCCGAGGGGCCTGGGGGCACTTTGTCCTGGAGTCGCATCCTGCATCCCAGATTGGGGGTGGCTCCAGCGGCGTTCCCGGCTCTGGAAGCAAGGCTCGTGCCAAACCCGCCTGCCCAGGAAGGGAGAGCCCCGAAGTTCCAACATTCTGTGGCAATAACTCAGAGCAAACAAAGCTCGCTGGAGGGGAACGCGGCGGGACTTTCTCAGCCCTTATTATTATTCTGTAGCAATTTCCGTGTGAGCTGGGGCAGGGATTTTACTGGAGAGAACTGGGGCTGCCCCGAGCCAAAGGAACGCCGCGCTTTCTGTTTTAAAACCAAGAAACAAATAGAAAGAGGGAGGAGAATAAAAAGCCTGAAATTTTGGTGAAGAGAAGAACTGTCTGTGCCAGGTGGGCTGCTGCCTGTGGGCTGGGATGGAGCAGGCAGGAAAGGCAGGGACAGGCAGGAGGGGCAAGGACAGGGGCAAAGGCAGGCAGGAGGGACAGGAACAGCCTTTCCAACAGCACAGGCATGTGCTCAGTGCTGCTGGGGTTTTTTTTCGGCATCACTCCTCCACCTCGTGGAGGTCCCATCCTGCCCCCCAAAATCCCCAGAGCAGAGAGGGCACGAGGTGGTACCGGCTGAGGTCTCAGTTCCCCTCCCTGAGTTGGCCAAGGGGATCCTCAGGGGAACGGGATTCACTTGGGAACTCCTCACCCATCCCAAACTGAGCTAGGAAGGGCTTGACTGCAGTCTGCACCCCACTGCCCTGCTCCAGCACCCAGGGGTGAGGGACACCCGTGGGTGGGTGGAAATGGGACAGACAAGACGAGGGGACATCCCCCAAGGCAAAGGCCCCCCTTTCCCCTCTCTCCCCACGCCGTGCCCACACTCACGCACTCCCGGTGTCCGGCTGCCCTCGGTGCTCTGGTCCGGTGCCTGGAGCATCCTCCCCCTGCTCCTGCTCCTTTATCCCGGGCGCAGGCGGGCGGAGCCGCCGCAGGACAGTCCCCCCGGGCACGGCCCCGGGAGAGGCCCTGCGCTCCTCCTGCCCCGCAGAACAGGGGGAGAGGCTGTCCCCGGGCGGGGATGGAACCAGTGCCCGGCTCCAACCCCTGCATGGCTGCTCTGGGTGCTGCCGCAGCTCTCCCCCCACTCCAGACCTCCTCAGCAACCTCCACAGAGCACCCACGGGTGTCATCGCCCCTGGGGAGCTCCACCGAGTCACCCACCCCTGAGGAGTGGGAAAATGGGGGCAGAGGAGGGATGGTGCTGACTTTCCATCCAGAGTAGCAAGGAGGGGGAAAGTTGGATTTATTTGAACCTCCATCAGGAGGTAATGCAGGAGCCAAGGTAGGCAGGAGGGGACAGGGCTGTCCATGAGGCCAAACTCACCGTTTCCCCCTCACACACCCTCAGAGCACCCCAGACCCGGCTTTGGAGGACAGGAAAGCTCCATCCCAAAGGACAGAGATTTTTAGGGCAGTCTCAGAGAGGTGCAGCAGGAGCCAGCTCCAGTGACAGGATCTGGCCATGGAAGGTGCACAGCCACCATCATGGCCCAGCCCTGGTGGCTGTGGGCTCGTGTCTCCTGGGGCCAGCAGCCCACATCCCACAGCATCAGCTAGGACCGAAACAGTGTTTTGGGAGCGGCCTCCATCTTCACCATGTGCAGAGAGGTCATGTCCTGCTCTTGCTGCTTGAGGGGCTTGACACCGAAGCAGGATTGGACCTTCAGGGGCTGGACATTGTCCTTCTGGCATTGCTACATCCAGACAACCTCCCTTTTATGGTCCAAGGTCAGGCAGGGAGGTGTCCAAAGCCCTGGGAATTCTCCCACACACTGAAGGAAGCTGCCTTCTTCAGGCACAGCTAATATTTAGCCACAAAACATAAATAAATAAGAGTGCACAGAGACCAAGTGGATTAAAAAAAAAAAAAAACTACTTCAATTTAATAATGGTTAATTCTGGGGTGCCCCACACCCTCCCCAGCCCAGGGAATCCCTCCCTGCACCCTGGTGGGTGCCACTGTCACCCAGTTCATCTTCCCACCCCCCGCATTTGGGGACTGATAGCAGCCAAGGCCATCCAGAGCTGTGTTTGTTCTGGGATCTGGGACCTGATTGCAGCAGGTTGGTGGGACATGTCATCCCCCACAGATCCTGACTCTCCTGCTGAGTCAGGGCCCGGCCTGGCTGAAAGGAGCACAGCTGGGAGGAGAGGGGGTGTCTGGGAGGGACAGAAGAGGTACAAGCTCAGCGTTCCCTGAGCCTCGTGCCCCACCGATGGGGTGGGGAGGGACAGGAGGAGAAGTGACCCTGCGTCCCCTCCTGTCCCTGGGCTGTGTCAGTAAGGGTAGGGCGAGACAGAGATGAGGAGGAGGAAGATGCTGGGTGCTCGCTGCCCGCCTGGCACCAGCGCCTGCACCTTGAGCCGGTGGGTGCTGGGCTCCCGCAGCGGCCGCAGGGTGGAGATGATGCCCTGGCCCTGCTCGCTGCGGAGGGCGAAGGGGCTCTCAGGGTCTTGCTCCAGCAGCCTGAAGACGGCGCGGTGGCGCAGGGCGGAGGCCGGGGCGAGGTGCACCACGTCCCGGCGGGCAGCGATGCCGAGGGGCAGGGCGAGCAGCTGGTACTGCAGCGTGGGGGGACCGGCCGGGCCGCAGAACGGGGGGCAGCGACCCACGCACAGCCTGCATGAGAGATGGGCAGTGTGGGATGTGGTGGGTGCCGGGGAGGGGACGGGACACCCGGGGTCGTGGTGAGATGGGCAGAGCGGGACGGGCACTCCCAGCCCCACAGCACGAACTCACCCTGGGCTGGAGCCTCTCCGGTACCCAGCTGGGCACGGCACATCTGTGCACCGGGCACCTCCACGGGTATTGAAGCACATCTGGCTCATGCCACACTGGATTGTGCCCTCCGTGCACTCATCCACATCTGCAGGGAGAGAGGGGACAGGTCTGAGGGTGCTGGGGTGGCTGAGACGGGGGTTCAATCCCCCATCCTCCCACATCTGCCTGGACACTAAGGCAGTGAGACAGGAACTCAGACTGTGGAGAGCTGAGGCTGGGAGCACCCATCCCGAGATAGGAGAAAGACTTGCAGCACCCAGGGCACCGTGGGGACGGGGCATGCCCTGGCACCCCTGCACTGACCATGGCAGCTCTTCCTGTTGGACAGCAGGCGGTAGCCAGTGGGGCAGAGGCAGCGGTAGCTGCCCGGGCTGTTCCTGCACTCGTGCTGGCACTGCTTCAGTGTCTGACACTCGTCGAGATCTGTGGGATGAGAGGGGTGAAGGCAAGAGGGGAGGATCAGTCCCCTCTGGTGCCACTGCCTTGGGCCAGCCTGGCTCTCACCTCCCCTTCCCAGCAGAGCAAAGACCACAGGGCGCAAACAAAGTGGTGGACAGGGCAGCAAGAAGGACACGAGGTACATTTTGGGGACAAAGTACTCTCTGAACTCCCTTCAACACCCTTCCCCAGAGCATGCTCACCGGTGCAGGTGCCATTCCTCCTGATGTAGCCCGTGGGGCAGGGCGGGCCCCGGGCACCCATCCCTGCATCCTTGGCCACGCGGCGCAGGGCGAGCTGGGTGTAGAAGGATCGTCCCCGTCCCCGTGGGTGGCCGCTCGGCCCCTGCCGGTGCAGGGGAGCGTCCCGGGGCACCGCTGTGTCCCCTCCCTCCATCCCGGCTGTGCCACACCGCCCGCCCGGCAGCACGGCCTTGCCAGCGGGGCACAGGCACTCGTAGGAGCCCCGCAGGTTGTGGCACTCGAAGGCGCACGGTGGGGGGAAATTCAGGCACTCGTTGACGTCTAGGGGAGGAAAGAGGTGGGGAGCTGCAGCTGGGTGGGAGAACCTGAGGCTGGAACAGGGCAGGGGGGGTGACCAGGGACCCTGAGAGCCCAGCTCGTACCCAGGCATGGCCAGCCAGTGCCCAGCGTGCGGTAGCCGGGAGGGCAGGAGCAGCTGTAGGACCCGGCAGAGTTCTGGCAGATCTGGTTGTAGCGGCAGGCATGGGACCCCTCGGTGCATTCATCAACATCTGGGGAGCAGAGAGAGGACAGGGTTGGGGGGGTGGCAAGTGGCACCAGGTGCCTCTTGCTGCCCCCATGCCCCTCAGGAAGGTCCGTACCCATGCAGTACAGCTGCCCAGGGTCTGGGATGAACCCCAGTGGGCACTGGTCTCTATCAGCACCTGTGAATTGAGCAGAGAAAATGTCACATGTCGCTGCAGGGACATGGCCTTTGCACCCTCACAGACACCCAGAACAACAGATCTGCATCCCCAAGCTGGGGACTCCCCTGGTTACCCGCATCAAGCGAGGCTCGGAGCTGGAAACGGAGCTCCTGTTTGGCGGGGTCATAGGAGGCTGAGATGGCTCTGGCCCGGAGGTGCTGCACCCGGGGGGGCTGTGTGCCCACGGGGGGGTCGAACACGATGGTGTGATTGCAGTGGGCACGGACGAGGCGCCCGTCCTGCAGGAAGCTCTGCACTGAACCCCCGGAGAGCTGCCCCGCGCCCGTCCGCACGTAGCGCTCGCTGAAATCCTGGGGAGAGGCAGGGCCGGGGTCAGGCCACGGACCTCCCGTGCTCCCAGCATGGGAGCCGTGGCCCCCATGGGAATAAGGAGCAGTGGCAGCACCCGCAGCAGCAGCACGGCGTGGCCGAAGCTCTCCGGCACGGAGCCGCTGATGACGCTGTCCAGCCGCAGAGCGCCGGCGCTGCCCGCGCCCCGGGCCTGGTGGGTGACCCGCAGGAGCTCCCCTGCAAGGGGGGGACAGTGGTCAGCACCCCACAGCACCCCCACACACAGCTCCGCTGCTGGATCAGCGATGGTGCCTAGGGGAGAGGGAGGCTGAGCTTCCCCAGGAGCTGAGCAGGCTCACACACCCCTCACCTGTGGCAAAGTGCAGCAGTGACTCGTGCTGGAAGGTGCCCTGCGTGAGCAGGAGGCCGTTCTGGGCTGCCCCACCGGCGTGTGCCAAGGACCAGTAAACGGGGGCGATGATGGTCACCAACACCCGCATCAGCGGCCCTGGGAATGGGGAAGGAAGGTTTGCTTTTAGGGGGAAAAAAAGACATAAAGACCTTTTCCTTAAGATTTACATCTGACAGAGGTCAAAACTCTCACAAGGGTGAGGGTAGAAATGTCCACCCACCTATGGCAGGTGGAATGCTCCCAATGCTGCTCCGGAGGGCGGCGGTGCTGGATTGAGAGTCACCCAGCACGCTGGCATCAAGGGTGGAGACACCGAGCTTGTGGCCATTGATGGCACCGACCAGGCTGCCCCGCACCTGGTGCAGCTCCCCTGGGCAAATGGGATGGGGTCAGGAAGCAACACTGGGACTGCACTCCCTTTCCTTACTCCCCTCTTACTAATTTGTATGTCAAAAAAGTCTTGTTTTCTGGAGGTGAAAGCAGCCAGAGCAAGGCAGGCAGTGTCCCTGCCTGGCTGCAGCACAGTCCCCAGAGACCCCATGGCTCCAGGCACGGTGCCATTTTGACAGGGGATGTTGAGAGTGTGGCCCTGTGCCTCATCACACCAACAGGCACTGACACCCCCAAACCCTGCTCTGTATCAACCTCAAGGTCCTGGCATAGCCCCAGGCTTTTATTTGCTTCTCCAGCGTGCCTGGCAGCAAAATGCCACCAGCCACACAAGGGCACTTGGCACTTCCTCCAGCCTGGGTCTCTGCTCCCGAGGGGCAGCAGGAGAGGATGTGTCTGTGCATTCAGCAGGGCCCCTGGGAGAGAGGAATTTAATCATGGGCAACTCAGGCAGGAAGGCCGAGGAGAGGCAAGTGAGGGCTGGCACGCGGTGGCTGCTGGGGACAGGACCTGCCTGGGCTCAGGCTCAGCTGAGCAGGGCACGGGAGGGGAGCACAAAGCAGAGTATGAACCACGGCGGGTAGAACAAGCAAGGCAATGTCCCTCCACACCACCAGGCTGGTAACAGCACTGCAGGCAGCCCCCCGGCCAGGGCAGACACCCACCTCGGACATCCAGGGAGGCGTGGGCCACAGCAGAGCCCAGGGCATTGCGGGCGAGGCAGGTGTAGCTGCCGGCGTCACGGTGGGCAACAGAGGGCAGGAACAGGGTGGCATTGGGCATGACACGAGCGTGGGGACCCTCGGGCAGTGGCTGCCCGTCCCGCTGCCACTCCACGGACGGGGTGGGCTCCCCTGACACAGCACAGTGCAGCAGCACCTGCTGCCCAGCGTGGACCCTCACCTCTGCTGGTGTCACTGTCACCACAGGAGCACCTGGGCAGGGAAGAAGATGCAGGTAGTGATGCAACATTCCCCAGGGAGCAGGGGGAGTTGAGGGGCTGAGAGGTGACATGGTTTGCAGTTGCTTAAAAGAAGGGTGCAGAGGGGACCAGCACTCACTCTGCAGAACGAGGGTGACAACTTTTGCTGCTGTGCCCGCATCATTCTCTGCCACACACCGGTACTGCCCCACATCGGTGCTCTAGCAGGACCAACAGCATTAGCACAGCGTTTTGCTTTGCCGGGAAAGCACCCTAAAATGTGCCAGCACCCCCCAGGCCCTGCTCACCCCCACAGCACGGATGGCCAGGGAGCCATTCTGCAGCTGGTGCAGGCGCCCACGGGCCACCACCGGCACCCCGTCCTTGCTCCAGCGGATGAGGGGCTCCGGGTGACCCTGGGCGTGGCAGTCGAGGAGGGCATCACCTCCGGAGTGCTCCACCTGGTAGGTGCTGGCGTCCCCCTGTATGACCGGTGCCTCTGGGAAAGGGAAAGGGGTGGCAGAGGAGGTGGGCTGGCCTGGCACTAGAAACGCGGGTGTTTCGCTGCCAGCACCTACCTCTGACAGAGACGAAGACGGTGGCCCTGGCGGCCCCGGCGCTGTTCTCGGCGTGGCACACGTAGGTGCCGCTGTCCGCGGCCGTGGCTGCCTCCCGCCGCAGGATGCTCCGCCCGCCGTGCCCCGACGCGCCACCTGCGGGGTGCGAACCCCCAAAAAGGGTGGTTGGCCATCAGCTGGTTGCAACCCCGCACGACCAGACGTGCTGGCACCCCGGGGATCCTGAAAGGTGGCACCAGGATGGCATCCTCTGCCCCTGCCCAGGTACCAGTGACGAGCTGCCCGTTGGCCATCCAGGAGACGCGGGGCTGGGGGCTGCCCGCTGCGGCACACACCAGCTCCAGCCTCTCGCCCCGGCTCAGGGTGATGTCTGTGGGCAGGTGGGTGAAGGTGGGCAGGGTGTGGATGGAGAGGGAGAGCCGGCGAACGGCCCTCCCAGCAGAGTTCACCGCGGTGCAGGAGTAGCTCCCAGCATCCCCTTCCTGTATGAGGATGAGAGGGAATCATCTTGACTCTGGGCTCCAGCTGCAGCCCTGAGCTACAGCTCTGCTGGTTCTTGTGCACGGTTTGGACAGAGCCACTTTTTCAAACCCACATTAGCAACCTCACACTGCCCCAACCCTCCAGCCTGTGGCACAGGACTGCACTGGGCTCTCCCTCTGCCAGATGTATCCCCAATCAGCCAAAAGCTCTTCAGCAGCAGAAAACACTTGCTCCTCATCACTCCAGCCTCCCAGCGGCCCTAGGGGACAGTGCTCACCCGGACATCCCGCAGCAGCAGCTCCCCGGAGGGCAGGACCGTGGCCCTCCCGCCCCGCAGCAGCGCTCCGTCCCGGCTCCAGGACACGCGTGGCTCGGGCACGCCGCGGGCGGCGCAGGGCAGCCGCGCCTCCAGCCCCGCCAGCGCCGCCAGCTCCGGCGGGCCGGCGGCGATGACGGGCGGCACTGGAGGGGGCAGAAGGATTTGCTCACAGCTTGGCAGCCACGCTTTGCTGAGAGGTGCTGGGGAGGGGTTGAGCCGAGCGGGGAGCACCGGGGCTCTGATCGCTGCCGTACCTTGCACAATGAGCCTGGTCCGCCCCGCAGCGGTGCCCGAGGGGTTGCGAGCCAGGCACAGGTAGGTGCCTGCGTCCTCTGGGGCTGCTCGGAGGAGGCGGAGCTGCCCGCTGGGGAGCACCTTCAGCCCAGACCCTGGCAGAAATGAAGGACAGGATGGGGCAGCACAGCTGAGCCAAGGCACAGAGGGATGATGTGCAAGGACTGCTTCCCCCACAGAGGTGCCTCTTCCCAAGGAGTCTCCATGGAACAGATCCAGCGGCCACCACACCCACCAAGGACAGCAGCCAGCAGGACCCATGCACAGTGACACCCCACACCCTGCTGGGGTGCCTACAAACCCCTGGCACCTATATCTCCCCCTAGGTAAAAGCTGGCAGGTAATGTGAGCTCTGCCAGCCCTCACCTCACTCCTGCTCACCTCCAGTGATGCCAACACCATCCTTTTGCCAGGTGACCTCCGGCCGGGGGACGCCTGTGGCCTCGCAGGACAGCACCACGCTGGTGTTGACCATCACCATCACCATGCCAGGCAGGGGCTTCAAGGCAGGGGGCTCTGCGAAGGGCAGGGAAGTGCCACCCTGGGAAGAGGGCGCAGGACCCGCGGCAGCAGGACCCTGGAGCTGCTTTTACCCTGCACTGTGAGCCACAGGTGCTTCCACGCCGTGCCCGCGGCGCTGCGAGCCGTGCAGGTGTAGCGGCCGGAGTGTGCAGGCAGCGCCTGCCGGATCTCCAGGGCTCCTGGAAAGCAGCAGGCAGAGGGGAGGCGGCGGCAGGGCTGGCAGGGACCCCCGTCCCCGCCCGGGCCGGGCTGCCCCGTGCTGTACCTCGGGGCAGGACGCGGTAGCCCCCTCCTCTGCTGCCCAGCCGAGCCCCCTCCTTGCTCCATGACACCGTCGGGGGGGGCACGCCCGAGGCGTAGCAGGTGAGGACTGCAGGGGACAGCCGGGTGACAACCACATCCGTAAGGTCATCAGCGATGCTGGGGGGCACTGGAGAAAGGAGGGAGGGAGGTGAGCAGGGCTCTATGGCAAACGTTGAAGGGGATTCTGTCCCTGTTCATATGGGCACGAGTATTTCTCTTCCCCTCTTGTCCACCCCCAAGCCCAGCTCTTGAGTGGACACCCAACCCGGTGCAGGGTTGGAGCACACCCATGTCACAGCCGAGGTGGTGACAGATCCTGGGAAAGCCACTCTCAGCAAGACCCCCAGCCCCAGGAGCTCACCATGGACAGACACGAGGAAGGCCTTTCGAGCCTCTCCAGCAGCGTTGGTGGCGATGCACTCAAACCTGCCCTCGTCCCGGGGAGCAGGGCTGGAGATGACCAGTGACCCTAAGGAGTGCAAACTGTGGGCAGAGCACGCATCAGGATCACCTCTGTCCCCCGGAGCAGCAGCAGGGGCAAACCCCACCCTACAGGGGAACCCTTTGGTGTACAGGTACCTGTAGGTGCCAGGTGGGAGGTGCAGGTTCAGGGGACGGCCATCCTTCTCCCACCTGATGTGGGGCTCGGGGGACCCCCAGGCGTCGCAGCCCAGCGTGGCCGGTTGCTGAGCCAGCAGGGTGAGGTTGGAGGGCCCAGGTGTGATGGCAGGAGGGACTGTGGGAGGGCATGGCAGCCATGAGCAGAGGACAGCAGCACATCATTGCACTGATGAGGGCAGCCCAGCAGGGCTGGGTTACAGGAGGGTGAGGCCAGGAGGGATCCATCCGACTCTCCTGCTCACCCAGGATGTGGAGGTCCAGGCCACGCCGGTCAGAGCCAGCAGGGCTGGATGCCATGCAGAGGTAATGGCCCAAATCCTGGACCTGGACAGGGTCAATTTGCAGAGAGCCACCTGGCAGGAGCTGCAATCTGAGGAGGGAGAGCAGGTGAACGCTGTGGGAGCTCTGCATGGCCAGGCTGGATCGCACAGGGAGCAGGGATTGGGAAGGTGACAAGTGCCATTGCAGCCACATGCAGCTCTTGCCCCCTGTGCTGGCCTGAGGACAGAGCACAGCTCTTCACAGGGTGACTGGCACTCTAATCACCTGTTGCTGTGGGGGGTGGCATGACCTGAGTGCCAGCTCTTTGTGCCACCAACCAGAGCCTCGTACCTGTCGCTCCCAGGCAGGGGCTGGCCGTCCTTGAGCCACATCACCCGGGGCACAGGCCACCCCTCTGCCCGGCACGGCAGCACGGCCGAGGCATTCAGCAGCACCTTCACCTCCTTGGGGCCCGCCTGGATCTCCGGGGCCACTGCAGCAGCACCCAGAGACAGCACCGAGAGCGTGGGGTAAGGCTCAGGGATGGAGGATGCCAGCCCAGAGCAGCACTGGGGGCTGGGTGCTGTCCAGCCCTGCCATCCCATCACCCGACCCTAAGACGCCCTATAACATCCCACAGGCTGGATTTAACCGGGAAGGAGCCGGCACTCGGGGCAGGGCAGCGCTCACCGTGAACCTGCACCCGGACGCGCGGCTCGGTGTCCCCGGGGGCGCTGGTGGCCCTGCAGCTGTACTCGCCACCGTCCGCCGCAGCCACGGCCAGGACCTGCAGGAAACGCCCCTGGGCCAGCACCTGCCTGCGGGCATCGTCCTAAAACCACCAGGACCCGTCAGCAGCCACCCCGCACCACCCCCAGCACCAGCCCATGCTGCTGGTGACCGTCCCTGCTCCTGTCACAGGTACCTGCAGCAGGGAGCCCTCCCGGTGCCACTCGATGCTGGGGTGGGGCTCAGCACCCTCTGGGCACTCCAGGAGGAGCTGCCCCCCTGGCACAGCTGTGATGATGGGGATCTCCCCGGTGCTTGCCATGTTGGGGGGTGCTGTGGGACATGGAGCAGGGGGGGTCAGGGTGTGCCACATGGGCTGGACACTCCATCCGCGTCCCCATAAGTCATGCATAGGCCCCCACTCTGCAGGCCATCACTGTGCTCCAGATCCCTCTTTTGGAGCCCACACCAATCCCATAAAAGGAGGTTCTGGCTCTCTGGTCCCCCCCATGGGTTGAACCACCCTGTAGCCTTCTCCTCGCTGCACTGCTGGGATCACACTACCTTGGATGCTGACATGGAAGCTCCTGCTGTCCTCCCCTGCAGGGCTAGTGGCCAGGCAGGTGTACAAGCCAGCATCAGCCTCCTGCACAGCCAGGAGAGGGAAAAATTGAGGCACAAAAAGAAAACCCAGGTAGGGAGAAAAAAGTAAAACTCCTACCTCAATGCTGTCAATGTGGAGGGTGCTCTCATTCCCTGACACAAGCGAGGGCCCTGCCAGCAGCCGTCCATCCTTCTCCCAGGTGACAGTGGGCATGGGGACACCTGTCACCACACAGGTGAGCCCTAGAGGGGTGCCCACAGCGATGGAAATCTCCGTGGGATGGGACCCAGCCTCGACACGGGGTGGCTCTGCAAGGCACACAGCAAGGCAGGAGGGCTCATCCCCTCATTGCTCCCAAAAAGTTGGCTAAGCTGCCCTTCTGAAACCCAGAGGGATGACACACACCCATCACCACGAGGTGGAAGGCTTTGCTGACCTCTCCCACTTCATTCGCCACCAGGCACGAGTAAATGCCTGCATCAGCCAGTGCCACGGCCACCAGGCTCAGCTGTGGGCCACCGGGCACCTGGGCATTCTGCTGCCCCAGGGGCTCTCCATTCTTCAGCCAGGTCACTGATGGTGCTGGGGACCCGGTGGCTTTGCAGGTGAAGGTGACATCGGAGCCCTCGGCCACCATCTGCTCCTCATTGCTCTCGGAGCTCTCCAGGACAGGGGGCACTGGGGAGAAAAATCAGGTCCCCAGACACCGGGGGTGGCTTCGGCCACTCCCTGATGTCCTTCGAGCAACCAGAGGTGGCTCAGCCCTCCTGCAGGACGCTCTGGGACTGCTCTCAGGCTGGTCCTGCTTTGTTCCATCGTGTCCAAGCCCATCCCAGCAGTGGAGGAATGGCTCAGGACCCTGCTTGGGGATGGGTGCAATGCACAGCGTGTGCTCTGCCAACAAAAGCGGTGTCCAGGTGCCCCTGCTGTGCCCGCCCCAGTCCCTGCCCTGTACCCTGTATCTGCAGGAGGAAGCTGCGGTCGGCCACTCCTGCCCGGCTGGAGACAATGCAGGTGTAGAGCCCAGCGTCGGAGAGCTGCGCCTGGGAGATCCTGACCCGTGCGAAGGGACACGGGGATGGGGAGGACACATCAGCTCCGGGTGACCCCCTGCTCCCCAAGGTGACACTCGGCCACTTCAGGGCGCAGCAGTGCCCTCATGCAGACCGCCACCAGCCCCAAATCCCGCGGCTGCCCATTGCCCCAGGGTCGCTTCTCACCGGAGGATGTGCCCGGCCGAGAGCAGGGTGACGCGAGGGGACAGGCGGAGGGGCAGCCCATCCTTCAGCCAGCTGACGTGCAGCGGAGGGGACCCCCGAGCCCAGCACTGCAGTGTCACCAGGGCGGACGGGAGCCCACGGAGCACCTCCGAGTCACCGGCAGCTCTCTCGATGGCGGGAGGGACTGGGCGAGGGGACACAGGGGCTGCTGGCGCTGCCGGGGTGGGGTGGCCCCGGCGCTGCCCGGCAGGTCCCGGCGCTGCTCACCCAGCACGTTCAGCGTGTGCAGCCGCGTGTCCTCGCCCAGGCTGTTCCGGGCCAGGCACGTGTAAGCCCCGGAGTCGGCAGCTCGCAGCTCCTCGAGGAGCAGGGCGCTGCCATCCGGGGACACCCTGCGCGGGGAGGGTGGGACAGTGACCTGCGCGCTCATCCCACGGGGCAGGAGCGCTCTGTGCTCAGTTTGAGGCCGAGGATGAGGATTCTGGGGCACATCACAAGGGCAGGGCAGCACCTGGGAGCCTGCCAGGGTGGCAGTGACCATCCCAGACCCCGAGGTTTACCCCGGGGTGACGTTCTCTCAGCAAAGAGCCGGGATTAACGCATCCCAGGCCAAGCAAGAAGCAGCACAGCTCACCCTGCCTTGCCAAGCGATTTTGCACTGGGGCCGCTGAGCCCCCCCAGACTCACCGGGCGTGTGAGGGGGGCTGCAGCCCCAGGGGCTGCCCGTCCTTCAGCCAGGAGATGTGGGGGGTGGGCTGCCCCTCTGCCCGGCACTCCAGCCTCACCCTGCTGCCCTCCAGCACGCTGTGCTCGCTGGGGTCCCCTGCGCTGCTGATCTGAGGGGGCACTGCACCGAGGAGAGAGGGAGGCTGAGGAAGAGGAGGGGGAGGAAGGCTCACCTCTGAGGCAGAGCCCACAGGGAGCAGGCTGCCTCGGGGAAGCCCTACCTCGCACCAGCACCATGAAGTCCTGGCGTGTCTCGGCCCCCGGGCCCTGTGCCAGGCAGGTGTATCGGCCCTGGTGGGAGGGCTGGAGGGGGCTGAGCAGGAGCTGGGCCCCCCCAGACACCACACCCTGCTCGGGGCTCATCTCTGCAAGGAGACAGGGGAAGGGGGCTGAGCAGTGCTCCTCCACTGAGCCCTCCCCAGACTCATTGTCATGCTTTCCCCTTCCCCCCTGGACCCAGGTTTGGGGACACTGTTAAAGCAAAGCAGGGTTTTCGCAGAGTTCACTGCTGGACCTTTACAGGAGAAAAGAGACTCTGGTTTGGGGGCAAACTCCTGCCCCAGCAAGCACGCCAAGGGCTGGTACCCAGAGAGCTCACCCCCTGCATATCCCTCCATCACGTCTTGTGCCCACATCCCATTGCTTTGAGCCTCAGGAATAAACATAAGATCTCTTGAAAGCATGCAGGGAAAAGGCCAGACCCTTCATGCTCGGTGTACCCTCCCTGTGCAGCCCTGAGGGTCTCTTGCAGCAGGGTTAGAAGCTGGGAAGCTGAGGCAGGACTGCTCGGAGGGGAGCAGAGCGAGGCTGGGGGTGGCAGCCTGGCCCAGCGCTGCCCTGCGCACACACCCAGCGGGCGCCCGTCCTTCAGCCAGGTGACAGCGGGCACGGCCACACCAGAGACATGGCAGGTCAGCACGAGGGGTGTCCCCATGTCAGCTTCCAGCATCTCCGGGGTGCCTGGGGGCTCTGAGGGGGATGAGCAGGACAGGGGGTGTGAGGCAGAGCAGGGCTCACTGCCAGCTCCTCGGTGTGAGCTCAGGGGACAGCTCCCAGCTGAGCCCTCCCCACGTACCACGGATGGTGAGGATGAAGCTTTTCTGATCCTGGCTGGCCACGTTCAGTGCCATGCACGTGTATGTGCCCGAGCTGGAGAGCTGCAGGCGAGGGAGCTGCAGCACCCTAGAGCCTGGAAGAAGTGGAGAGCAGGGAATCAGGACAGCCTGGAGCAGAACCAGGTCTGGGCTGTTATAGCAGCAAGATGACTGATCCCCCAGCACCTGGCCAAGCTCCATGCAAAAGGAGTTTGGCCATGGAATTCCCATCTTTGAGGTCCAAAGCCTCGCTGTACCCCATGAAAAGGGCACTGAGCTTTCCAGGAAGCAGCAGCGTGGAGTTCTGCAGGATGCAGCCCTTGGTCCTCTCCAGAGGGGATCACTCAGCAGTGTGTCATTAGTGTGTCATACAGCCTGAGCTCGGGTCCCACACATGGCATCCAAAAAAAGGGGGATTAGGGGACCTAGAGCTCACTGTCAGGGGCACAGGCCATGATTCTGGCTCATCCCAACATACCTCGGGTGACAGTCACCTCCTCTCCGGGATTAGGGGACCTAGAGCTCGCTGTCAGGGGCACAGGCCATGATTCTGGCTCATCCCAACATACCTCGGGTGACAGTCACCTCCTCTCCGAGCCGCAGGACGTGGCCATCCTTGTACCAGGTGATCTCTGCAGCCGGGTGGGGCTGGATGTCACACACGAGTGAGACGCTGCCATTGACAACGCCACTGACGTTTTCGGGGTCTGTACCCACACTCCAGGGCGCTTCTGCTCCGGTGCACCCAAAAGACAGTGCCAAAGGGGAGCCATCACTGCGGAGGGCGATGCCTCCCCAGGAGGAAACACGCACTGAGCCCCTCGCTGCTCGGAGCCTGTGGCACCTCAGCCTCCTCTCACAGGGCGAGCGTGACCAGCACAGGGGGCAGAGCAGCCATGCAGTGCCAGAGCCAAAGGAAACTCCAGTTGGTGGAGAAAGAGGAGGAGGAGGGCAGTAAATCAGTGACCCAGGGAAGGGGAGATGCCTTACCCTGCACAGCGAGGGCAAAGTGCTTCTCGGCTGACCCGGCCGGGTTCTCAGCCATGCATGTGTAACTCCCGGCGTCACCCTCCTCCACCATTGCCACCTGCAGAGGGGGAGCAGAGCACCACTGGGGGCTGCCCCTCAGGGGGATGCTGGGGCTTCCTCGGGGACCTTGGTGAGACCAGGGCAGCCTCCTTTGGGAGGAAAGAACGCCCCATCCCCTCCATCTGCTGTCTCCTGTGCCTCTCCCCAGCACAGCCGCCTGCTTAGGGGAACACCAACCTGCAGGACTGTTCCACCCTCCAGGAGCTGGTGCCGTGGGCCAGCCTCTATGGGGAGATCATTCCAGAGCCAGGACACGGTGGGCTCCGGGTGCCCAGTAGCTTCACACTCAAAGCGGACAGTGCCATTGATGGTGGCCGTCACCTCCTCCACCAGGTCCTCTGTGCCACCACGGATGGCCGGGGCAGCTGGAAGCAGGCGGTCATGGGGCTGCCATGTGCCCCAGTCCCACGTCCCCTGTCCCTGTACTCACTCAGCACCTCCAGCTCGTAGTGCAGGCGGTCCCGCCCCGCAGCGTTGGCCGCCTCGCAGGTGTACCTGCCCCCATCCTCCTCCTGCACTGCCTGCAGCTGCAGCACCCGGCCCCCTGTGACACGGCACAGGGTCTGTGGGACATCCCCCAGCCCTGCCCTGCACAGCCCCAGTGACTCAGAGGTCCCCTGGGTGCTGTGTGTGGTGGCAGGAGGAAGGGGACAGGATCCATCCTCCTCCATGCTATGGATGCTCTCGACCCGCAAGGTTGCTGCAGGAGCACCCCCAGGCCCACAGTGGGGGTTCACACCCACTACCCATTACCTTGCAGCATCAGCACCCCCAGGCCAGGGGAGAGGGGCTCCCCATCCTTGTACCAGGTGAGCAGGGGCGGGGGGACAGCGCTGGTGTCGCAGTAGAGGGCGGCGGGCTGGCCGAGGACAGCCTGTCGGTGCTCTGTCACCTCCCCATCCTGGTCTTCCTCCCGATAGAAGATCTCAAGGGCTTCTTTGGGGCCCGTTTGCTGCTGGAAGATGGGGGGCACTGCGGGGACAGGCTGTGGTCAGCTGTGGGAGCAGGGACATTGACCCCCAGGTGCACCGACAGCATCTGCCCTCACTGGAGCTGAGGAGATGTTTGTTGTTTTCCAGCAGGCTCAAACTTTTTTTCCTGCTGTTCTCTGTGCGCACAAGTGACCCTGAGCACCCCTGCTCTTGCTGAGACACCCCCTGCTCTGGGTGCTGGCTCTCTGCCCAGGGCTCACCTTGGACATGCACGATGAAGTCCCTGTCATCTTCACCCACAGCATTGGTGGCCACGCAGGTGTAGTGCCCCGAATCCGAGACACCAGCTGCTGGGATCTGGAGGACCTGCCCCTCACTGAGGATCTGGAGGTGTTCGGAGCTTTCCAGGAGCTGAAAGAAAAGAGCAGGAGGAGGATCACACACCCAGGAGCGGGGCAGAGCCCAGCCAGCTGTACAAAGGGTATCTTCCCACTCCATCCAGCTGGGACAGTCCCCAAAACCAGCAGCTCCTCCCTGGTCACAGCTGGGACCTCACCTGCTTGTCCTTGTACCAGCGGATGGTGGGCTCGGGCACAGCCCAGGTCTCACACTCCAGCACCACTGTGCTGTTCACCCTGGTTTTCACCTCCTTCACTGCCAATTCCCCCAAGGGATCCTCTCTGGCAATCCAAGGAGGAACTAGTGGGGAAGACAAAGGGAAGCAAAAGGAAGCAGCACTGGCCTGGTTACAGTGGTGGGGTCAGTGCAGGGTTTAGGAAGGATGGGGATCTCCCTCACCCAGAACCTTCACAGCGTAGTTCTTCACAGCCTCCCCGTCTTCGCTGGCCACGATGCAGCTGTAGGTGCCCGTGTCCTCCTCCTGGGCATTCAGGATCTGCAGCCCTTGGCCACCTGGGCAAAGGGGGTCTCCTGAGAGGGTCGCTGCTCACAGCCACAGCTCTCTCTCCCCAGGCATCTCTAGGGACCTGCTGAGTGCCTGCAAGCCTGGCTGGAGGGGGTCTGATGCTCTTCTAGAGCATGCCAGGCTTATAAAAACCAGCACCGAGGAGGCTTGTTACAATCAGAGGATGCAGCACGTGGAAGAGCAGCATCCAGCAGATCCCTGAGCCCTCAGGTCCTGCAGGGTGATTATTTCTCACCATCCCACAGTGCTGGACCCCAGCCAGATCAAGAAAAGGCCCTGCTCCCACTCCCCAGGGCACACACAGCAAGGGGCCACCACAGTCATGCAGAGCCAGTGGACAGCAGCACGGTACCAGGGAGCAGGAGGACATTTCCAGATGCTTTGAGAGGAACCTCGTCCTTGAGCCAGGTGATGTTGGGAGATGGGTAGGGCAGGGCCTCGCAGACCAGGGAGATGGGGTTGTTGATGATCACTGTCACTTCCTCTGCGGCAGCATCATCTCGAGCCAAGGTGGGACTGGCTGCAGAGACGTGGTTGTGTGTTAGATCAGCACTAGCACACACTTAGGCTTCCCAGTGCTTCACCCCCCCACCAGAGAGCATGACCCAGGCTCAGGGACTTGGATTTGACACAGCCTGTGCCAACTTCAGACTCTGCCCTGTCCTGCTGCCCTCCAAAACCACAGAGATCCAGAAGACACATCCCCCCTTCCACAAGCCACCACTGCAGATGGATCCTGCACTAAGCAGGTGCTTTCTGCTCCTCCAAGAGATCTCACAAGGGCTTTGGACAAGCCCATGCCGTGCTTTGGCTGCAGGACTAAGGGATCCTCCCCACCTGGCCACTAAGTCTGCTCACACCTGAGACCCTGCCTCCATCCAAAGGCATCTCTTACCCAAAACATCCAGCAGGTAACGCTTGGTCTGATTTGCCACAGAGTTGGAGGCCACGCAGGAGTAGTGACCAGCATGGGCCAGGGAGGCTTGGGGGATGTGGAACAAGGAGCCATCAGGGGAGATGGAGAAGGTGCCAGGGAGAGGGTGGTTGTCTTTCAGCCAGGTGATCTTAGGTTGTGGGTTGCCTGTGAGGGATGGAAAATGGGTTTTGGCCTTTGCGTGAAGTTTTTCCATGTGTGAGCACAGCCTGGCTGGGGTTGCTGTCAGAGCTTTTCTGGAAAGCAGGGACATCATCCCAAATCTGAATTATCGTGATCTGGATCAGGATTTTAGAAGCTGCTGGATGAGCCAGCAAGAAGAAAGAGAACTGTCCCTGAGTGGGAGGTGATTAATTATTCCCATCGCTAAAAGAGAAATGAGATTAAAGGGATTTTAGCTCCATTTGGGAAAGATTGGATCTTTCACTGTGGAACAGGGTCCCCATGTGGGCGTCCCCTCCCCAGCGCTTCCCGGACAGCAGAACTGCAGAGCCAGGAACCATCCCAAAAGAGCTGTGCGGCCGATTTCAGCTGTTTTCACATCTCTGGCTGGAGCCATCCGTTTGTTCCACACCCCAAAGTGAGACTCAGGTCTGCCCCTGAGCCCCATCCCCGCCTTGCTCACCTCCCTTCCCCACTTGATGCTCACCTGAAGCCAGGCAGGACCAGGTGACAGGGTGGCCCTCGGGCACCTTGAAGGTGTGTTCTTCACCCGCGTCCTCAATGTGGGGAGGAACTAGGAACACAAGCCCCCAGAGACTTCAGCAGCTGGCCAGCTCGGCCTCTGAGCTCACATCCTAAGGACTCCAGCACACCCAGCATGTCTAGTCTTAACTCATGTCTGCTCCTGCAAGGGTGGAGCTCTGAAACCCCAGCAGGAGTCCTGCAGCAGACAGAAGACCCCTCCTTACCTAGGACCTCCACGTAGAAATGCCTCCTGGCCTCCCCAGCTACGTTGCTGGCCAGGCAGGAGTAGTGACCACCATCCTGGGCTCGTGCACGGGTGAGCCTGAGCAGCCACCCCCCTGGAAGGACAGAGCAGAGAGGTCTCAAGGCTCTGATCCAGGTACCAGCACGTCCCAGCTGTGCTCCTGTGGGGCTATGGCTCCACCATGAGTTTGAGCTCATCAATGTTGGGGCAAAACACATTCCCAAAGCACTTTCACAACACCCAAGCTCTGACCTGAAAGCACGTGTGTGTGCTCGCTGGGGGTGACAGGAGAGCCATCCCAGAACCAGGTGACACTGGGCTGGGGAATGCCAGTGGCCTCACAGGACAGCGTCAGGGATCCTTGTAGGGACACACTGACGTTGGTTGTCAGTCCTGATCCTCGAATGAACTCAGGAGGAACTGGGGATGCAAAAGAAGATGGACACCCATTTGCAAAGCAGCCAGGACATCAAAGGAGCAAAGCAAAGATGGGAGAAGTGGGGGAACCTGGTTTTTCCCACCTTCTTGCTTTGTACAGATTTAGGACACAAACCCAGAAGCTCCATTAGCATCACCTGGAGATGGTGACTTTAAAGGTGTTATGGGACAAGTGACCCACAGCAAACAGTGCCACTTACCTGCATGTCACAGGGACATTTCTCTCTTTCTTAGGATTTTTCATAGAGGTGTACAGAGACAAGAAAGAGAAAACCATTTCTATTTCTGCTCTTTGTGTTTTTTTTTTTTTATTTGGGTTTTTTTTGTTTTGTTTTGTTTTGTGGAATGAATTTGGAGAATTGTTTACTTGGGGTGATTACTTGATTGGATTCTGGTGAGGATTGTTTGAGCTTGATGGCCAATTAGATCCACCTGTGTCTGGACTCCTGAGAACAGGGTCATGAGTTAGATATGGTAGCTAGAACAAGTAGGTATGTAGTTTTAGTATCTTCCTTTATATAGTATATTAATGTATTATAGTATAGTTATAATAAAGAAATCATTCAGCCTTCTGAACTGCAGTCAGACATCCTCATTTCTTCCCACTGGGTTCACCTGCATTTACAATACCTGCCCACCTGAGTCCAGGCTACAGGTTCACACTGGGATGGCCACACAGCCTGAGCCACCTCAGACCTTTTATAACTCAAGTGGCCCTGACCCATGAGGTCCCCAAGTCCTTGGGTAATACTTTATATGACTGCTGTGATGGCTCTGGAAAGAAGCTCCTGCCTGATGGACACAGTTCTACAACTACTCCTGAAGCATAACCCTGCTGACCCCAGGACCTGCTACATGCTGGATTGTCCAACACCTGCTGCACATCCAGTTACTCCACACCCCCACCCTCCTCATCCTTCCTGCATCCAGCCCACCCCCAGCCACCAGCTCCATCCCACGTCCTTACCATGCACCACAACATCAAACTCCCTCTGCTCCTGCCCCTCTGCACTGGCAGCCAGGCAAGAGTAGTGTCCTGCATGGGCCACCTCTGCCCTGGGGATGTGCAGCCGCCGCCCGTGCTCTGTGAGCAGGAGCCTGTCCCCAGCAGCCACGGGCTGCCCGTCCTTCACCCACGTCACCCGTGGTGCTGGTGTCCCCCTGGCCTCGCACTCCAGCTCCGTCTCACCACCCTCGATGACAGAAACTCTCCTCGGGGTGCTGCTGCTGCCCTGGGCCCTTGGCAGTGCTGCAGGCAGAGGGACACGGGGTGAAGGGGATGTGCAGCAACTCCCAGGCAAAGCTGAGCCAGGTAGCAGCATCCCTTCCAAAATATCCCAGGCAATGGATTTAGAGTCCAGCTGGACCTCGCCTTGAGGGAAGTCACACCACCTCCACCCGCCCCTACAGGCCTCTGGTGCCCCATGCTCACCGTGCACCTCCAGGTGATGCTCCTTGCTGCTGCTGCCAGCAGCATTCCTGCACTCACAGGTGTATGTGCCCTGGTCCAGCAGCTGTACCTTCTCCATGTGCACCACGTTCCCTCCTGGAGAAACCAGCTTTGGGCTCCCTGGCTGGGTGGAGAGGGGCTCACCTGCCCAGGGAAGGGGACAGCAGCTTTCCCTCAGGCTCCCAGCAGGACAAATTCCCACCCACAAGCCGGATTCTGCTCAAAAAAAAGCACTCCTTGCTCCAAGGAGACCAACAGCTGGGTCAACCCATGTGGGTTGAGGAACAGAGCCCTACCATCCTTCCACCAGCTCAGGGTGGGCAGGGGGACCCCATGGCACTCGCAGGCCAGCTGGACAGATTGTCCCTCGAGCACGGACACGGCCTCGGGCTCTGGCGAGGACAAGGATGGAGGCACTGCAGGGATGAGAGGAGCAGCTCATTGATGGCACTGGGCAAGAGGAGAAGGGCAGCTTGGAGCTCCATCCTGCTGGATACACACCCCCTGCAGCCCTGCTGGGTGCCACAAGAACCCCAGTGACATTCCCCTGCCCTGGTTTCATGTGGAAACAATAATCTTGTCTCTCCAGCCAAGTGAGGGATGCTTTTAAGTGCACGTGGCCAACAGCAGAGGATGACCAAGCATCCCACAAACAGACCAAGGTCAGGTTGGCCAGACACAGCCCTGTTAGGCAGCCCTGCTCACTGAGGTTACCCAACTCTTTCCATTATCAGATGATGTTCTCAGCTGTTCATAGATACAGCTGGCTGGAAAATGGTAACTCCTTCCCATGAGGGCTATCAGTTTAGAGAAGAAAAGTCTCAACACCCAGAAACCCTTGAAAAACAAAAACAGCAGAACCCAAACAATGCACCCGAGCCAGGACGGCAGACGTGCAAACATTTCCCTGGGAAGAGATTGCAGGAACAAGCCCAGAGCAGAACTGGATCTTCTCCACGCCCTGGCCACCTGCCTGCAGGACTTCCACCAACTAGAGCATCCCTGAGAAAAGCCAGGGCCTGGCTCAGCCCCCGGAGCTGTGGACGTGCTGAGTGGTCTGGGGAGCTGCAGGGATGCTTGGACCAAGTGAGAAAAAGTGACCAGTGCCTGTCTTGGCAGCAGCCCAGGAGTCACCACTGAGGCCAGGATACAGAAACGTCACCAGGCACCCGGGGTGCAAAAGGGACAGGGTGGGTAGGTGACCCCGTAATGGGGACCTGGCAATACCCATCCATGGGGCCATGGCTTTCCAGGATATCATCTGGGATGAGCACAGGGGATTGCATGACTGGAATTGCAAATGAAGCAGCGGACAGGGTTCTGCTAGAGCCATCTTCCAGGCATGTACCCTGAGGGCTGGGACAAGCCCATTGATCCCAAGATATTCCATAGGAGGGGAGCCCCCATCTCTCAGGAAAGCACGGCTGCACTCACCGGTGACCTGCAGGCTGTACCAGAGCTCGGCCACTCCGGCCACGTTGGAGACCACGCAGCGGTAGCTGCCACCGTGGGAGAGGCGGGCACGGGGGATCTCCAGGCGCTTCCCATCCCTGGACAGGGCCAGCGCTGCCCCGGCCGAGAGCTGCTCCTGCCCCTTGTACCAGGTGATGTCTGCAGGCAAGCAGAGAGCTGAGCTGCGGGGAGCCATGCTGCTGCCCCCCTCACCATGGAAAAGCCCCGGGGTTCAGGAGCAGGAGCTGAGGGACAGGATTGACCCACCGGGAGCAGGCAGCCCCGAGGCCAGGCATTCCAGGGATGCCGAGCCGTTCTCCGGGATGAGCAGATCCACCGTGCTGGGCTCGATGTTTGGAGGCACTGCAACCCAGTGCCCACCATCAGCGGCTCTGCGTGGCCCCGGCTGACTGCAGCCACCACAGGGCAGGGCCCTGGGCACAGCCAGGCTCACCAGTGGCTCTTGGCACACTCCGAGTCCTGCCAGAGCCGCAGCCGGGGGCACAGCTCGGTCCCCACCCTGGGAGGGGACCACATCACCCCACGGTGCCACCACTGCTCCCCAAACCAGCCAGAGCTGCCCCTGAATGAGACATTCATTCTTCCCAAGCAGGGATCTCTGTTCCCTGCTGGTTTCTCACCTGGCACCTTCAGAGTCCCATCCTGCTGGTGGATGGGAAATGGGGCTGGGGGAGGAACCTCCAGCAGGAAACACCAGGCAAGGATTTACTGTGGTGCCAGCGGCCATCACCTCTCAGCTTCATTGACAAAGGACAAGATCCCAAGGAACCAAGCCAGTGACCCTTCATCTACCAAAAATCTGGGCCAGGAACTCCCACCGCTTTGGGCAGCCACGTTCTTCCCAACACACGGGATGGATAGCCCACCTCACGCCAGCGCTGCGCTCACCATGCACTGAAACCTGCACCTCTGCCTGGGCCAGCCCTGCCCAGCTGCTGCCCTGGCAGATGTAGAGCCCTTGGTGACCAAGCCCCACACGGGTGAGCAGCAGAGTGCCACCGTCCTCGGACACCACCACACCATCCTGCCCGTCCAGAGGGTGCCCATCCTTCAGCCACCTGCGAGCAAGGGGACAGGCAGCAAGTCCTGGCTCTGTCCTGCCACCACACACCATGTGTCTCTGCACACCAACAGGGTGAGCAGTGGGGTGCTGGCAGCAAACACTGTCCCCTTGTCACCAGCAGTCAGAGGACTGCTGAGAAGAGGACACCAGGGACAAGGAGGAGGAAGGGATGCCTCCACCCTAAGGAACACCCCAAGCCAGAGGCCCCTACCACCCATCCTGGGAGCACAGGGAGCTTCAGCACTCTGCAGCACTCACTGGAGCTGGGGTGGGGGGATGCCCGTGGTGTGACAGCGAATCCTCAGGGAGGTGTTGGCAACAGCTGTCAGGTACCCTTCCCCATCACCAATCCACAGCTGGGGGGCAGCTGAGGGGAGAGGGCACCTCAGGTTGTGACCACCTGGCACAGGGACGTGAGACAGGCAAGGGTTTGGAGGGGGCAGAGCCCAGGGGCACATGGGGAGGGCGTGTGAACCTTGGACACGCAGGCTGTAGCTGAGCGAGGCGTTCCCCGCGGCGTTGGTGGCCGTGCAGGTGTACAGGCCGGTGTCCCTCACCTGGGGCTCGGCCAGCTGCAGGGATCCTGAAGGGAGGACACTGAACCTTGGGGGAGAAGGAACAGGAAAGCTGGATGGGAGAAACAGCCATGTCATCCATCACCCAACTGTGAGGAGGTGAGGGCTGAGAGCTCACCATCACCTCGGGACAGCCAAGAGAAGGTCACCATGGCCACCTCCCCTTCAAAGAGGGTGGCACCGCTGCCCATAGGGGCAAATCCCCTTTGCTCAGCCCCTGCACGAGCTCAGCACGAGGCAGCACGTGAGCCCACGGGGAGGAAGGAGGACAAGGGTTCCCCCTGAGCTCAGTCCCTGCAGCTGGAGCTGGCCGTGCTCTCATTCCCAGCCCCATCTGTGCTCCACAGACATAACATCATCTCAGCCCACGGCTGCAGAGTCCTCCTCGTGAGCTCCCATAAATCACCCAGCATGGACAAACAGCTGAGATGTGGGGAGCAGCACAGGCCAGCCAGGAGCAACCATGGCAAATCGGACACAAACAACAAGGCAATGCATCCCCCAAGAGGAGCAAAACCAAGATGCCTCCCTGCTTCCCCAGGCCACAGCAATCCTCAGGTAGAGCTAAGGAGAGTTCAACCCCAAGACCAGGGCCCGTGGCTTTAGGGGGTCCCTTCCAACATGGTGCTAACATATGGAAGCAACTTTGGATGACCAAAACACCAGATAACCTGAAGAATGGTTGAAGAATGGTTGGATATGTGTTTATCCTTGCCCATCAAATCACATTATCTGTCTCATGGCTGTCATCAGCTTCAATACCATCAACAAATTGATTTGTCCCCCCAGAAGTTATTCACTGGAACAAAACTGCCCTAAAACCCCACATCCCAGTGCAGACAAGGCCACTGATGGCCTAAAAACTGTGTGCCAAACCTCATCCCAAGAAGCATCAGGCCCTGGTCCAACACTTCCCGCAGGGATCCACCATCCCCAGGCACATCCTTGACCTTGTGACAGCACGAGGCAGGAATGTGCAGGAAGGCAGACAGACAGCAGGGAAAGGAGGTGCACTGCAGTTTCCTTCCCAACCCCAGCCCCGTATCCAGGGTAGGCACATGAATGGTTGGAAGCAGCTGCTTGGCCCCAGATGTTTGGGAGAAAAGCCTGGCACTCTCCAAGGAGAGCAGAGCTAATGCAGCACTGCCTGGCTGCCTCAGCTCCTGCACTGCCCACAGGATGCCAGGGCTGCCCCTCACATCCCCCTGCCAAGCAGCCGAGTCCCTTCATGGACCTGCCATCGCTCTGAAGAGACAAAACCCCAGGAGCTGGTGGCCCCCAGCACCCATGGCCCTCCTTACCTCGTGGTGGCGAGGGGCAGGGGCTGGGGCTCCCGGCTCCACACCACCAAGGGAGGGGGGTCTCCTTGGGCCTCGCAGGGCAGGGTGGTCTCCTGCCCCAGCACAGCCAGGATGGGGACAGGGTCCGATGCTTGTGATCCATTCACACTGATCCTGGGCTTCGCTGGATGGAGAGGGAGCACAGCTGGTGCAGGGACACTTCAAGTGCCCCACAGCCCTCATCACTTCTCTTCCCATCCTCCAAACCCATCTGGCACCTGGATTGGTGCTCCAAGGGAGCCAGGAGCGTTCCCAGGTCATTCTCCCCCTGCCAGTCCCCTCTGGAGCTGTCCTGAGCACTCACTGCTGATGGAGAGCTGCATCTCCCGGCGGGAGAATCCTGCTGCGTTGGTGGCTGTGCAGAAGTAGGTGCCAGCATCCCCAGGGGATGATGAAGGGATCAGGAGCGTCCCATTGGGGTCAAGCTGGTAGTGTGGGCTCAATGAATTGGGCTCTGTGCCCTACAGAGGGAAGGGAAGGGAGGAAGGCAGAGATTCTCCCATGAGTCCAACATCCAAAGGCAAGAAGAGAGCTCTGGACACGTCAGAGCAAGCCATGCCCTGGTCCCAGCTTCCCAGGGCACTTGGTGCCACCTCCCCAGGCAGGCACAGGCACAATGGAGAGCTACACCCCTTCAGACACATTACCCTGACCCCGAGGGCTGGCAGGGGCACAGCAGCCTGTCCCTGTCCCCTACCTTTGCCCAGGTGACAGTGGGTGGGGGCACACCAGTGGCATTGCAGGGCAGGGTGACAGCCGCTCCCTCGGTGGCAGTGACGAGAACAGGGCCAGGCTCGATGCTGGGGGGAGCTGGGAAGGAAGAGAAGCCCCTCATCCTGCATGGCCAGGACCACGTCCACCACAGGGAGCAGAGCACAGGGAGCAGCACCCCCCTGTCACTGCCGAGCAGGGACACCCAGCTCCCTGCCACTCACCGTGGATGACCAGGGACACGTCCTGCCTGTGCGAGCCGAGGGCGTTGGTCACCTCACAGGTGAACGTTCCTGCATCCCCCTGTGATGCCTGGTCCACGTGCAGGCTCCCATCAGCCCGGATGGAGTAGCGGTCACCTGGGGCTACCTGGAATGGGCAGAGAGCAGGACAGATGGCAGGGTCAAACACCAACACATCCCTGCATCTTTGGGGCACATCCAGAAATGAATCCTTGAGCAGCATCCTGATGTGGAGATAAACCCACATCACCTCCCCAGCACAAACGCTCCATTGGATTCATTCAGCAGCAGCTTTCACCCCAAAGGTTGGGGGACTCATCCTGTAGTGAAGCCCCACCAGGGGATAGGTGTCCACCCACCCACCCACCATCCCAGCAGGCATGGAAGCCTCACCATGTGCCCATCCTTCAGCCAGCGGCGGGCTGGGAAGGGGCTCCCAGCCAGGATCACACAGGGCAGGGACACGGGCTGGCCTGGGAGCACACGGACCACAGGGGATGCCAGGGCTATTTCTGGGGCTGCTTGAAACAGGGGAAAGGAAACCAGTATTAATCAGTGACAAATTGCCAGGAATGCTCAGGAGAATGGATGCAGATCACCTTTCTTCCAAGATCTGGATCCTGGCTCAGCATAAACCAGGTCTAATTCCACTCCCCAGGAATTTTGGGATGCTCACTGCAATGTGGGTCCATGTCAGCGTACGAAGCCAAAGAGGGCTCGGAGGGCATTGCCCAAACCCTGCCCTGGGGTCGCTGAACATTCACTGTGGCCAGCTCAGCACAGAGACAGCTTCTCTGGTCTGTGCCACGCACCCCCTGCCAGCACACTGGGATTGAGGCACCGAGCAAAGCAGGGAAAACAAACCATGTCCAGTGACCGTCAGCTTGACCTCCGCATGGATTTTCCCAAACTCGTTCTGGGCTTCACAGATGTAGATGCCTTGGTCATCCAGCGAGGCACCTGGGGCACAGTGGGGAGAAGCCTCAGCCTGGAGGGGTTGGAGAGCCCCGAGCGAGCTCCAGGACAGGGACCAGCCTCCCCTGCCCCACCACCACCTCTAAAGGGGACACACCCCTCAGAGCTGGAGGCTTGCAGGCTGTTACTGCACACCTAAGCTTGCACAAGTTAAAAATACAAATAAATGCGTGCACGCTCAGCTCTTACTGTCAATGAGGAGCTGGGCAGCCTCCAGCTGGCTGGAAACACCCTGTGGTCCCTGCCAGCCCACCACGGGCTTCCCGTCCTGCCGGGACCAGGAGACCCGTGGCAGGGGAGATCCCTCGACACGGCACAGCAGGCTCACTCTCTCCCCAACCTCGACCTCCGTGTCACCCAGGGGCTCAGGAAAGTGAGGGGCAGCTGCAGGAGAGAGCAGCAGAGAAAGGGCTCAGGCAGGTCCAGCATCCCCACAGCTGAGCCTGGAGAAGGGATGGGGCTGCAAAAGCAATGAGCCAGGTGCCCTGACACGTTACAAGACTGGCTTAAAGCATTTGGTGCTTTTCCAAAGCTGTCAGAGCCATTGCAGTTTCCACCTCTTCCAGTTACACTCATCGACCCCTGGCTCAGTAAAATGACTTGCACTTTTCCATTTTTAACTTCTTTAAACCCTGGTGCCCTCAACACAGGGCCTTTCCTCCTCCTCCTCATGCTTTCATCCCTTCTGCCTCCAGCAAAAGATTTTCACACACACAAAAATCAACCCCCACCTCTACCTAATCCCACTGAATACATTTTGCATCCACAGTTGCGCCCCAAGCCCTCATGTCTCAGCACAAAAACAACTGCCTTGTCTTTTCCCACTTGCTGAGCCTCTGCATCTTTCCCAAAACTTGGAATTCCTGCCAGGCTTCTGCCCATTTGTACCAAGCACCTGTTGGAACTCAAAATGTCTCTCAGACATTTTTAGAGGTTCCAGGCCTTGGTCAGAAGCATTTTAGACCCTGGCAGGCAGCTGCAAACAGCTGTGATTTTGAGTTTGAGCCATGGAATGAGTTACCAACTTTGGAGGTGGAACAAGCAGTCACAAAGGATTAGATAGATAATAAAAGTAGTTACAAAGTAGAGGGGAAAATTTTTTTAGTATTGTACAGGGGGGTTTTAGCACCTGTACAGGAGGGGTTTTACTTTGTACATGGGGGTCAGAAGTTCTAAGATGGAGGAAAGTGGGCTGATCCTGTTCTTCCCCCTTCTTCTTCCTTGCCTCCATGTTCTTGATGCTGGCACTTATGGATTGGTTTAGAGTAGAAAAGCACCTTGTAACATAGGTAGTAGGTATTAGGGAGAAACTGTAAACATATTATATGTAATATATCATATAAAAGATAGCAGGAGCCCTGGGCGGGGAGAGAAGAAGAGGACAGCAGACAGAGAGGATGTCAGGGTGTGTGTGTGTCCCTGTATGGGCTGCAGCCCACAAAGACAATCTTTTAGATAACTCACAATAAACTGCCTTGAGACCAAACACCAAGAGGCTGTGGAGTCTTTCTTTGGAAGCACGGGTTGGAGGAGAGACTTTTCCACCACACGAGACCCCAGACCAAGCCCGGGGTTCTCACAAGCACCAACACCTCCCTGCTGGGAAGCCTCGGAGAGCAGCAGCGGGGAGCTGAGCCAGACAGGAGAGCTGTGGCAGAGGCTGGACCCGCGGCAGGAGGCAGCAGGACTTACAGCCCACGTGCAGCATGGTGGTGTCGAAGGCGGTGCCCGCCTCGCCCAGGGCCTGGCAGCCGTAGAGCCCCGCGTCCTCCTCCCGCAGCGCCTGCAGCCGCAGCGCCGCGCGCGGGCCGCCCGCCGGGAACGCCGCCAGCGCCTGCTCCCCTGCCCCGAGACCCCCACGTCAGCACCTCGGGCCTCCGTGGGTCCCCCCAGGGTCACACCCACGTGAGACGTCCCCGCAGGGCGGCCAAAGGGTCGCGGCGCCTGCTCCCGGTCTCACCTTTGTACCACACGACGTGGGGCGGGGGTGACCCCGAAACCCAGCACTCCAGGGTCACATCCTCTCCCACCAGCGCCTTCAGGCTGGGCGTCACTGCCAGGATGGCAGGAGGTTCTGTGTCGTGGGGAGAGGTGGCTTTGGTCACCCTCTGCTGCGCTGGGTGCGATGCCATCCAGCACAAGGGGACTCCAGAGCCCGGGGAGCTGTCCCCCAATGGCCTCCAGCACACACAGCCCCATTCCCCATGTGCTGACCCCAAAATCCTCCATCACACACAGCCACATTCCCCGTGTGCTGACCCCAACACCCTCCATCACACACAGCCCCATTCCCTGTGTGCTGACCCCAAAATCCTCCATCACACACAGCCCCATTCTTCATGTGCTGACCCCAACACCCTCCATCACACACAGCCCCATTCTTCATGTGCTGACCCCAACACCCTCCATCACACACAGCCCCATTCCCCATGTGCTGTTCCCCAATGGCCTCCATCACACACAGCCCCATTCCCCGTGTGCTGACCCCAACACCCTCCATCACACACAGCCCCATTCCCCATGTGCTGTTCCCCAATGGCCTCCATCACACACAGCCCCATTCCCCGTGTGCTGACCCCAACACCCTCCATCACACACAGCCCCATTCTTCATGTGCTGACCCCAAAATCCTCCATCACACACAGCCCCATTCCCTGTGTGCTGACCCCAACACCCTCCATCACACACAGCCCCATTCCCATTCCCAGTGAGCAGGTACCAGTGAACTCCAGGCTGATCACTTGCTCATCCCAGCCCAGTGTGCTGCTGGCATAGCAGCTGTAATTCCCTGCATCCTCTGGGACAGCAGACCTGATGTGCAGGGTACCCTCAGCATCCCTGAAAACCCTGCAGCAAATGGGAGAGAAATGGAAGAAATGAGCTCTGTGAAAACAGGGATGATGGAAAATGTGTTGATATAAATGAGCAGGTTTCAGGACATGCTGGGCATGTGGTGAATGTGGGTCAGCACTTAGAGCCAGCTGCTGCAGGGAAGGACTTTGCTTTGAACCAGGGAAAAGCACTGAGAATTGAGCTTTCTCACCTCTAAAGTCCAAAAGCCTTTCCCAAAGCCAACTCCTGCACTCACAGCCTGACACGGGCAGGAGTTGAAAGGCAAAAAGCAGAAGAAATTAACGGGAAGTACAAGGAGTATTTTGGGACTTGAGCTCACACCAGGTGTGCAAAGTGGGGACAGTGACCTGGATAAGGCAGGACAGCTTAAAAATAAATACAGGAAATTAAGGCCAGCAGCATGCCAAGCAACTCAGGAGCATGGGCTGGGATACTGCAGTGCCTCCTTCTTTCCAGAGCAGCCCCAAGCCTCCCTCCCTCACCTTGCACATCCCTGCAAGGGGAGCACCATCCCTGTGGGACAGGCAGCATGGAGGCTCCTGGGTCCCCAGGGGTTACCTCTCATCCTGCTGCAGTGCCCAGCCCCAGCGCCTCCAGCTGCTGTGGGGCTGGGGGTGGCCCCCGGCCGTGCAGTTCAGCCGCAGCTCCTGGCCCCTGCTGAAACGCTGGGGGCTGGGGTCCACCTTCACCCACGGCGCCTCTGCACGGGGTTGGAGCAGGGCTCAGCCCCCAGGCGCCATTCGGGGCGGCAAGACATCCCCCAGGCCAGGGTCCCACACAGGGGCAAAGCCTACCCTGGATGAAGAGCCACAGGGAGGCAGTGGCAGTGCCATGGGCGCTCTGTGCCACACACTCGTACAGACCCCCGTCCCCGGGCTGCACGTGGCTGATCTGCAGAGAGCTGTTCTGCAGCAGCCGGGCCCGGCCATCCCCTGGCTGTGCCGCCTTCCCGTCCCAGCTCCAGGTCAGGTTGTAGGGCACATCCCCCAGGACCTCGCAGGACATGACCACGTCTTGGCCTGGTGAAGCCGTGATGTTGCCCGGGGCGATGAGACGCGGTGGTGGCTCTACAAACACGGGATGCCTGGGTGAAAGGAGCTTGTGCCCGGCCACAGACATGGCAAGGGCTCTGAGGCTTGGCACAAGCAGCACCCACCTGAGACGGAGACGTAGGCACGAGCCCGGGTCACTCCGACCTTGCTCGTGGCCGTGCACTCGTAAAAGCCTTCGTCGCTCTCGGACACCGCAGGGATCAACCAGCTGATGTTCCCTGAAATCCTACAAAAAGGGAGAGATGAAAATATGGATCACTCCCACATTGGACTGCCATGCCACCATCCTAGTCCTGCTCCCTGGGATTTTTTTTTATCGTCTGAGTCAGGCAGAGGTGCATCCCCACCTGCTGTGGACCTGTCCCTTGGAATTTTCCTCTTGGGATGCTCAGAACCTGAAGGCACTCACCCAGCACAAAGCAAGCCCTCAGCTGACAGAGCTCAGGGACCCTCATGGTTCCCTCCTGGGCCGTACCAGAGGCTCACCTGAAGAGCTGCTCTTCCCCGAGCTTCACCCTGCCACGGCTGAGCTGCAGGTGGAAAGGGATCTCACTGTGTGCAGAGCAGGAGATGAGCTGTGGCTCACGGCTGTAAGCCTGGATATTGCTGGAGATGTTCACTTTAGGCAAACCTGGAAGGGGTTGGGGATGTGCAGATGTGCAACACCCTTGGCAGCTCACTGGGAAGCAGGATGACCAAGGAGAAACCAAAGCAGAGGCAGCGCTGGAACCGCTGGTCCCTGCCCAGCACCCGCGGGCTCCACTCACCGGGGACCACGCTGGTGTAGGTGACCCCCGAGAGGCGGTGCAGGGGGTGGCCCTGGCCATCTTCACCCTTCACCTTCAGCAGAAAGTCACCCGGGGGGACCCAGAGAGGCGACCCCACCCAGAGCTGCGCGGCGGAGCCGGAGGAGGAGTTGGAGAGGGGCTGCGCGGGCAGCGAGCCCAGGACGTGGCCAGAGGTGTTGAAGAGTTCGATCTCCTGCAGGCGCCCCGGCGGCCTCAGGCCGGTGCAGTTCACCAGCACAGAGATGGGCAGACCTGGAAAGCGAGGAAGGAATAAAACCCACCAGCCACATTCCCGGCTGCAAAGCGCCCGGATGCGGCATCCATCCCCCCGGCCAGCGCCAGCCTCACCCTGCACCGGCCGCTCTCCGGGCTGGCTGGTGTCAAATTCCGGCTGGGTGGAGAAGCTGGCTTGAAAATTAACATTGCTGATGCCTGTGATCCTCAGCGAGTGGCGGCCACTGCTCCGGGTCTGGAAGCAGATTGAGAATCAAGTGCTGAGGGCAGGGGGAGGGAGAGGAGATGGGAAGGGAGAGGTTGCAGCCAGCCCCTTCCAGCCTGCTCACACATCCTCTGCCTGGCCGGAGGTGGATGGGGAAAGTGCACACCTGGAAAAGCCTGGCAAGCTAAATATCCATCAGGAAAAGGCAGAGGATGTGCAGGTCTGCCACCAGCCTACCGTGACCAGCCACGTCCCTGGCTCGTAGGGCTCCACAGCCACCACCATGGCTGAGTTGGGGATGCTGAGCAGCTCCTTCAGACCTCGGCCTTTCTCCAGGACCCTTCCTGTAACAGTAAGTGAACGTCTCGGTGAGCAACCCAGGTCTGTGCCCTGGCTCCTACAGCAGCCAGGAGTCACCTCCCTCAGGGCTCAGGGTGGTGCAGAGCCCACCACAGCTCACAGCCAGGGAAAACCCTCAAAGCCAGAGGTAAAGCCAACCTGGGAGGGGAGCAGGGAGATGTGCTGGTGTTTGCTGAGGGCTTTGTTGCTCATCATCTTTTCTTTTGAGTTTTAGGGCAGGGTTTGGTGAACCCCTTCCTGCTTGTTGTCACCTGAGGTCTTTCTGGGGGCCAAAAGTGGCCCCTTTGCTGTCCCTGTCCCCTGGGTTCCTACCTGCTGGATCCTGGACCCTGATCCCTGGGGCAGGGCCACTCAGGGAGATGGTGACCTCCTTCAGGCTGGGATCAAATGGGACCTGCCATGTGTTCTCCCCACCATCCTCATGGTCCGTGGACAGCAGGTGGACCTTGGAAGCCTGGATGGCCTCTTCCACCCACTTCAGCACCTGGAAGCAGTCAGGGGAGGATTAAACCTGGATCTCCCCTCCCCAACAGGCACAGCCTCACTTTAGCACTCACTTTGGGGGCCAGGTGTCCCCACTCACCTCGGTCACCTGCTGCTTGTCCAGGTGGAAGATCTGCCCGGAGCTGGTGGCAGCGATGCGCTCGTACACGCGGTACCCGGGGTGGCTCCTGTCCCCGCAGTCCCCCGTCAGCACAAACACCACCTGCCACAGCAACAGCCCCGTGACATCCCGGCCACCCACGGGAGGGGACACAGCTGCCACCCAGCAGCATCCCAGCGCATCGAACTGGCCCGGGGGGATGCAAAATTCCCCCCAGTCCAGGGGCTTTATTGCTGCATCTCACTGATGCGGTGCTGTTACTGCGCAGCTAAGCTTGCACAAGTTAAAAATACAAATAAATGTGTGCACGCTCAGCTCTTCCTGTCAATGGGGAGCTGGGCAGTCTCCAGCTGGCTGGAAACACCCGTGGTCCCTGCCAGCCCACCACGGGCAGGACCAGGACTGTCGCAGTCCTCCTGCTGTCACAGCAGGGCCGCTCACCTGGCTCTGCTTGTGCTGCAGCAGCCGCAGCAGCTCCTCCTGCTGCTCGTAGTCCTTGGCCCGAGCATCCGAGAAGACGTAAATGAAGGAGCCGGGATGCGAGATCTCCACGGCCACCCTGATGGCCCCCACGCTCATCTCCGGGCAGTCCCCCCCGCCCTGAGGGACACAGGCGGGGACGTGGCGCAGGCACGGAGCCACCCAGCATCCCAGCCGGGGGTGCTCACAGGGACAAACTATCCCATCTTTCTGCAGTCAGCGGGATGGAACTGCAGGGACACTCAGGATCACACGGACCCGGCCCTGTCTCACTGATGAGGATAATTAAAGCACCCATTTGGGGTCCCGTGCTCACAGAAGCCACTGGTTTCCCACAGATACCTTTAGTGGGCACATTTGTGCCCGTCCCTGTGGCTGCAGGGCCACCCCAGGGAAGCCTCCTGGCACAGAAAGGACCAGCTCCCACTTTCCCAGGGCTTGGCACCCCTAAGGGCTGGGAAACCATTTGCAGCCTCAGCGTTACAGCCAAAACAGCTGCATCCGAAGGGAAATTGCCACAGGGATTTGGCAATTCATGGGAGGCAGGGCAAGAGTGGGGATGGATAAAGCAGGATTAAGCTCCCGGGGAACATTTCAGCTGGCAGAAAGCAGACAAAGTAATTTAAAAAAAAAAAAAAAAAAAAAAAAAAAAAAAAAACCAGAAATGAAAAACTCAATTATCAGGCAGTGGTTGTAGAAGAGAATTTTGGTTCCATGGAGAGTCTGTGGAAACTCTCCTGGGAACAGCATCTCCATTAGGGACAAGGGCTGTGGGCTGGGAATTCTCTGCCCTGTTGCAGGGCTCTGGGACACAGCTCCAGTATTACCCATCCTCTCCATTCCCACCCTTGTGTGCAGCCCCCAGTCAGTCTGGCTCAGCCTGAACCCCCATCACACTTGTGGGGGATGCAGGGATTGCCCCCAGAAGCCACCACCATGCAGTGCCAGGCCCTGGCAGAGCAGCGTGGGGCTGAGGATGCCAACCTGGACATGGAGCTCCCGCAGGCGCTGCTGGAAGAGCTGGGGATCCGTGGTGAGGGTGACAGGTCCCACCTCTGCAAGCACATGGATGCCACCACCTCAGCCCCCTGAGCCCAGCCCCAGCTCCTGCCAACACCAGCCATGCTGCTGGTGCTCCTGGAACTGCCCTGGTTCAAACACCTGTGAGACCCGGGGTCCAGCATCTACCCTGGCTTGGCACCAGCAGAGAGATGGGTTTGGGCAGACCAGCCCCTGTGCCCATACCATGACCACTTTGGCAAATTATTCCTGTGCCCAGGAATTTCTCCCAACACGCTGGGTGGTCCCAGCCAGGGTGAGCTGCAAACCCAGTGTCTTTTTCTACTGGGGGAGGCTCCCAGCAAAGAAATGCAGGAATTCATTCACTACTTCTGCCTCCTTCCCTGTCTGGCTCCAGTGGTTTTCACTCAACTCAATGTTTCTGCTGAAAATAAAGTTTGAGTCCCACTCTCCTTGTAGGAGGCCAGGGATCTTTTGGGGAGCAGCTGCTCTTTTATGAGTGTGCACAAAGAGAAGACAAAGGTAGGGGCAGAAAGAAACTATTCTGATATCACAGCAAGTGGTGTTTTTATCGAGGTGGCCTGGAAGCATGTTGTGGACTTGGGCAGAAATACCCCGATGATTATCCCAGGGAGATTAGAGCAGGATGGAAGGGGAAGAGGCACCCACAACAGAGCATACCTGGGATTAATACGGTGGAAACAACCCCCACATGGGACAGGAGCCCCAGCCCAGCCCCCTGCTGTTGAGGTGCCATCCCCACCACAGCAGTCACCAGGGCATTAAAAACAGGGAGAAGGAGCAGTGCAAGTGCTTGTGAAGTGAATGCTTCAGAGCCAGACCCAGCCAGAGCCACAGCCCAGGTCCCCACAGCCCCATCCTTGGCAGGACACATCCCCACCCTGTCCTGGACCTACCTGGGTCGTGGAAGGGCACCAGAGCGTAGTTGCTGATGGGCTTGGTGCTCCTGCCGCGCGTCCGCTCCAGGATGCGCGAGGCCCCGTCCATCACCTGCACCAGGTCGTCGTACATGGAGCCGGTGACATCGAAGACAAAGGCGAGGGTGGCCCACCCTGGGGGGCTCTCGGCCACGCTGAGGGCCAGCAGCATCCAGAGACCCACCAACAGCCCTCTGCGGGGTGGCATGGTGGGGGACACGCTCAGGTGTCAGGAGCACCCCTCGTGTCCTTGTCCCTGCCCGCAGAGCCGCCGGGCGCTGTCCCCACGGCACGGAGGGACACGGTGTGCGGGGGCCACACGCGGCGGGGACAGAGAAGGGACCCCGGGCCGGGAGCGCCCAGCCCTCCGCAGCTGCGGACCTGCTCCTCCAGCGCTCAACTTCTGGGAGGGAGCAGCGAGGGCGGGAGGAAAAACCGGACTTTGGGAGGCAGCGACGCGGCTGGGAGGTGGGTGGGAGCTGGAGGAAATCGGGATGGAGATGCAGGGGTTGGGAAGCAGATCCTGCAGCCCAGGGGATCGTCAGAAACACTGCCCAGCCGCCCTCCCCAGCGCCGACCCCCGGCTCAGAGAGCCCCTGCTCTGCTGGGGGGAGCGGGGGTCAGGGGAGGACACGGGGGTCACAGCTGAGCACCTGGGAGGAAACGCTGCCAAAATCCAGCGGGGGAGAAGCAGCTGTGAAAGGAGCCCCAAGGACTCCAACCCCCCCCTTGCTGGGCAAAGCGCCCTGGAATGGGGCTCTGCAACGGGGCTTGGAGGTCAGGGGGCTCCGTGGGGGGCTCGGGTGGGCTCAGCCACGCAGCCACCCCACGAACAGGGAGCAGAGAGTCACGGAGAGCGCAGACAGAGCCGGAGCCAGGCCATGGGCTGGGACAGGCAGCGCTTGGCCGGGACAGGCAGCGCTTGGCCGGGAGCGCTGGCTGCGGGCGCGGAGCGCTGAGCTCACGGCTGCTCCGCTGGGATGCTCTGCTCTTGCTCAACTCCCCCGCAGCAGGACCCAGGGCTCAGCCACGGCCAAAAGCCGGCTCCAGGTGAAGCTGTGCACCTCCTGCACCCCCAGCAGCAGCCCTGCTCCTCCCAGACACAGCAGCTGGGGGACCTTGGAGATCACCGGGCTCATAACCCACACCCAGGACAGTGGGACTATTCCTTTATCCCTGTGCATTCCTTTATCCTTGTGCATTCCTTTATCCCTGCAAGCGTGGGCTCAGCCTAGCCCAACCTCAGAGCAAGGACATCCCCCTTGCAGCAGGACAGTGACACTTCTGCCCTGGGGCTGTGCCAGTGGCCTGTTCCCCTCCTGTCCCACAGCCAGGGCTTGCACTCCCCCAGGCTTTGCACTCCCCCAGGCTTTGCACTCCCCCAGGCTTTGCACTCCCAGCCCTACAGAGCTGAGGGGAGTCCCCCACCCCAAAGTGCCACAAAATCTACCTTAGTTCATCCCCAGCCACCAACCTGCATGCCAGCTCCATCCTGGCAGGGAGCACCAGCGCTACTGGCACAAAAACCCCCACAGCTTCCTCTCATCACCAAATGAATCCCAGCCAGCCCTTCCCACACTCACCAGTGCTCCCAGTCCCGGGAGCACCTGTGCTAGCTGGGCTTTAACCCCTTCCCTGCTGGGGGTTAAGGCACAGCCTCTGGGTAACCACCGTGGTTGGGAGCCTGTGCCTCTCCTTGCCCACTCCATGGCACAGGGGAGGAATCCCTGGGAGCTCCCACCATGGGCTGGCACAAAGCACCCCTGGACAAAACCCCCTGCACAAACACAGCCTCCTTGTTCGGACCATTAGGACATCTCCTTTGGCCTCCCGGAAATAATTAGTCAGCCTCGTTAGGAGAGCAAACACAAGAGATGGGCTGCCAGGGAGGCCTCGCAGGGCTCGTTTCCACAAGAGCTGGCAGAGCAGAATGGCCAAGGCTGCACGTGAAAACCCAGTCCAGGCTGTGAGCCCACTGTGAGCCCTGCCAAGAGCAGGGGGGCTGCCCAGGGGCACGTCCAGGCTACAATTATGGGATATTTGTAGCCAGATTCCTCTGCAGCCACTGTGCCAAAAGTGACCCAGTGGCTCCAGCCTGCTGCATCAATGAGGGGGCTCAGAGGGGACTGGGACAGTGCCCATGGGCACACGGCTGTGTCTTCATTGTAAAAGGAAAAAGGGATGCAGGCACTGTGTCAGGATGGGACCCGGCAGAGGGAGAGCTGTGTCTGGGTAACAGGAGGAGGGAAGAGCAGTGTCGTGGGGGTGAAGGGTGCCTGGGATGCCTGGAGCTGAGACCTGGCAGCTCATCACAGTGTGGGCACAGTGCCTGACTGACTGACTACCCACAGAGCCCAGAGCATCCCAATTTACACCTGTGCTGGTCCCATCACAACCCTGTGCTTGGGGCACAGGACAGTGACACCCCCAGCTCAGCTCCCAGCCCCGCTGGGTGCCGAGGCAGCTTTGGGGAGCCCTGTGACCCCCCCACCCCGACGCATCACAGACCACTGCCACTTCATTACTGTCATTAAGCTTTTATTTCCACTGTCACAAAGTTCCTGGGTTTTGTTTTGTTCTGTTATTGAACTGTTTCATTTGCTTGGTTTGCTCTTGAATTCATCTCAAGACAAGGCAGCGGGGCATGCAAGCCGAGACACCGGCACGGACGCACACACAGGCTTCATCTTCACAAACAAGGCTCTTTGCTGGAGCTGCTGCTTCCCAGCCCAGGGCTCGGCCACCCCCTGGCCAGGGGTCACACCTGTGCCACAGGACACCCAGCCCTGGGCTGGTGGCCACGGGAGCAGAGAGAGAAGGGAAGGATGACTTTCCTGAATAGGCAGGGCTGAAATGTGTAACTGAGACCCCAAAACTGCTGCACCCCAAACTGCAGTGAGACTGGGGCCATCAGCTCCCTCCTTTGCCCTCAGCCCTCGCTTCTGTCCCAGCCAGACTCTCCCCTCCAATGCCCTCAGGAAGGACATGTGACAGATGCTCTCACAAAATGCCCCAAATCTCCTCCTTGGATGGGGGACAGTGAGCTGGCTGCAGGTCACTCACCCATCCCAAATGACCCCCCAGTCCTAAATACATGGTAAGGGGGCAGCTCTGCCAGTGATTTCAGCTGCCCCCACGCCATGCCTGGCCCTGCTTCAAAGCCAGCCCTGCTCCAAGCAGGGCTCAAACCCAGACCCCAAGACTCCAAGACAATTCCACCCTGTGGGCAGCTGCATCCCTGCCCACTGAGGAGCAGAGACCTGCGCTGGGATTCCCACAACCCCAGCCTCCCATCCCACAGGAACATGGTGTCCTGATGGCACGGGAAGAACCAACAGGCATCTGCTCCTGTGAAGGAGGATGAGGTGCAGCTGGGACCTGGCACAAACAGGGTCTGGGGTCCCCCATAAGCAAACACCCCCCTCCACCAACC
This sequence comes from Lonchura striata, assembly GCF_050655825.1. Classification (NCBI taxonomy): domain Eukaryota; kingdom Metazoa; phylum Chordata; class Aves; order Passeriformes; family Estrildidae; genus Lonchura; species Lonchura striata. The sequence continues at coordinate 7,261,970 of NC_140719.1, read as the reverse complement.
CAACGGAGAGAGCTCTTGGGACCAGCCTGGTCTCGTTATAAATTGCATTAATTAACAGCCTGCCCCAGAGGAAAAACCCTTCACTTCTCTCTCTCTCGGGTCCTGGTTTGTGCTGTGAGGAGAGGGCAGGGAGGAATTTGCCCCCAGAGCCCTCTCCCACCTTCTTGCTCCTGGGGGAAACAGCTCAGCTCAGCCCAGCCCCAGAGCTCAAGGAAAGACAGACACAAAGCAGCAACAATCAGCACACAGACAGAAAAGTGAAAAGAAAGGAAAGTACAGATGTGGCATTTAATGGGGCAACACCGACAGGAACAAATGAGAGGGGGGCACACGCCACGGTCACCAGGGCTGGACCCTCTCCTCTACCTGGCTCTGCTCTGGGCCCCCTTGCCATGGCCAGGGCTCTGTTTGGGACAGGCACCAGGAACCCGAGTACCAACAGAGACAAAGCAGGGCTTGCTGCCTGTTCCATCGTGAGCAGGTCTGAAGCAGAGGCTGGAATTAAAGAGTCCCTGGCAAACCCAGCGTTCCCTGCGCTGTTCCCGGGGTTCTGCACGTGCCTGGTGCTCCGTGGGTCCTGCCAAGCCCTGTGCCCGCAGTCCTGAGCCACATCCAGCACTCGTGCTTGCCAGGGCACAGACACCAAACTGCTTTCCAGAGGGCAATGGCTCACCCCAGCCACTCCACTGATGGGGAAACTGAGGCACGAGGAGGTTAAGGCCGACATTTCCAAGCACGAGATGCTCCAAGCCTTATTTTCAGTGATATCAAGACACTGCAGATCCTGGTGGTGGTCAGGAGGAATCAGGGGCCCTGAGTGCTCCCCCAAAAGTGGGACTAGGAGCATCCAAGGCAGGGTCCCAAACCCACAGCCAAGGGGGAACACTGGGGCCAAAACGCTTTGCTCGGGGACAGACAGCGTGTCCAGAGCCCTGGCAGGGCTGACTGCCAGGGGAGACATCTGTGAGCACCGATGGAGCTCAGCCCATGACAGATCCTCCAAAAATTAAAAGCTTTCCAGGGAACAGTGTCAGAATAAATGAGGTTTGCCTTTGCCTGGGAACTACGTCAAACGTGGCAGGGGCCATCATTCATCAGCAGAGGTGATTACAGCAGTGTCACATTCATTGGGAACATTGATTGGCACCAGGAGGGGACCAGTCTGGCAGATGAGCATTCAACAAGTTGCAGGCACTGCAAAAACCTACCCCAGAGAGTTGCATTTTGGCCACAGAGCAACAAGGAAAAGGGTTTCCATGGGAGTGAGTGAGGGTCACCCTCCAGAAGCACCCCCACAATGAAACATGGGCATCCTCAGGGGCAGGAACTGCAGAAGAGGCAGAAATATTGCACGTGGACGTGAGGTCAGTCTCCTTGGGGATGGGGAAAAGTGGTTTTTTATGGGCATCAAGAAGTACCACAAGCACAAAATCCCGAAACTGGGGAGTGGGGTTGCACGGTGAAGAACCAGCATCCCTTGGCTGGGACATGTGTCCCTGCCATGCCAGGAGGATTCCAGGAATGCTGAGGCACCACCTTGTCTCCTGCATTGTGAGACACCTGTCAGACTGTCCCCCATGCCCAGATGTCACCCAGATGTCACCTCCCACTGCCATGGGGACAGTCCTCTGTCTGGGCTTGGCCACAGCAGCTGGGACACAGCTGGGTGGAGAGATGCTGCTACCATCAGCTGGACCTGAGAGGGAAGGGTGAGGCCCCAGGGTGGCTTTAGGGGTCCCAAAGGATTCTTGCACTCTGCTCCTGAGGGAATGCAAATCTCTCCTTTCCCAGAGCAGCTGAGGCATCACCCATGCCATGCCCATGCCCCAGCAGACAATGCCAGCTGTGTGCCACCGTGGGTGCTGGTGGGGCTGAGCTGGGGGCACATCCCCGAGGGGTGCTGGGTGCTGATGGAGTTGGGAGAGGCTGTGCAGGCCCCGCTCATGGCAGGGGGCTGCAGCTCAGTCCCCTGGTGTGCATTCCCAGCCTTTTGCCTCCTCCAAGGTGGCTGCAAGCAGCTCTGCTTAGAGACACAGCAAAACCTCCCATGTGCTGTGGGAGTGGTGGGGGAAAGAGACACCTGAGCTGTGCTCAGCCCAGCCTGGCACTGCCCTGGCACCCTGGCCCAGCTGGGATGGGAACAAGACAGAGCAAGGCTCCCCCCCTGCCCCTCCAGCACACAGCCACCACCAAACACCTTCCCCCATCTGCAAAGCAGAACACAGCAAAGGAATCTGCCTGAAAGCAAAACCCAACTCTGGGCTCCATGAATACTTTTTCATGCAGTGAGAAAATGAATAAAAGGGAGGACACAGTGATGCTCTGGTGCCCAGAATTTCCTCACCCTGCCTGATGGAGGGATGGAGCTTGGTCTGCTCAGAGGCTGGGCTGAGTGAGCCCTCACTGGGCTCCCTAAGGGTGAACAGAAAAATGCAGGGAACACGGGAACAGGAAAAGAAGCTACAGCATCCCCTCCAAGCAGCAGCCAGCCCATGGAGCTTGGGATACAGGGGGTGGGAGGAGAGGGGGGAAGGCAGATTTTTGGCTTCATTATTATTGCAGGCTCCCGGGTCCCCGCAATACGAGCATGTAAACCTTACAAATCCTCACCTGGGTGGGTGGACACGCGCACGAGAGACAAAACACAGCAGCAACATTTACAACAAATAAATAAGGATATCGATCGTCGAGAATGGGCATATAAAAAAAAGCCTCACTTTTTTTTTCCACCGAAGGAAAAAAAAAAATCAAAAACAAAAACCAACAAAACAAAACAAAACCAAAAAGCACAATACTGTCTCACCAGAAAAAATAAAATAATAATATAATATATATCCCTAGTGAGCCGAGCCGGGCTGCCAGTCGTGGGTGACGCCAGGACTCTGTTCCCAGACTCTGCCGGTGCCTCGGCTCGCCGGGCACCCCACAGGGACAGACCCTGGGGGTGCAGCCCCCGCTGCCTTCGGGCTCCTCTCCGGCCGCTTCCCAAGAGAGGATCCCGCCGGCGCATCCGCAGTCCCGTCCGAAATGTAGGAAAAAGGGAGCAAAGGAGCCCAGGAGGCCGAGGGGGCTCTGCCTGCGGCGATGCTCCAGCCGCTCCCCGGCCCTGGAGTCTCGGACGCTCGCCGCCGCTCAGACCGGGGCCTGGCGCGGGGTTTTTTTGGAAGAAGCGGAGGTTGGCGAATGGCAGCGGCTGGTTCGGGGTGCAGAGGGGAGTGAGCTCGCAGCACTCCTTGCTCGCAGAACAGAAAGGAAGGCCGGGAGGGACAGGCAAGCTTCGCGTGGTCGGATGGCACGGAGAGCATCTTCCCCCAGGCATCTGCAGGAAAGGGTGGACGGGGGGGAAACGGGGTGAGAAGGATGGCCAGAAATCCTTGTGGCCATCTCATGAGACACCAGCACAGCTGGAAGGGCAAGGCCAGAAATAGAATAGATGCTGAAAATCTCAAAACTCCAGTGGGGTTAAAAACACCCCACTCCCAGGACACTGCCTGGACTGTGATGGCCAAAAACACTCCAAGGGGCTCTGCACAGCTCCACAGGGCACAGCAAGCACCACGGGATGCTCAGGCCATCACCTGTGTGATGCTGTGAACCAGTGTCCCTGCCAAACCCAGCTCCAGGGCATAATATAATATAATAGATATAAGATAAATAAAACATTTAATATAATCTGTCTCTGGAGTGTCCCCATGCCCTCAGCACGCCAGCTGCCTCCCTGCCTCCTCTGCAGCCACATCTGCTGGTGAGAGCACGAGCTGTGCTGCAGGCAAACATTTCCATCTCCATGGGATGAGGTCTGTGATAGGGGAAGGACTGGGAGAAACCTATCAGAATGGGGAAACATTCCCCCCGGCCGGATTTGGGGGGGATATCCATGTTTTGGTGCCTCAGCAGAGGAGAATCAGCTGCCTGAGCCTGGGGGGGGTGGGAATGGCAGATGGGGAGATGGGGCTGCCCCGGCACTGCACTCACCGCCGCTCGGCCCCGGGACTATACGAGCCCATCGTAGAGGGAGAGCGCCTGCACGATGGAGGGGTCGGCCTTGGAGCCCTCCTGAAATTCCTGCAGCGTCAGCTTCCCGTCGGCGTTCTGCAAAACGCTCCCGTTACTGCACGGCCCACCCAGCCCAGCCCGGCACGGCCACAGCAGCCCACGCACCCTCCCCACCCCACCGGGCCACCCATGGCTGCACCGTGGAGGGGACAAGGCCACCCTGGAGACCCTGATATTGGACACAGGATCCCAGAGGGATGTGGGTATCCCACAGCGATCTTGGCAGCAGTTCAGACTTTGTGTTGATGGGGCAAGGAGGCACCCGCAAGAGCCAGGATGCAGCAAAGGGACCCACAGCACCTCTTAAATCCCTTGGCCACAGGGAAAAAGCCCTCAAGCATCTTCACCTTGTCCATCATGGCAAAAATCCGATCCACCCTCTTCTCTGGTGTGTTCTCCTCCTCGGGAAGCTCCACTGTGTTCCCCTGCAGCAGCAGGACAGGACCAGGTCACACACCCATCTGTGCCCTGCCTGGAGGTGTCCCCAGGCGAGGATTGTCCCCCCACACCCCACATCAGGACAGGGTGCAAGGGGACAGAGATGACACCAGAACCACCCTCAGCAATCAGATCCAGACACTGCCCTGGCCATGACAGCCACGATGGCCATAACCCCCCACAAAAAAAAGGCCAAAGAAGGAATTGGGGGTGGTTCAGCATTCCCACAGAGCTGAGCTCCAGCCCAGCAGGGACCCCCAAGGGACTGCCTGCCCTGTGTCCCCCCTGCCTCTCTTACCACCATCTGATAAATGGCATCCACAATGTCCAGCATCTCGTTCCTCGTGATGTATCCGTCGTTGTCCAGGTCATACAGCTTAAAAGCCCCTGCAAGACAGAGCAACCCCAGGGGGCTGGGACTGTGGTCCCTGCCCTGGACACACACCCCAGCACCCTCGTGGGGCTGAGCCCACCAGCATCCCATGGGGAGCACTTACACCTCAACTTCTCGTCCAGCGTCCCCCGGGAGGTGACGGACAGCGCCTGGATGAACTCTGAAAACTCGATCCTCCCATCCTGGGGGGGAAAAGGAGGGGTCAGGGTGCTGCTGCCACTCCTGCCCAGCAAAGTCCTCCCTGCTCATGTATCCCCTCTGGGGGGGCACATCCGAAAAGGCAGCAGGGAGGGAGGAGTGATGCATTTATCCCCAGCACTGTGATCCAGCTGCCTGTGCCCAGCCCACCAGTGAACATCCCAGCAGGAGCAGCTCTGGAACGTGGGAGCACCACAGGGATGGGCTTTTGTCAGGACACCAAAACACTGCTTCTCCCTTCCTGCCTTGCTCTTCCCCACATCACTCTCCCCAACTACAGCAAGCACAGGGGCTCGCTCCAGCTGTGCCACTTCAATTTCACACCCCAGGAAGCGCTGGAATGTTTTGCTCCTCCAGTGCCAGGCACATTCCAAATCCATCCCACCATCGCCACGGGCCCAGCCCTGACTGAGCCTCTGGATCCCAGACTTACCTTGTTCTCATCGAAGACATTGAAAACAAAGGTGGCAAATTTGGTTGGGTCACCGAAGGGGAAGAACTGCTTATAGATCTTCTGGAAGCCGGCGGCATCGAGCTGCCCGCTGGGACAGTCCTTGATAAAGCCCTTGTACCTGCGGATGGAGGGCACAGCGTGGGCCTCCCCGCTGAGCTGGGGGGCTCCCTGCAGGGGGCTGGAGCTGGGAAGGTCCCCAGGTGCTCCTGGCATCACTCCCATCACCCACCCTGTGGATGAGTCCCTGTGAGTGCCACAGTGAGGGTGGCAGCGGGGACAAACGGTGAGCGGCACCAGCGACAGCAAGTGATGCCACTGCACTGCTCCAACCTGCTGCCAGTCCACAAGTGGCAACAGCCACAACCAGATGTGTGCTGAACATTGTCTGGGACATGGGAGGTGACAGGGACTCACTGCCCAGCCAGACTGGCAGCGATGCCATGCTGCAGCCATGCCCTGGCGTGTGAACCAGTGTCCCTGCCAAACCCAGCTCCAGGGCATTAATATAATATAATAGATATAAGATAAATAAAACATTTAATATAATCTGTCTCTGGAATGTCCCCATGACCTCAGCACGCCAGCTGGCACAATGGCACAGTGACCACTGAGTTCTGTGGATGGCTGGAACAGGCTCTCCAGGGAAGTGGTGATGTCAGAGGTCAGGAAGTGTTTGGACAACAGTTGCAGGCACATGGGATTCTTGGGATGTGCAGGACCAGGAGTTCAACTTATGCTGATGCTTGTGAGTCCCTTCCAGCTCAGGATATTCTGTGACAATTCTTGCACGACCCCAAATGAAAGCTGCTCAGAGGAGCTGGGGCGCACAGCAGGGCTCCTGTGTCCTCAGGTGGCACAGCCAGGGCCACTTCCAAAACCATCAATGCTTTAAGACCCCAAAAAGGCCTGGCTCCCAGCTCCAGGCTGGACCTGGGTGCTGTGAAGTGCAGCTGCACCGCAGGGCACGGGGAAGGGGCTCGCTGGCCCCGTGGGTGTGGGCACCAGGCAGGGAGCATGCAGGGAGCACGAAGGGAGCGTGGGGGACCACACGGGGACCATGTGGGGTGGGTGAATATTATGCAACATCGCCCAGATCTGTCAGGCGCCCGCTGCAGCGGGACAAGGGCTGGAGGAGGAGGGGAAGGGGGTGGTGAGGTGGGAAAGCGAAGTGCCGGTGACATCTTTTTCACGCTGCTGCAGCTATGACTCATCGGGTGGGGGGGAAGGATGAGAGAAAGAGATAAAGAAAGCAAACCTTGACTGGTGGGATAGGGAGATGAAAGGGAAGCAGTGGCTTTTCTAGGGCGCTCTGTTCGGTGGGGCGGAGGGGATGGAGTGAGAGCATGATGCTGGCAAGAAACCAGCAGTGGGTCCTACCCCTGGCAGCCTCTGCAGGCCCTGCTGCCAAAGGGAACGTGCTGGGACAGCATCAGCCTCCTGCAGCAGGGCACCAGCTGGACAGTCCCCATGTCCCCGTGCTCTTTGGCTGCTCGTATGGGGAGGGAAGAGCCACTAGAAGCCAGCCCTGGCACAGGGTGTGCAAGGAAAACCCCTCTACTTTCTGGTCTCCTCTTTATGAGGCACCACCTGCACCCCAATCCAGGGGCACTGCCCACACCTCCGGCACGTCCCCGCTCTGCCCGGCCAGTGGGGTGGCTGAGTGCCACCAGCTCCTGTCCCCTGCCACAGCCCCATGCCCCAGCTCACCACCGTGGCGGGCACTCACCACTGCTGCACCTCCTTCTCTGTGACTGCAAGAGAAAAACGGGAGAAAAGAGAAAAAAGAGACAGAAATTTAGTGCTTTTGCAGCGACAGCTGTTCCTCTGCACTGCTCGTCAGTGAATTCCCTGGGGAATGCTCTGGGGCTCCCAACAATGAATTCCCCGGGGAATCCATTTCAGGTTTCACTTGCTCCTGCCAAGTTTTGAAGCCCCAGGTTTCACTTGCTCCACGAGCTGCCAGGTTCTCCCCATGTGGCAGAAACTGCTTTTGAGGCACAGCCCGGGCCAGCCCAGGTGGTCCATGGGGCCAGGGCTGCAGGTGCTGGGGACCCCCAAAACCAGGGAGACGCCCCAGGATGTTTTGTGTTGCGCTCAGGGAACACAGAACTACGATGAACCATGAAAGGGACAAGCTGATCATGCCTGGGGAGGATCTGGCCCTGCTATCTCATCTTCCCAGAGCCAAAACAACCCTGAAAACATCTGCCAAAACATCTGCCTGGGGGCGGCTCAGGGAAGGGACTTGCCTGGCCCTGACATAGATGCACTGAACGTGGGCACAGGCACAGCCCCAGGGCTGGCATCTGCCCAGGTACCCACTGTCTCTGGAGAAACATCATCAAACCCATCCCAGCACACCGGGAAGCCTCACCAGGCTCTGGAAAAAAAACCCAAAATACAACGAACTAGCAAACAGACAGCACTGGCAACCCCAAGTGTCCCCAGCCAAGGGACAGCTGCTGAGAGGAAAAATGTCCTCAGCAGAGGAAAGGCTCTGAGGGATGCGGGATGCTGGGCAGGGGCTGGCACTTGTCACTGCGTGTCCCACTGCAGGAGCTGTGCCTGTGCTTCCCCACAGCGGGGAGCCAGGTGCCAGCAGGAGGGCACAAGGGGGGACAGCCTCTTTTGTCATTTCCTTTGCGTCGTGCATCTAAATAATGATAGAAAAGCCGCAGGTCTGAAAGGCACGGGGATAATGAGGCGAGCGGAGATGTCAATGTGCAAACGGCTGATAAAAATAGAGACCGAAGACACACCAACAGATGCCAATTACCTTCGATGGCAAGAAAAATAAAGAAAGCAATTTTCCATCAGGAAGATTTGTAGCGTGCCTGGCAGAAGGTGCAGAGCTCAGAGGTGAGGGCTGGGGTGGCAGCAATGGGGCAGCCAGGAGGACACACAACAGCCCCCACCTCATCACCAGCTGGGTTCTGGCTCCAGCATCCCTGCTAGCAGGAATTTCTGTGCACAAAGCTGTCCCCATGCATTGGAGGGTCCCTCTATCCCAGCACAGGGGTTGCTGGAGGGACTGAGCCTTTAATTTCCCAATTTCTCTGGGGTTCAGCAAAAGCAGCACCCGCTGTAGCAGCACAGGGTGTTCGAGAGCAGCTCCCCAGGAGAGGGGATGCAGGCACAGGGATGCTCAGCATCTGGCATGAAGGACACAGGGCTCTGGCAGTGTCACAGGAGGGATTTGGAGGGCTGTTTGTTTTGGGCACACAGCGGTCTCTTGGCAGGAAGGACACGCTGCGTCCAGCAGCCGAGCTGGGGTGGGCTAAAACATCACTCATAGCAGCTCCAAGGGATTTCCCCATCACAAAAAAAAAAAAAAAAAAAAAAGTTGCACAGGAGCATCCTTCCAAAAGAGAGATGCCGAGTGACATCTCCAACAGGAACAGACCTCCCTGCACACATCCCCATTGAGACACTGGCCGTGACCTCCACCCTGAGGATGCCCCAGCACCAGCTCTGCAGGCCCAGGCACCCATGAGCACCAAGGAGGGCAGGTGGAAGGAGGAGAATGAGGGTGAGCCCTCGGGGCAGGCAAAACGAACCACAGCAGCAGCCGGGGCTGCAGTCAGAGCTCGGCTCAGCCCCTCCAGGCAAATCGCCTTCTGCTCTCTCTTCTTCGACTGCTTTCCCCCAACGTGCTATTTTGGGCCTGGGAGCTGCCTTTCAACTCCAGCAGGAAACAATTAAGAAATTCGTGCTTTTTTTAGTACGGGAGAAATGCTGGTAATGACACGCTCGGGCTGAGGCGGAGGGAGGGACGGAGCCAGCTCCCCTCGTGCCGCAGGAGAGATGCGTGATGCTCCCAGGAGAGGCTTTTCCGACGGAGGGAACCGCTCAGGTGCCAGGCTGGAAATCAGCACAGGGCTCCCGATGAGGGATTTGTTAATGTGCATCCTGGCATGCAGCCACACGGAGCCCCATCCCTCCTCCAGCACACAGGCAGCGGTGCCTGTCCTCCAGCCTTGGGCGCTGAGGAATCTGTGGGGTTTGTCCTGAGGTGGGAGCACGGCCTCATCTCCTTGGAAAACCACCCAGCTCTGCCTTCACCCCTCCGCTGCCACCAAATCTCCCCTCTGGGCAGGGGCAGTGTTCCCGGGGCAGGGATCACCCCAGCCGCGATCCGGTGTGGGGACTGAGCAGGTCCTGCCTCCCTGTGCCTGCTGTCACGGATCCGGGACAGATGATGACTTCCCGGCTGCCACTTCAATTAGGAGTGCTAATGCCCGACTTGCAGCCGCAGCAGCCTTGGGGACACGCTACTGAGTGCGTGGCTGACCTGACCCGAGGCTGGGGACCGAGGACCCACGGCGGGGACAGGGCTGTCCCTCTGTCCCTCTGTCCCGCATCTCCCCGCTCACAGACAGAACCTGTGCCGCGGCAGCATCTCCCTCCCGCGGCAGCGATCACGGCGCGGTGCTGAGCCCACACACACACCACTTTGCAGCGATATAAACCTCGGCCAGGCGCGGCCCCGACCCCCCAGAACAAGGGGGTGACCCACAGCAGCCCCACAGAGCAGCCCAGCGGAGCAGGGCCGGGTGTCGGGCAGCGCTGCCCCGGAGCCGGGGAGGGCTCTGAGCAGTGCACGGAGCAGCTCGTCAGCAGCAGCGTGCCCCGGGCTCCTCGGGCATGAAAGGCGCTGAAGAAAGGCAGAGAATCCTCGTTCCTTATGAACCTCAGCGCTGGAAGAGGCATCGCCGAACGGGGAGCCCCGGCGGCGCCGGCCCGAGCGCTCAGCCCCGCTCCGCGGCAGCGCGCACGGAACGGGAGAGCGCGGGGACAGGGACAGGAACCCAGAGCACCCACAGGGACAGGGACCCAGACCACCCACAGGGACAGGGACAGGCACCCAGAGCACCCACAGGGACAGGGACAGGCACCCAGAGCACCCACAGGGACAGGCACCCAGAGCACCCACAGTGACAGGGAGAGGCACTCGGAGCACCCAGAGCAGCTCAGGAGCTGCCCCACACGGCCAGACCGCATCCAAGAGCCCTCTCTCTTCGCTGCTCGGTCCCTTCCCGCTCCCACCTCAGCTGGGAGGGAGGTTTCAGCGTTTCACATCTCGCACAGCTCAGAGGGACAGAGCCCTCGAGCAGCCCCCAGCCCCCTCCTCCCAGCTGCCGGCACCCAACTCTCCCCCCAGCCCTCTCCCCCCACCTCTCCATCAATCCCAGAGCACAGGCGAGGACTGACAGCTCCGTCACCACCCGCCCTTCGTGTGCCCCCTCTCCTCCCACCACCCAGCTGCCACTGCAGCAAGAATCAGCTCTGGTTAATCAGTGCTCAAGCCTGTTAATTTGTGTTTTCCAGGCGGAGAGGAGAGGAAGGACCCGGGACTGCAAATCCCCATCCGCCGCCCCGCCACAGGGAACTCGCTGGACCGCGACGGGGCGGGAGGAAGGAGGATTCGAGTGGTTCAGGGACCCCCGGTCACGGTGGGATGCATGAGGTGACGTGATGCTTCAGCCCCCCAGGGGCTTGTTTTGTGCTGACATCCTTTCCACTGTGTGCAAGGCCAGGGGCTCGGCCACGGCCGCAGAGCTGCGCCCTGAGCAGGGCTGTGCACACTCAGCTCAGCCCTGAGTGCCAAAAGCAACGGCGCGGCTCTGTCCTTGTGCAGATTTGGGTTCCCGAAGGCTCAGCAAGCACTGGCCCCACGCAGCAGCAGTGAGGAGTCTCCCCCGAGCCCCCACACGCCCCCCCTTACCCCAGCTGCTAGGAAAGCACCGCAGGCTTATCAGGGAAAACAGTTAATTATTTCCAGGTACAAAGCGGTTTCCCTCACCGCCACAGGGCACTCCAGCTATGCCAGCTCATGGGCTGTGCCAACCCATGGGCAACAAGTCCACCAGCACACACTGGGTCATGGCAGGGGCAGTCCCGTGGTATTTATTTCCCCCAAGGACCTGCTGTGGCTTCTTCACAGGATCTCCGGGCATCCCAGTCTGGGGGAGCCAGCACAGCATCCCAGGATGGGGTTCCCATCGGGTTTGGGGCTGCCTAAACCTTCTGTGGGTGCTCAGAGCAGTGCCCAGGCCGGGAGAAATTAGGCACCTACAATGGGTGCTCAGGAGTGAAGGAACTGGGCATTTATGCATCTCCATGCATGAGCACCCCTGCCTGAGCCAGAGGGGCACTCGTGCAAAAACACACCGGGAGATCATGCGTGCACTAATTTGCACTCGTGCATTAATTATGTGGGTGCTTCTAGGTGAACTAATTGGGTGCTCATGCATGAACTGCCCGGCTGCTGCGGCGAGAGTGCAAGGGCCACTTATGCACGAACCAGCTGGGGGCTCGTACATCCATTTTTTGGGCATTCATGAATTCACGGGGCGCTCATGCACGGATTAATTTAGCAGTCACATGCCCATTCGCTGGGCACTCCTGCGTGAGCTAATTGGGCACTCATGTGTAAATTAGTGCAATTAGGAGATAACACACTTGTGCACGTACTAATTGGGCACTCAGGTGTGAATATGCATCAGGTGCTCATGCATGAATTAATTGGACACTCAGGCATGAGCTAATTGCAGCCACGTGCGCCAATTAATTGGGCACTCATGCATCAACAATCAGGGCGCTCATGCACGGAGCTGCAGCGTGCGAGGAATTCACTGGGCAGCCATGCACAAATCCAGCTGGATGCTCGTATGTAAATTAATTGTGCGCTGATGCGTGTGTTAATTGGGTGCTCATGCGTGAATTAATTGGGCACCGATGCGTGCGCTGAACCCGGGGGCTGCGGGGTGAGCCCCGCACACCCTGCAATTCATACCAAACACACCCCGCCCCTCGTCCCGGCGAAACACATATTTAAGAATTGTCTGAACGTAAATCTGGTGCAAACTCCACTCCCAGCACCATCACAATGTTAATATTGACCAATTCGGAGCGTCCCGGCTGGGCAGCGTGTGCCTGCGCTCGCCCCGCTCCCCTGCGGCCCCGGGATCACAGCGGCAGCCCCGCGGTCTGAGCAGCCTCTGCAGAATTCGCCTCTGGTCCCCCGGAGCCACCAGAGCTCGGTACGGGCACTCGGTGCAGGTTTCACCCGCAAACACGGACCCAGCGAGGTCCTGCCGGTGTGCACCCAGGGCCAGCTCGGCTCTGCAGGGTGAGTTACCTGTGCTAAACACACCACAGCCTCGGGGGCCATTCCCACTTCCAGGCCTCGTCCCTACAAAACACAAAGCTCGGCAGAAGCTGTTGCCGGTGAGTGCAGCAGCCGTGGGACTTCATCCAGCCCCCAGACTTGTCTGGTGCAGAATGGGCACCTCCCTGCAGGCACAGCAAGGTGCTCTGTGTGCCAGGGCTGGCCGGGGTCACCTCTGGCAGCCTGGGCTCTCAGGTGGCTTTGTGCAATTCGGGGAAGTCAGGGGGAAGCACTCAGAGACAGCTGGAGCATTAACTCGAGGTTCTTCCCAGTGCACTGCCCCAGTTCCAGCAGCAAGCCCCAGCACAGAGCCCAGTGCCCACGGGAGCTGCACCATGCTGGAGGGATGGGGTGAACTCTTGCAGGCTCAGTTCTCCCCTGGGACTCTGCATCAGCCCATCCTAGGGCACTCAGAGCTCACTCAGGTCCCTGTTTGATGATGGTAACTTTTAGGATACATCACGCATCAGCAGTTTGGAAATTTGGGTGGTTTGGTCCTGATGATGTGGTCTCATTAAAATTCAGGTTGAACTCCTTAATGATGTCCTAGTCCCATGCTCTCTGCCAGCTCTGGGGCCACCAGACCACCCCTGGCTGGCTTTGCTCCTGCTCCCAGGCAGCACAGGGACAGCTCTGGGGAGGAGGCAGTAAAACACGACTGTGGCACCAGGGTCACCCCCATGCAAACTGTTTCTGGAATATGACTGATGTCATTTTCTTTTGCCCCCAGCTCAGCCCCATGCCCACCCCTGCTCCCATCACCCACACACCGAGATGTCCCTGTGTGGGAGCCCATCCCTGAAACATCCCCAAGGGATTTGGGAGCAGCCCCAACTGTGTGGGCACCCACACAGCCAGAGCTGCCTGCCTGTCACAGTGGGACATCCCCATCCCAGCTTTCCCAGTCTGGCTTCTGCCCCCATCAGCCATCACCAGGTTGTCTGGGAGCCTCTGAGACATTCAGAACTCGAGCCCAACAGAGCTGTTGGTGTCATTTGTCCCTCTGGGACACGGAGCAGTGCTCAGCAAGCCCTGTCCCCACGGAGCAGCCGGGGTGTTTGGCACTCTCCTCGCCCACGGTTGCCATTAGTGGTCTGCCGTGCTCCCAGACTGGATAAACAGGTCCATGAGCAGTTCTCATCTCCCCCGGGGCTGGTACCAACAGGAAAGCCAATATGCAGCTGAAATCCTTTTTAGACTTTATTAAATATTCAAGGGCCCGACATTAGGCTTTGGAAATTGGGTTTAGGGAAAAAGCAGAAGTTGTTCTTTGAAGCAAAGGCAGGAGAGGAAGGGCAAAGGCAGTGCCTTCATTTGGAAATTAATGAATCAGGCTGAAGCACCCCCACGGCAGGAGCTGGTGGCTGTGGCAGGTCTGTCCCAGGATCGGATCCCAGCTTCCCCACGAGCCAGCACAGCGATGCCTGGAGGGGCAGAGGATTCCCAGTGCTGCTGGGAGCAGGGATGGAGCAGCCCCTCTGCCCAGCCATCCATGGGCAGCTGTGTCCTGCCACCTGCTTAAATCCATCCCTTGGCCACAGGGATTTCAGCATCCTCTGGCACTCCAAGGCACCATCTCCAACCCAAGGAACATTTCCTGCCCTGGGCAGAGGAGAAAACTCCCCTCTAGACCAGTGTGGGAAGTAGGAGGGAAGTGCCTCTGGCTCAGCCATCACTCCCTGGAGCCATGGAAGGTCAGGAGGATGCTCAAGGCAAAGCCTTGCCAGCAGCAGGCCCACCCCTGCTGCCCTCCTGGTCTCTCCTGTAGGGATCACTGTGCACTGAGGGGTGACACAGAGACCCAGAGCAGCTCCACCAGGTCCAGCCATCAATCAGAAGATGCTGGAGAAACAGGTGGATGAAGCACAGGCAGCCCTCCTTCCAGCAGGAGGTGTGGGCAGGGAGCCCTGTGCTGGCAGCACCGGGCTGGGGAACCCATGGCAGCGATGGTGATGGAAGTGACACAGGCCATGCCTTGGGGCTGAGCCCCCATGGCCACCCCTGCCCAGGGCACGAGCCCTGGCTTCCTTGACATCCAGCTCCCTAGAAGATGCAGGAGAACAAGGAGGGAGGGAGGAACAAAGCGACCCCACAAATGTCACCCCGATAAGAGAGCGAGCGTGCCCACAGGCTCCTCCCTGAAGCAGCCGCTTCCTTTGATGCCTTCAGAGCTTCTTGTTTCACAACCTTAATTATAGCGGCAGCAGCAAAGGTCAGGAGAGTGGTTAAGCAGATCCATTAACATGTCAGGGGATAAATGAAATGTGATTCTTGTGATGCTGGAGCAGCACGGCGCGAGCGGGGCCGGCGGGGACGGCTGCTCCGCTCTGCCGCAGAAAAACCCTCAGGGTGTGGGTCACGTCTCCCCCGTCCCACCCTGGCACTGCAAGAACCTCCCAGAGACTGCAGGGTCTCCTCAAAACTTGCTTTTGAAACCCCAAAGCTTGTTTTGCTCACATCTACCTATGGAGCCCCATGTCCATGTGTGTGTGGGATGCCCTGGGTTGGATTCACTGGGAGCAGGTTGGGCTCGCCTTGGAGAAGGAGCTGGAGATGCCTCCAGACCACCACAGTCCTCCAGAGGCAGCACAGCAGGTCCACATGGACCTTGCAGTGAACCTGCACCACAGCAATCCCCTTCACAGCTCTGCCTTATACGTGGCTGCAGCAAAACCAGACCCCAAACAAACTCCAGCCCCTGGGCATCCCCCTGGCACCTCCTGCCCATCGTCCTGCCCCGGCGCCCCAAGCCAACCTGGCCTTGGACACTTCCAGGGATGGGGCAGCCACAGCTTCTCTGGGCAACCTGTGCCAGGGCCTCCCCACCTTCCCAGGGAACAATTTCTTTTTGATATTCCATCTAACCCTGCTCTTTGTCAGCTTGAAGCCATTCCCATCTATCCTGGCACTCCAAGCCCTGTTAAAAGTCACCCACATTGACGATTTCACCCAGCATTTGCCACTGAGGGATAACGGGTCCGTAGCCACCCGGCCAGCTCACCCCACCTTCTGCTGGATGAGCAACAGGAGGGATTTCAACACAAACCAACCTGGCAGAGATATCCAGTGCCTGGGGCCAAACACTTCGGAGGCTAAAAATAAACCAGCAGCAGTGGGGGAGCTACCAAGGTCCCTCCTCTGCTCCTGCCCATTGCCCCAGCCAGCACATTTCCTCAGCACTGGGGTGGCATGATGGAGCAAAGCCCCAGGCTGGCTCAGCCAGCAAGGAACCAATCCATTTTCCTGGCTGGAAACTGCTGCAATCGTAGAATTTCCTTTCCTTTCTCAGAGAATTCCACCACCCGCCACCACATACCCCCGTAACTACAAATCAATATGTTTATAGTTTGCTCTTAAACTAATGCCCTTTAATTCCCTGCATTACTGCCGAGCAATGGAGCCAATTTTTGTGGCTTATTGTGAAAGAGCAGAAAATGATGATGCCAGAGTGAGTTTAAAATCCACAAAATAGATCACAGTGGGTGGGATGCGGTTCTTGGGAAAAGAGCATCTTCCTCGCACCCACTCTGCAGCCTGGCTGTCATTTTGGCACCCTCACCATGGCTCCCACACCTCCACCTGAGCCCCACTGTGGCCTCAGGAGCACCAGGACCACCATCCCCAGCCGTGCCCACCCCAAGCTGGCCCCAGAGCCACGCTGCAGCACCAGCAGAGCTCTGAGCATGCCTGATTGCTCAGCTATTGCAGCCTCAGAAATAACACACAGCTAGTCCTGGACATGGGCAACAGCTCTGCAAAGGGAACCCTGAAAGCCAGTCTTCCCCAAAATGACTGGAAAAAAAGAGCTAAAATGTGCTCGTCTGAAACAAGTGCACGTTTTTAAAAGTGCTTCATGATGTTAAGGGTTCCTGGCCTGGCAGTGCTGCTGTGAGTAGGAACACTCAGAACTGTATTTCTCTCCCAGTTTCTCTGCCAGGAGTCCACACCAAGTCATTTCCACCCAGGACGTGTTTTGTGCACCCACAACTGCACACGTGCAGGTCACACTCTTCATTCAGGCTGCACTCACACCTCAGGGCCTTCATCAATCTCCAGCTCAGCAGAACCCTCTGACTGTGGCCCCACAAGGTTCTTAAACACAATCCCAAATCCCATTCTGGCCCTAAGCTGTGAGCACCTGGCCCAAGTTAAGCTCAGGATTAAATCCCCCTGGAAGAGGATGTGATCCAAGGTGGTTCCTTCAAGTCTCGGGAGTTACCACCTCCTGGGACACAAAACCAAACTGCATCTCTGAGCTACCCCAACGAGACATCAGAAGGATTAATAAATTAATTAGTATTAAGCACTTTTCAGTGAAAGGATCTATGAAAGCACGAAGAATTACATCATTTATTATTCAGTATTATTATCACTCAATGTTGACTTCTCCTGCACTCTCCTGTGTGGCACCAGCCCTTCTGCAAGGAGGGTTAAACAGCCCTGCAGCCTGGCTGTCCCCACCAGCACGATTCCAGCACCTGTCAGATGGTGAGTTTGGCATTGCCAGGTATCCCTGGGCACTCAGGAGCCCAGAGACACAGAAAGGCACACAGAGATGGGTCCAAACCAACAGGATTTGGGCAGCTGGCACTTCAAAGAAGCCCTTCCATGCCTTTAGGTGTCCAAGTGCCATTAAAATCTGGCCCCCAGCACTGTAAGTCAGGAGCAGAGTGGGGAGGGGAGCCAAGGGATGAGGTTTCCAGGCTCCTGCCTTGCCATGTCCAGTTCCCAGCAGGGCCTGGGACAACCTGCTCTGAATGCATTCAGGGAAATGTTTCTCACAGCTCACGGAGCCCGTTGACGGCTGC
The DNA here is from genome assembly GCF_050655825.1 of Lonchura striata. Lineage (NCBI taxonomy): Eukaryota > Metazoa > Chordata > Aves > Passeriformes > Estrildidae > Lonchura > Lonchura striata. Next base: position 7,244,451 of record NC_140719.1, on the reverse strand, counting down.
CCTGCAGTATCCTCAGCTCAGCCTCCCTGTCCACAGCTGCCCTGGCACCTGAGCCTTCCCATGCTGCTCTCCTGGCTGCTCCCATCTCCTGCTTTGCCCAGGATTGCTGCAGCTGAGGCAAGGCCAGAGAAACACCACAAACAGGAGATGGAGAGCTCAGAGAGGACAAGGGACACAAGAAGCCACCGGGCACTGAAGAGCAAGAAGATGTCTTCTGTGTCCCAGGGATGAGATAAATTAGCAGAAAAGCCCCATGGGGGGTGACATTTCCCTCTGATCCTGCAGAACTGAGAGGGGCCTTTTTGGTATTTGTTTTGTTTTGTGTGGAAATCCATACAATCAGAAAATTATGCAATGGAAGGAAATCCCAGCATGGGAGAAACCCTTCACGTACCACAGCCACGGCTCACGCTGCCACGGGAACCTCCCTGGGACAAATGCAGGTTTGCATCAGTTTGGGCTGCTAGAGACATCTGCCCAGATGTGCTGTAGCAACAGCAGAAGCAGCACCACACACAAGCACTTGCTTGGTAACATGGCAGGGCATGGGACATGGGATGGGCAGCAAAGGCCAGGGATGCTCCTGTGTCTGCCAGAAGTGTGCCTAAATATCAACATGCTGTGGAAAAAACCCTTTTCCAAGCAGCTCCCGAGAAATTCTTGAGCAGGGCATGGATTTGTGTGTCTGATTGTCCCCTGCTCCAGCTGTTCCACCAGCCACAGCACCGGGGTCTGGATCAGTTCCTGGCACTGTACTCAGCACAGCCCTGCCCTCCTGCCTGCCTCTCTGCCTGCCTTCCCCAAAACACAGAAGGAAATTGGTATCTTGCCAATCTCCCATGGTCTGAAGATAAACCAGAGCTCTCAGCCGTGCCTGGGAGGGCCCTGTAAAGTCTTCACCAGACAAGGGAATGCACGCTCGCCTTGACAGCTGCAGAGAAGGGGCAGAAGTGCACAGCAAAAGTAATTAATCCCAGAGATGAGAGGTGGAATGAGCGGAGCTCAACAAACAGACCCTGGAATTAGCAACAGCTCGCCCTGACAGGCACCACACCACCAGCCACATGCTGCTGGGGCACGTTGGGATGCTGCACCAGACTCCAGCCACGCAAAAGGCCACGTGCTGCTGGGTGCTGCTGCCTCACCTGCACAGGTGCAGGGATCTTTAAAAAGAGGCAGTGAGAGGTCCAGAGCAGGCAGGCAAAGCTCCAGGCAGACTGGAAACTCGTTGAGGAAGGGATCAGAGGACCACAATCTTTGTTTGAAAGGGTGCAGTGGAAAGGGGAGGGCACCCAAAGGAGAGGAGCAGAAAGTTGGGAATGAAGTGCTTCAAAAAAGCAATGACCTGCTGGCCTTATCCAGCTAAGAGACATCCCTGTGCCCAAAGACATTGGCTTCACCAGCGCTGTGTCTGGCTGGCTTCAGCTGTAACTGAGACTAGGGGCACCTCTGCCTGTGTGCCCCGTGCCAGCCCCACCGGTGTTGGCACCTTCCTGGGCAGAGAAGCCACCCCAGGCGTGCAGAAAGCCCAGCACACAGGAGATCACCAGCAGACAGGGCTGTGCTGGGGCTGGCAGTTCCCAAATTCCCCTCCATCAGAGATCAGCTGGGCACAGTGGCTGCAAACCGATTGCAGCACAGCTCTACCGGCACCTGGCCCGGCGCGGCTGCACTCCCGTGGGCGACAGCTGCAGTGAGGACACCGAAACCCAGCTCGGCTCCAGCGGGGGCTGTGCCCACCTGGCACTGCCACCTTCTCACTGCTTCCCCCCCCAGAGCACCTTGAGGAAGCCCAGCCGGCGTACCCCAACCTCTCCTACCATCGCACCCGGCTTGGCTATGCGGACATGCCCCCAGCACCTGCCCTCCTCCCGCCGCTGCCACAGAGCAACCCCGCGTGTAGGGTTGTGCAATGCACCAGTATTGCCTCTTCTCCATATGGGAGAACTTGCTGCATCCTAATCTATTGCCTTTTTGGGTAAGCGCTGCCGTGGGACTGCAGCAATGACAGAGGGGAGAGCTCGCAGGTCTGCTGCACGTTTGGGGAATATCTGCGACCTGCAAGCGGGGAGGCAAACTTGAGCCACCAAAGCCTTTGTTTCCTTTGTGCATCCTTCAGGGAAAAAAAAATGATTTTGCTAAAACTGGATGGCTGAGGCACCAGCCACGTTAATTAGATTACGGTGGAGGTCCAGACGGGAAAGCCACTCGTTCAGAAAATCAGGTTATTAAACCGATACTGAGATACTCAGATAAATATCGAACTCGCCGGTGTCTGGCTCTTCTCTCCACTTCAGAGCGCAATAACAAAGGGAACCCCTCCAACTAACGCACCCAAACTTTGGAAGCCACCCAGAGGCTCGGCACCCCGCTCCGGGAGCTGCTGCCGGGCTCCGGGGGGGCGGCGGGGGGACGGCGATCCCCGCGGCGGGCCCTGGGTACCGGGACCCGGGCAGCCCGGGGGAAGGATGCTCGGGGCAGGGGCGGGGGGCGGTGCGGGAGGGCGCGATGCTCCGCTGGGCGCCGCGGGCGGGCAGGATGCGGCCCTGGCCCCGCCGTTCCCGGAGGCTCAGAAATAGGCCACGGAGGATGGTTTTTGTAAAAAAAGCCACCGCGTTCCCCTGGCCCGCTGCCCCTCTCCGTGTCTCCGCCGCCTTATGGGTTTTTACCTCCTCCCAGGCCAATCCCTGAATTCTTCCAACAAAGCCCGGCCGAGCCTGCGCCCTCCCCGGGAGCGGCCCCGCAGGAGCCGCCGCTCGCCGCGGCACCGACCCGGGGGAGCGGCGGGGCCGGGCGGCAGCGCGGATCCATCACACCCCCGGCATCCCCCCGGCATCCCCCCGGGCACTCACAGTACGTTTTCCTGGTCAGCTCTTCCACAACTTCAGGCTTCAACTTGCTGTTGGATTTGCCCATGGTGGCGGCAGCTCCTCTGAGCCCGCCGCCTCCCGGCCTCGCTGCGGGGCACGGAGCGGCGGGGCCGCTGCCTCGCTGGGGCTCCCGGCCCGGCTACATCCCGCGGGGGGCGGCGGCCAGCGGGGCGGAGGGGTCTTTGTTGGCGAGGTTTGGCCGCAGAGCCGCGCTGCGTGTCCGTGTGCGTGTCCCCGGCTCCACGCGCCCTCCCCGCCCTCCGCCGCCGGGCGCGGAGCGGCCGCGGGGGCGCGGAGGGGCGGGGGGCGGCGCGCTCCGCCCCGCGCTGCGGGAGCGGGATGGGAACGGGGATGGGGATGGGGAGGGGGCTCCGGCACGGCCCCGCCGCTCCCGGTGGCGGGAGGACCCCGCAGGGAGGGGGATTCCAGAGCGGCCCCCGCCGCCGGGACCCCCCCGAGCCGCCCCGCGGGGATGGGCGGAAACGCTCGGAGGGAAATGTCGGGAATCGGGGTCCTGCTGGGGGGCTGATGGGCAGCGGGGGGATGAGGAGAAGGGGAACTGGCGGTGGGAACACAGAGCCTGGAGTGAGGCTGAGCCCGGAGTCCGGGGTGACCTTGGTGGGACATCAACACCTTCAGTTGTAGAAGCATTTTCCAGCCCCTGGGTTCCCCAGATGAAAAGGGGTCTGTTCCCCACGTGGAGGAGTCAGATCCATGTGGGTCCCTTTTAACTCAGGGTGTTCAGGCTGAGAGCTGGATTTGCTCAATCTGGGGAAGAGAAGGCTCTGTGAGTACCTCAGAGCCCCTTCCAGTGCCTAAAGGGACTCCAGGAGAGCTGGAGAGGGACTTTGGACAAGGTCATGAAGGGACAGGATGAGGGGGGAATGGCTTCACACTGACAGAGGGCAGGGTTTAGATTAGGTATCAGGAAGAAATTCTTCTCTCTGAGGGTGGTGAGGCCCTCGCACAGCTTTCCCAGAGAAGCTGTGGCTGCCCCATCTGTGGAAGTGATCAAGGCCAGGATGGGGCTCTGAGCAATCTGGCTTAGTGGAAGGTCTCCCTGCCTGGAAAGAGGATTGGACTAAATGATCTTTAAGATCCCTACCAACCCAAACCCTTCCGTGATTCTACCATTCTCTCACATCAGGGCTCCACTGTCCCTTCACTCACTCTTTGCAATGTGTAAATAGAGATTTGAAGTTCAATCACTTCAAAAGCCCCACAGATTCAACCTACAGCAGGTTTGTGGTGCAGCCAGGAAACCATACAAGTGCTAGAAGCAGCGGCACCCAAGCTTTTCCCCACCTCAAGCCCATGCAGGGCTTTGTGCCTCCACAACAGCTCGGTGCCTGTGTGCAGTCATTAGCTGTACCGATGCACACGATAAATACAGTTTTCTTCCTGCCCATGTTGCAATGAGGGCTCTGCTGGAGCTGCCTGGGCATGCCTGGACTCCCGTGGTAGCAGCTAGAGGGGAAAAATCTATGCCTGGATACAGCAAAACCTGTCTGTGAGGCTGTGGAGAGCCCAACACAACACACACGGGGTGTTTGCAGAGGACACAGAGGAGCACAGCTGACACAGCACTGCTCTTTGCACCTTTATTGTTTTTAACCAGCCAAACGTTGCCTGACACTCACTTCTCCAGGGATACATTCCCCAAGTGGATGTTTCTAAAATGCCTCGTCCTCCATTACCCAGCCTCACACAAACGAGCTCATTAAGGCAGAAGGGGATAAAAACATCATCACCATGTCCCAGCAGCAGCACAGCCTGGGGGATGAGCTGGAGGGATGGCACTGAGCACAGAGGATTGGCAGCACGAGGCAGTCAGAGCTCTGTGAGGTCGTGTCTCCCCTCCAGCATCCCTCTCAGCATGGCTTTTAGGGACAAAGACCTGCCTGCAACTCCAATAGGCCTCAGCAGATTCCAGTCTAGCCCCCAAATGTGCTGGAAAAACATCCTGTGTAGCCCCCTCCATCAGCAAAACTCAATTTTTGCAGAATTTCCCTTCATCTGTGCTCTCTTGGCTGTAACCACATCGCAGCAGGGGTGTTCTTTTGTGTGCAGAGCATGACCTGTCAGTGCCCAGCTGGGGGTCCAGCGAGGTCCCAAACCTTCCCTGCACAGCACAGGCATTCTAGCACAGGCTCCTCTGCTGCTGCAAAACTGATGTTGAAAGGATTTAATTCTATTTAAAACTCTACTCTGCCTCCATCACACAAAACACTGAGGAGAGAACTCAAATCACACAGACGAGAGGAGAAAAGTAATTGGAAACTATGCAAGCCGCTCACTTTCACTTCCCAATTATTAGCTTTAACCCTATTACTGTTTAAATAACAACTCTAGTGACATTTTCTAGAATGAAGTGACATTTCTACAGGCAGAGAAACACAGCCCAAGCCTGGAAAAACTCCTGGGGCTGACAGGATTGAAATCGGAACAGCAACTGGGACACAAAACAATCGTGCCCAGCTGAATGTGGTCAGTGTGCCCGGGAAGGAGCTGGGTTGTTTGCTCAGAGGAAAATCCACTGCAGGCCAGTCCTTGGAGAGTAGTTTTGCTTCATAAATGCCCCTGGCTTTCTCTTCCAAGACAGACCTCAGGCACTGCTCACATCTCTCACCACCAGCAACTGCAGGACAAGCTCAGAGCCAGCCCAGCCCTGACCCGGGCTGGCTTTTTGATTAAGCAGTGTGTGCTTGCAGGGCTTCCGCTGTCTGATCCACGCAGTGCAGCCATGGAAATGAGCGTTCCCTGGGCAATATTTGCTGCTGCTGCCGTGGCCAGAGCGGGTTCCTGCTCCAAGGGAAGCTGCCACCCCTCCTGCCACGCCAGCACTGGAGGTTGGGATGGATGCTGCACGTTCTGACTGTAAAAGCTGAGAGTTGTGTGGGCTGCACAGCCGAGTGTGTGTCTGCAGAAAGCTTTTCCTTCCTCGGGTATCTGCTTGGAAGTGTTTAATAAATCCCCGGAGTTTTTTTGCCCAGGACACAGCGAGTCTGTCAGGCTCAGCCACGCAGCCGTTTGTTCCACGTGGGCTCACCAGGCTGTGCACATTTAATAAGCATCTCAGACGCCATCACGGGGGTTTTCCCCAATGTATCCTTCCTGATTTAATTGCCAGGATTGCAGCTGCCTCGTGGGAATAGCACTGCATGCAAGCAGCGAAGTGCAGACTGTCCCAGTCTCTGTACTCCATCACAAATGGTCTTTTCTTTCTCCCTTCATCCTCCTCACTGATGTGCTCAGACCTAAAAAAATCATTGGTGTCCCACAGCCCAAGCACAGCACCCACTGAATCCCACCTCGGCACGGCTGGAGCTGTTTGTGGGGTGGGAAGCTGGGGATGGGGCAACATCCAGTATGGCACACTGGCACTCTTAGATGTGCTTCGCCGCAGGAGCTGCCCCAGGAAAGGGAGAAGAGAGGCAGGGGATGGACTCTGGTTAGCCCATCCCATCCCCTTCCTCGCTCCTCCCCTTCCCAGGGCTGGACGAGGCGCCGCACGGGGTCTGCTCAGGCTTCAGGCTTCCTCCAAACCGCTTTTCCCTACTGCATCACGAAACCCACCCAGCCACCCACCCATCCATCACAGCTGTCTTTGTGGCCAGTGTCACCCCCAGGCCTGGCAGCTTGTGAACATCTCCCTTCTACATCCACCCACCCAAAAGCAGATCGAGAGGATGCTCCAAAACCAACAGACCACATGAGCGAGGAATCTGTGACTGGAGACACCAGCCCGGCAGTGAACTCACGGAGCAGAGCACACACAGCCTGTAGTTCGTGCTTTTTTTGTGGAAAAGCCAAGTTTTGCTCAGAGTTTTCTCGTGCCAAAGCAGGAGTGGGTCAGCAGGGGAGTGGTGAAGCATCAGAGCCTGGAATAGGGAAGGAACATATACACAGAGGAGATTAATTATATCAACTACAAAAATAGTTGCTATTTTAAGGTTAATGCTTGAGTGAACTGACTCAGTCAGAAAAAGAGCCAAAGGAATTATTGGCATCAATGCTGGCTGCTCCCCCAGACAAGGCATGGTCACCGCTGGCACAGAGAGCTACCAAAATAGCTGCTTTTCCAGAGGGTTTGAAAAAAAAAAAAAATGCCATTAGAGTGAGTTCAACATCCTGGTTCAAAAACCACAAGCACAGGAATGCATCAGCTCTTCCTGGGGACACCCTCGGCTTCCCAGGCATCACCCGCATCTCGGATTAAAGCCATTTTACATATGGATGATCTCAAGACTGTGAGCAGCGTTCAACGGGACTCCACAGCTTCCAGCTCACCAACCAGGGTGTCCCTGAAGCTGTTTTGTGCTTGACAAGATGTGAGTGAGCTGCTCTTGCTTCGCCCCTGGTATCACTGCAGGTCACAGCAAGCACCCAGCGCTGGCATTTACCAATTGCTCTGAAAGCTGAGCTGTATATGACTAAATGAGAAAGCCCTCAAAAATCAAGATTTATAACCCGTAACACTCCAAGATTCGGACTACAGCAGCTCTAATGGCTATCACTGCCATAAATTAATTTTCCATCGCGCAGCATTTTAATGCCAATACATCACATGGCTGCAGAGAAACGCGACAGACACAAAACACTCCGGGTTTTTGGGGAAAGTGGCAGCAGGAGTGGTGCCCTGCAGGCTCTTTCCCCAGGAAATGGAAGGGTAGATATTGAAATGATGGCCAAATGCAGCGGAAGGTCTGGGAATCAAACTGTGCCAGGGCTGCACGTACAGCTGTCGCCCGAGACTGACACGCAGCCGGCACGCTCAGCGTTACAATTTGCCACGCTATTAATTTCTCGGTTAAATTCTAGTTTATTTTTTAAAGCCTGTATTCTCTTTACAGCCTCTGGGGCTGTAATTGTTATGCTAATGTAGGAAGCCGGGAAGGGCGGCTGTGGGGAACTCATCAGCTGTTCTCCCGTTGCCTGCAGTTTGCAGGCAGCCCTGGGCTGAGACAAAGCCAAGCAGGAGGAGGTTTTGTGGATCTTCCTTCGATCTTCCTTCGTGGCACATCACAAATTCCGGCTGGTAAGTGGGAAATCACCCTTGTTCTGCTCCTGCAGAGCTCAACCCAGCCACCTTGAGCCAACGCTTGATTCTAGACAGACTGAAAATAAAAGGCTCCTTGTAAGGACAACCGAGGAGTGCTGTGCATTTTGTCTGGGTGAGATAAGATCACAGTCACAGAGGCAGCAGTAGCATTTTGCAGCAAAGACTCTCAACAACATCCACCAGCACCCTCAGGGCTGGAGAAGGGGCTGGAGAAGCTGCTCTCCACAGTGCTCTCCACCCACTGCAGGTGACTTGAGCACTGCTCACCAGGTCTGCTGCCAAGCTTCAGCAGGGGGTTTTAATAATAAACCCCACATCTGTGAGAGAATTCTCCTTAAATCTGAAAGACTGAAGTTTGGAGCAGAACAGAGCTTTTAGAAAACATACATATTTATAAGAACCTTCAAAATAAAGGGAAGTCACGTGGCTTCCAGCTCTTCTGTGATCCTGCCCAGATGTTTGCTCTGAAGGCAGCTCAGTGTCTGCTCTGTGCTGAGCTCTGAGCCTGCAGAGGGGACAGGGAATGCTGTGGTGGTGGGCTTCACACCACAAACCAGACAGAAATCAGTCCCTGGAATACTCATGAATCCTACATTGGCTCATCAGCCCCTCTGTGCCCAGGGTCTGTCTGCTGAGGCCCTGTGGAGGCTGGGGCAGCTGGTGTTGACCTGCTCTGGTTTTAAGACAAGACACAAGTCTCTTGAGCAAGCTTTGTAAGCAAACTGTGCAGTCAACAGTGATGTCTGCCCACCCAAATCCTACCCTGCAGTCGTAAAAACCAAACCAAACAAACCCACAACAATCCCCAAAACCATTCAAACATACAAAAATCAACCTGATCGACCTGTACCTATTCTTCACATTTTGTTGCTGTTCAAGAGTTTGAATTGTTGCCTCCCATAAGGCTGCTCTGATTCATGGCAACACTCAGGCATTGTGTGTTTGGTAAATCCCAGCAGATATTTCTGCTCAGATTTTGCAGCAACTGTTAAAACCCTGACTGACTCAGAATACAGATTAGGGCACACACCAAGCAGCTTCATTTCAACGTGTTCCTCCTATGGAGCAGCCAGGCTCACTCAAGGCATCTATGAGGTTTAACAGTAAAACTAAAATGAACCCCCAAACCAAGAATTATGCATGCAATATATTTCCCACTGAGATAAGCAAATGGAAATTGTCTGAGCCAGGCATTTCATCCAGCTCACAGCTGACAAGGGGTCATTCCCTGCAGAGTATTTAGCAATGATTTGTCCAGCCTAGTGTTGATTATCTAAAACAACACAGAACTGCCTCCATTTCTCCAGGGAGATTGTTTGCAGCCAAACTCATTGGCAAAAGGTTTCTCCTAACATCTTGTTTTCCTCTGCTTTCGTTACCTCTCACCTCTCCACAGCTCAGCCTTCAGCCACACTAATCCCAAACCCATTTCTGTGGGTTACCCCCATGCAGCCATTTTGTACTGAGCTACATCCTCTTGGCTCTTTTAAATCATCGCTTAGACTTACAGCTTTAATTCTTGAAATCTTCTGCCATTGCCCAATTCCTTCATCTCAGTCACTGCAGCTGTTCTTTGTAGCCCCTCCAATTTGGCTGCTGCCTCCTGGTATGAGATCTAGCCCAACATGAACAAGTTTGGCTTCTCCTGGAAGAGGCAGATCAATACCTTCACAGCTGTGCTGGGTGGAGGATTCCTTCCAACTTCACAGAGCTCCTGCAGAACAAAGATCCTGAGCAGCTCAGGGAAGGAGCAGCTGGAGCACTGACAGTGACTCTTCCACACCTGCAGGTAAGCAGTGCTCAGGGGCAAGCTGGAGAGGGATATTGGGGGGATATTTTGACACTTTACCAAATGACTCAGGACTGAAGGCATATAGATCTGCACCCCAGAGCAATGCCCTCAGGGACAAAAAACCCCCAAACTTATTGCTACACTTACAGGTAACCCATGTTTTAACTGCTCCTTTCATCAAGGATGCTCTTGCCAAGCTCAGCACAATCATCCCAAGAGGGAGCAGTAAAAGGAATTTCACACTGCCTCTTCCATTTCAATCCTCACCTATTCCACCTGCCAGCCCTGTAACAACCCCGCCTCACATGACTTTTTTTTTTTTTCCAGGAATACAAGAGCCATCTCAGCCACCCCACAGAAAACAACCCACAGGGGAGAAGAGCCACAACAAAGCCCCGTCACTCCCAATTACCATTTTCCATGGATGAGAGGGGAGAAAAGGAATGGATGATATGCCCTTTTTACTATTTAAGGCAGAAGAAAGCCCTTGTCTCCTTACCAAGGGCCCCAGTATCAGGATCAGCTGTGCCAATAACAAGCTGTGTTATTACCTCTGCTGTACAAAGCAATTTGGTTTTTATTGACCACTCACTATACAGGGCACTACAACACTCTCCCCTCATTAGAGCCTGTCAGTCAAAAGGCAAAGGAAGGCAAAAGCAGATTTAAGGAGAAGGCAGCTCTTTGCAGTCATGAAGATAACCTTGCTCGAGCAAAAGCACTGACAGCAGGCAGCCAGGACTGCAATGAGGAGCTGCAAATGATCAGACAGCTGGGAATTTCACACACTGGAAGAAAAACCTTTGTGCAGGTAGAACAATTTATCTCCCCTGGGCAGGAAAACACCTACAAAATTACATCCAGACACTGAACACTGAGGAAAGTTTTGTTAGCTCTGGTTTTGTTTCTTCTGCTCCCTAAGTCTGCCAGATGACCTCTGCTTGCAATAGACTTCAAATACTGGGAGCTCTTCTTTGTGTCTCCTTGGAGAAAATGGTCAGGAATCAATTTTTCCACTGGTAACTCCATTTGGTCTCCTTCACAAGTGAGTGTTCCCACAATTCAGTCCCACCTTACCCACTCCACCCTTAACATTCCACCTTTCCTTATTGGCTGAGTGCAGGCAACTCTGGAGATGAGTCTCAGCTGCTGTCAGGGAATGCCAAGGAGGAATGTTTTAAGGCCAAATACACAACAGACAGAAAATGCAGAGGATGTTCAGTTTGGAGAAACCTACATTAAAGAGATTTAGGCTACTCCAGTACAACAACCAGCGGCCACCTGTATCAGGAAAGTTTGTTCTAACCTACAGTGAGGTATTAGGAAAACCAAATTCCAAGTACTTTTTATAGTTTAGCTCCCTGGTAAAACACCACCCACCCAGAGGCTTGAGGCAATGCAGACCTGGCTGCTTGGGAGGTGCAGGGTAGAGAAGAGAGGATATTTCTGGTATTACCCCTCGATGCTGAGAACCACAGGCTGAACCATAAGAAACATCTTGAAGACTGGAATTTTGTGCTGAAGGATATATAATTTTGAGGGATAAGGGATTATCAGGAAGAACACTTCACAGGAATGCTGTGCCCTCCTCATCCCTGCCAACCCAATCAGTTTGCAGAACTGAAATGCAAGGTTAGATCCCAACACCTCAGGAAGAGCACAACTACAGACATCCCAAATCACCATCAGTCTAACTTAAAATAGATCAAGGACTTGCCCCTCTGAGATAGTGTGGCCAAATCCACCAAAGATTTTACTTTAAAAGTAAGCTTCTATCCTTCATTTGTATCTGGACACTAAGGTTCAGAGCATCAGCTCCTTGTCTGCCCTCACCTGGCAAACTGACACCAGAGAATGCACAGGCCACAGGGCTGGAGAGCAGCAAGCCTGGATGCTCCTGAGTTCCTGTCTGCCCGAGACTGCAGGAGACATAGGGCTGGGAGAAACACTTTTGTTTAAGGCTCAGTCCACAAACATTGCCTAAGTTCAGCTTACAAACCTAAAAGAGCAGCTGGGCACACACAGGCACAGCTCCAGTACCTGGAGCTCAAGAAAAGGCACTTCAGTGAACCTCACTGGGTCACTGACAGGAAAGCTTTTCCCTTCAAAAGAAGTCTTCCACACAAGTTTTGTGATTTGGCCCTGTATCCATGATGCAGATGTTGATGGATGGAAAGAGAAGTTGAGCAGAGGGAAATGCACTTTGGGATCAGTGGGTCAGCTTGGCTGTTGGCAGTTCAGAAGGAGAAAATGAGATGCATTAAAAACTTCTTTCTGGTCAATCTTTATTTTACACATTTGCATCACAGCAGGGAAACCAAGTTACACAGACTGTCCTGACTTGTCTCTACCTTGCTTCTCTTCAAATACTGTTTACTGTTCTTTTAATAAAGTTTAAAAAAATACTGAAAAAAAATCCATTTTTACATCTGAACAGGAACTGAGAAATAGGATATTTACAGGTCATCAAAACCCCAAGAACTGAACCTTGCTGTACACAGAAAAGTATTTTTTAGTTCTTCTGGAGGTCATTTACTAAATGAATTCAAAGCTACATTGTACAAGGTGCCTTAAAGCTGCTTAATGACACAAGAGGATCTAGAATTAATTATTAATAGTTCCTAAAGGGCAAGGGAAGCTATTTAGACCCTATTTAGACTGTTTTAACAGAGCAGGTACCAGCTCCACTGGCTACAGGATGAAGTGCTTCTGATGATGTTGAGGTCGGAGTCTACTTTAGTACACAGAGAGCAGAACACCGAGTAAAATCCCACAGGGAAATATTTATTCAGAACTGTCCTTTTTAGAGGATTGCTGCAGTCAAAACATAAATGGGTTCTTGAGCTTCTCAGCCACTTTCTTTCTACACCACTCAACACCTGAGCATTGGTATTTTCCTACATCCTGTTCCAGCCACTTGAGAGCACAGATCATGTGCAGTTCTCACTGGATCACTGCTACATCCAGCCAAGACACTACGAAGAGAAAATGCACAGCTTCCCAACATTGCTAAGGAAAAGTGATTAATCAGCCCAAAAGTATTGTATCCAGCAGCTACAAAAAAGAAGCCAAATTAACTCAATTTAGAATGTTTTACAGCATATCAGCCCTAGGGAACATAAAGAAACATTGGTCAAGTGTCTCTGGGCAGCACCACCTCAGACTTCATGAAACACTGAGGCTACTGACACTACACACAAGGTCACAGTTTCAGTGTGAGTCCCACTATGTTCAAACTTCACTGCACCTTCCACTCCTGCAGACCACAGCTCCTCACTCTTTGTACACAGGTGAAAAATGGGGACATGCTCCATGAGTGAAGCAGAGACCATAACACAGGAGCTATGAAACATCTGTAAAGTGACAGCAATCTGTTAGCTAGCATGACAGGCCAAACTGAAGGAGACAAACCAAGTAGGTTAAAGGAAGAAAGATTTCCTTCCCTCTCCTTAATAGCTAGGAAACTCCAGTTCTCAGAGCTCAATAGGCAGTATTTGCTTCAAATTGGGCAGTTTTCAACTAAACAACAAAATCCCCTCCCTTCTCATCAATTTGATTGTCAGTGGCTCAGCTGTTTTTCTCTAAGAGGAACACACAGTAAGGAAAAAAGACTTAAGACAAAAAATCTTCTACAGGACTTGCACCAGATGTGCACACTGGAGCAATCAGGACATGGCCTTTCACGGCCAGAAGGAATGCTACAGTGCCCAAGGACACATGGTGGATGCACACTCATGCCAGAGAGAGTCCACTCAGCTTAGAAAAAATACATCTTCCACACTACGAGCTCCAGACAAAATGCTGCAATGCAGCAAATTTTTACAACATGCTCTCCCAGGGCATGCCAGCATGGAAATCCAGGATCAGGGCACTGAGCTGGAGAGAAACACTGAACAATGCACTGCACACATCACAACACGCCCAGACAGACGACAACATGAAAGAGCATCTTAATAGGACAGCGTGTAGCTTCTTCAACTCCAACTGCTCCACTCCGAGCAGGCAGCAGAACTGTTCCACATGACCCCATTATGTCTTGCTTTCTTTTAGTACGTCTCTTGATGAACCATCAAGGAAAACATTTTCCAGCCTGAAGAATGCAAGAGTCTGGCAGTTGCACTGCGAGGAGGTTTCCTCTGGAAGACAGCCTGCTGAGCAGCTACAGCAGGAAGGAGGAGTGCAGCAGTGGCATGTGCATGTCAGCATCCACAGGGATTTACTGGGGCATAACCTGCATTACAAGCGAAGACTGAACCAATCTCATTTTTGTCTGCAGAGGGGACCGAGTGCTCGGCTGCTGCAGCATATGGGAAAGCATTCAAACCATTTATTCCCATTGCAGCAGACCTGCTGTTCCAGGACTCCTGTCACTCTGCTGCTGGGTACTGTTGGTGATTGCTTCAGCTCCTCACTTCAGTAAAAGCAGGGAACTAAAGCGGCACATCCCTAAACCATCTGTAATCCAAAACAGCTCCCCTCCTTCCCTCCCTGTGAGAGGCAGAGCTTCCTACCAGATAAGCAGCCATCAGCATGTGAAAGGCAAGCACTGATTATCCTGCCTGGAGAGCTCCAAGCCGCTGCACTCCACTAGCCCTGGAGTTATGCAGTGCCACTCATGCAGCTGTGGGTTAGCCTAGGAAGGAGGGGAGGGAGTAGTCCTGTCTTTGATGATTTGCAGTGCAGCACCAGCTGTGATGGAGAAAAGCACAACTGCAGCCATCCCCTCCACCCTCCAACTTCCCAGCTGCTACCCCATCCATCATATCCATCAAGACAGACTTTCTGTCCTGATCCAAGGAATTGTACCAGAGAAAATTCATTTTGGAAATGGCCACAATAAGAATCTTTTGGGTTTTGACTTGTCCATGACTTTGATTTTCCTTCCTAGTGCTCAGGTCTGACCATTTCCTGCTACTTGGCATCCCGTGGAAAGCACCAGCAAAAGCTGGTTGTGGAGCTGACTGCTGAAGCTCAGGGTTGAACTTGAAGAAAGTTCTTGTAAAAAAATGACTTCCAGAATACTGCTGTGGCTCTTCCTGCCAAGGCAAAAAGAAATGACCCATTTTTTTGGCCTTTGGTGAGCCAGGGACTTGGCAGATAAACCTACACCATATGCAACTTTAGCAAAAAAGGTGCATTAAAAAAAAAAAGAAACAAAAAAACAAAACCTGAGATTAAGGTAGCAACACTTGCCAAATTGTCAGCTCCACTGATGCTCAGGTATGGAATAGGCAGCTGTTTGGAACCAGCTCAGCGTTCCCTGGGATCACAGCACAGCCCGCGTGGTTCTGGGTGAAATGCCACACCTATAACAACTTCACATATCATTCACAAAAGGATTAACAGGCTCCAGAATAGCATTGCCCAGATGCATTTTGTTCCTGACAGCACATCCTTATCCCTTACATACCTCAGTGTCAACACACTTCAAGTCTTCAGTGGGCTTCTCTGAACAAACTTTGCAGCCTGTTTGAGCAGCCCTTTGGATGCAGGAAATCACAAGGGATAGAGTAACTGCAGAGGATGAGTTTTTCCAGGTATTGCATTTAAATGTAAGAGGGACTGCATGTGGTTATGGTCCAATTTCTCACACTTCAGGTTAAATATGTAGATTTCTTCCTCCAGAAGGCCTAAAGGCCTAAAGGCCCATAGGTCACCAAACAGCCTTTCCAGTGGTATAGGATTTCTTCTCACTAAAACTGTCTCACTGCAAGGCAATTATAGCAAAGTCAAACCATCACTGCTGTGATTACTGTGAAGTTACAGCTGAAGAGGAAAACTGAAGAGGATTCTGCAGCCAGAGACAAATGCTCTTCTTCTTGTGCTTTATCTGAAGAGAAAGCAGTTCCAGGTATCAAAGCAGGTAGATTTGTTTCTACCACCTCCATGGTGCATAGAACCAACACCTGGGAAAAGAAGTGGCAATGGGGAAAAGGGATGGTGCTCCTCAAACAGCAAGGCTTAGTACAGACAGCTCACCAAGAGCTCCACAATCCCTGCTCAGGAATGAGGAAGTGGCTCAAGATTCTGGAGGAAATCGTCCTTCTCAGCTTGAAGACTAAAATAAAACCAATTCCTGAACGAGTCTGTAAGCGATGCTGGCACATGCAGAGCTCTGCTGATGCCTCTCCCTGACACCCTGGCAGAAGCACTTGGCTCCACAGCACCACATGTCAGTGTGTCTGCATGAATATTAAGGCTTCAGTGGGTCAGTGACTTACAGTTGATTTATTTTTGTTAAAGCTAATCCTCATTCCACCAGTGAGCCACTTCCATCCTCCCCCAGATGAGCACCTATTTTCACTACTACAGTTCTGGCCACCAACTGCCCTACTGACAACCCCAGGGACTACAAGAAAACACACACAGCATTTCTGGAATGTGTCTGTTAAGACTCCACTGCAAGTCTGCAGCTGACAGTCAAGGATTCCATATTACTCTGCATCAAGGTTCTGGTCATAATCTTCTTCTCTCCTGACAAAAAAAATCCAAAACGTTTAGGACTGGGAGTTACAGTTGCCTGTTTTTGGTGGCAATACCACTCTGGCCAGTTCAGTTCATCTCAAACAGCAGTGTTATTAATCCTACACAGCCAGAGAAGTACAAGTAGCCATCCAGAGAGGTCCAGTAACTCAGGGTAACTGTGAACCAGAGATTTATGCTGCAGTAAAATGGCTAGACAGATTTCCACTGGAGAGTCTGGTACTGTTTATACTGTGCCAGAAAGGAGTGACTTTTGAAATACCTTGAAAATATTTTATGAAGCAAACCAATGTCCTCTGGGTCACAGCTTGAAAGTAAACCATTTAGGCAGACCCCTGAAAAGCAAGCATCAGTCTTACATCCCTTGTGTACTTCTTGTCAGATGGGGGGTGAGTCAAGAACGACCCTATGGACAGTGGAGAATGTACATAAATGCTTATTGCACTATGGGCTTAGTGCTTTAATGGAGAATAGCCACTCATTTCCTGTATAGCAACACATCTGAAAACCTGACACATTCAAGTGGACACCTGCAGGGATAAGACAAGATACTTATCACCTTTCACACTTGCATGAGCAGTGGCAGAAGTCATCTGACCCAATACCTGTTCAGTCTCTCAAATAACTGCAGTTGTTCCTATCCATTTGTTTTGCAATGTTCCATCCAAGCCAAAAGGAGAGTTTATAAAAAGAAAAAAAAAATACTTACATGTCTTTATCTTCTTTTCCCACCTTCTGACAGGCTTTGCAACTCCCAGCATTCATGTTACAAAGCAAGTGTGTGTGCATATATATGAGCATTATATAAAATATATTCTTTACATACACACTGAAGATCCCTCTTCACATTAGTATAACACATTCTGAGGAACACAACAATTCAGAATAAAGAACCGATCCAGAAAGGGGGAAAAAAAGCTACCCAAAATCCCCAGGAAAGCTTCACGCTCCTTGCAGGTACCAGGAGATCCCATTTTCTTATGATCAAAGGAATAGTTATATTTCTGCACTGCTTTGCTCTCCCTAGACACACCTCACTCTGCAGTTTCAGTGGTGGGGAGTGCAAGTTGCTCCCTTTCCACTGAGAGTAATATTAATAAATTAAAAAAGTTTCTCTGAAAGTGCTGCCTTAGTCCAGTCCATCATGCTGTGCTTTCCCATTCGCCCTGAGGCTCTGCTGAACCATTCACCACTTTCTTGACTTTCTTCATGCCCTCCATTACTCCTGAAGTCGTCACCCTAGAAGAGAAAGGAGAAGCATCAGACATCAGACCTTGAACTGTAAAAGCCATTTCAGCAACAGCTCACACCCATCAAACAACACTTCTCACATCTCTTTACCCACACTGAGCAGTTCCCATGTTTGATCTCTTGTACCACCCTGACACGGCACAGATGGGAGTTGGAAGCACAGCTGCTGTCCTTGAGCATCTCAATGCCCTTCCCATCTGTCATTAAACTAAAGCAGCAAGTAATATGGGCTCATACTTCAAAAAAGGTAACAGGGGTGGTAAAATAGTTAAACCAGGTGCTTATTTGCTAAATTTGAGCAGTTCACTTAAAATCCCCCTGTGACTATGCAGCTGACCATCCTTACTTCTGTGACTTTCTTCTGCATTTTAATAGGTACAACATATTACACAAATACACAGTGCACAGTGCCCCAGATGAACCTTATTAGCTTAATGCTCCTCTTAATAACAAAATGAATAGCAACAAAACAGAAGGGAGAAGTTATCCTTTTTGTACCATCCAAGTCTGGATTTGTCATGGCAATCTGACCATTGAACTACAAAGTCTCACAATCCCATTCAATATGAGGTAGACTAAACTGTTTATCCAGGCAGAACAGCACCATTCCTCTTGGAACTGCCTTGGCTCTCCAACAGCTCTTCAGCTCAGCTTTTCTCTGCTGCTACACCAAACAGGCAATTTGGATGCATGACACATTTCCTTTATTCTTTTGCACAGTGTGATTCTCATTCCACACAGGTATTTTTTTTTCCCCCACAAACATGCTACAAAGGTTATTTTGCAGGCTGAAGGTAAGAGTGCCAATAGCTCAATGCATTCTCAGGGGATGCCTGGAAGCACACACAGACCTGGTCTGTTCAAAGCTGCCCCTGTTGGTCTGTGAGTACTTTCACCTGCTGTTTACCATGTCAGAGTGCTTTATTTGATCAGAGCTGCTAACAACATCTCCACAGCATCACCCCAAGAGAAGTCATCTTCAGATAACACTCCTCTTCCCTTAGTTCCATGTTAGATCCCTGCTTCTGTTCATGTACTGTAAAAATAATTTACTCAGCCTGCTGTGTTCAGTGACATCCCAGCAATGGCCATACTGGGATCATCACTGGTTCTCCCTTTAGAGTGGGCCTAGATGAGCTTGGGCTTTATAGGAAAGGGTCACAAGAGTACAGATCAAATAACTTTTTTCCTTACTAAAATAAAAAAAGGCAAGTACAGAGAAAAGTAAGCAGGCTGCTTAAAGGAGAAAGATGGAATTAGTAAACATTTCCTAGATGAGATCAAACTAATCAGTACAGAGGCATGCAGATCTTTGAAATTCTCCCAGTTGATAAAGGTTTCCCACAGTCAGATAGGAAAAAATCTGGAGAAACTTAAGCTAGACAAAACCAAAGTAGATGGATAACTAATTGGAAAAGTATGCATTGAGAGATTTACTTAATGGTTTCCTGTCAAAAATGTAAGAACATTGAGTGTGGTTCCAGAGAGGCCTGTCCTGGGTTCACTTCTACTCAGTATTTTCAGTAATTGCCTGGGTAATGGAATAGAGAACTTGCTTATTAAATCTGCACAAGACACTAAGAGTTACATACTGGAGAACAAGACTAGAATGCAGAAAGATTCTGGCAAATTATAGTAATAGTCTGAAAAGTACAGGAGGATGCAGCAAGACAGCTACCAAGTTTACTCTTCAGAAATAATCAACTTCATAATTACAGAAAGAGGAGCTAAGTATCCATTCCTCAGGGAGGAGCTGAAGATTGCCATGAACTACAAAGCAGAAACGAGCATCACACAGCAATGCAGCAGCAGATGCACTGGGATATATGAAGAGGTATTTCACACATGCATGACACCAAAACAGTCCCAGTGATTGACTCCCAGCTGAGAAGATCACACCTGGCACACACTGCACTCTAATGCCATTAGAGAGCCACTGCACACCAAGGTGGTGACAGAAGTAATGCAAGGTTACAGCTAGGAGGGAATGATCTACTTCCCATGTTTATGGGAGAGTTACACACTGAAAGTGCAGGCAGATCAAGTCACATCCTTTGCTACCAGAGAGGCCATTTACTGTGTCCCCCTCAGTACCAGCAAATAGCTGGGGGAGATTTCTGTGTGGGTTCTCCAACAGTGAAGGTTAAAGCCCATCTGAAGAGCTGAAGAGACTGTTCTTGTCTTGTGACAAGTGCATGAAGTAGCTCTCAAGTCCCTCCTTTTCTCAGATTGTTCAGGTACAACAGGCAATTCCTCTTGCTCTCAAAATCAGTCCAGTCATCACATTTTAGTGCCCAATGAAATAAGGGTAGCAGCACTAAGACCAAGCACACTGAAATCCTCATTGTCCTCAGCACTTCAGCTCTGACCTGCAATACGGCACAGAAAGGTTCCTCACCTGCAGTCTGCTCAACTGCTTTTCCAGCCCACAAATCAGCAGCAGTTAAAATGCAACAAATCCTTCTCACTGAACCATCCCTCTCCAGAGAGCATTTCTGTACCTGCCAGAGGGGCATCTGTCACAAATGAGGCAGAGAAGGAGCTCCCCAAGCACTCCATCACACAGTGGTATGTGCTGCAGAGATTTCATGGGGTTTATTTTTCTCCTGCATTGTATCCAAGGTATCAAGGAATGGCTAAACATTCAGAAGTATCTCCAGTTCTCCACAGTGGCGGATTTCAACCCTTTTCTCCTGTTTATTTGTTTTATAGTCCAACAAGAAACACTGCAATACTGGCAGCAGCCAGCCCTTACAAGCTATTGCAAACTGGAGTGAAAACTGATCAGCCATAGAGCAAAAAAGCTGATCTCTGCAAACAAAAGATATGTTAGGTGAAGAAAACTACTGCTAATGCAGAGCACCATGAATCAGTCTGCCATGAAGCACAACCTGAGAGAAAGCAGAGAAAAGCGACCAAGCAGGTCATCAAATCTCAGCACAGAATAAGCTGCTTCATGACACAGAGAGAAACTCCAGATCCCAAGGCATAAGCTAAGATCAGTGTTACCACAACAGTTCCCTGTGTTGAGGCTGTTTTAGGTTAAGGAGAAGCAAAGTCTCCACACACTGAGTAAGATGGATATACCAACTTGAGAACAAAACCATTAATAGTTTTTTCTCGTGCAATCCCTCCTCCAGTGGAAATATCTTAACCTTCCTGCATGCATGAATGTCATTCTCAACCAAGACCCATTGAAGAGCATTTTGATATCCAGCATCTAAAGCCAGCTTACTGAGTTAATGAAATTAAAAAAAAAAATAAAAACACAACAAAAATTCTTCATTTCCCCTTCCTTACCCCAACCTCATCCACTGTACTGTTCATATTTTTGTGTTCATGCCCCAGAAATGGCATTAGGACTGGAAGCCTGACAGCTCTTTCTGCCAAGTGTGGCTGCACCTTTTCAAGCAGGGAACTTTAATCTAACAAACTGTCAGCGATGAGCCCACGTACTGACAGAACTCAAGAGGCTGCCCAGCACAGAATACACAGAAAGCCACTTTGCTGATGATGAATGGCTATTGAACCTGCTTGGAAAAGGACAGACAGGTCCTTAGCTTGGCTTTAGTCACACTCTCCTCCCTGTCAGGACAACTTCTGTGGATCCTGCAACAACTGAAGAGATTCCTGCAAAGTCTGTGGATCTCAGAGTTACCTTTGCTATTCTTGATTTGTATTTTATTCCCAAGAGCTACAAGGACTTACAAAGAGAGGATTTGTGCCTTATGTTGCTTCTGTACAAACACCTAATTTGCAGATTTTTCTTGAAACTTTCCAGATTTCCAGTGTCCTTAACAATATTTACATTTACTGCCAGACTGAGATTTCTATCATTTTCAATGCATGAAAACAGACCCAAACTACAGAGCTGCACTTAAAATGTCCTACTTTTTTTTTTTTCATGGAAGACAAGCAAGCCTGGAAAAGAGGTTTGATAACCTCACAGCTTTCCCCTCTGCTAGCTCACAGAAATGTTGAGTCTAAAGGAACTGAATGCTTCTGTTTTAGAGAACCTTATTTTAAACAAAAACCCTCTGGAGAGGAAAATAACAATAAAACTGACATAGCAGAACACGATGAAGTTTGCAGGTTTTTAGTTTCTGCCATAGCCTGTAAAGACAAGTGGGTATTTATCACATGAAAGACAAAACACTCATGCAGTGGTTAGTCAGGACACTGACAGATACTTAGTCACCTGCTCAAATAAACCCAGGTATTTTTTCCTCCCCACAGAAACAACATTTAATATTTATGAAGACAAAAACAGGACCAGCAAGACCAAATCAATGAGAAATTTAGTATACATTCATTGCAGTGCTTCACCTGTCTCAGAATGTGTACAAATTCTGTTTTTCAAATATCTACAAACATAACCTTCCTGATGGAGCTGGGGAGGGCAGAACCAGACACAGATTATACCCTGCCAAGTGCCCAAATGGAAAAAAACTTCTGGTGAATCAGATCAGAAAATTCAAGCAACGCTAAGGGGAACAACCCACAAGGCACAACAATGGAAACTCCCAGAGCAAAGAGCAAAATGCCTTACTAGGAAAAGGCTCACAAGGAATTCAAACCCGTGAGTTTTTAGCAACGTCTACTTCATGATGAGATGTAAATCACTGAATTACTTCATTAAACTTTCTCCAGTTCATTTCTGGCAGATTCTCCTAAATTTAGCAACTTCTCAATTGACTAAAATCACTGTATTTGAAAGGTGTCCTATTATTAGTCCTAGCAAAACCCCCACAAGCAAAAATTCATTAAGCACGTAATGCAAAGTTGAAATTCGCTCTAAAACGGGCAAAAAGGGGAAATGCTTGTTTTGGTACAATCACAATCCTGCCAGTTCACACAGTGACTTCCTGATGTGAACGATTTTTACCAAACAGGTTCCAAATTGAGACCAGTTTCTTACATAAACCATTTAAACACATGTAAGTGATAGTGATAACACATGTAAGTGATAGTGATTTTAAGGTCACTACCCACTAGTTAGATTCCACTTGCAAAAATGACAGATTTTTCTAGACCCAAAGTAAAAATAGCTATGCATTTAAAAAGATCTTTGTTACTAGCCATATTTCTGAGAAGTTAAACTCCTTACATGACATTTCAGTCTGGATTCTATAGTTCAAACCTCCTTGTAGCAGTTTTTGAATAAGATTCATTTCTTTTTGAGTTAACTATGACAGCAAACACATTTGGACTTTTTTTTGCTTCTGTAATAAAAACAGCGTTGATTTATTTCACCCAGGTAAAGGAGATTTGCCAAACTGGAAAGACTCTTAGGAACAGGCTCCTAAGCTTCTACATGAATTGCAATTATGCATCAAACTTATAACTACCAAAGGATTAGTATAGCTCTGCTCCTATTAAGGCAGCAGACTCTAGGGCACATAAAGCTGTATCCAACACTCCTGGCAGGCTGAATTTCTTAGGGCATTTTTAATTACACATTCAAAAGTGCCACTCATTTTTTAAGTCCTCAGAAAACCACTGCAAAGAAAATGACAGGGACTTAGCCTGAGCCTTGCTATATTATTTTCCCAGACTAGCTCAGGTCCTGAAGCATTTGTGGTGCTTCATGGTTTCACAGCAGGGAATAAACCAGGGAAGATATTGATAAAAATCCATCTCCTTGGCTCAGTGCTGCTTTAAATAAATTTTTGCAAATCTATATGCTGAACACCAAGGCAGAAAGGATGTTACACCCTGTCCATCTATTTATTATTATATTATTTTTAGACATTTATTATTACTTATGTTCTGCAGATTGGTGGGTCATTTTTGTTGTTCACTAGGGTTTTTTTAAATATGAAGCATTAATGATGAACTGTAAAACTCATTCATGTTCCATGAGCTAAATTAAAATGAAAAGCTTTCTTACTTCACATTTTTCATGGGCATCTTTTTCCCCCATGTAAAGCTTTACCAGCTTTTTCCACACTACTGCAATAAATAGATCAGAAGCTCCTATGCACACCACAAATCTCTTTACACACACCAATCCTGACACCTCATCTTTAAACGTGGGCAGATCCTCATCTTTGTCACAGAAGGATTTAGAGAGACTCAAGTAAGCTTGTTTTAAATGCTACTTTTCTCAAATCAAGTGAAGAGGTAAATAAAAGGGGAGAGGGATTCTTACACAGCTTCCATCTCCAGGTCATCCTCATCATCTTGAGAGAGCTGTAGGTAAGGGTTGTCTGATGCTGGACGGAACTTGTACCCAGTGAGGACAAAGAACACCAGTGTGGCCATTTCATCCAGCAGCTGCAAGTGAAAACACGAGACTGAAGTTCAGCCCTGCTATGCTCTGTGGTCACAAAACATTGCTCCTCATTCATAAGGTTCAAGGTTTAATGGCCAAGAAGCCTGGGCCACAGCAGAAATAAAATAATTCCTGTCTGGTTGTCATTAATCCCAGGCTAAAGGCTGTCAAATCCTTTGTTCTTTCAGTTTTCCCTGTCACTTTAAATAGAGCTACAGTTCTATCCATCTCTCCAGAGCTTTCAAAGAACTATAGCAAAACTTGGCTTTTAAATGGGGTGAGGAGGAATCATCCCTATGTTGCTTAGTTTTTTCAACAGTTAATGTATTCCAAGGACTCTCTGCACAGTTACCTGGATTATGTGTTAAGAAACCAAGTATTTAGAAGTCCATAGGCAAAAAAAGCCTGTAGATGGAAGAGCAAAAGCCTATTTCCTTGGCTCCCTCGGGCTTCAATTACATAGAGCAAACCTGACTAATTTTTTCACCTTTGTATGTTCTTGATTAATTTCCTTCAGACATTTTTAAATTGGAAGACTGAAAATCAATAATGCAATTACTTTCAGACATCTCATGTATAATCCAGCAGCCTTGCTGGACAAACATAAAACTAAGAATATATTCTTTTACCTTAAGCACATCAGTGATAAAATCAAGAGGAGGCAGGGTACTGCACTGTGCTTTGAGATGTTTTACTATAACATGAGGAACATTTTATGGAATTTTGTTGTACAGATATATTTAAAGAATAATAGAGAAAAACATCAAGGAATGGATGTATTTTCCTTTGCTGGCAAATACCTGGTACAGCCATTTCCACTGGAATGGAACAGCAATCTTTATGAGAATTGCAATGATCCGTGTGAAGTAAATGTAACACACAATCTGGGAAGGGAAAGGAGAAAGCATAAGAACAATAGCAATGGCCTTATAGAACCTTCTTACCCCAGAGAAATAGCTCCAGCAGTTCCCAGACAACTCGTTATGTCAGACTAGCCTTATTATGCTCCTCAATAAACATGGAAGATATAAGCTGAGGGCTCTACTGCTTGCTGAACATCCAATAACTCAAGCTATTGGTAACATACTCAAGTTACAGCAGGAAATGCTTTAAGTATTACAATTTCACAGAATTTCAAGAATCACAATTGTAATTTATTACTCTTGCCACTTAGGAGAGCCTGAAATGAGGCTGTTGGAAATCATTAAGAAGCCTGTGTTCTCCTGGGAAATGTACTCATGGCTCCCACTGACTTAATCAGGAACTGCACACATGCATCTCCAGGCACCATTTGGTCCCAAGTTTAATTTTTAGCAAGTTTACAGTATGTTATTCAAGCCCATCAATTCAACTGGCAGCTCAAGCTGTCTCCAGAGGAAATCAGGAAGCATTACAAATAGCTGGAATTTAAAGAGAGACAGAAGGATAAAACCATTAGGAGAAAAAAAGGAAGATGCTTTTAGGATTGTAAGCCAGTTGACCAAGATGCCAAAGCACAGCAGTGCCAAGAGCCTCTACCACATCCACCAGCTGAGTAGATTCCAACAAGTATTCCATCAAAAGCCCTGAACAGCTTCCAAGCTCCCCACATGCATGTGTGCAGGTGTTTTACTTACCATGACATAGTAATGTCTGAAGAGCTTCAGCTTTGCTAGGTTAATGGCAGCTATCAAGAGAACACAAAAGCCCATCAGAAAATTTTTAACATGAGACAATTTCTTTTGATGCCTGTCTGCAGGGTAGGCAAGTGGTCAAAACCAGGACTCAGGTAATCCCAGGCTAGAAGGATTTGTAGAGGAGTGCCAGCCTGGCATGTTCACATACAGGATAACTCCCAGGCTGGGGTGAATTCACTCTTAAAAAGGGAACTGAGATTGCTTTTGCATTAAATTTTATATGCACACACTCTGCATTACAGAACCTTCCTCTACCTGTGTACAGCCAACTACATACTGTCACTGTCTCCTGCCAGAAGGGCCACTCCACCTGACACTGCCTCCTAGAAAATTCCTGTCTTTTCTAGAGCCCTCCCTGACCTGCTCCATGCCTATAGCTGAGCATCTTGCAGGTAATCACAGCTCTGGGAACCACTGCACCTTGCTGAACAGCTGCCCAAGCACTTGAAAACCTAACAAGGTCCTCTAACACGGCTCAGGCACAACTCACAAGTGAGACAGGAAATTATCCTGAGCAGTTCCCCAAACGTGCCAGCCCAGGCCTCAGGCAAACCTGGGCGTATTGCACACATCACATCAGCTGGAGAGCACAGAGCACTCATGTGAACCAGCTGAGGTCAACAACAGATGGAGCAGCTGTCAGCTCTGCTCTGAGAGTCAGCTTTTACATGTGCAGCAGGATTACAAACACAGGCCACTGATGCTTTTGTGACAACACAAGAGGCAGAGTCCAAGATCTGTTGACAGCATACAGAGATGCAGTTCAGAGCCAATGAACATGAGTTGCCAGTTAAAAAATACTGCCACACATTTACTGGTATTCCCTCCAAGTCCTCATAATGTATTTATTAGATGTGGAAGTGCAACACATTGAGCTGAAGTTCACCTGTACCCCCTCAGAGAACTCACCCACTGCAATGATTTATAAAAGGCTGCATGTATTTGCATGTAAGGTCTTCCAGGTTCACAAGACAGCAAAATACAGTATTTCAGATGAGGGAGAGGAGAGCTAATAGCTCCCTAAGAAATGCTTCACCTCCTCTGACAAAAACAAAGCAGCTTTTCTTATGCAAAGGAAGTGTCAAATGCACCACTGCAAATAAATTCCTGTAAGTTCCCACTACAGAAACTACAGTGAAGACAGAAGCATTCTGTTATAAAACTATTTTATAATCTAAAGATCAAGAGTCCCTTTCCAGTTCACCTTTAGTGTTCCTGGGGTACTATTGAAAGGTACAGACACCTCAACCCAGATACAAACCCTCCTCCAGCAGACACACTAAGAGCAGCAACCTGACCAACACAAGGCATGAACTGACTGATGATATAAAGTTAAAAGCTTTTCCTAATAGAGTTGGTGAAAGATTAAAGCATGTAAATATGCATGATAAGTACAATGAATTGTGAAACAGGAAAGCAGTGTCTTATTTAAAGAAGACTGCATTAAGTGTGACCATGAAGATCTTGTGATTTCCCACACACTGGTTTGCACACAGAAGGATCTATTTTGAACTCAACACATCCAACTTCAAGAACTGCCACCAGTTGGTGCACTGACAGGCCAGGAGAATTACCAGGCTTTGTAGTTGAAGGAACACCAACTCAACAGCTGTGATTCAAACTGCCGGTCTATCAGCGCTCTACAGTCAACACCAGTGAGCTGGGGAGTCATTTCTGCTGGATTCAAGCACTGCAGAGGATGAAAGGGCAGCAAAGCCAAAGACCCGACTGCCAAATGAAGTGTCATAATTCCACCTTTCCTAGCTGATGGTGCAAAGCTCAACATCTCAGCTATTCATCATGATAATCAATAGCAAAGAGTCATAGATTGATATAGTCACATATCCAGAATGCCTGAGCATGGGAAGGAAGGGCAAGGAGAGGGAAAAAAAGACAGCCACCACCAAGAGAAAGGCTAAGGAGTCACCTGTGGAAGCTGACTTGCTCTCCTCAACTGCAGCAATATTTCTCTCCGCTATCAGATACGTAAGTCAGCATTAATGCATGTCTACAAAATTCTGCCAGTTTTTTTTAAAGAACTCAAAGTTACAGGACACACTGTTCTGGAGAAAAATCTAAAATCATCATTGCTTGGCATGAGCAGCTTGTGAATTGCTTCTTCACAGGCTGAATGTGCTCCAAGCAGTATTATTTGAGTCTTGCTATCATGGACACTCCAAGATTTCTGTTCACCTCAGCCTGGTAGCCCAGACAGCAACAGCAGCATTTACAAGGAGTGAGGCTCAGCCAGCAGCTGTCACTTACAACTTGAATCACTTGCAACCCCAACCTGTAAGGCTGTGATAACACAGCAGCAATCACAGCATGCAGTAAAGGTTGGGCAAATTTATATTTTGAGTATGATAACCATTCTGCAAAGGACAGTACTAAACTGCAGAGAAGGGAAAAAAAATTTTAAAAGAGACTTCCACCAAAGGTTTTAGAAATTAATTCATGCTCTTACAGACAGTAATTAGATAAAAGCCATCCTCCACAGAAGATTTATAGCATCTATACCTTGCTTCCCTCGGTTTTCTCTCTCTATCACCATTTACTTTAACAGCTTGTGCCTGCAACAGCCTGATCTGCATCGATCAAAACAGAGCACACCCCAGTGTTTTGATAAGCAGTCTCTTTCTGAGATTGTTCCCATGCTAATTTCCAATGTTGAGGCTGTCTATAAGATGGAAAAAGAAGCTGGACCATCAACTTGCACACCACACAATAGCCTTTTGATTAATAAATCCTACCTTTTCAGTATATGTATGTAATAACAATCACAGGACTGCAGCTGAGGGTGCAGGGAGCTTGAGCCCAGACAATACAATCCATAAAGAAAAACCATAATGCAGCCAGTGAACGTGTTCAAGGTACAGCTGAGAGTATTTTTTCAATGCTTTGCTTGCCCTACTCACACTGATGCATTTGAGATGTGATTTGTGCCATTATCAAACTGTAAATGGAAGCTTTCTGCTCTCCCCAGTGATGCAGCACATGTAGATCTAACCCTTGAAAAAGCAGCTCTGAGATGTGTGGCTCTACAGCCTGAGGTTTCTGCTTAAAAGCATTGCTGTACCAGAAAGAAGAGGTCAGACAGATACAGCAAGGCTCAGTGTCACCAAGAAGAAGGTGGCACAGACTTCTTAATCTTGAATGTCCTGAACCACATCCTACATTTGGCACAAAGTGCTCCACCAGGGTCAGATGAAAACCCAAAGTACAGGATAAGCACTGAATCTCCAACACAGAGCTGCCACATCAACCCTGGACAGGTCTCTGGGGCACCTGGAAGTGGTGCTGAGCCCAGCCAAGCAAGGACTTCTTTGCACCACACAGGACCAGTCTTTTTGTTCACAGCATTTTCATGGCTCAGCAGCAGGAAGACATTGAATACTGCAAATGTTTTTTCCTGACATGGGGCAAGCACGAAATCATTAATCATAATTTGCCCACTGCACAGAGCACAGGGAATGAATGATGCCTGGGAGTAACAGGCTGTCATGGATTTCCCCTAATTCTGCTGCCAGCTGTAACTGCAGTGCTCCAGGAAAACAGCAACCCATGATTGAGTGTGCCATGTCACATCTCTCATCACAAACACACAGGTACCAGCAGAACAAACTGCATTCCTACCCATTCCTCTCTCAAACAACAGGGGATATGATCACAAGGGTGTGCTATGAGACTTGAGAGGTCCAGTGACCAAAAACTTGGAGCTTCAAACAAAAATAATGTATAAATAATATATATACTCCCTCTCTTTTCTCAAGATGCCTGTAAACAAGGTGGTGGCAGCTGAGCAGCTTTGCAGGCTGAACAATTCTAGGTCAGTTTGCAAGGCTGATTTCCTTAAATCTGCAAGACATTTGCAATGCAGATCTACAAATGGACAGAGAGCAAAGGCTCCCACCTGAAGGAAGATATAATGACAGATCAAAGGTGTAGCTAAGCACTTGCTTAAGTCTGAAGGTGGCGATTTTAAAAGGGGAAGAAAAAAGATTCTAAAAATGGGATGTTTACGCCCACTGCTGTGCAAGATAAGAAGCCTGTGTA
Source organism: Lonchura striata (assembly GCF_050655825.1). Taxonomy (NCBI): domain Eukaryota; kingdom Metazoa; phylum Chordata; class Aves; order Passeriformes; family Estrildidae; genus Lonchura; species Lonchura striata. The sequence continues at coordinate 7,214,990 of NC_140719.1, read as the reverse complement.
GGTCAGATATACTGCTTTAAAGATCACCTTCAAGGGAAAAAAGCAAACCACCAGGCAGCTCAAACTCAGCCATAGCACTGTGCCCTGCCTACTCCTCACTAGCAATCCATAGCATCTGGGTATGTAAGGTCTCCTTGGATAATTACAGCTTTAGACCCATTTCTCTAGCTCTCCCACTTTGCTTTTCTTTTCAAATATCTAATCCAGTTAAAATGACTATTAGCTAGTGACTCCAAATCAGTACCACTTATAACAGTCTTTTTTATTAATTGTACGTTTCTAGAACAAAGGCCTATGACAAGGCCAGACTACAGGTCTGGTAAATCCAAATCTGCTTCATTCCTAGTCCAGTCACACTCCAGTCAGGGGTGCCACATGACCCAGAGGACTGCTACCTAATAAACAGGTGGAAAAGCAGCTGGAAGAGAGCATGATAAACGGACAGGAAACACCACCAGGATACTGAGCCATAAAGTCCTGGAGTTGTTAGTCCTAACAGATGCAAGGAAGAAAAAATAATTTTCCTTAGGTCTTTGTCACCAGCAAGGATGTCACCAGAAGACTCAGTGCCAGGAAAAACAGCTATTGAATGTGTAGTATGTAATTCCCCAATACATCCTGTAAGTTAATGAAGGCTGTGTAAGAGGGAAAGCAGCCCTTGACTAGACAATAAAACCCAGCAGGCCAGAGGCAGCCCAGCTAGCAGTGTCTGCACACAATCCAGCCAGCTTTAACCATGGGACATTTAATCTGCATATGAGAAGATCCTGTGACTTTTACTGCTTCAGGAGAAAACTACTGTTAAATGCTGAAGAAAAACAAGAAAAACAATGCTCATGATTTCATAGTAAGCACCACTAGTTCTATTTTTTATTCCCATGAGAAGCTGAGAGATTGAGCAGCCCCTCTGAAGAACAGGGCCTCCAAAGGAAGCTTACAGAGCATGTGGTTCTAGTGAAGAGAATTAATTGATAAGCCTAACATTAATGATTTCACTTTCTTACAGTGCAACCAAATCACTTTTGGATTTCTCAACCAGACACACTAGCAGCATGACAGCACTAGGTAACATTCTGCTTCTGGCATCACATTGCCATTCACTTCTTCCCCGTGGGCTCCTATCAACAGCCTCTAAATAGTCCAACCAGATTGTGTTTCACAAGTGAGTCCCAGCACTGCAGCCACAATCTGCTCTCAGCCTGTGCAATGTTTTCCCTGAAAATCCATTCCTTAGCTATTCTTTTATTATCAGTGTAGCATAACATAGTTGCTAAGTCCCCTGAATACACAGTTACTGAACTTGCAGGATCTGCAAAACAGATGGCAACACCAGTAGGTAAAGCTGGGAACAGCAGTAGGTGATTCACAAGCAACATTCAAGAGAAAGAGCATCATCACCCATGGAGAACAACACAAAACACAGGACTAAACCAGACCTTAAGTGCTACTGTGCATAGCACTGACTAGCTGTAAAGACACAGCCAGTTCCTCTCAAATTACCAATGTTTTTCCTTCCATATTTTTTACACACCACATCCTATAGAACTGCCTGGATTTACTCAGATTTGGATTTCGTCTGGTATGAGGCACAGTGGATAGGTTGAGCCTGTACACTGAACATCCCTGCTGTTGGCCACCTCACGAGAATTCTCTCCTTCTCAGCATGTCTGAGGTTTATCAAACTCCACAGCACCATCTTGTGATAACAACCAAAGTAGGTACACGGGGATCACATGGGACCACAAGATCTAAAGGGTTTCTGTCTTAATTACATGCATTAATTACTGTGTGCTCACCATCAGGACAGTCAGATCCACAGCTACCCAGCTAAGAACCAGGCTTGACATGTGTGAAGTCCTTGGTTCAGAAGAAAGATTGCTTCAAGAAAATCTGAACTTATCAGACTTTTTAAAGCTAAGAACATAAATACTCCAGAACATATGCTCAGTGGAAAAGGTAAAACAAATCCATCAGTAAATGTCACTGAACCCAAGCAAATGCATTGGTAACAAAGCTACCAATAACATTTATATTAGACTTTGATAACTGACATTTGTTTCTATTAGAAATTAGTAATTTTCCACCATAAGGTTAGGGGAAGGTAACTTGTAGGGTTGTGGTTTGGTGGCTTTTTTAACAGCTTTGGAACATCAAGAAAGCATGCTAGGCTCATCCTAAGTATTGTTTAAATTTAACAGATGGCAAAAAATGAACTAATCTATGGTCTGCACAGAGCTAAGTTCAGTACCCAGCCTTACATTTTATCTACAATCAGCAGTGAAGTGCAGAAGTGTCTGTGAAAGCCAAGGAAATGGCTGGAAAAAGAATCCAGACCTAGCTACACAATTCCAGAAAGGAGAGCCAAGAGTTGAAAGATGTGACTGAAGTTTAAAAGGCTGTTGCCAACAAATGACCTTCTACAAATGAAGCTTTGAAGACTAAACTACTGAATGACAGAAGATGGAAAAGGCTGCCTGTAGCAGGCACATTCTTCTCTCTTTCAGGATTTTTCATAGAGGAGCACAGAGGAAAGAAAGAGAAAACAATCTCTATTTCTGCTCCTTGTTTTTCCCGTGTGGAATGTGTTTGGAGAATTGTTTACCTGGGGTGTTTGCTTGATTGGATTCTGGTGAGGATTGTTTGAGCCTGATGGCCAATCCAATCCACCTGTGTCTGGACTCTGGAGAGAGGGTCATGAGTTGTGAGTTAGTTAGATGTGGTAGTTAGAAAAAGTTTTGTAGTTGTAGTATCTCCTTTAAATAGTATATTAATGTATTAGAGTATAGTTATAATAAAGAAATCATTCAGCCTTCTGAACTGGAGTCAGGCATCATCATTTCTTCCCACTGGGTTCACCTGCATTTACAGTAGCTGCCTGCTTCTAAGGAAGCTAGTTCTGTGCTCCATAGCATGTATCCAAGGAACTAATCCAGAAGAAATGGGCAGATAAGGCAGGAAAAGCACACTCTACAGCAGCCATATTTGGCCTTTCCATCCATCAGCTCCTTTTCAGTGCTACAATAAACATAACTTCACTTTCCACAGGCAGCCCTTGGAGCTGCTGTACAAACATGGACAAGTCAGGAATTGGGCTATACTGAATGCCAAGTTATTTTTTGTTTCATAATGAGGTTTATTTCCCTCTATTCTGTCAGAATACATTTCTGCACAAATGGAAATAAGTGTGTCTATTTGGGCTAATAGAAATTGAAGTAAGTGTGTCTATTTGGGCTAATAGTCAGCAATTCTGGAATTCATTTCTAGTTCTGTTTCTGAACACTCAAGTGAGGAAAAAATGGCAAATCTGTCAAGATGATTTACTATAGATGCCATGTTTAGCTTGAGCATTGAGAGCTGTGCAAGTATCAGAGAATGGGTTATACACTGCAGTTCTGATAATTAAAGCAATACAAGAAAAAGGTCATTTTCCAAAAGTTATTCCCATGAGCCCACTGAGGAAAAGCAGAGTGGCACTAATGCAGTGTAGATGTATAGTCTTAGTTTGGTTTTTACATCAGCATCATGTGTTTGAAATTCTGGCATTATAACACATAGCATAAAAGAGGAGAAAGAATACAGATTACTTGCCTTTCCCATCTGTTGCTGAAGCCTCTTGCAAATGTCTTATTGACCTAAAAAATAAAAAATAAAGAATGTAAAACTTATCATTAACTTACTCTCTTTTCACAGTAGTCCTTTAGATCACTGACAAGTTTTGTTAGCTCTTTATGGCTGGAGTATGCTCATAATTAACTGTGCTTAGCACTGCACACTTCACCCTCATGCCCCCCAGCTCAGGCAGTCAGCTCAAGTACCTCTATTTCCCTGGGATTAAGAAAGCAGATTGCTAAAACCTACTTCAGCCTACAGAAGGCTTTTGTAGGAGGGAGGGAACAGAGTGAGAAACTGGGGCATTTTTCAGCATAATGTACAATTAAGCTGAGCTACTCTTCAAAGTGTTGCCAAGCATTTGGCATCTTACTGCTCTTTTAAGGTCTTTCCATTTAAATAGTTGATTACAACTTACATGTCTACATAGGCAACTTATGTAACAGTAACTACCCTGCAGGAATGTAAATTCAGGGGACAAGTCTTAGTCACCTTGCTGACATGAGTCATTCCACTAGCTGCAGTGACACTATCCAGAGGAAAAAGGGGCAGGATTTTATGATTTTATGTCAGGGGCTTCACTGCCTGTTTATGTTGGCACCAAGGCAATGCAGGAACACTGGCTGCACACCATAAACAGTTACAAGACAGCTCACATTTGTTCTTCAGACACAATTCCTTTATGGAAATACGTTTTGTACCAACACCTCACTAGGTTGGATATACAGATCCCAGCATTAGGTAGCAACAACTGTGACTGCAGAAGATGCCTTTCTCATGGGAGACTGAGTCCCTCTGCAATTGAAGTTAATATCCCTCAGCTTTTATTTACCATTGCCAAATGCTCCTCAACCTCAGAGCTGAAGCATTCTGACTGGAGCAAGGGGAAGGACATGTGGGTAGTGCAAAATTCCTGGAAGACATCTCCCAGTCTTGGCAGAAGGCCACCAGCAGTGTGCAGGAGAAGAGAAGGCCAGTTGAAACCCACCTTCACAAGTCAAACTGAAGTTTATTTCCATCTACTGAGCTACACCTCTGAAACACTCAAGAGTTACACTCTAGAGTGATGACATGCCATCAGATATTTATATAATCTGCATTTCAGAAAAAAATAATGGATATACTGGAGAAAAATATTAATATTCTGTGTTTACTAACCAAGGAGCTAGAAGCTCCTTGATATCCTCCTTTAAATCCAGCTGTTTATCCAATTAAGACAAAATGCATTTAGAAGATAAATGCTCTGGCTAACTGGCAAGCAGCAACAATAGTGTTTATCTGAATTATCTGTGTTTTGGTTGAGTTTTATATAACCAACATTAGTCCCTGCCAAGCAGAGTGGAAGGAAGGGCGGGGAAATGCTCCCTGTGGGATTATTTCTTATAAACAGTCAAATAAACATGCAGCTCCTCTGCTTGAAGGCAGCCCTGATCTTAGGCAACACTACTATTTTGAAATTTAGCAGTCAAGTATCTCGTCTCAGTCAGTGAAGTCAAATCCCATTTTTCAATTTAGAGAGTCAACACTTCTGCAAAATTCCAAGTCTCAAAAGCACCTACAGTCTGCACAGTCTGTTGGCCACATTTAAACTGCTACCCACTTTCCTTTATCCCTACTCTAACATCCCCAAAACAAGCATCTTCCACAGCAGCAGACTGAAATGTTTATGCTGATGAGGTCTGTAGAAGTTAACAGAATGCTTGACTCCACAGGATCACAGAGCTTTGGCAGAGCTGTTGATGCCCATTAGTTCACATGTTTTTCCACATCCAGCAACTCACCATACCACTGGGAACAGGATGGCTCCACAGCACAGCAAGTCCACCAGGAACAGGATTTCTTTCCACAGCCCATACTCAGTTGTCCCCTCCTCTGTTGACTCTATGATAATGTAGGCCACATTTGCCAGTACCTACACAACAAGACATGGTTCTGGTTTAGAAACTGCCCAAGGAGCCTCTACAGGTGGGCTGCCAATTTAGCAAAAACCCAGCCAGTAACATCAGTCATTTTTCTACAGCTCTACATCCCAAAGCTGCATGTTCAGTAGCACCTTCGTATGATTTACAGAAATAAAACTGATGGGAACTTATTCCTGCTGACATTCAGAAAGTATGAAAGTTATTTTGTTATATACTGTGCTGAATCTACTGTACCAGTTGAGATAAAATAGAGCAAAATTTACTTATTGAAACACAGACACAGGACTGTGTCTGTGGCACATACAGGCAAGAGCAAAAATATGTAATTCTAAATTACCAGAGTGGTTCAATTCAGACTAAATTCAGATTGGTCATTGCCCATCTTTTGTACTCCACACCTGAGCTCTATAAGAGCCTCAAACACTAATTATATATACTTCTGCTAAGGGCTTGCACCTGTAAAGGCAGAAAATCTCTTCTACATACAAAGAGAAGTGCTGTTCTCCTATATACTTCAGTTCAAGTAGGAGACCAGCACTGAGCACTCTGAACCACTGAGAATGTCTCCCTCAGACCCAACAGACCTACAAGTCTTGTTTTTCCCATTTTTTATTTCATTAAGACATTCAGCAAGCAGTGACAACCTGAATTCATTCCTCTACTTACTCAGCACTGTTTTCCAGCCCAAGTTTTGTCTCAGTCCTTACAGCCAGTTTTAATTTGCTGAAACTGTTTGATCACTATTATCTCATTATCAATATGGGAGAAAACTTGGGAGAACACCAATAACTTCTGGACTAGGAAATAGCCAACAGGCTCATACAAGCAAGAATTACATGGTATTGTGTGAAGCTTTCATAGCCTCTTCCAGTTTGCACAAGCAGCCCTCCCACAAGACAGGAAAGTATCAGCACAGCTCAGTCCTCACCTGAAGTGGGATGACAATCATGAAAATTTTTTTGTCTTTATCTGACAGGATGTGTTTAATGAAAGCCCAGCCTGTGCCAATGAGGGCAATAGTGATGAACAGAAGAGCTCCCTTCAGTCTGGAAGAGAAACAGACGCTGCAGTGAGAGACTATTTTATTTTATCACACTTCCTCTCTGCCCAGGTTTCTCCCACTCCCAGTAAAGCCACAAACCCAACAAATGCTTCCCCATCCATAATTTTGGCAAGCACTTATCCATCCCACAACAATGAAGCAGATGTACTTGCTACAACTCTGTATCACAGAGCAATATTAGGCTTCATTCACAATATATGCAATCTTTTCCTGGGGGAGTCATCCATTCACCACTGTGAACAGCAGCAAATACTGACAGCTGTACCCACTTACCATTCACACCAGGAGCAAATTAGATACTTGAATATTAGTGTGAACAAAGAAAAGTAAAGCATTTGTTATGCTTTTACTCCTCCACCCACAGAGTGCCAATTCTCTGCAGCTGCCCTCTGTAAGTGGAGCTTTCCCCTTCACACAGGGCTGATTGCTGAGTCTTTGGTACTGTGGTCTGCATGAGAACAAAGATTTCCCACTCTGTACAGGAGGGAGACAGCCCCAGTGGCAATTTGAATCTATCACATCAATCTTTTGACATACTTACAGGTGAGTGATGTAATAAACAACAGCCCAACCCTCGATGGGGAATCCCTGAGAAGAGATGTAGTGATAGTCGATCTGGAAGCAGAAAATACAGCACTTTACAAATTGCTTTTTGACACCCCACCCTTTAAAACAGGTCTGCTCCACATCCACTGCCAGTTTCACTTTCCAGACAGTGTGTACAAACCCAGCTCTGTCACATTCAGAGACCACTTCCTCCCAACACATTCTACTTTTGTTTAGCAACAATGAGATCATTTCCATTTGCTCTATTTCCTAAGTGCTAGTGGATGTATCTTGTACAATCTACATCCTTCCCACGCAACTCCCCTGCTTAACTACAATGGAAAAACTGCAGTTGGAACCTATTTTTTCATTCATTTTTTCAGGTTCAGTTGCTTTAGGTGACTAGAGGCTTGCTAGTTTCATTTTCACTGGAAGCCAGATTCACTCGAAAAATATTTGTAGCAAGTATAAAACCATGGGCAGGGAGGTAAAAATCATGCCTGGCACAAATACTGAAGGATCAAATGCTTGCCATTTCCTTTGTTCATGAGATATTTCCAGTGGAAATATCAACAGAGACATTATCTATGGAAAGTCTCAGAGCTGATGAGGCCTATCACCATACACCATAATACTTCCTTGCCTTTGAATTCTACAAACAAATTTTCATTTATTAACATTTACAAGTCCTGGAGCTGAAGCAGCAGCAGCACAGTCCAAGCTTTCAGGCCCACAGCAGACAGCCAAAACATTAAAATTTGTGGAATTCATTCAACCCCAAACCCTTGCTGCTTTAACATTTCAGGCCATGATTTCAACTGTATTTAAAGTAAGAATTTGCTGATGAAAACAAACACTTCCACCAAAGAGCTGCAGTTCAGTTCTAATGCCCAGTTCTCCCTCCTACTGTGCTCTCTCCAAAGCAGATTTCCCTAACAGCATGTCCTGGATTCCACAGTTCTGCTTCCTATGAACAACTTTGGGGAAAGATGTTGTACGCACCGCATGGAAGACTAAGGACAATGATTTGGTGAAAGGAAGGGCTGCCATGAGCCAGTGGATCTTAAACACATCATTTCTGGGAAGAAAAAAAAAAAAGAAGGACGACCATTACTTAAAAATCGGAATTAAAAATTTAAGTTTCTAAGGATATTTCTTTAAAACCTGCAAGTGTCAAGCAGTTGCTTCCAGGTCAAGCTGACCATCAGTGTAAAAATATTCCCCTTAATGCTGCAGTCCAAGTTTCTGCCACATCCTGAGCAATATTTCAACTTCATGTTCTAAACCCCTGATTTTTACTGCTTGGATAATTGAAATTATTAACTAATAAGAATATCCTGCATATATTTATATATATCTTAACTGTTAGAAAATTTGTTAAGCATAATTCAAACCACAATCACCTTATGGCTCTCTACTGCCATAGAAGAAAAGTGATGAATTTTTTTCCGTTATTTTCAGTCATCTCCTTTTGACATCAGCTATAGGAATTTCCTCTCTATTTTTTGCCATAATATGCACACTACCTACAGAACCTTCCCAATAAGATTTGGGAAGTTTAAAATGACAGTCTGCAACAACAATATTGACTGAAGCAATTTTCAAATATAAACTATATGTATTAAACATAAAAATCTGAGCCAGATTTGGACTTTTACGTGATCAAATCTGACTTTGAATTGGGCATTACAAGAAGAGGAATGAAAAATAAAAACCAGACAAGGTAGGCCCCTACTTGTCACAGACACTGAACTTACCTGCGTTTACGAAGTATGTGGATCCATACAGTCCCAGACAGGAAAAAGAAGAGAGCCATGGAAATGTAAAGTTTTGGCAGTGGGATTTCACCTGCTGAGAGGTAGCTTTCAGGATTCTTTTCCGTAATATCTATCTGAATATTAAAGGTGTGTTACATGTACAGTTGGAAAAAAAATCATTTTATCAAAGAACTGAGTTAACAATTACATTTCGCAATCAAATTCACTCATTTAACGTGAGCTTTTCTGACTTATAAGTCTCAGAGAAAAAAAACAAAACCTACTTTTCATCTTCAAGAATCTCAAAACATTTTGTAAAACAATTCCCACAAGAATAATCCCCTTGGAAAATGATGTTTCAGTTATGCAACATAATTCAGGGAGGTAATTTTCCCAAAGAATAGTTGTTCTCTCTAGCAAACGTCACAAGTTGCCCACCTTTAATTCGGAAACAATATCTACAATGGGCTGCCACCCTGTTTTCCTGGGACTGAAAAAACAGAAGCATTATTTAGTATTCTATTTATACCCCTAAGTGGCTTAGTCATATGTGCTAGGACTTGAATAAAATCATGCATCAGGTTTGATTTGAAGTACTGAAGCTGTCCTGCATCTCCAAGTGCACTCCAGCAGATCAATCATCCCCATTTTGTCCTCCTTCCAATTACTTCAGTGGGTCAAAGTGACCCACACAGCAATTCAGGAAAGCTGGTCTTCTAAACCTTTAATTTCAGCAGCAACTCTGAAGTAGTCTGAGTCAAGTTAGGGCTGCTAAGTTTTATCACCTCCATGTTCCCTTGCAGTAGTATTAACATAAATGTGTAAAAAGCAGCTCAGGGATTGATGTGGCTGAGATATCTCAGTCAGTGAGAGGATTCATATCAGACCAGTTCATTATACACCAGCATAACCACAGGAAAGGGTAAAAAGGGAAAGCCCAAGCTCCGATAACAACCAAAACCACACAGGACCAAACCCCTGTACATCAAAAGAGAGGAGACATTTGCTAGAACATATTGCCTTTAGGATGTGTATCTAACACCATAAAAACACATCTTTAATTAGGCCAGAAAAAGCAAAAACACTGAATTCAAATACCAACAATTTACATTGCAGCAACAGCCTTAATATCTGCAATCATGTAAAGAGAAAAGTGACTTTTAAGTGCAGCAAAACACAAGCAGCTGTTGCAACTTCCATCTCGTTACAGCATCAGGTCACAACTGTGTAATCTGAACTCGGCCTACATTCAGCTTTCAGATTTTCAGGCATTTCTGCAAAAACAGTATTTTAATTATTTTTACAGTAGTCACTTCTTTCAGAAATGTCACTGCAGAGACTGGCACACAACTCTGAATCACTTCCCACCCCATATGTGCACTCATGTGCAGTGTGTGCTTGGTTACAAGCTGGAGATGGAAGCTGGATGCTGCAGTCTAAGCTAACAAGTTAATTATCCTTTAGAAGCCATACTCACATCAAGACTAAACAGCAGCTGATCATTAGCTTTCTTGGCAACACACTTATGGAAATACAGGCTGTAGAGACCTTCTTGTTTATCCGAGCTGATGTTAAAAAAGAACTGAAAATAAGGAATAGAGGAGTCAGCATTCTTCTCATTCACAACAGGGTTGCCCTGGTAGGAAGTAATGTCTACTGAAGCATGAAACAAGTCAGTCATTTGAGGTCAGCTGGTTCCCTTCAGCAAACAGACTGCTCTGAGGATAGTAGCACATCTGGAAGTTTCAACAGAACTCCAGATGCAAAATCATTTTACCTATCCAGGATTATGCACTCTGGTAATCCAAGCCTGTTAAGTGTCAGTGCTTAACTCTGTTCACCACAGAGAAAAGATAACCACAAGTATAATATATTTGACATGAAAAGCATAAAATTTTTATTATATTTGCCCTGCAGCTTTTCTGTTCCTCCCTCAACTATGCAAATTGTGATAGCTCTGGAAATGAGATCTGTGTCAGATAACAGAATTTCAAACGTGTTTGTAGTAACCAACCATCACAAGTGAACCAGGGTACTCAAACAAAGCATTCGTTTGGCTTCATACAGAGGATCTTCCCCTTGAGTCATCAGTCAGGTCACAGCTATTTGTTATCAGCAATTTGCACTACTATCACAGTAAACTTTAATATGCTGAGGCTCATAGACTGATATTTAGAACAGCGTCACAATAGAGCAAATTTAAAAGCAGCTCCCACAACTTACAAAGAAAGATTTCGATCATGATGCTTAGCTCAGTAAATTTTCAGGCAAACTGCTGCTATCAGAGACATCTATATCCTAGACTTTCATTTTTCCAAAGTAAGACAGTGAAGGAACTGAGTTTAGACACTGGCAGACACCCTACCTGAAATGAAAAAGTTCCTTCCTCACTGCGTACAGGATGTTCTTGTTCTACCATGCTCTGGGAAAAGGAAAAGAGACCTTTATATTTCCTTAAGCAGGTAGCTAAAACATTTAGCTACATCAACCAGACAATCAAATTTGCATTCTGTATATTTACAGTGGAGGCTGAGAGAAACAGCAAATACTCTCCACTTTTCTGCTATGATTATACTATAATATTCCCCCCAGGTTCTTTGTGAAAGAGAACTCCAGATAGTTTCTTACCTGGGAGGATGTTGTACTTCGTTTGGACTTCTTATCTAGAGATAAAAGTGTTAATGGTACATTTAGTGTTTGCATTTAGACATCCTCAGAAACCACGTTGTCAATACCTTACTCACATCTTCCTACACTTGTCTGCATGGCAGTTTCCCAGCTAATCATTAACAGAGATGCTTTCCCAGTCTCTCCTTATTCTCAGAGGACTCTTCCCACAGCCAGCATTCACTCTGAATGCATCCTCAATGGCAGGATATGATTCTCTACTCTTACACCTCCTGCAAAAATCTACCCCAGAAATCTTTCCAGCCTCTCTGGTCAGAGTGACCAGAGGCAGGTGATCTAAACCAGATGCAACCTACAGCTCTAACTTTTTATGATATGACTAAGTACTGTTAATCTCACTGACAAATCTAAATCTGAACATTAATACGTGGCCTGACAAACATATGGAAATCCTAATTAACCACAACGAAGGAACAAAATCATAGCTTTCCACTAAGCTCCCAGTAAAAATACAAATAAAACACAAAAGCCCATGTGACCTGCCAGGTCAGCATTTCCTCTGGACTTGAGGTGACAGGAGCCTTCAGTAGAGCAGTGTGTCAAGTTCACAGTTTGACTCTACTCCTATAAGAAGCTCTCCAAACATTACATCATCCCTTTCTACCAGGAAGCAAAAGTTCAAGACTTGAGCTTTGCTTTTGGCTCCCACACCTCAGTGCACTGTCCACAATCATGCTACACTTTTTACACCAGAGAAAGCAAAACTATAGGTGTCAGATCCATTCTCTCCAGTGCCATCCACCCTTGGTTCTTGACTTGTTACAACAGCTGTCCAAGCTTTTGAATGGTATCAAAGCTTGTGAACGTGACAGGCCAAGACAGACTCAGACTATTCTGCTCAGCAGTCTGATCTGAAGTCTAAACTCTGCCAAGAAGGGATAACATGAGCTAATCCCATTAGAGCTGAGATTATAAAATTATTTTGTCTGCTGGTCTGGAAGCCAGACAAAGGTTTGTGCCCCCTAGAAAGATTACTGATACAGTTACTCCTCCCTCCCCACAGTCTCTAAGTGATAGGAGTTCAACTCTTTAGACAAACAGGAACTCATACAAATATTGGCTGGAAAGGACTGGTGAAGACAAATCCAACTTCTGACTCAAAGCACACCTGGTGTCAACTGTATGATGTTGGCCCTGGTTTTACTTTGTCAAGCATTTAAACCACAAAATATGGAGACTGGAATGCACAAATGATCTGCTACAATACTGGAATACTTATTTAGGAAAGGTATCTTATTTATTTTACTTACTTTCTGCCTTAACATCCCATCTGAGACATCCAAGACTTAATAAAGGGAAACAGATATTGTGTGCCACTACTAAAAATTGCTTGAAATCACTGTCCTCCTAACCTTTCTTCAACTAGTCGTTGGCAGCCATAAAATTCCCCTTTAGCCTTCTTTTTGCCAGACAAAAGACAACCAAGTTGTTAACCCCTTCTCAGGGGCACTGAAGGCCTCCAACACTCATTGTCCCTCTGATGGATCAACAGGACTGGTGCACACAAATCTCTGAGCAGGAGACTCCAGCCCCACAGGCAGCTCTGTGCACTGGTTTACACAGGATGTACATTATGTTCTAGCCCCAGGGGACCCCAGAATGTGACCACAACTCAGTGTTGGATGCACAGCAATGAAAGCACACACAGGTCAGGTTTAGCTGGCTTACCTTTGACATCTGCATTTTCATTGGTCTTTGGAGGATTTTTACCAGAATCACTGCTCAGTTCAGAAGTTTTTAGCAGCTTGGTATTTAAGGCAGTACCATTTTCCTCAGATACAAATAAAATTTTAGGTAACAAAGAAGCAGCTTCTGAAGAGAACCGTACTTTCATACTAAAGAAAAGAAAAAGCTTTTATTACAAAATGAAAGTAAACCAACATTTTTAAAGAGGCTATCTGTCACAGCCATATACCCAATAAAGGAAAATCAACTTGTCTTGACTTGTTTTTTGCACTACAAAGAACAGGCAAGAACCAGATCATGACTCACAGCAGAACTGATCAGTGTGGGAAAAGTCACACTCTACCTCTACATGAAATACAAGAGATGAAGAAAATCAAGTTTCTTCAGCTTGGGTAAAGCAGAGTCTCACTAGAAACTATATGACCACACATGAGCTCTTGCAAAAGAAAGCAATGCAGACTTGAAGGTACTTCCATAATAAAAGGTAATTCAAGACAAGCAATAAAATTGTATCTTAAGTGTAAAAGTGACCCAAGACATCAAAGCTCATTATTCTCATTCAGCACAATTAAGGTAGGGTGTTTTTGCCTGCTGTCCAATATGCAGGAAGAATTCTTGGACCATTTTATACTGCAGATATTTTACTTTTACACTCATCTCCCCTCAACTGTCACGTAACCCCTTAAAAAAAAACAACAAAAAAAAAGAACCTTTCTAAGCCCCTAAAAAAAGGTGTGACATTATCTTCAACTGAAGAAGTAACTTTGAAATGTCTTGTACACTCTTTACTCACACTTTATTTTGGATCTCCAGAAGTAGGATTACAACAGAGACATCTGGCTCTGGAGTCTTCTTCAAGATACAATAATCCATTTCTTCATCCTGGTAACATGAACAAAACATCTCTGAAGTGCCCTCTGGACATGTTCCCCTCCTAGAGGTTACTATTCTTAGTCCAGCAAATTGTAAATTCACCCTGCCCATGTCTGAAGTCCACCTATCTTTTTTTTTTTTATTTTATTTCTTCCAGCCATTCCCAGTTAAGTGGACTATGAAATGTCCCATCTTAGAAAAGCAAGCTCACTTCCCTTACTCTTACCAAGTAAGTGGAGAAACCATCATTCTTTGTTCGATCCAAGCTGAATCCTACCTATGAGACAATTGAGAAGAATCTGTCAAATTGAAGCCAAACCACTACTGCAAGAGTCAAAAATACTGCTTTCTAAACAAGTTAACCTACATTTAAGGTGGAATTCAGGTATTTTCTCATCATCAAATTAGGCAGCAAAATACATTCAAATGTTACAAACAGGTCCATATCCACCAAGAAAAAAAAAATCACGATTAAAACCCAAACTAAATCTGAAGTACCTTCTGTCTCTGAACATTTTAACTTATTTCAGTATTATTCCACATGTTTTCATTTGACAGAAACATTTAATACTTTATAACAATGAAGAGGTGAAACTGTGCAGCAGAGTAAGAACTCAGGTCTGTTACCTAATCCAGTATTTCAGCCTCTCTATTAAAACCCCTAATATAACATGCTATATAACATGTAATATTAGAGTTCTGTTAAAATAAGACTGTCACTGTTCTGGAAAGCTACTGACACCATGTTCACAAGCCGAATTACAATGCAACATGACACACTGAAAAAACTTAGCAGAGGACTGTTAGGAAATTGATATTCAATGTAAGTGATAGATGTGTGCAGTGAGTTCAGCAGAGGATCCCGTAAGTTAAAGGTTCATCCTTACAGCAGATGGAGAGTGCTCAGGGTTAAATCTCAATACACAGATCCTCATAATTGGCTCATGCTGGGAAGCAAAGCCAACAGCATCACAAGTTTGGATTTGACACCTCAGACAAGTGGAGGGCAATTTCACAGGAGGTTTCACAGGAAGAAACTCACTGATAAAGTTTCCAAGTCAGCAGGGCTCGGTGCTGGCTTCAGAGAAAGGTTGCTGACATTCACCCTCATGAAACCATCCTTGAAGAAGCCAAAGGTATTCAGGTGCACTTTCTGCCTCACATCATCCTGTTAGAATGGAAAGCAAGTTTACAAACAGATGCAGAGTCATCTGCTGCAGCAAAGGGGAAGCAGGGTGACTGATTGACACTTGAATATTCATGCAAAATATCTCATTATGCAAACAGCAAATTTCTTTAGGATACTTTCAGATGTAACCAACTATTTCACTGGAATGGACCAACTTTTCCAATAACCTGAACAGCAAGAACTTTAAACAGACATGTTTCTGCTTACTGGCTGGCCATGCTACTGGGAAATATATAAGCAAAATTCTGGAAGAATTCAAACATCTGGCATCACTGACTAAAAAGTATACAGCAAAATCCCCCAAAGTGACTGCAGACACATCAAGACAGCTGTTGTTTGAATGTTGGCTACTGTCATTGCCACAGACTGAAGAGAAAATAGACTTTGGGGGTCTTACCTAACCAAGAGCTGGTGTTTAGCAAGTGCATTGTCACCACCTCACATCATCTGTGTTAGGCAGGGTCAGGGTTTGGACAGGCAAACATTAATACACTGGAAAACTATGTATGAAAATAAAGTTTTATATATAGTTCCACACCTCCAAACAATTTTTGGCATAAAATAAATAAATATTGAGAAGATAATAAATACCAAAACCAGAATTACTTGGGTTAGTTTCTCTAGCAGGAAAAAACTAATTCCTTCCACTACTCTCAGTTTAGCTGCAGAATAATTTCCTCTCAGTCTGACAAGAAATCATAGCAATTGATCTCTTCTCATGCCCAACTCAGTTGATAAAGGTTCAAGTACAGTGAGCTTTAATTTTTTTTTTTTAATAAGGAGGCCATGAAGAACCTCACATGAAGAGTAGCTGACGTCACACACAGCTGCCACATCAGATGACAAAAGGTCACATCCAACATCTGCAGCTGTTCCCTCAAACCTACTGGGTCATTAATTGGAAGAAAAGCAGAAACAAGGCAACAGAAATCAAAAAGCAAATTTAAAATGGAATTTCAAACATTTGAAATAAAAAAGAAATCAAAAAGCAAATTTGAAATGGAATTTAAAACATATGACAAGTTGGCAATAAAAAAAATTAAAAATACGTTGCTTCCTCCTTCTTCTTCTAGGAAAAGAAAATCAGACTGCAGAATACTCTAAAAAGAGAAGTCAGCTGCTAAAGGCACACTGTTCTGGAGACAGTCCTGGAAGACTGAGCTATGAACTGTACAAGAACAAAAAGTTCTTTCTCTCCCTCGACCCCAGTATTGATTTTGATGCCTCTGCACAAAACATTCCCGACTCATAAATATCCCTCACTGTAATAGCAGGACACTAATCCTGACACAGCTAACTTGTAATCCAGCTGTAATAAGATCACCCTAACAGAATCAAGTTAACCTGGCAAATAACCAGATGGTTCCCTTGATGCTCAGTAGCCAAAAAAAAAAGTTAAGTGACACAGGGCTTCCAGCAGATGCTGTGTTTAATGGAGTATCAAAGCTCTGCTGTCTTTGGGTTCCAGGTCATGGAATGTGCTTGAAATAAGAGCCCACCTGGTTCCTCTAACACTGCACTCCCTTTAACTTCCCAGCCAGAACAGAAACTTCATCCTGGCTCTTTACAGGGCACATCAGATGTATTCAACCCCATGTGCACAGGGAAGAATTTGGGTGAATCCGAGGGGGACACAGTGCCATCCAGACACAAGGTTTTGTACCTTGCAAATGTGACCAGAGGCAGCTGCTCAATTCACAGCACTCACAGAGCTCTTCAGTTCAGATGAAGTGATTTCCTCTGCTAATTTACTGATATGCTCCCCACCACCAGCAGATAATTAATATACAACACACATCACTTTCCTCCCTGGCTTTATCTCAGCTTTGAGTGCTTAAGGTTTACAGATTTAGTTCACAAATCCTTCAGCTTTACATGATCCCACACACACACACTGTCACCAGTTGCCACCAAGCAACAGCAAGAGCATCTATTGCTCCACATATTGACAGCCTAAAGACATTGGTTTACTAATGGGGTTGAAAGGACCCAGCTTTTATTTATAATCACCCAACTACTGACTTCAGAAATATTTAAGTTAACAACAAAGGTGTGAACCCATACAAGTGAATACTTCAGCATCCAAGTTTTTAATATACACATTAATTTAATTTACATAGGATGAATTTAAAATTAAGCCTGGCCTACTGAGAAGAGATGATCTGGGATTTATCACTAACAGCTTACAGTCAAACCAACACCCAACGCTTTCAAGCTTGTTTCCATAAAAATCCTCCACAGTTCTTCCCCTCCTCTAGGATAAAAACTGATCCTGCAATATTTGAAAAAGGTTACAGGGAAGTGGAATCCATGATTCTGTAGCTCAGAATGTGCAGAAAAATATTCTCTACCATTTTACCCTAAACCTAATTGGGATCACACTGTCAGTGCAGTGAAAGTTTCACTAGAGAGTGCTGACCCCTACCTGGAAAGAATCTTATTATTTGTGTGAGACTATCAGGACGGTTTATAATTTGTGTAAGACTAAGTGAATTATTGTAAAAGGTATTTTCAACCTGAGCTATTGAAGTCTGGAACATATCAACATTAAAAGGCCACAGGTATTTACAAGCAACCATTGAAAACCAGCATCTTCTCTATAATTCCACATCTGACAAAGGCCTTCTTTTTGGTCAAGAGAAACATTTCAACTACAGCTACTTCTGGAATCCTCTGAAGATTGTTTCTGTTGGTCTTCTATAACTTCCATGTTTTGTCGGGTTTATTTTGTAGGAGGTAGGCTTTGTTAGTTGAGGTGTTCTGGGATTTTTTACATATCTAATTAAACTAATGAAGCTGATAACAATTGCTATTAAGGAGGAACTTCTCTGGCAAGATCTGTCTAACAGCAAAATTCAAGCAAATCATTTCTCTACTGCAGAAAAATCCACCAATTTTGCATATGTTTATAAAGACAAAATGTTATTTTTAGAATAGGGAACTGCTCAGACTCTGGCTTGTTTTTCTGACAACAAAAAGGCTTCACATTGGCACAGTAATTACAAAGATACAAGAATGAAGCTATTCTCAACTAAGGAATAGCAGCTTGTTTGAGGAAATCTAATATCAAACACTCCCACTAAACTGTGGCCTTTAGCTTGGCTCAGTGTCAATGCACACTTGCAAGCAAAGCAGGAGCCACTGGCAAGAACACCAGACAGGAGTTTTCATTGTGAAAGGACTCAGTTGTTGGAGCCTGATGTTTACATAAAGCAGGGGATGAAGGAGGAAGAGAGAGACTACTCTAACAATAAAGCTGTTTATAAAGCAGGTGGGCAGAGGCATTAACTCACTGCTGCTTCTCACAGCCCTTGCTGCAACTTGCACAAAACACCTGCAAACCAAACCCATACCCCACTGTGACTGGAAAAAAAACTAGAGAGCATTCAGTAATTGATCCAGGCAGTGCCTAGTAGGGACTAAAGGCCACGATGCTGAGAGCATTTGCTTGAGGCAAGTTGGAAAGTCTTCTACTAAAGGGTAAAGAATCACCCCAGGAGAAATCCTTCAGTGTTTGTCACAAATTCCTCAAAACAATGATGCAACCAGCACAAGCCTCCTAACTGACTCCTTCAGGAAAAAGTTTATTTTTCCTGAAGTACAACAATGCTCATGTGGTCGCACTTTAAACAACTACATGATCTGGAGAATTTCCCACAAGCAGGACATGAACACCTCCAGCAGTCATCGTAGCCCAAAGGCTGCAAAGCCCTGGATTCTCCCTAAACTCCTACAACAGCACAGCAATGCAGGACCCAGTCATTTACCACTTTATTATTCCTCCCAATGTTTCTACTGGCAGAATATTGCATGTGGTTGACAACCAAAACAAAATTTAAATACTGAAGACTGAGGGAGCTTTCAGGAGCTCCACAGAAGCATTAAAAGGCATCACCCCAGTGCAGAGCTCCCGCCCCACAGCTGGGCAGCGGCTCAGGCACAGCACAAGAGGCAGAGCACAGTATCGCCCTGACCTGCAGGGTCAACAACCCTGAACAACGAGCTTCCCTCAAATATAATCCCAGCCTGACACATCACCCCCTTCAAAGCCCATCCAACAGTCTAAGGCACCGAAACAGAAGGCTGACAGCATCAGTTTCCTCAGCCTCTACCAAAGGCTTGGTTAGTGCAAAGCAGCTGCAGCCAAACGCCCTTCGGAGTGACCAGGACACTGCAGAACACAGCTGAAAGGAAACTCAACCAAAATCCACCTTCAGCAACCTCTCCCTCGGCTCACGTTTGGCCCTCTCTTGCCACATCGGTTTTAACAGAACGTGAAGCAGTCGCAGCCTCAAACTGCTGCAATCCTGAGGCCCCTCACACGCTTTACCCGCGACTAAGAAACAGGCGGCCGGGAAAAGCGGGACGGGACTGCGGGGATGCGGGCAGAGGCAGCGGGAGGGCAACGGCAAAAGCACAACAAGGCGGGGCCCGGGCGGGCTGAGGCGCAGGGGGCGAGCTCAGAGAAAAGCGCAGAGAAAGAAGGTTCGGGGCACGCAGCAGAACGAAGACAGAGACGTGGGGAGACCAATCCCGGCCCGCGAGAGGTGCGCGGAGCCGGGCCGGCCTCACCGCTCCCCCCTCAGGGCACCCGGGGGCCGAGCCAGCGGGGCCGGGGGGCGGCGCAGACCTTACTTTGAGGGTGAGGTGGTGGACGCGGGCGCGGGCCGGGCCCGCGCAGAAGAAGCAGAGGAGCAGCAGCAGCAGCAGCCCCGGCGCGGCCCCAGCGCCGCGCGCCGCCATCTTTGTTCCAGCGTCAGCGTCCCCCGCGCGCCGCTTCCGGGTCAGGCGGGGCGCGCGTCGGGCGGGCGCGTCACGTGCCCGCGTCACGTGGCCGCGGCGGGCGGGGCCGGGTCCTGTCGGGGAGTCACGGAGGGGTTGGGGATGGGGGCGCGCAGGGGCCGCCCGGTGCCGCCCCCTGCGCGGGCACGGACAGCTCCCGCTGCACCGGGCTGCCTCCAAAACCCGTCCAACCCGGCCGCGAACGCTTCCCGGCGAGCAGCCTCGCCTTCTCGGAGCGACCTGTGCCACAGCTTCACCGCCCTCCCCGGGAAAAATTTCCTCGCAGTATTCTGACTGAATTTTCCCTCTTTCAGTTTGGACCCGCTCCCCCTTGTCCTGTCACTTCAATTCGTGCAGATGAGTCCCTCTCCGGCTTCTGCAGCCCCTTCAGATCCTGGAGGGTGCTGCGAGGTCTCCACACCACCTTCTCCAGGCTGAGCATCCCTCAGCCTTTCCCCATGGGGAAGGCGCTTCCTGCCCTCTTCTCCCCCCCCGAGGCCCTTCTGGGCTCTGCTGGGCTCCCCCTGTGCACAGGCTGCTCCCCACGGTGCCCCCCAGGCTGGATCAGACCCCTCAGTGAGCGCCATGGCAGCAGCCAGGCCCTGTGGTGGGTCCCTCCGCAGCCCTGGCACCCCCTTGGCAGAGGGGTCACCCTTGGGTGCTGTGTCCCCCCATGGCCATGGGGTTCAGAGGGGGGCACTGGCCAAAAGGAACCCCCTGAGCCTCCCTCAGACCAGCCTCTGTGAGGTGAGACCAGAAAGAGAAAACCCAACAAAAAAAAGACTGAAGCTCTTCCTACCTCAGCCCTGCAGCATCGTCCGCAGGGAGATGTGGGGTGGTTGTTTACAGGGAGGGGTGAAGTGGTTGTTTCCAGCTCAGCCGTGGATCTACCAGCAAGTTCCAGCTTCTTCCTGGGAGCTATGGCAACAGCAGACGTCTGAACATCAGGTAGTCCAAACAACAGGAAAATTGCTTTTCTATTTAAAGCCAGGGTTAAAGTATTGATTTTGAATATCACCAGAAAAATATGTAACAAACAAAGGGATTTCTGCTGCTTTACTGGATTAGTTTTGCACCTACTTAAACAATTTTGCTCCTATATAAACTCGTAGTTGTAGTCACAATTACAAGTAAAATAAAAAGCAGATTGGGCCTGGTTTCCATGACTTGTTGCTCAAAATGAGAGTAACACAAGAAGAAAAGTGAACATGAATAGGGGCAATAATATGGCTTTTTGGTTAACACATTGCTAAAGAAAAAAAAAACAATTGAAAGACTATGCAATGGGAAGCCATCAATGACAATAAATATAATTTTTCAGTGAGGTGTGTTGTGCTTTCAGCTCCCAAAACTCAGACAGTCTGTTTTTCCCTTTCAGCTGTACAAGTTCTGTTGTCTAGAGACAGATAAATAACTGGACTGGACCAGGCAAATGAGGGTGAAAAGGGAGAGAAAACAATCAATGGCCTTGACCTTTATTTTATCAAGATTGTGTACTATGTCCCATCTTTATTTAGAGAGATGATTCAGATGTTCCTGTACATTTTTTTTTTTTCTCACAATTTCATTTCCCCCTTGTATATTCTTAGGTAAAACAAAACAAACAGAGAAATCTCACCAACAGCCAAAGAAACGTGGACTGGTACCAGGAAATATCTGGAAGCATGAAAAAAAAAAAAAAAAAATTCTGTTTTTCTAGTAATGTTCTTTCTCTGGGCAGTACGTATGTGTGCCACTAGATGTCCTGGCAGAATTAGCTCTTGCACTAAACGGAGCTACAACACAGGTTGCTAACATCGGATGATTTATTCTAAAAAACTCCTGTTAGGTATTTTCTTGCAATTTGGCGGGGGGTGGGGGAGTTTTTTGGAATTTTTGTTGTTGTTGTTGTTGTTGTTGTTGTTTTGGGTTTTTTTAAATATTGTAATTATTATAATTCTTGTGCACAGACCACTTTGGAAACCTGGGGAGCTTTGACTCCTGAGAAACAGCTGCAGCACAGGCTGTCCTGCAGATAACAAGTATTAGGAGCACTTTGATTGCTAGAGTGGTTGAGAAATTCCCCTATAATTCTGAGATTTGGTTCACCTGCAGAGCCTTTTTTTAGCCTGAGAATGTTGCCTTGGGGAGCTCCCTTCAGAACCTTCCATCAGAAGAAGAATCATCCTTAGCCTGAGGAAGATTTCTAGCAATCAGGGATTTATTTTTATGCAACAGAATGGAAATTTTCTGAAGATATTTTTTTTTTTTTTCAATATTTCTTCACCATCTATTATCTACAGGTTATTGTAGTACCTGTAAGTTCCTCAATTACCTATACAAAATGAACAAAAAGTAGAATTTATAGCATGTTTACTTTATTTGGCTATGTGTTTTTCTAAGAATTTGTATGTTAAAATATGTCTGTACTTAAATTTACATCTCTATCAAGATACAAAGCAGCATCTGACTGTAATTAATAAGCTGTAATAATAATTTTCATTGTGACATTGATTTCTTTCATTGTGTCCACACAAGATAACTTAGCTGTAAGGCTGCTGTTCCCAGTACATGCACTTGTTTTTAGGCTGGATATCTTTTTTCTTTACTCCTTAATTGTAATTAAACATGTAATTAGAACTCATCACAGAATGATTTTTTTTTTAAGTGTATCATGAAGAATTATTGACATTGGATGTATCATGAAGAATTATTGACATTGAATGGAAGGTATCTGCAGGGTCAGGAAATCATGGTGGAAGAGCAGTCTGCAGGTACAGCTCAGCACAGAATGAACCAGATTGCCATTTCATGGCAAATTTAGAACATATTTTGTGAGCCAGGGTGCAGGTGTGGAGCAGGGAGGTGAGCAAGATAACACAGACCCAGGGCAGCAGCCACTCAGGATCCAGTCCCACAGTCCCTGGGGAAAGAGGAGGAGCAGGCCCAGGGCTCAGAGCTGGAGGCAGCCAAAATCCAGGTGATCTGCTGAGTTCACAGCAACGAGGCAGGGCAAGGCTGATGGGGAAGTCCATCTGCGGTTTGGGTGGTGGTAGTAAAGGTCAGTCATGGTCTGAGGATGGCTGGACAGGTCTACAGGGACAAGGCAAGTCTAAGGTGAGCTCCGATGTGAGCTAGGCTTCTTGTCAACAGGATCTACAGCCAGGTACAGCCTGAGCTGGAACTGGAACCCCCTAAAACATGGGGCAAAGCAACTGAATTTTCAGACCAGAGCTTAAATGGATTCACGGGCAGAGGCCCCAGACGAGGCTGGCCGGGGCCATTAGGGTTTATCAGGGTTTGATCAGGCCAGTCTGATGGGGCATTGAAGAGCACCGCGGTCCCCTGTTGTTTGTCTGAGTGATCTGAGCAGTGCTGTAACAGCAGAGAGGAAACAGCTGTGATGATGATGATGATGGCCTCTAGGAAAGGTGTGTCCCCTTCTTTTCCTGGTGCTGTTTCGGTCCCAGTGTATGAGAGGTTACAAGCAACATCCATGTTCCTTATCTTGGACACGGATAATTTGGGTAGAATTGTAAAATCAAAGGGAAGCAGCTGTAAGGGTGATAACTCTGGGGGGAAAGGTACGTCCTCTTCCTGCTATATCCTGGAAGGGCTTGTCCATGCTCTGAAAGTTGTGATTTTTTTTTTTTTTGTGTTTGCATAAGTAAACAAACACAGAATAAAAAGGTTTAGCTTGAATTGTAGTTTAGGGATTTATTGTATCTACTTTACGTGGTTTGTCAATCATTTATCAGTGAATTTGGCTGTTTTCAAGGGGGATTGGGGTTTCCTAAACAAGGTCCTGGCTTTCTAAAAATGGAATTGTTTCTAGTTTGGTTTTGGAGCTGAATCTTGGAGTGTTCTGAATCATAACAACAGGGGAGATAAACAGAGAATTTACAGGAATAGGCCCATATCTGGATAGCAGATCTGCATGGTCTTGTTCTCAGCCGAGCTGAGGGAAAATTCCTACCCAGCTTCTGTTGCTCAGATATGGATTGTGCAAACTCAGTGCAGAAGTGCTAGATAATCTAAGTGTAATTTTGAGTTATTTTTTAAGATTAGTACCCACTGGGCTTTCCAGTATCAACTTTGGCATAAAGGGCTCTTAAAGCTCCTGTCATTGCTAATTACATTATTAATTAGGGACCAGCCAAGCTGCAGGCCCTGTTGTTTTGGGCACTGCACAACTGAAAATAATAATGTAAGTGGCAGTCCCTGCCTTGGAGAGTCTCAGGCTACACAATAAAAGCAGTCAAAAATAGGGGAAAATCCTGTTCTTGAAACATGTAGAACTAACTTTTTCTTTTTTGTTTTTTTGTCTTGAACCTCTGTCCACAGAAATTTTGATAACATGTAATAGTTTTTGGCATGGTTTATTCTAATGTACCATCAAAATACAAAACTTGTATTTCTGGCCTTTATCTCCCTGGAACTGGTGGAGCATTTCTATCTCTCGGAGTGGACAGGTTTTCCTGCCCATGCTGGTGTAACAGGTTTGCCTTGTTCCCCTCCCAGCTCTTTGTGCAAAAGGAAATTCCACACAAACTTAGCTCAGATGATACCAGTGCTGCTTTCTGTTTCTGTACATTATTCTTCTGCAAGTATTTATAGGTTAAGCTCTCAAAAGGAGGTGATGGAAGAGTGCTGTCTGGTTTTGCAATATGTCCTGGGTGGATGTAGGGCTAAAGATGGTGGTCTGGGAGCCTGTAGTACAGGCCCTTGGAAGACTGTTGTGCTTCAGGCAGCAGAGGAGGCTTGGATATTCAAATATGTTGGCAGTAGAAGGAAGAACTATTCTAAAATGAGCTGAACAGGGTGTCTCTTAGTTGTTATGAAGCCAGCCCTTTAAAGTAATAACTTTTAATGATGAACAAAAGCACTGCCTGTTGTGTCTCTTCAAAGACAGCTGTGTGAGGAGCAGCACTCTTCTCTCATGTTCAAATCAATGGAACTCGGATAAAAATAAATGCAATTCTTTATTAGCATTTGTCTTCATTGTTGTTCAAAATGTTGGAATTGCTTAATGTGTTTTTCTTCCTCATGTAGGGTAGCAGCCAAGCATCAGTGAAGAAGTGCATTAATCTAGGGGAGATAATGCTTGTTGTAGCAGCTGGTCAATTTGTATCTTCTCTGATCAAAAGCATCCTCACCCTTTTTGTGCAGAAGCCTTTTACCTCAGGTGAATGAATATGCTTCCCTTTTTTATTCCCCCCACAAAAATCTCTCATGAATAGATACAGTACTAAATATATTGGTCTAAAGCTCTTTTTACATTTGTTGTAGCCGAAAAGCAGAAATGCAAAATGAGATTAAGTGACACAGCTCAAATAAATGACAGAGGATCACAAAATAAATATTTTTTCTGGCAAGGAAGTGAGCTATTTTCTGCCTGTGTAATTGCTACAATAACCCACATTTATGCAAAGGCAGATAATTTGGTTATTTTCCTGCTTGCTTGCTGAGCATTTTGGTGACAGATGGTGGATTTAATATTCTTGGATTTGGGTTATTTTGGGGGTAAGGGATGTATATACTGCTTAGCTGAGTTAGAAGTCAGCCCTTGCAGTGAGTTCACAGAATTAATTGAGCTGGAAAAGACCTGTGAGGTCATTGAGTCCAACCTGTGACCAATCCCCACCCTGTCAGCCAGACCATGGCATTGAGTGCCACACCCATTTTTTCTTGAACACCTCCAGGGATGGTGACTCCACCACCTCCCTGGGCACCCCACCATGGTATTTAATCACCCTTTATATGAAGAAATTCCTCCTGATGTCCAACCTGAACCACACATGACACAGTTTCAAGGGTTCTGGGTTTTCTTCCTTACTAGGGCCCTCTCCTCCTTTACAAAGGACCAAAACAGGAACATATTCTTCAAAACCAGTCTCACCTGGCCTGGAGGGAAGGTGAAAAGAGGTAGAGAAGGGTGCCTGAGGGTGGGTGGGGCTGGGATCACCACCTCTGTACTTGGCACAGGTGAGGCACCTCAAATATTGCACTCAGTTTTGGGTCCTTCACTCGAAAGAGGCCATTGAGGTCCTGGAGTGTATCGCCATTGGGATTTTTTGCAGGCGGCTGCCCCCTCTGGGCTACAGGCCCCTGAGGACAAACAATGCCACTTTTCCCTGAGAAAGAAAACTCGCCAGCTCAGGTTCCTGACCTCAGTTTGTAGGGTTCCCTTGGGACTGTCAGGGCAGCAGTAGTCTGAGGTGGGAGCAGCTTGGGTCTGCGACACATCCTTCTCCAGTGAAGAGATTTCTAAAACTTGTGTAAGTTTTAGAAAGCATAGAATCATACCATAGTTAGGGCTGGAAGGAACATCTAAAGGTCATCCAGTCCAACCCCCTGCAGTAAGAAGGGACTTCTTCAACCATACCAAATTGCTCAGAGCCTGTCCAGCCTGGCCTCGACTGTTTCCAGAGATGGAGCATCCACCACTTCTCTGGGTAACCTGTACCAGTGCTGGTGATTCTGTGAGCAGGGTGGGGAGAGCCTCCTCCCTGTGGGTGACACTCATTCCTTAGCAACCCCTTCTTTAAATTGACCCTTGCTCCTCCACTGGTGCCCATTCCCCAGAGACCCACGAGAGACCCGCATTCCTCCATTGATATCCATTCCCCAGTGACCTGAGTTCCTCATTGATCCATTGACGCCTGTTCCTCACTGACCCCTGCTAGTCCACTGACGCCATTCCCAAACCACTGCCGCTCCCCATTGATCCCCACTGATTCCCTCTCCCGCACTGCTGCCATTCCCTGCTGACTGCTGCTCCCTGCTGATCCCCCTTTTCCTCACCATCCCACTCCCCACTGATCCCCCTTTTCCCTGCCGATCCCCTTTTCCCCACTGATCCCCCTTTTCTCCACTGATCCCCCCTTTTCCTCGCCGATCCCCTTTTCCCCAATGGTCCCCCCTTTCCCCACTGATCCCCCTTTTCCCCACTGATCCCCTTTTCCTCGCCGATCCCCTTTTCCCCACTGGTCCCCCTTTTCCCCACTGGTCCCCCTTTTCCCTGCCGATCCCCTTTTCCCCACTGATCCCCCTTTTCTCCACTGATCCCCCCTTTTCCTCGCCGATCCCCTTTTCCCCAATGGTCCCCCCTTTCCCCACTGATCCCCCTTTTCCCCACTGATCCCCTTTTCCTCGCCGATCCCCTTTTCCCCACTGGTCCCCCTTTTCCCCACTGGTCCCCCTTTTCCCCACTGGTCCCCCTTTTCCTCGCCGATCCCTTTTTCCCCACTGATCCCCCTTTCCCCCACTGATCCCCCCTTCCCCACTGATCCCCTTTTCCTCGCCATTCCCCTTTTCCCCAATGGTCCCCCTTTTCCCCACTGATCCCCTTTTCCCCACTGATCCCCCCTTTTCCCCACTGATCCCCCCTTTTCCCCACTGATCCCCCCTTTCCCCACTGATCCCCCTTTTCCTCGCCGATCCCCTTTTCCCCACTGATCCCCCTTTTCCCCACTGATCCCCTGTTCCCCACTGATCCCCCTTTTCCTCGCCGATCCCCTTTTCCCCAATGGTCCCCCCTTTCCCCACTGATCTCCTTTTCCTCGCCATTCCCCTGTTCCCCACTGATCCCCCTTTTCCTCGCCGATCCCCTTTTCCCCACTGATCCCCTTTTCCTCGCCGATCCCCTTTTCCCCACTGTCTCGCTCCCCGCCGCTCCCCTTCCCCCGCGGCCCCGCTCCCCTCACGGCCGGGCCGCGCCTGCGCTCCGCCGGCGGGGCCGCCCCCCCGCGGCAGCGGCGGCGGCTCCGCGCCTGCGCAGCCCGGAGCTGTCAGTCGCTCCCCCGCCCCGCGCCGCCCGGGCCATTTTGCGGCGCGATGAGGCGGGAGCGGCGGTGAGCAGCGCCCGTCCCGCCCGCTCCGCTCGCACCGCCGGGCACGGCCCTCCCGAGGGCGAGCAGACGCAGCCAGGGGACAGCGGCACCCCCAGCGCCCCCCGCCCGCCGCTCAGCGCCGGCGGAGCCATGAGCTGGGGCACGGAGCTGTGGGTGAGTGCGGGCGCGGGGGGAGCGGGGCTGCGGGAGCCGCAGCGGGGATAACGGTCCGTGCCCGCGGCCGGTGCGGGGAGCCGCGGCCGCTCCGGCCGGCACGGCTCAGCACGGGGTCCCCTCGCTCCGGAAAGTTTCATGTGCAGCCTCTGCAGGGAAATCCCAGCGGAGGTTCAGGAGTTTGATTTAATTTTGCTGAAGGAATTAAATTTTTAAAAACTCCATAGGGAAAAAAAAATAAAAATAAAGCGGCGGCGGCTGGGGAGCGGAGGGAGGCTCGCAGCGGAGCGTGGGGTGGGTTTTGTGTGTGGCTGCTGCGGGAGGCTCCGAGGTGGATCTATGGACAGGGGTCCGGTTTCAGGAGAGGGAACTGCAGGGAAGAAAAGCCAGATGATAAAATTTCCTGTCGCTGCTGTTAAGGGGCTTCTCTCCGCTCTAGATCTGAAGGACGGAGATTTTTAGGAGAAGAGTTTTGTGTTGTGTCGAAATAAAGCAGGCTTTAATGGTGCAGAGGGTTTCAATGCATAAAGCTCCTTGATGCTTTTGAGGAGAACCTGGAGAGTATAAATGTATTTGGTTTACGGTGGAACGTTAATGGAAAATATCGGACTGTTAAAAGGAAAGAGAAGTGGGCAATAGCGATGTGATACGGTCCCTCGCTAATGAGTAGAAATAAGGGAAGGGAGATGAAAGAGGTCTGGGAAGGCAGAAGAGCTGTTCCACATATTCAATCACAAAGAGGACATGGTGCAGCCATGTTTGATGGTGGAGCATGGAGCAAACCTGCTGGGTCTGGGAGGGCTGGTACCCGCGGGCAGGAGGCTGTGGAGCGGCTCTTCCCTGAGTGGTGGCACAAGGAACATCCTGGGACAAATCTGTGCTCGGGAGGAGGGGGGGAAGAGGGAGACGGAAGCGGTGTTTTGAATGAAGAAGTCAAGAATAAGTGGTAGAGAATCATCTGGATTGTAAAGCACTGCAGGATTCTCTCCTGTAGTCATGTGTTTGTGGCGGGTAACCGGCTCGAGTTGAGATGAAAATACATCTGAGCTTTTGAGCTGCCTCTTGTGGAAATGGTTATTTTAGATGTGCTAATTGCTGTCCTTTTTGGGTGCATTCTGGCCCCTCTGGCAGGCAGTTCAGCATCCCGTTTTGCTGTGACATTGGAGTCATGTTTTTGCCAGATCTGCTTAGACCTATGCAGTAAATTAAGGAGCAATTGCTGACTGGGAGAGGTTATTTTGGTGTGGTTTTATATGCCATAGAAAAGGTGATAAACGCTGGTGAAATAGTGTAGTGATGCTATATTGATTCATCAGTATATAAACACTGCTGCATGGGAATGTTTCTGGGAGAGCCTGCAGTTGCCTCCTTTTTCTGCATCTTGGATGCTTTGGGAGGAGACTGAATAGTTAGTGTGGAATTAAAATAAGAAGCAGTATAATCTGACAATTTTCACACTGGAAAATAAATTCTGAATTCTCAAAAAATGAACTTTTTTTTTTTTTTTTTTTTTTTTTTTTTTTTTTTCTCCTAAAACTGCAGGAAATACTGAGGTGTTCCTGAACCAGAATGGTAGTAGGGAGTAGTGCCTATAAATAGTTCTTCTTTTATGCAATGTTTGTAGGGGTGTGTGCAGCCATATATGTCTTCTGCAACAGTTACAAATTGCTTTTGTAACATTTTTAATCTGATAATTCTGTTTCTGAAGTTGTCTTCAACAGCATCAAAGTATCATTTTTTCAAGTCCTCAGTGTAGCACTCTGAGAAATGTAGTAGGTTGCTGGAGGAAAAGCGTTAGATCAAGAGAATGACTGATTCTAGATACAGATTTGGCAGGAGTTGTTCCATTTTAATTTGGGCAGACCTCTGAAAACACGGTTTCCAGTGCTCTGGGTATTTAGGCCAAAACTGATTTCTCACTCTGTGTTCTCCCTTCTGCTGGAAAGGAAACCACACAAACAACCTGTATCTAATATATGCCATTTTCTTTTGTTGATAATGGCATTTATTTTTTAAACAAAATTAAATTTCCATTTACTTTAGAACTCAGTTGTTTTTTTAAAAAAAATTTAATGGGTTTTCAGGAGCAGGTGTGGTAAGCAGCAAATGCCTGTTCTACATGTGACTCATAAGGTTTGAAGGGCTGAAAGTTGAGGCAAAAGCAAGTGTTTTTAACTGTAGTTGAGAAATTTGCTAGAAAAATCAGCAATGTTTTATCAGGCTTTACTTGCACCCTGTATCTCTGATATTCCAGGCTGCATGTGTGTTCATGATTCACCCTTTAAATTTAGCAAAGAAGTAAAATCAGTTTGCTTTTTAGAGCTCATAGGATGTTAATGTGCTTGGAGTTATGTAGAATTTCTGTTCATTCCTTGTGGGAGAAAAAGACTGGTTGCAGAAAGCCTCATACTTCAGAAGCAATAAAATCCCTTTGGCAACGTGTGAGTTATTTCCAAAACAGGCTTTTAGCCTTGTGCTGTGCTGTGAGTGCATCCTGTGCCTTTGGGTTGCAAATCCTATTGTGGACTTCCTTCTGATATTGCACTTGATTCTGGACTTTGAGTAACATCTCAAGATTGTCCCTGTGTGTGTAAAAGGACCCATAACCAGCAGAATTATTAGATGTCCTAATGCAGCATTTATGTCCTGTATGAGGCAGAGTGCTGGGGATAATGAGATCGTCTGGGGCCTCCCAGCAATCTGGTGTTGCAGAACAAAACCTGGAGGTCTCATGTAACCCTGCTTGCACCTTCTGTCCACCCAAGCCCTGCAGAATTCTTCCTGCCTGTTGTACTCGAAAACTTCAGGAGCTGGGGAGGAGGCAGTGGGTTAAGGACAAAGTGCAGGCACAGCACCAAAACATTGTTTTTCACCTTCTGTTTTTCAAGTGTGCATTAAGGGCTGACAGGTAGGCGTGTAGTACATATTTATTTCATGTCTGATTCTTGAAAACTGGCAGTGTTTCCTAAATACTTAAGTGGAAGTGATAAGTAAAGGTTATGTAGGGGTGCACAGACCCGACTTGTACCTTCAGTGCTGCTCTTTGGGGAAAAGGAGCTGTAAAAGCACACTGGGATCTCCTTCACCTTTTCCCTCTCTTGGGAAAGAACAAGGAGCATGGCACCCACAGGTCTCCTGAAGGGTACTTTAGCGGGTAAAATCATAAGTGTGTGTCACACTTCCCACCAGTGTCCTTTTGTGTGGTATGAAGCCCTTGAAACAAGTGGGATTACAGACTGAGCTGAAACCGACCTCAGCACTTTGGGTCTTGTTGAATTAAAAAGTTCAGGGTAGAAAAGGCTGTGGTAATGTATTGAATGGAATTAACTTCTTGAGTATACGATGTAGTCTGGGGGGTTTAGGTGTAAATTTGTGGTTAGGTAGTCCAGGAAGAATTCTGCCTTTTCAGAACACTGTCGCAGCATGTCAAGTTCAGGTGGCCAAGTGATTGAATGTGGAAAGTTTTATCTTTTTGTTATGAATGTTTCAAAGGTGAAGACACTGTGGGTTTGTTGCTGTGGGAATTATTTTTTTTTTTTTCCACATTCAGTGTAAAATTTTAAAGAAAGCCCTGGGAGGGAGGTGATTTAATCAAGTTTTTCCTTGACCTTTGTGAAAGCTGGGTGGCTGCTAACAGCTGTCACTGTCCTTTCAGCCTGTGAGAAGGTGGATATTCAGTATTTGCACGGGTCTTAATATGCTGCCGGAATGTGAGGGGCTCTGTTGGCCAACTCCTGACGGAAGCAATACTTTCAGGACCACACCTTTTGTTTATAGGGTGTTCCAGTATGCATTACTATGAAAACACATGGTTTGTGGATATGTTTGGGTTTTTTTGTCTTTTAAAGTTCATTACACATAAGTGCAACTTGGAGAACTTGAAGGCCCCCTTGCTATTTGTAACTGCTAAATTGTTTCCTCTTTCAGTACTCGGGCCTCTATTTCATCAGCAGAATTTGTGTTTAAACAGCTGTAATCTTGCATTTCTGCAATTTGCTTGAATGCAGCATTGTTCTTCAATAGTATTTGCAATGTATGGGTGTTGCATGTGGTGGTGACTCACATTTGGAAACCATCTGGAGTACCTGGGTGATTTTGACCTTTGTGGCATTGCATAGTGTGTAATGGGCACTGTAGTCAAATGTGATCTCAGTTGAAAACTCTGTTATCTTCTGCTTGTTAGAGCATCTGCAGAGCTGGGTCTAGGTTTGCTGTATTGATCCTTGAGCCAACATCCAGTTTTATTGTATGCTGCCCTGTAGCTGATTGCAGACAATAGAAACTGTGTGTCATCCCACCCATCCAATTGTCACACCTCCTACAGCCCTCAGCCCCCAAGCTCTTTGGGGTTGGGTGTTAAGTGTTGTTTTCCAAGACTTAAAAGAAAAGGAAATGGGAAAAGGACACAAGTAATTAGTTTTACATGATAAATCAGGGTTAACTCTGATGAGCTGAAAGTTTCCATTATGGGCCTAACCTTCACAGGTGAGGAGTGAATCGTTCGCAGCTTAGACAATCTTCCGTGGTGATGGCAAATACTTATCTGAAACGTCTATTTTATTCTAAATTTGCTGTAAAACTTACTGGATGACGTTCAGACAAGTCCCAGAGGCAAAGCTGGGTATCCCTGACCCTTTTTTATTTTTTTGTGTGTGTCAGTTTCATAGAAACTCGGTTCCTGTTTAGTAACATATTAAAACTTTTTTATATTTCAAGGAGTCTAGAATTTCACCCACAAAAATATACTATAAAAGCACCCTAATAGCAAATACAATGAAAGGCTGACGTCAGTAACAAATGCATCATATTTATAATTTTTGCTTGGTTATTCTAATGCTCTTAGTAAAAGTTGTACACAGAGTGCTGGAGATGAGCACTTCAAAGCAAAACACACTTTTTATTAGTTAAGTAGTATTTTTTTAGTATTCTGCATAGTTATTTGGACAGTTTTGAGGTAGCGAAATTGTCTGACATTAATATCCCCTTATTTCACTCGCTGTTTTAAGTGGTCAGCCTGTACATGCAGATTAGTGAGTGAGAAATAGTTTCTAGAAGCTGAGTCATTACAGAGTATCTGCATTCTGCAGCTCACACCTTTGTGTGCATGCCCAGCTCAGGGTGGGATTCGGGGCTGCTGCAGCCTCTGTGCTTGTGCATTGTAAAGTTGGCACCATCAGAGTCCGTTCCGTGAGCTTAAAAAGAGACATTTTTAAACTTTAGGATGGTGTGTGGTGTGGGGCTGCCCTGCTGCTCACAGGTTGGGAGGATAATGGGGTTATGTCAGAAGTCCCTGCTTCACCCCTTGGTACCTGCAGGCACCTGAAGAGCTGCTGGGACTTTAATGTTTGAACGTCTGAGTAATTTCGCTTACAATTCTGACTTGCTGGAAGAAAGAGGATTTTTATAATATTGTCAAACCACCTATTCTCGTGTTTCCTACCTATTCATTAAAGAATGGGGGATTTACGGTCTTTCAGCGTGAGTCAAGACTTGCAGAATTCAGTGTTTTCCCTTGCAGCCGTATTGTGGCTGCTCAGGATCCCCCGCTTCCTTGAACCATATGGGGAAGGCAGTCAAACAAGAGCCGATGTTTTTCTGGTCTCTTTGCAGCTCATTAGTGTTACTCGTGTTGTGAAACATTCTTTTACGGCAGGATTTCAAAAGCTGTAAAACACTGTTTTAAAGCCGAATTTCAAAAGCTGAGTTCTGCATAAAGAGTAGGAGCCACTCTTGCACTGTGACACCGTAACTTAATTACCTGCTTTACATTATTGCCTTTGATTGTTGGACAGGTAACCTGCTAATGAATTTTTGGAAATTCACTTTCATCCTGTTTGAAATACTGCTGCTGAGATTGGTTATACATTGAATCCAGTCCAGCTGTCAAAATCCAATGGTTTGTTGAGTTTCCTTAGTGTTCATGTAAATATTTTAAAATAACTTCCCCCTTCAGTATGATTGTACACTTCAGATGAAACTACTCTTCTTCCTTTCACCCCTGGAAACTCTGCTTTTCTATTTTTTTCTTCTGAAAAAGGCTGGTTAAATTGGTAAACACTGTTGTCTCTTGGTGTATTGCAGTCGTTGCCATTCTCTTCAGTCAATGGCTTTGGCTCTAAAATACAAAATAGTGGAAAAGTGATGTGTATATATATATTGTATGTATGTGCAGGATATATGCTTTTTAGTCTTTCTTCTCAAGCAGGTGTGGTGGCGTGGTTTGAATCCATTTGGAATTGAACACTATCACTGTTTGTCTGGAGATAACTTTATTAACCTGGTCAATAATTTCTTTTGTCTCAGTTTATTAAGAATGGCTTGTTGGCATAATTAAATAAAATGTTTCTTCTTGCATCTAAAATTGGAAAAAACTGTAGAAGGGCTTCTAGATTAACTCTTCTGTAAGTAAAGTGCAAGAATGAAATATTGTTTGCCTGGTGTTCATTGCTGATCACTGAAGCAGATCATGTTGTAAACTATGTTAAGGACCAATTCTGTTGAATGTTGTCCTTAATTTATTTGAGGAAGAATCAGCCTAATTGGCAAAACAATCAAAAGAACAGCGATCTTCCAAATGCCCTCAGAAACCCTGTAAAGCAATAAAACTTGAAAAGGAGTCACTTGGAATTAATGTCTGGTTTAGAAGGATGACTCCCAATGAGCTACCAAATCACCCAGATAGTCCTTAATCCTGAGGAAATCCCAGAGTAGATTATTCTTCTTGTTGTAGCTGAAATAATATAGATTTCTTCCATTGAATGTGTCACTTGGCCATCTCTTGTTCAGTGTTTTTCAAGTGCTTCTGTTTGGTACCTGAAGTGTTTTTATAAAGTAAAACCTTCAGTTCTGCCTTGCAGTGGGCTGGTGTAAGTGCTGCTGGTACCATTCATTCCCTGAAGGGAAAGGGTAGTTTGTAGTGTTTAGATTTACTCCTCTGGGAATATCAGGTACAATTTCCTCATAAATTATTCATTTTATAGTTCAAAAATTAATTTCAATGCTCTGAATCTGTGGCTGTGCAGATAAAGGAGTGCTACCTATGTGACAGAAGGAGAATTGTCTTGCAAGGATTCTGAGCATCTTCCTTATTCTTGGAGTTTTTTTTCTCCAATTAACACCAAGAAATTGCTTATTTAGTGCCTTGGACAGTTTTCTCAGTCTCAGACTCTATTCTAGACTGAGCTAGCAGCCCTTCTTATTGAGAATATATTTAACATTTTTGTTCAAATAATCTCTTTTCTGCTGCTTAATTTTTTTCCTTGTTAGGGTGCTCAGGCTGCAGTTTTCCTCTTTCTGTGCCTGCCTTTTGCTTTTTGTGTTTCAGAGCAGTTGGGATCATTGAGTTGTTACCAGGGCCAGCATTTTGCACATGCTGAGCACGATGCCTCTTTGGTTTTGGAAAGCTGTAGTGTTCCCATTCATTGGAGCACGGTTTTGAAATTTGGCAGACAGAAGCTGTTGAACAGGGATATGCCTGCTGCTCTTGTTGAGAAAATATTCCTCAATTAGGCAAACCTGCAAGTCCTTGGAAAAATACCACGCTGCCTGTACTCAGTGAAGATGTTATTGACCAAATCTTCCTGGGTGCTGGCTACGTTTTGGCCTCAGAGGGATTTTCATGTGGCAAGATGAGGTCACCCACAGAATAATTGAAGAAGGCTCGGTGTGGTCCTTGCAGGAGAGCAGCGACTCCCCATGCCAGGGCTGCTGAAGGCCAGGGTGGAGCTGGGCAGCCTCCTCTGCTCTCAGGCTCCTTTGTTGGCACCCAGTGGCACAGAGGCTGGCTGCAGGACAGCTCTGATGGGTGGGATCTGAGCTGTTATGGAGGAGCAGCACGGGTCAGAGGGCAGGGGAGAAGGGGTGGAAAGCATGGCTGCACCAAGTCAAGGTAAAGATCCCTCTGAGCACTTTTATTCTTTGTTAATAGCAGCAAACCGGTTCTTCTCTCCTCATGGACTGGTTCTCGTTGCACTCACCTGAGGGTGAGTGAAGTGTGTGGTCAGAGGGGAAACCACCTGGGTCAGGAGACTGAAGTGGAGGGGAAGGACTGGAGATCACACCAGGATCTAGTTACAGACAGTTGGGTCTGCTTGTCTAGGAACTGTTCCTGTGATGGAAGTGCCAAGGATGATGGAGAGCATCATTTGAGGAGAGATAATTCAAATTGGCAGTTCTGACAGCGAGTGAAGAAGGACTAGTAGAATGAAGGAAACATCAGAAATGAGCTCAGTGAACTCAGGAGGAGAAAATTAATTTAAACAAGGGAAACAAGGAACCAGTCAGTAACAAGGAAACAGCTTGGATAAAAGCACATAGAGAGAGCAGGGCTGGGCTCTGGGCAGGACAGGTGGGATTGTGACTTGCTGTCAGACTGGATGTGCAATGAGATTAGTGCATTAGGAATGGCAAGTCAAGAGTTTGATGGGATCAGGAGAAAGTATAGTGGGTGCACAAGGGGAAGGAATAAGCAAGGAGCAAAGAATGAAGATTAGATAAGAAGTAAAGCAGAAAAGTAGTGCAGAGACCTAACAGTCCTCTTTTGGCTTTGTAGTATTGCTATTTTGTGTGGCTTTTTCCTTGTTGTGTTTAAGTGGATTGATGTACTGGTTAGAATGTATATACATTGATTTCTGTGGTTGCATTTGCATCTTTACTTGCTGTGGAAGAATGTTTGACAACATCCCCAAATAAAAGCTTTATCCAGAATTGTGTGCACTGCTGTTTTTAATTCACTCATTCTGTGCAAAAAGCCTGAAGGAATTTTTTAGCAAATAAGTTCAAAATGTGTTTAGATAATATTTTTCATTTTGCATTATACTCTCTGAGGCAGAGAGAAATGCTTTAGCACTTTTATCTTGTATTTACAAAAAGAAAAAAAGTATTGGCATAGAGCAGGGC
The DNA here is from genome assembly GCF_050655825.1 of Lonchura striata. Taxonomy (NCBI): domain Eukaryota; kingdom Metazoa; phylum Chordata; class Aves; order Passeriformes; family Estrildidae; genus Lonchura; species Lonchura striata. The sequence continues at coordinate 7,177,992 of NC_140719.1, read as the reverse complement.
GTGAATGAAAGTGTATTTTCTCAAACAAAAGTTAAATGGGGAAGAGAAATATTTCTTGCCCTCTTGAGGGCTGTTGATCTGTCAAATGTGGGTCTTGCAGGAGTGGCTTCCATTAAGAGTGTGTAACTCAGGTTTTGCTGTAGTAAAAGAAAAACTGGCAGTGGATGAGTAGGGAGAGCTGCAATAGAGCACTATATAAATATTTTTTCACCCATCCTGGCTGTCTCTCATAACAGTCTTAGATGTGATCCTTTTGCTCATGTGTAGTCACTGGAAAAGCCTAAAAATAAAGGGTGAGAGGAAAGGGCTCTGTGCTGGTCAAGAGCCTTTATTTCCTTACAAGTCTTTGGAGCTGTGAAACATCTGGGTTTTGCACAGGATGCTTTTGGCATGTGTTTGTGAGTTAACGTGCAAAAGCTGAAAACCTGCACAGCTCTGCTTCAGGTTTTGGTGTGCAAAACAACTCCTAAGCAAATGTTTCAGTGATGGAAATACTGGTTAGGGGTTCCTTTACTGCTTTGCTCAAGGTCACCATCATCAGCTGATCTGACAGGCTCCATCCTCCCAAAGCACTGCCAGCCTGAGCCCCAGGATCAAGGCACCCATCACAGATTATGGTTGCATGCCTCACCTGAAACCCAAAATTGCACCAGGCAACCCTTTAGGTAGTGAGAATGCATCTCACATGACATGTGTGACTTGGTGCCTGTCTAAATCAGTGCCCTGGGGATTTACAGCCTTATTTTTGGAAGGAGGGGCTAGCTAGGTTCCAGCTCTATTTAAAGATAAAATCAAGTGTCTCTGGCTGTGTGGCTGCATGTGTCCTTCTGAGATGCTTTGGAGTAGCCCAGGAGACCACCCTGGGAGGGGGTAGGAGCTTGTATCCATTCCTGGTATGTGTGAGCATCTCCTCACTACCTCCTTCTCTGGATAACTGTTTGGATGGTTTGTTTGTTTGTTTTTTTTTTTTTTTCCATTGTGGTTCCTATTCTGATTCTTGTCTGCATCATCCTATACTTGTATTACTTATAAAATTGCTGAAAGCTCATTTCCCAGAGGTTCAATATGATTGACACAAAACAATCTTGAGATAGGAAAGCTGCAATTGTTGGAAAACTACAATTTTCGCTAGCAAATGTGCTGTTTTGAAACACATGCACCTAATTTAGGCATCGTTGGAGACTGGGTCTGCATAGTTGTCACTCTTGGAAAATACTTAGTCTTGAACTGAAAGGTACACAGTGCCAACATTTAATGGTCAAGGGAGTGTGTTGAATTGTTCCACTAACAAAAATCTTTGCTGAGCTAAACAATACAAATATAAATATTTCACTTAGCTATTAGCACTTGAGTTGAAGTACTTGATGGTTGGGAACAGCATGACAGAATGGTGTGCTCCATTCACACAGAGGTCAGAGGACATTCTACATGATATTTATGGGTTTCATGCACACAATTATGGACATTTGTATTGACTTGAATCTGCTGTTGGCTTGGTGTAGTCTTCTGTGGTTTGCTTGTGGGTTAATCTGTGAGAACAGAAATAAATGGAATAGTGACAGAGGCATCAAAAGCCCGAATCCATGCTAGGAGAGTTGAACAAGTGAAAAGTGTCAAAATGGAAATTGAGACCCCCTTTTTACAGTTAGAATGTAAGAGTGAAATGTCTGGGGGTTTTATTAATGATATATTGACACCTGTGGTGTTTGGGAGGTGCTGGTCAGTGGAGCACTACTGATTTCCCTCTGGGGGCAAGGCATCCATCCAACCTTCCTGGCAGGGGGTGGGATTGATTCTTTAATCAGAGCAGCAACAATCCATCCTGAAGCTTCCTCAAGGTATTAGGGCTAAATTAAACAGTCTGGGACTAGTGTGTAAGCCCTAATGCACTTGAAGAGGCTTTTGTGGATAGGAGAATTTTGAAAATAATCAGAAGATGAACCCAAAAGTAACAGAAAAAAGCTTACAGGCACAAATCACCCTTAAAAAGGAGACCATAATACATTTTCTTTGTGTGGTACGATGCTTAATGCTCAGATTCTCTTAGGGAAGAAAAGATGCATGAACTATACAGCTCTATTCATGGCACTGCATTTAGAACTTGTTTTCTCTCCTTTGTATATGTATTCTGTAACTGTTCCAAAAATAGATATGGTTACAAATACCAAATTAGTAGAATTAGGCCTCTTAAAGCCAGGAAATAGACCACTTTTAAAACAACAATCACTATAGAGGAAATGTGGGATCTTATGCATATTGTGTTATGTCTATTTTACAAAATGTTAAGATTGTGTTTGCTTGTGTAAATTTGCAGAGTCCATAATCTGCATGAATTTCATAAGGATAAAAATGTCATGGTTGTATTCAGCTTTATTTGCATTTTTACTTGTCTTTTACTTGGAGGAGCAATGAAACTTGATCACTGAGCTTTAGTTGGTATAGTAAATGCTCATAAACAAGAACTAACTACAAAGTGCCAGTAGTCTTGTTAGATGCTCTTATGGATGTAATTAATGTACAAAAATACTCAAAAAACTAAAATGAAGAGCCCACATGCCAGCTCTTCTGTCTTGCTTAGTCCTCACTTTGTCTTGGTCCATCTCACTCTGCAGACCAGGTAAGCAGTAATTTTATTTTTACAGAATGTTGGGATCCTTTACAAGTATATCTGTAAGGCCTGGGGACTTTATGAAAGCTGGAGTGTTTTAGGGTGGCTCTTTGATAAAGAATTTGTCTGCGAATTCTGAATGTCCCTGATGGATATCATCTTGAGCCTCTGGCTTCAGAGATGCTCTGCCCAAATCTTTTCCCATAGCATAAACTTCACTGCATCTCATGGTTCCTGGCCCACCAGTTTAGGCCAAAAATCTGGAAAGGTAGATTTGAACTTCAGGGTTTGTGAAAAACAAACCCTTTATTTTCCCTTCCTTGGCTGGGAGCAGTTTTGATTCAACCTTTGGACCAGAGTTGTAGCTTCCAAAAACTATTTTAAGTGGAAGGTATTGTTATTGGAACAACTGTAGAGCACTGAGTGACCTCGTTGTCCTCACCATGGGAGGGGAAGTTCTTGTCAATTTGTGAGACATTTTCTTTCTTTCCCTGCCTTCTTTGTAGGTACATAAATACACATTTGTTTTCCTCTTCCTCTCTGAATCAGTCTGGTTCAGAGGCCAAACTTGCTTTCCCTGCTTGGCAGATAAAGCATCTCATAGATTCAAGTCAGTATCCTCTTTCATATTTTTTAGATGATTCAACTGCTCATCAAGCAACTGGTCTATCCCTGTGTGATAAAATGGTTGGGGAGTCATGGGACGTGCAGGGAACTGAGCCCAGAAGCTGCAGTTGCTGTGTGAAGATCAGTAGCTCAGGCCCATTGAAGTCAAAGGTTGGACAGGAGGTTCCTGTTTGTTCTTCTGACAAAAAGCATTTCTTGTGTGTTTGAGCACTCTTTAATCCAACAGGCAGAGCTGCAGCCTTATAATGGATGAAATCTGAACTAAACAAAGAATAGATATGAGGAAGAGGGAAAGGGGAAGAAGAGGAAGGCTGATGCATTGCTGTGCAGATGCCTTACACCTTCGTCCTGACCTTTGCTAGAAAAAAACTTTACTTTTCTAATGTTTTGCAGCAGGGCAGGTTCTTTTTTTAAATATCCCATTATTTCCCATGTCCCCCCCCTGCCATGCATCTTCATCTGAGTAGATTATTTATTCTCAAAACCAGTTTGTTTTGCCTTTCTTGCATTACTCATAAGATTTATCTTATCACCGTGTACTTTAGAATTTGCAACATTTGTTTCCAAAAGATGCAGCCTAAAGAGCAGAGTGATAACCTCTCACAGACTTGAGTGCATTTAGCAAGGGGAATACACCAAGGAGCAAATTACTTATTCTGGGAGACCCAGAGCACTGGAGAGAAACTTGCTGATGGTGACTTGGCAACATAATAAAACAGCAAGATATTTACAAATATTCAGTGTTTTGAGGTGATGAGTTTTCATTTGCTCTGATGAACTGTAATATCCAAAGCTAGATGTCTCTTCCACAAAAGTAAGGACTTAACCTTTAATATCTTCCACTTTTGAGTAAATGGCTAGTACCATCTCATTTCAGTAATAAATTATTTGGAAATCCATCCAGCAAGACTTTTGAGGAGTGCCTCAGTGTCATTTTTAAGATGTCAATCCCTGTAATTCTTTTATTTAGTAAGTGCAGTGCTCAAAGTATTGTACTTATTGTACTGTTCCAGAAGCCTCTTGGGTTTTTTTTTTTTTTTCCATTTAAATATTTGTTTCATGAACTTGGATTTGTTGGCAATATTTTTGATGCCACCCCTTTGTGCTGGGTAAGCACTGTGCAATCCATGCATTGATGGTCCCTTTCTTGCAAATTATATGACAAGAATTAAAGACAAGAAATATTGGAAGGATGGAGCACAAGACATTCAAGGATCTGGAAATCCTCAGCCTCTCCCATCTTATGACTCTTCTGGTCTGGGGTAAAATATGGCAATTTCTCTCGTGCTTATGTTTGTTATGGAAGTTCTTCTGTATTATGAAATTGTAACTATTGAACAGTTACTGTAGTCTGGGACAATCCTAAGAGTACATAGAGGATATCTATTTTATTGTATCTTCTGATATTGAAAAGCAATACAGCAAGCTGATAGTACAATTTATTTTAGGTATTGCAGTATTCCCTGGATGTTATGAAAAGTATGTATGTCTGACAGCCACATTTCAAAGAGGTTTTTCAATGTACTAGTTAATTCTCTTCAAATAAATAGTCATGCAATAAATGAAATACAACATCAATATTTAATGGCATCTGCTCAAAACCCTCCCAATCGAGACTTCTGAAGTTGTGTGGGGGTGATAGTCACACATCCCTGATAAAGGGAGGATGGAATGTGTGTGTTTTCTTTTCATTTGAGAAACGAATTAGTTCTTAAAAATGTGATTGTGAGGTGCCCTACATGGCCCTGTGCAAAAACAATGCAGGAATCAGCCTCATGTGTCTTTGGAAACTGTTGCACTGTGAATTCTGTGGATGTTACCAGAAAGGCAGATTCTGTTTCCTGAATGGAATGACCTGATCTCCACCTTGCAGGCTTGTCCAGTTGCAGCAAGTGTGCAGAAGTTGTGCTGAAAGTGATCTGCAGTTTTTCTCTTGCTGCAGGAAACAGTGAGCCCAAGTGACCAACATCTTACTGTGCACATCACATTGTTTCATGTTGCTCTGCTGAGCAGCACAGCAATGAGCTGACCTAAATTTATGGTTCTCTTGCGAGATGTCAGTCTGCTCTTAAGCTGTTTGCAGCACTTTTATCTGTGAGCTGGCTGTGTTTGATGTTAGTGCTGTGTTATCAGCTGCTGATGTTAAATAGAGAATCATTCTTCTTGTGAAGAAGTGCATTTGTGACAGATTTGTGTGCAATTTGTGGGCACTGTTTATGCCAGAGTTGGGGAATCCATTACTTTGTGGAAATGACAAGCATTTGTTAGACTTCCTCCCACAATAGTGTCAGAAAAGAGCAGTGCTGTGCTTGCTGTCCTCTTTTGATGCTTCATGGTTTGTTATTGCTGTGATAGGAAAACACAAGGAGCAGGTTGTAATGTAAGCATTCCCTGTGTTTATTTGTTGGTGGTGTTGTGATAGCCTTCCACATGATCTTCCAGGAACGTGAGAAGAGTGGAAATCAGGATGACATATCTCTAAGTTTAAGTCACAAAGTTTCCCCCCATGTGCTCTGTGAGCAGCATACTTTGCTATTACAAAGTCCTAATAAACCAATTAATTAAGAAATATTCCTGCAACACACTATGTTGTCACACTGACCTAAACTTAACCAGCAGCTCTCCATGACAAAGATTTTAATAACATTTAACCATGGTTTGTGTTAGTCCTTTGGCTAAGCACATCATGATATATGTGCTGTGGTGGTCTTGGTTTTGTTTGCCCTCAAGACACAAGAATGCTTTTTATTGCTGTCCCAGTAACCAGTCCAAAGTGCAGCAAGCAGCTTTACACTTGAAAAACTGTAGCACCCTTTCAGGAAATATCTGCGGCGCCTCAGATTTTTTCAGCCTGCTCACACATTCAGAACCCCGGACAAGCAGCTTAAGATCTGAATGAGATTGTTCACCAAATGAGTTGGTGCAGCATATTAATTTGCTGGGCCTTCTAAATGCCTGCAGTGTTACAAGAGTTTGCAATGGCACTAAAATACCAGGAGCTTTGTTGGCTCTAAACTCCTTAAAAGAGAGTTTTAAATTCTTGTCTGCTTGCCGTAGCCTTACCAGCTTTATAAAGAATTTGGAGATCTGTACTTCAGAAAGGTTGTGCGTCCTGGCCTTGGAAAAGTTAGTAAGAGCTTTTCCTGGTAGTATTAATTGTCTCGGAGCTTGATTGTGCTCTAGGTTTTACTGTATAACTGATTATAAGAGACTCCTACTAGTGCCTTTATCTAGATGCTATTGGATCTGTTTATTGCATGGTTTTATGCATAGGATTTATGTTGCAAAAATATTTGCCGTTGCAGTTAGGTAAATGTCCTGGGGTGACTTTATGGTGCTTGTAACATAATGTGGTTTTAATGAGGCTGGATGCAGCCTCAGCTTGATTTTATGTGTATTTTAAGTTACTATTTAAATGCCAGAGTAGAACTGATATAACCTTGTGTTTCTTTTTGTTTTTGTCTGGTGAGACAACACACTCCTCCTCAAAACAAATATTCTGCCTGGCAGCTGGAGATGGATATGAATTGTTGTCAATGACTACTAAAAGTTTAAAATTTTAGAAGTCAATTTTCAAGGTCTTGAAGTAGATGATTTTATTTAGAGGATGAAACAAATATTTTAGTGAAAGCTAAAAACTCTAGTGTTCCATTCTGTTCCTTGTTTCACTATTCCTGGATTTAGGCAAATATGTAGTTCTAGATAATGGGGTGAGCAGGGGCAAGTGGTCAGACAGGTGTGACCCAAGTGTGGTTTTTAATCTTGTCTCCAATAAGCACTGCTTTAAATTGGGTAGTGATTTTCTTCACAACCTTGTCTGAAAACTGTATTAATAGGAGGCTGTTTACTTATGTAATTTCCATTAGAATTGTAAAGATATTTATTTCTTCAAGTGCAGGGAAAGCTTGAAATCTGTATCATGGTATCATCACTGTTACAGCATGAGTTATAAAATATTCACATGTGGTTTTGGAACCTAAGGAAATGAGATTGTTGTCACAAGAAAACTGGATTACCCCTTTTGCTCAGCTAGACTTGCCTATCCAGCTTAGGAGCAGAATATCCTTGCTGAGGGGAGCAGTCCTTACTTAAAGGATCAAAGGATGTTGCTCTTCTAGCTCAGGATGGCAAAATGTCATTTATTCCTAATGCTTATGTTTCCAAGCCATATTGGTCAAAAGAAACTGTAATTGTTGATTTATTTCCATAAAATGTTCTGTTTTTCTTTGAGAGGCCGGAGGCTGCGTAGCGAGCCAGACAGAAAGGTTTGGACAGTCTGTAGCTGCCCTACTTTCTAGAAACTGTAATTTTAGGTTGTCTTGGCTGGCCCAGCACGGTCAGCAGAGTGAACCTGAGCTCTGTGTGCCGGGGCTGGGAGCGTGGCTGTCCTGCAGCATCCCTGGGGCACAGGCAGCAAACCGCCGAGCCTCGCTCGCCGCGCTGCGGTTCCCCGCGTGTCTCTGCTGACAGCCGGGCCCGGCTCTGGAGCTCTTGGGGTAAAGGCAGCACTCGGCACAACGGGGCTGCTGTTAGACTGGGGAGGCTTTGCTGCTGCTGCAACTTGCTTTAAATGCTCTCTGGTCAGGTGCTGGAGCGCTTAAAATTGATGGGTGGTAGAGACAATTGGGCTGTAAGCTCCAGTCCTGCACGTTTCATGAGTGTTGTTTATGGGGTAGGGAACTCTGATTTCTTGCATTTTACAAGGCTGGGTGACACGTGGTCTCTTTAGTCTTCTTGTGTGAATGTTTGTTTAGTGTGATGAAGTTAAATTTACCTCTCTCTTTAGATTCTTGCAACTATCATTTGTACTGTGGAGAATGTCAAGCATCCCTGAGTGAGCAGCCTGAATGACTCTGTCACAATTCTGGGTGCATTGTGCTGCTCTATTGGCTCTGCAAACCTGAAATGTGTGTGGGAGAACTTTCTCTTGTAGTCTAGCATGTAATTTAATTGATGTTTGTTTGGTAATTTGCCTCAGATTAAATTATTCATTGTCACCACTGAACAAATGCTTTGTTTCCTTCTGATGGGTCAGCATTTTGCACGATGTTTCCCCCTTCTTCTTCCACCTACTTTGGTGCATTCATTTAGTTGTGCTGCAGTTTTAGTACTGAGAGCTGAGAGAAGCTTCTGTTGGGAGAAAGGGGAGACCCAGTGGACTTTGAGAGGCTTTGTACAGTGATTATTCAGTTAAGGGAAATGCGATTACTTTTCCTCAGATTTAAACTTTGATGTAACACAAGCTCATACTATAGTTAATAGGAGTTGTTGCCCGAGGATAAACTTCCCAGAAATGTCATAGAAGTGAGCATGTGAGGATAGGAAGATATGCTCTCTTCCTCCAAAGGATAAGAGACTGAAGTAATCGAAGAATTATTATCAATAGCAATTCATGCTTTGATGCACAGGTGGATGTTTCTGATCTTAGCAAGATGTGTAGAGCTGCCACATTAGTTTTGGTGTGACCATATTTTAGCTTGGTAATTCTATGGCTGTACAGGTGATGTTGTCTTTTGTAGAGGAGGAGAAGCATGGCAAGGATCATCTTGGAGTCTGAATATTTTATGCAAGTGGGATCAGACTGAAAAAATGTTTTTGTCAAAATTGAGGTAAATGGCCTGACACTAATAAAACATAGCAGCATGCAGATGCAGCTGGGCTTAAGCTCTTCCCTGAATGTTTATCAGTGAAAAACTGAGAGGAGAAAGGTATTGGGTAAAAGAAAAATATGTGACAGGATGTTAGAGGACTGTCTTGGTTGCCATTTTTACAGCTAGATGAAGGACCAGGTTTTATTGTAATAAAACTGTGTGAGAAACCCTAACAGATTGATTTAAGGCATAAAATCTCTACAGCTTTCTTTTGGCTCTTTGCTTGTATTTCTGGCCTAGTTCCAGAATTTATCCATTTTTTGCCAGTGTAGCTTGACTCCACTCCACAGAGTGGAGTGTATGAATAGATAATTCTGAATTATGACATGCACTTTGAACAGAATATGTTTGTTAGCATATTTTGAAGCGACCAACTTTGTTGTTTGCAGATATTTTAAATGTTATACACTCTGACATTGTTGTTCTATCCATTGTATTAAATTTCTGACTTGCATATATCTCTGATAATCTTTCTGTTCTGGAAACTTCACTATTTCTTGGTCAGAGTGGAAACACCTAATCTAATTTCTGGGTTAAAAATGGAATGCAATGGCAGAGAGAAATACTTCAGGCATAGCAATAATCTTATTTGATCTTGAGTGTGAAGTGGCTCTTGAAAAATCTAGGATTGTATTTGTCATGTCATGGTATTTAAGGTATTAAATGCTTTTTGAACTCCATCTACAAAGAAGTTTTTTCAGCAGTTTGTTCCATTTAATTTGGAAATGAGAGGAAGGAACAGTCAGTCCAGATCTTTAATTTTCTTTTGAACTTTAGGAAGGGTTTAGAACACTCTGAAGTGGGGGAGCTTATTTTCTTAACCCTAGTTATTGCCATTGCTCCAGTGATTCCAAGAGTTAGCCTCAAGCTAAGCAGAATTAGTGATTCTTACAGCATTTTTCTTTTCTGAGTGTCTGCATAAACATCCTGGAAGGACACGGTGCCTGCACTGGAGTTTGGTCAGCTCTGGCTTCACAGCCAGGGAAGGAGGTGAAAAGGAGTATCAGGAGTAAAGGCTGTTGTGTTTAGTGAATAAATACATCTCTGCATTAACATGTATAGGAAAGAGCTTTGCACACAGGCTCAGTTCTACACCCACCAGGGGATTTATTTAGTGGAGATTAGAAGTTTTGCTGTGGAGAATACCAGGCATACCTGACAAGACCTTTGCTGGAACTGTTATCTTTTTGGGCTGATTTCGATAAGAGGGAGACGAAGGACTCTTATTTACAAAGTGTAATAATTTCACTGATTGTTTTTAAGTGGTGATATAAAAAAAAAATCAAATTAATCCCCCCAAACCCCTTTCCTAAACTCCGTGTGCTCAGAGCTGAATCATATTCATATTGATACTAATGAATAAATTTTGACTTTGAGGATGCACAAAACAACTTGGGTATTCTACATGATGAAACCAATATACCATTGGTTTGTGGTGAAGTTGGGCAAAAAGCTAATTTCCAAAGAAAAAGAATTCCCACAGACTGCTACAGCTTGAAGTATTGTTCTTGTGGATAAGATTCTGCTGCTGTGATTCAGTATGGTTTTGGATAAGAGGGCAGAATTGTCTTTTTTGTGTGTGTTCTTTTAAATGGATCAGCAGGTCCGTTTGGCTTTCTATTGTAGTTATCCATGCCATGCAATAAGCAGGAACACTCTATGGCTCATTTTTAATAATCAGTACACAACTGCCCAAAGGGGAAACCGTGGGCAAGAGCTCTTGTTGATCTTTGTTTTAACAGCTGGTATTATTAAGGGAGAGCTTTGCAGACTGGGGAAAAAAAAAAAAAGAGGATGAAAATCAGTCAACAGTTAATCCAAGATGTGGCCAGACAGCAAAAGATTTGCTGGGAATTAGTTCTAAAATTGCATTTGTTCAAATATTTTTAGAAGAAACGAATTGGTGTGTATTAAATCGGGGAAGTGGGATGGTGTTGGGGAGCAGTGAAAAGTTGCAACATTTGTCAACTGAAAAACCTTCCTGGAACAACAGCAGCGTATATTTAGCATTGTTACCATGCTGCAACTCCTGGGGGAGGCAGCTCAGATCTGGAGCTCTGCTGCAGCTCATGATTTATACCCTCCTAGCAGCAGAGCCCCACAAACCAGGAGGATCTGCTCATTTTCAAAGTTCTTGTTTATAATGCACGGAACAGTGAATCCCTGTGGGTCCTTGCAGCTTTCAGGCTGCAGCTCTGGATACTGTCAGCAAAAACCAAATCTTTATCCCATTCCTGTTCCCCCAGGATGAGTAGAAGGAGGACGTCAGCATTGCTTTGTTTTGTTTCTTTGTTTCTTGTTTGTTTTTCTTTCTTAAATGAGATTTGCGGGTGTAATTAATTCTAATGGTAGAGATGCATCATCTCTGTGGCCCCAGTAGATTTTAGTAGCTATGAGCCTTCGCTTAGCTAATGAGTCTGGATTTTATAGTCTGGATTCTGCTGTTTATCCTCATACCTGGTACAAATAAGTTCACTTAAATCAGTTGAATTGCTCTAGAATCACCAAAAGAAGCAGCATGTGTGTTTTTGTCTTTAAATAACTGAACAAGTGCATGAAAAGGTTGAAATGCACTCAGTCCTTCAATAAAAATAGTCTGACTTAACATCTGGCATTAGTTGTAGTTTCTCTCTTATTATCTTGTTCCTCAAGAGCTTTTTAACATACTGAGTTGTAATTTGCACATTATAATGTATTTTAAAACAAAACTGTGTCTTGTTCTGGGGTTTCTTGAGTGTGTTTTATAAGCAGAATTGTAGGTTTGAAAAGAGCTGTTCCTTTCTGAATGGCTGCTGGTGACAGATGGTTCTCATTGTGGCAAAGTCGTGCAGTGCCTCAAACCTCAAAGTGTATAAATTTATTTGAAGGAAATGAATCGGTGCTGCATCGTGGACTTCTATGAAAAGTGTCCTTGAACATTGAAATGTTGATTTTTGAGCCTTGCCTTTTCCTTATTCAAAGAGAGCTATAAAATTCATTTTCAAGAGCATGAAACTGTGACACCTCTAAGAAGCACATTTCCTTTTTCAAGAGATGCAACATTATCTGTGGAAGGATCTCCCACTGATAAGAGCACGAGATGCCTCACTATGGCCTTTTCAGGTACCTGTTTGAATAAAACCTAATGCTCCATGTTGGATATACTTCTGCCCATGCAGTCTAGGACATGTAACCTACATAATTTACCATCAAACGCAGCCTTGTTCCAAAAGAATGAAGGGTAGTCTTATTTGTCTCTCACTGTCCACTAATTGGCTCAGTTGCTGTTTCTCTTGATAACTGCTGCTCATCAGCTCTGTCCTGCTGCAGCTGATCACATCCTCCTGCCTTCCCACTCCCCAAAATTCATCACTCATCTCTGTTATCTTACCTCTTTCAGCATCTTTCTGAGCAGCAGCTCAGCAACCACATCCTCTCTCAGATGGTGCATCCCCTCTCACCTTCCTTCCTGGCTGCTGTGTTAGTGCAGTTACTTGCCCCGTTGCTACGGAGGGACTACAAGTTCTGCTTTACCACATCCTTTACAGGACACGAAGGCATAGGGGGAGGAGGGTGAGGCTTGGTTTGACCCCAGGATGGGGAGGGTGGTGGAGGTTTTGGGGCTTCAGTTAATTTAGGCTCTGATGAGGAAGGCTCTTTGCTGCAGTGGCAAGAACAATCCTTGGGAGCAGGACCAGGAGGTTTCTTGTAGGATCACCTGCTCCTGGAGCTCCACTGCTTCTGTGGCCTCTGACTCAGAACCTTCTGGCTGCTGCAAAAGGAGCAGTTTCACTTCACAGTTTAAGCTGTCAGCAGAGAGAACGAGACGTTGTAGGCACTGAGATTGTGTGTGTGAATGCCTTGGCAGTCAATGACATCGGTTGTGCTTCTCCCTGTGAACCACGTGCTGCCTTTTGCAAGGCTTCCATAATAGGTGTTTGTTCAAGTGGGTCACCACGGCGGGAGCGTGGCTCTGCTCCCAGTGCCCTCTCCAGCAGGCACAGGTGGCCTCTTGCTGACCTGCTGCCCAGAGAGCCACTCTCCCTCCCAGCCCTGCTTTGGGAGCTTGGTGTTGTTTTGCTGCTGTTCACTGACGTGGGCTCTGTTACCCATTGCTGTGTTTTAGTCTGGTGTTGATCCACCTTCTCTACGAGGAGATTGAACCTTCACCAGTTCAAAGCTCACCCCTTTCGTGAGTGGGGATGTTCCTGTGCAGCTCTGCTGTAGGTGGATCTTTTAGTGAGATGTTGCAATCAAATTGGTTCCCTGTCAGCCCTGCTGGTCTGGTTGTGCTCCCGGGACTGGCCATGCCTCCAAGCTGCTGGAATATTCATGTTGCTCTCCAGGTGCTGGCCTTTGTGCCATGGTTTTTCTTAGAAGTGCTTCTTGTTTGAATTAAGTCAGGTTTTTATCCAGGTAAAGGTTAAGGTATGGCCAAAACCTGCCTGTGGGACAGCACCCCGGATTAATTAGCAGGAAGGGTCACTGTTGAGTTTATGGAAGGTGGTTTTTGGGGTGGGGATGAGTGTAGTTGGTCTCAGAAACAAAATTACAAGGCTGTGCAAAGGGCCTTGCTATTATACTGGGGCAATGTTATTTTCTACCCAAATTAAAATTGGCATAAATATTAGAACTTATTTTGCTTTCCAGCTTCAGCAAAATGCTGAAGGGAGGTTATGCATTTTAAGGCCAAAATATGGCCCAGAAACTGCTTTATTCATAATAAATTCAAAATAAATTTTGAAACAGGCAGGATAGTAGAGGTGAGTTTATCTAACAACATAAAAGGTATTTCTACCTAAAATATTGTTTGTTTCCACTCTTGCTTTCTGTCAATTCCCCTTCACACAGATTTAAAATACATTCCGTTTCCTAATGATGCAGCAAAGAATCTTATTTCATTTTGTGGTCTCATATCTAGATGAAGTTACCAGGTGAATGGAAGAGATAGCATAGTTAACCTTGAGGGCTTTATGAAAAATATGTTTAGGGGATAGCAATGAAAGGAAGATGGATATGTGTTCTGGGCAAGTAAGATGGCTTTTTTCTCTGGGCTATTCAACTCAAGCAGAAATCATGGTTGTTTAGGTATCCTGGTGAAAAGGTTGAGAGGAATTTATTTAATACTTGAAGGGTAAAATGAAATTAAGCATGTGTGGCTGAAGAGGTGATCTGCGTGACAAATGCACATGATCATAAATAGCTTTGTTACCCTGAACCGGATGTGTGGGCCGATGGAAGGTTCACTCAGAAAACAACCAGTGAAGCCACAGCATCATGTGAGTGTGAACCTGGCAGAGATGGTGTCCCTGCCCCATCCCTCTGTGCTCTCTGGTGCTGTGAGTGCTCCTTGTCTCTGCTGCAGGAAGGGAAAGGTTGGTGTCCTGTGTTCCATATATAATCAGGGATATTTGTTTAGTGTCATTAACTTAGGGTTTCACTGACTTGCTGACAAGTTTTGTGTGGGAAGTTGATTCTCATCAGTAGTGGCTGAGTCAACAGATGCTGAATTGCTTTGGTATTCTCTACTCATCTCTGTTTTCTGGAAGGCTCTTGCAGTGGTAGCCTGTATTTTATGCATTTTCTTTCATTATTAATTTGCCTGGAGACTGCTAAGATTTGCATATAGCTTTATTGTAGGTCTCTGAGGATCTGTGATCTGAATTCCTGTGTATTCTGCCAGCACTGGAGTGCCATATGGGACTCAGCCGAGCCTGTGAAGGGCTCCTCATCTCGTTAATTATTTTTATAATTTGAAGTTGTTAAACCATGGAATCTAAAAAAGGAATTTAGAAATTGAATGCTGTAATGTATTCTTGATCTTCACTTTAATTCCTTTTTGCCTATGAAAGTGAATGAGAGTGTTTAAAAAAAAAAGATATGGGAGGAGAAGGTATGATCAGAGGTAAAAATTAGCTATTAATTCCCCTATTACTATTTTTGTTATTAATGACGGTATGCAAACAAATAATCTTGTGAGGAAACAGAATCAAACTCTCTGGGGAATGAGGTAGTAGAAAGTCTTCAAATGCTCTTAATGTTCAAGAATCCTGAGTCTTTTATTGTATTGCTGCATGAGAATTACAGGAGGCATATGTTAAAAATAAAAGCTTTTCATTTGTTATTAGACTATGCTGAAAATTCAGATGCTTTCTTCATTATTTCTTCTGTGTTAGCATTCTTAATTTCACGCTTCTGCACTGTCACGCCTGACAGCAGCAGAAAAGGTGACAGTGACAGTTTAGCCTGGATACTGGTACAGTAAATGCTGCCAGCTCAGTCTACTCTGGGCAGGTTTGACAGGAAGATTTAAATTGCAGAATTAATTGTAAAATTCTCCTAGAATATAAAGGTTTTTTTTCACAGTTGAAACCAAGTAGAATCCCCAGTCCTTCTGGCCTGGCTGTGTGTTGGAACTGGGCAGGGTGAGTGGCTGGCTGCAGAGAGTCTGAGGCTGCAGCTCAAGAGAAAAGTGAGGACATCCCCTTTATTTCAGTCAATGTTAAGGCTGAAGAGCCTCTTGGTGGCAAGTGAAGGTCCATCATTGGATCTGAATGTCGTGTGTTGAACTATTTTGCAATAGATGGAAGCCTTCTAGAAAGAGGAAGGAATAGCTCACTGAGCTGATCTTCAAAGACCTCATGAATAACACTTTATTGCTCAATAATTGTTTGTACTGCATGCTATGTGGCCAAGAAATGGGAAGAAGGTTTTTTATTTTTCTTTTTTTTTTCCCCTTAATGGCTAACTTTCCTCTTCCCAAAATACTTCTCATAGCTGGGGAATGTGACTTCAGGAGGGCAGTTGAGAAGTGAAGGGGATTTGACAGCTTAAAGTAACCATTCAAATGAAGCAAAGAAAATGGGCAGCACTATTTCCATTTTAAGCATTGTCAGGGTAACAAGCATGCAACCAAATTTCAGAAAGAATGCATAGATGGGAGGCTATTTGGGCAGTGGTAAAAGCACCGAGAGAGAATTAATGGGAACAGAAATGAAGTTGGAAAATGAATTTAGAAACGCACTTTGCCTTAGGGTTAAAATATTCAAAGCATTCTGGGTACTTGGATGTCAAATTCCTGTTCAAGTTAATGACTAAAGTTCTACTTCCCTCTTCAGAACTTCAATTTTTCTGTGCGTGTTCAAGAATATGTTAAGCTCAGAACAGTTTTTATTTTAAGCAGTAGGGGCTCTGCTTTCCCACCTGAGTCAGGTGGCTCAGCTCCTGTATTCCAGCTCCTCCATCACCTGGGGAAGTGTTTGTAGTGGCACATGTTGCTGGCTTTGGGAAGCAGGTGGAATCTGATGAAGGGGGATAAGTTACAGTTCCACGAGTTGTTTAATTACATGCATACTGTGATGGACAATTAGAAGTCTATTCTTTTTAGTAAGCTGATGCCAAAATAAACAGGCACTTGAAACTGGGAGAAGATGAGATTTGGCAGGTTGGAAGGACGTAGTAACATGAAGCCTGTGGTGGGAGCCTACTGTGATAGACAGCTGACTGTCAGTGCAGTATTTCTGCTCAAAGAACATTCTTAGGTGTGAACCAGTCTCTGAGCCAGAGGAAAGTAGTGAATTCTTCTAGAAAATGTTTTGATGGTTCTTTTTCTGGGAAAACAGGTGCGGTGTGACCTTTTGTTTCTCCCTCACTGTGGCCAAGTGGGAGCATTCTTACTGAACATTGCATCATATTTCTTGCCTTGTTTTCTTGAATGCTAAAGCCCTGTGGAGTTTATTGTTTCCTAATGTTCTCCCTGCCTGGAAGGGTGAGGATGCTGCAAAAATGAACAGAGGAGAGTCTGTGTATTGAAACTGAAAGCTGGAACAGCAGCTCATGGGGCACCTGAGCCCTCTTGCAGCTGATGACTGAACCTGCAGAGCTGCAGTGGCACAGTTCACCTGCTAAACCATCTCTGCCAGGGCTGGAGCACTTTGTGCTGAAAACATGTTTTGTTCTCATTAGACTCCAGAATAATTGATGGGGGATTTTAAACTCCAAATTCCTATTGGTAATGCATTTTTGCAATGAACTTTAAGAAAACTAAATAAATTTCTATAAAATCTTTCCAATATTGATTATTTGAAGGCATGATATTGTTAAAAATCTCTACTTCAGAAGTCCTATTTTGCATTGGTTACATGTATCCCTGGACTTTGGAATTCCATGAATTTAAGGTTATGCTGTGCCATCAACACATTTTGTGTCCTCTGTCATCCTTTGATTCATTAACTCAGAGCTTTTGCCTACCTTCAGTGTCCTTCCAGGTGCATGGAAGGAGGAGGACAATCTGTGTCGTGTCCCTCTGGCTGCACTGCCCTTCCTTTGGAATCTCATGCTCAGCCAGTGATGGCGTTGCCAATTTTACTGACTTTTTTTTATCCTCAAGGCACTCAGCAAAGGGAAGGGACAATGGAATGCATGACCCCAGTGTAACACACTGCTGTGGGGCGTTGGCTGCTGAGCGAAATGGCACTTGGGCCAGCTCTGCTTCATGCCCAGAAAAGAACAGAAACTCTTCTCTTTAGCAAATCTGCAGAGAGTTAAACTTCCCCTTGTTTCTTTTGATAGTGGAGGTCAGTGCTTGTACTTTTGAGGTGGTTCTGCCTAGAGCTTGGCACAGGGCAAGTGCCTCGTCTCACTTTATAAATAGAAATTGAGCATCTTCCCCTGGTCGATCTGTCCAACAGCTGCACTGCCGTGTGCTCCTCTTACACTGCTCCTCAGGGAGTTTTATTTCACCAAACTTGGCCTAGTGAGGCCCTAGAAACAATCCAGCAGGTCCCTCTGTGGGATGCCAGCCCCACACTGAGGCCTGGAGACCTGGAGCCATTTCTGGGCTTTTATTCAAACTCTGATCTAAATGATGCTCTGAGAATTGATTCAGGGTGGGATGATGGTGGGAGGTTTGGACAAGCCACCACCAGGGTTGCCTTTTCAGGGTGAACCTGCTCTGTCTGGGAATCTGGATTGCCTTGAAGGGCAGGATCTCCTTGAAAAGGCATTCTTTCCTCTGGGAAACCTTGACCTTTCCTCTTTGGATGGGGTCACAATAGGATAATAAGCTAGATTCTTGGTACAAATATGATCTGATAAAGGTGGTTAAATTTGTTTACAGGGAATACAGGGTGAATTTCCCTGCCCGAGATTTCCCTTTGCTAAATCAGGTGTGTGTGAATCCATGTAAACTTGTTACTAATGGACTTCCCCATGGGGTATTTATTTTATCTGCATGTGTTTATGTTAAATGATGTAAATTATGGAAGAGTAGGGTGTGGGAGAGCTAGAAGACCTCTTTATCAGAAGCCTTTAAAAGGCCATGTTTGCATTACTCTCCTGGCTCCAGAATAATCCCAGAGATGGAGAGGTTGTATATTTGAAGCAGAGCAGAAGGTGCTTCTCTGTGCTGGCATCAGATTCCAGGCTGAGCTGAGCTCTCTGGCAGGAGGAGGACCGTTGTTACCCCTGATTTTTGCCTTCTTCCCTGCCTTGAAGCTGTCTGAAATTGAGATTTGTATATACGCAAACATGGACATTTTTAGTCCATGTATTCCCTTTCTGCAGAATGCACACATCCTCTTTCTGAGTGGCTGATGCTACACTGGTTCAAGGGTAATTATATTGCTGGAAGTAAGGCTTTTATTTTGTGTAGTTAGAGGGTTTTTTTATTTCAGTTGCCCTTAAACACTTTCTTGTAGTTTCTGGAGCACTTAGTCCTGGAGCACTTAGAGGTTCTTTACTATTTTTGTAACTTTATACTATTACCTTTTTGCTGTTCTGCCCCCAGTGCCTCTTTAATTGACTAAAACTGACATAAGTTGAAACCTAGTCTGGTCTGGCTGACTTGGTTTGAAATAGTGCCTGATACTAAAGCAGAGTAAGCACTCAATGCACAAGCCCTGTGTGTCATATTCCACAAATCTTACCTGCTGATTTAACTCCCTTCTTCATGATGTTTTGCAGATTTTGTCTTCCTTTTTTTCCTTCTTTTCTTTGTTCCTATTTCTCCCCTTCAAGTTACAGTTAAGCAGCTTTACGAGCAGGTTTATTTTCTTTATTAGCTCCTGTGTACATGATTGTATTCAAGGCTGGCAGAGTCCCTCCTGCCACCAGTGTAACTCGGTGTCACAGCCAGATGTGCTACACAGCAGAAAGTGATATTTGATAAAAGCAACACATCCACCAACCAGGCTTTGTTGTAGCTTTCAGTTATTTTTTTTTGCTCTGTCTAAAGGGAGTGGTTTTGTCTGGCTTTGGTATCTCAGTAACAGCTCTGCAAACTTTTGCAGAGAAGCATCACTTGTGTGAGAATCTTTGGTAGTGGCAGTTCAGCATCCCACCCAAATCCGCTGCTGTGTGTAGTTTTTTGGAAAACATGGTCAATCTAATTTGTAGATTGTACAAACTTACTCTCTATTTTCCTTGTAAACCATAATGGAGCCTGATGCCAAATAAGTTAGGCTGATATTAAAGCCCTTGTTTATTTTATAGTGTATGTCTGTCAGAATAAGTATTCAATGTATTACAGTTTAAAAACTAGATTTCAAGTATTGTAGAAACAGTAACTTCTGCAAAGCTGTGTGGAATTGATTGTGGAATTTGAGTGCTGTTGAAATGACCAAATTTTAAAAAATAAGGTGATTATAATTGAAATCTGCAGATAGTAATAAACTGGCTTGGATAATTAATTTGGATTTAGAGTTGCTTAATTTCTCTTGGCATTTGCAAATCCCAGACTGACTTGTGGAATGTTCTTAATTTTATTGAAAACATGTGTGACTGTTTTGGAGGGCAATAATATTTGAAGAACAAAGTAGTATCTGTATCTAAATGGAGGTAGACAGAAAAACTTTCAGAAAATATAGCCTATGTCATTTTAGGGAGCATCATGTCATCTGTTTCAGAACAAAACAGGTTACAAAAGAATTGAAGTCTTCTCTGTAAAAATATTTAACTATTCTGAATAACATTTTAAATTCATAGCACTGGCAAAGCTGAAGTTTAAATCTACAATTTTCACAAGAAAATCAGAATTATTAATTAGGAGTAGTTCCCAAATTCATAGAACTTCTAGTAGTTCTTCAGAGTAAAACAAAATACTCTCATGAGTATCTATTTCTTGTCCTATGTTTAAGTATGTTTTTCTATTAGAAGATGGCATTTAATAGAGTTGCCAGTATTTCTGGAATGAAGCTGATTCATAAATGAGTAATGAAGAATATTACTGAATTGGGCTCATGTTAAAATACAGATTTCTGTTGATTAAAAACCTGTGTCACTATAAAAGTATCTAACTGGTAATGGAAAATATTAACAACACTTTCTGTACGGTAATACTCCCTTTGTAAATAAATTTTAAATTGTCTCTGTGCTCAATGAGACTAAACTTTTTTTTTTCTTTCATTGCAGGACCAGTTTGACAACTTAGAAAAACACACGCAGGGGGGTATTGATATTCTGGAAAAGTACATCAAGTTTGTAAAAGAAAGAACAGAGATTGAACTCAGCTATGCAAAACAGCTTAGGTAAGTTGATATGTAAAATTCTGGACTTTGAGTTGCATCTCTTCAGAGCCTGTAATCAGCTCTAAGTTTGCTGTCAGTTGTGATTTTGTTTATAATAATGGCTTTTAGAAAATAGCTTTAACTTAGATATTGGAAAGTAAAAGTTCATTTAAGATCCTGTTGTATTATATCTGCTAGTAATGATATGTTTTGCAAAAAGAGAGGTTACTGAGGTGGCTGAGCAGCACACTAGGGCTTACTCACAGTTTATGCATGATTAATGGCTCAGCCTTGGAGGACAGCACAGTAATGTTTTCCATGAAATTGGGGCTGCTGTGCAAAAATGCTGAAGGGTTTAAGAATTCAATGGAATAATGACCATTTGTTAGGCAAAGTTTAGGTTTTCTTTTACTAAGACAGGCCTTTTTTGAACGTGCATGGGGAGGAGCTGCAGGTCAGAAAGTCAGCCCAGCCTTTGGTAATTTTTCCTATGTAGTTAAGAAGGTTACAGCCTGAGATTTGAATTACAGTTTTACTATCTTTTGAGGTGTCTCCTGATCAGAGCAGAGATCTTTGTGAATTAATCTCAAATAATTGCTGCTGGGTACTTTCTACTTGTCCATGCCTGGTTTGACTGTAGGCAGAGACTAGTATGTGTGAACCAGACACAGAAAAAAATCTTTCTTGAGGTCAGGTCCTGGGCAAGAGATGCTAAGAACCCACAGGAGTAGATATAACCTTTTCCCAGTGAGGTAGAAAAAACTGAAAAGTGATTTGGGTTAGAAGGGAGTAAAGCACACAGAGGTCCTGCTGGACAACATAATTGGCAGCCACTAGTGACCAGTGCTAAACTGGAAGTCTTGCTGTTAACTGGGAAGGGGAGATCAGGAATAATTATTCCTAATTCCCCCAGTAAACTGACCTTTTATTTGCATGGTGATAATCTTGAGATCTCTTTCCATCTTCCCGGGTTCTAAAGAGATGGGATCTGAGTTGCTGTTGAGCTGTGTATCTAATGCAGTATCTATTAAAAAAAAAAAAAATCACCCAGAATTTGCTTGTGTTTGAGTGGATTGGAGATGCACAATAGCCTGTGATTTGTGAGGAGCTGGTAGTAGATAAATCCCTGCCTTGATGGTTGTGTGCTCTCCCAGGGGAATGCCAGGAGGGTTCCCCAGGGTTTCTGCTACAGACAAGCAGGAAATAGAAAATGACTCGTGCAGGAACAAATTGCTCACATCCTATGGAGAGGAGCAGAGGTTGAATTACAGAGGCAAAATGAGCTGGAACAAAGAGAGTATGACTGGACTGGGAAAGCCCAGCACAGTATCTGGGTGAGCTGGCCTGTCTTAGGAACAATCCTGCACTAGTCTCACTGGAGTATTCAGGATGACAAATTCCAGGTGTAAAGAGCTTAATTATTAAAATAAATACACAAACAACATGTTAAGGAAAGTGAATGATTGCTTTACCTGTGACTATGTGGAAACTATGAATTCCTGAGCTTTATTTCTTATTATAGAAATAAAGAAATAAATTTCTTATTCTAGGTCCTAGACCTCCCAAAAAGCCACGGTCTATTTGTTTCCTGCCTTTCTGCATTTTTATGGTTTGAGAACAAATACATCTGTCCCCAATGAGCTCTTAAACACAGGGCTGCTTGGAGGCATCTAAGAAGTTAGAAGTATAAAAGAAAAAACAAAAAGAATGTAGACTTGTCAAGTGTTGAGGTAAAGCAGTGCTGGACATTAAAAAAGAAAAATAAATCATGCATCTGTTTTTATTAAATAAGCGTCCTTAAGCCTGGTGCAAACCTTTTTTATAGCACATCCATTTGGTGTATAAGGACTGCATCACATCACTGCATGTCATAACATGCAGAAAATATTATTAAAAAGAGACAGGTTAACTCCAGGTACTCCTGTGGATGTAACTCAATTTTGGTTGTAGTGTAAGTAAAGCTGCTGAAATTTATTTCCTTCTGTGAAACTTGTATTTTCTGTTCCATGCCTGGGTTCCCTAACTAGCTATTGCTCTTCTCTATCTACATCTCAGTCTGGTAATCTATTGAAATTAAATTTTCTTCTAATTAAAAACATTTCTTTTCTTCTTCTTTATAATTCTGCAAATGTATATTTTAATATTTTAGGTTAGACCTACATACCATTTACAATTAGCCTGGTTTGGGAGTCCACTTCAGATCTGACTTGGTTATTTTCTTGTTTTGCATTCCATTTATTGAATCAATAAACTAGTCTGGGCAGGAAGGGATGTAGAAACTGTGGTAGAATTATTATTTTAGGTATTTTAACTTCCATGAGACTCTGATATGCTGGATGCTGTGCTCCCAGTGCTGAGGTGGTGTGTCCTTGTCACTTCCCTCGTAGCACATGCACTCAGAGCATCACAAAGGGTGTCAAAACCCTTGCCTAATGTGATGATGGATAGATGGCCTCAAGGAAAACGTGTTGGAAAAAATGCTTCAGGTGTCAGGATAATCTGAGAATCAGAACCCCTGATGTCTGACATCTTTCTCTCACATTTGTCACCCAAGCTGAAATATGGGAGCAGAGAAACAAGCTGTAAAGGTGGAAAAAATGATGCAGAGTGAAAGGCAAATTGAAACACTCTTGGAGATGGGTGCTCAGAGTAGCAGAGAATCTTTCCAGAGCTGATCTTTATTATGTGTTAGCTCCCTCTGTAATCACTGTTGGCACTGAAGGTGTCACTGTCACTGCTCCCTGGGCAGTGCTGGTGAAGCCACTGCACCCGGACATGCTGAGCTCCAGCAGTACTTTTGGATACATTAGCACTTGTGGGGGTTTTTGTGTGTACCTGGTTAGATCCCTGCATCTGATTTTAGAAAACAGCAAAAAAAATTGAGAACTTCAATATATAGACTCCATTTGTGTGTTGTGTAAATTGCACAGAAGATAATGAAGTGTTTAACCCAGATGCTAATCCTTGGTAAGTGGTTTTTGTCTGTGAAAGCAGCCTGTGGGTTTCCCCCCCCCCCAGCTCTGTAGCATTTCTGCACCTTTAAAGATTCACAGGAAGCCAGCTGCTGTATGTGTCAGAATTAATTGGGCAGTGTGACAGTGCAGGGAGATGGAGTTTTGATTGTGAAAATGCCTTATTACTGTAGCCTTCTGTGCTTTTTTCCTTGTGGTTTTTCTTTCCCCTTCAAGCTGGTGCATGGAAAGAGGCATTCCCATGGCATGCAAAGGGTGCTGTAAAATTTATTTTCATCATGCAGAACAGTTTGCAGAACCCTTCCCATGCTGGTGCTTGGTGGAAGCTGCAAAACTAGCGAAGTTAATTTTTTCAGAGCATATTCTTGGAGAGAAGGCACAGACTGAGAGAGAAATATTCATTTGGATCTCTTCCAGTCAAGATACTTAAATTTTGAGGAACACATGTTTGTCTGTGCAAATCTGCCAGCGTTCTGGCTACTGCTCTGTTGGGGCAGATGCTCCTTAATTCCTCAAGGAGAACAAAAAGAATAAGAAATGTGAGATGAGAGGCCCTGCTGTCCCCAAGTCAGCAGTAAAGCCAGCATCAGCAGGGAATGGGTTACACCTCTGAAAAGGCAGTTTCTTTACAACTTGATGTATTCTGGGACTTCTCCAAAGAGTTTGGCATGGATAAGTTGATAAAACTCAGTCCTCCTTCGGACAATGATTCCATCAATATTCCCTGTGTGCTGCTCTTCATCACTGAAACTACTTTGTGCAACTAAACGAAATGGCTTCCCTTTCTCAGCAGGGTGAGAGGCTGCCAGAGAGAACAGAGAGAAGAGAGTAATGGGGCTCAGTTTAGGACAGAGGAGCACTGAAAAGCCCTTAAAATTGGTCAGCTCTGTGTTGTGCACTGGTTGAAGGGTGTGCTGTGCTGCAGTGCAGTGTGCATCGTGGTGCTGATACCAGCAAGGTGCACTGAGGGGCAGGTGGGCAGCACACCTTCCCAAATCCCTGCATTTGCTGCTGATGAGAGGCTTGTGGGGCAATCAAAACCATACAATTACTGTCAGATGTGCTCACAGCAAGGTTCAGGTTTCTTATTTAAGATACAATCACTCCAAGAGCATATTGGTGTTTTAAAATTAAATCAGTAGTTGGCTGGGGGATAATGAGATGCAATCATCTGTGCTAATTAGGATAATCAAATGTCACACTTCCCCCAGCATTAGTTGATAATCACAAAATGAACCCCCTTTTACTATCTCAATGCAGCTTCCCACAGCTTTATGAAGGTTTTTTTTTTGCCTTCTAATCATCCTGCTTAAGGCAGGCAAACCTGCCTAGCCAAGAGTGTCATCTGCTGCTTCAGATCTCCCTTTCCTGGGATGACTCCTGCTCCAAAAGAAACCTCTCCTCTAAATCAGGTGAAGGAGATCTGTGCATCAGCAGAACCACAACCCAGGTGTATCAAGTTCACAACCTTAATTTAGCAACTTATTGGGTTCAGAATCTGCTGCTTTGTTGTAGTTAGAGACTGGAGCACTGTGCAGCCCATTCTTAGAGTCTTACTGCTGCACAATCGAAGCCTGATTGTAGTTACGCTTCAGGAAAGGTGTCTGCTCACTGCAGATAAAACTGCAGCCTCACTGAATGTGTGTGCATCTAAAGATCATCAGTAAGCTTCAAAGAATATTAAAAAATTTTATTTTATATATCTGTATTTTTAATTTTAGGAATCTTTCAAAGAAATACCAACCCAAGAAGAACTCCAAAGAGGAGGAAGAATACAGGTATGTTCATGTAGACCTTCTGGGTGAGCACACATTGATGGAGGATGGCAAAGTTTGGGTCATCACCTAGGATTTGGCTTGTAAATCCAGGATTTCAAAGTCAAGTGTAAGAATATAGACATCACAGATGCAGAAACAGGCTTATGGGGTAGATACACTAAGGAGTGGATTTGATCTGTAACTACTTAGTTCCCTTACGTTGCAGTTTCTGGATGTGTGGGGTTTTGGTTTCATTTGTTTTTTAATGTGACTTAAAACCTTCAAGCCAGACTGATCCTGGTTCTCTGAAGTAAACTACCAAATTAATATCTGCTTTCAGCAGGAGCAGAATCAGTTGTTAATTTTAGCATGAAACTCAAGCACTCTGTAAGTATTAAATTACTCAAACAGGCTGACAACACAGATTAGTAACTCACAAAAGGGGTAATGTTCTGACAGCACAGTGGCTCCTGCAGAGCAGGGTGGAGGATGAGGGTTGTACTCCCAGCATCCTGGGGCTTGCTGCTGTTGCAGGATGTGGCACAGCCTCACCTGTCTGCTTGTGATTCACCTGCTCTGACCTGTCCCCATGGTTGGGGATTGATGTTGTGCTTTGCAGGCAGCAGCAGAGAACTCAGCTCCTCTGAGCAACAAGGTCCAGGAGAGGAGACACCACAGGTCCCTAAAACACTTCTGCCCTTGAGGAGAATAAAGATACTCTTTAAGGAGAATTTTCTAGAAGATGAGCTTCCCACCAGACTGTAAAGCAGAGCAAGAACCTTTCCCCTTAGAGCGCAGTGACCCTGGAGTTTCTCAACGTCAGGGTTTTGTAATGCAGCTCTGAAGGAAGGCACGGCAGGGGCTGACCCTCAGCCTGGTGTTTCAGGAGGCTGCTCTGCCTCTGGAGAGCCCAGCAGCAGCCTCAAACCCTTGACCTTGAAATTTGACATGTTTCAAAAGAGTTTGGATATGGGTCCAATTAGATGATTATATTAATACAGATTTTTTGGGTCAGACCCCCCACCTCCCCCCAAGCTTCTCTACACAGCTACTCTAGTGGCTTGTGTAACAAAGATAACAGCCTTTTTGCTTGTTTTTTAATTTATTTTTAGTAACATTGTTTAGGAATCAGTTATTTATGCCATTGTTTCCTGAGATATTGGTATTTACACAAGGAAGATTATGTTACCAGCACAGTGGCTGTTTTGGTCTGTACCCAAGATTAGGAATAAATCTGCCTTTGGATAACTCTACCATAAATGGGTATTTTGAGTTTACTACAATGGATTTTGGCACATCCTTCATTGCTGAAAAAGGATATTGGAGTTGAATGATTCTATGTGATGTGGCACAGAAGATCCTGTGCATCCTTTGCCCTTTATAAAGACAGCGTTAACCTCAGTGTATTTACTTCATGTCTCAAAACAATGTCTAGGGATTTGTCATGTGACCTTTGGGTGCCTCAGATGCTGCTTGGAGACAACCTGGCTAAAAATCAGCTTTTTCAAGCTCATTGTCAGTTTCTAGTTCTGTGCCATTTAAATGTTGGGATTTTTTTGCAACTGGGATTTCTCTCATTTCACATCTTGACTGTGGGTGTTTCTACTTGTAACATTTTTAGTCCCTTTTAGTCCCTTTTTTAGTTTCTTCTGTTTTTATTTTCATCTGATGCCTTTTTCATCCCTACCAGTACCACTCCATTCTATTCCTGTAAATATCTCCATGTTTGCTTTGATTTTTCACCTTTAGGTGATGTTATTAGTGTAGACCACTACTATTTTAAAATTAAAATAACAACAACAATAGTTTTTCTAGTATGTAGTAGTGTTTTGCTGCTGGCTTCCAGCTGCCCAGCACAGCCAGCTGAGGTATTTAAATGCAGCTCTGTTGGCACTGGGCTGAATATACCAGTGACATAATCTGCTGTTTCAAAATTTGTGTGCACAGATGTTTCTTCCTTTCAGTAATTACATGGAATGCCGTATGGGAGATTATTTGATATGAAAAAATAAACCTAATGTACAAAAAAAATATGGGTTGGCAATGAACACCTGGTTAGTAAACTCTACTTATTTGAAAACTTTATAAACTATATGTGATTTAAACTTTAGAAACTATATCTGATTTAAATAAAATTTACACTATGAAAAACTTTCTTTTCTAGGCTATGCTGGCCAAAATTTTGCTTGCTTAGACAGGATTTTTCCAGGTAGGATATACTGACGACTCTGTGCACTGAATTGTAGGACTTGAGAGAGTATTACTAGAAATGTTTGGTGAGTAGAGATTAGAAAACTGAAGCCCCAGAGCTGTGCTGATAAAGAACCTGGCACTCTAAAGTGGTGATATTTTAAGAGCTAGTGTCAAACTGTCTAAATTGAGATAGACTTATCAGACTACTGTCAGTGTGGGACAGGCTTCCTTTAGAGAAATTCCTTCCAGTGAATCTGTGCTAATTCATTGCAATGCTAAGTGCTTAAGGAGGGTCCCAACTCCCTTTGCAGTGTTTCTGAAAAGAAAGAGACTAAAAGCAAAATGCATTTCTGTCCTTTGCAGGTACACATCAACTAGAGCCTTCCTAGCCACTTTAAATGAAATGAATGACTATGCTGGACAGCACGAGGTCATCTCAGAGAACATGACCTCTCTGATCACTGCAGAGTTAACACGCTACGTGCAGGAGCTGAAACAGGAGAGGAAATCGGTAACCCATCCTTTTTTATTTATTATTCACAATGAATTGCTATTTAAGACAGCTAATTAGTAGTAGTGGAGTTCAATGCTAAGTGAGATTTATTTGTAGTTAATAAACATGAGCTGTGCTAATGAACCAAGCATTAAAGAAGTGGGTTATGTGCCCTGGCCAAGTCACTGAACCGTTTGAATCAAATGTTATAAAATCAGACAGCAATGCCTGCAGGAGAATCCCTGCTAAAGAAGGTCAGAGACCCATCTGTGCTTAAGGCTCTGTTAGCCAAAAGCTTGCTTAGGGAAAAGTCCAGCAGCACTGTTTAAAGCCTGAAATAAACAGAGAAACTGCAGCGCTGAGGCTGATTGAGAGAATTATTTGGATCTTGATTCACATTTTTTGTGCTTCTCAGCCAGATCTGGCCAAGGGGACTCTGTAAAAAAAGTTGTTTTAATAAGAAGTTGGGGGTTTGTCTTGTTTGGTGTTGGGGAATGCGGGTTTCAACCTGTTGTCCTTCAAGACTGGTAGAATTAATAGCTTTATGTTAGTTCTCTATTACAGCTGGTACATTAGGGACCTCTGAGCCTGCTACAGTGAATGTTCAAAGCTGATTAATTTGCACATCACCAGCTCTGTAAAATGGATAGTTGAGATGTGATTCCCTTCTTTGCCTTGAACTCTTTTATCTCCTGGATGTGTGAGCATAGAAGAAGGATTCTAAGCACTACAAATACTCACAGAACAGGTATAAAATGACTAAGCAAAGTTCAAAGGGAGCATCAGAATATTATATTTCACTTCCAAACTGTTGGTCTATTTTGGAAAGTGCAAAAATACTCCTGCAGAACTTTTACATTTATAAATAGTCCCACTAAACACTAAGCATGTGTTGAGGCGCTGTGTGGGAGCAGAGCCTTGGAAATCACCACCTTTTTCTAAGTATAGCATTAGGATGATAATTCTGTCAACAGAGGAAAAGAATATATAGACATATCTTTAATCTGCAGAATGGTGTGTAATCTTTCAGGGACAGCATGGAAGGATGTTTTACATATAGCTGTAATGAGAATGTTTTCTGAGCCCCTCTGTGACCTTGTATCCAGCATGCATCTGTGCAAAAAGGAGAAAAAAAGAAAATAAAAGCAGCATTCTAGTGTGGCATTTTTCTGTCATCTCTCTTTTTACCTGTTTTTTTCAATTACATGGGCATATAACTTGATTGGAATATCTAGGCATTCTAAGTACCATGGAAGAAGGCTTGTAATATTTCTTGTAAAGAATTTAAACAGTAACTATTTGTTTTTTGTTTTGTTTGTAAACTTTTCTAGTACGTATGGCTCGTATAAGTAATGGGTGAAGGACAGGAAAATTAGTTTAATATTGGCCTAGTGATAAGAACATGGGAACAGCAAAAGGCAACTGTGTGTATTTACCTGCTGTTGCTGATAATTACTGGCCTTTAACAGAAAACAGTTGTCAGTCACAGTTGCTTTGTTCTTGGAACATAAATAGAGGCATATAGGAATTAGGAATCCTTGTCTGGTTCCTGTAGATTTCTCGTTCATGAGAAAAGGGTGTTGAAAAGGAAACTGTTCCCACCCTCAGGCATTTTTCATACACAGCCTCTCATTTCATCCTGTAAAAGCATTGGTCCTGCTGAGAGCTGCAGGAGGGGAGGGTGGATGTTGTGTAAATATCACTGAGAGCTGCAGCTTAGGCAAAACATTTTATGATATCAATTAAGGAATGACTTGGTATTTCCAGAAATTTTGTTGGCAGAGCTCTTGTGCTTGCTGCTTGTTCTGCCATCAGCTGCTGTGCTCCAAGTCCAAAGAATCATTTGAGTGAGCCACTCCTGGGGCTGGGTCCATGTGTGGGAGTTGGGAGACTCACATTCTTGTCCACTGAGTCCTGAGTTAAGTCATTCAGGTGTCCAAATACCTGTAAAATGGTACAAATTCCCAATGATTTCAGTATGACTGTGGTAGATAAGCACCTTTACTCTTTTGGTTTTACTTTCCCACCTGGAAGATGGAAATGATATACAGGGGTGTCAAACTATAAATGTGTGAAAGATGAACTCAAGTCCAGCAGAAAGCAGACAGACAAATCAGAATGGGCTTGAAAGGGACCTTGGAGCTCATCCCATTCTTACCTGCCATGGGCAGGGATAACTTGACCAGCCTGCACCAAACCCTGGCCAACCTGGCCTTGAACACATCCAGGGATATGGCAGCCCCAGCTTCTCTGGACAACCTGTGCTGGGGCCTCAGCATCCTCACAGGGAAGAATTTTTTCAAATATCTCTAAATACAGCTCCTGTTTCCAAAGGAAACCCTTTTGATGCACAAGAGTGCTTGCTGGAGTTGTGGGCAATGAGCGTGGCTGGTGATCTTTGAACACATGGGGGCTGGAGTCTGCCTGCTCTGCTCTGTTTTCATGCTCATTTAGCTCTATTGATTCAAGTGGAATTACACTAGCAGATGATCAGGGTCAAACAGTAATAAATCACTCATTGGGTTTTACCTTGACAAGTGCAAGCCCCTGGCCTGTAAGCGGTGCAAAACTGATCCTGTATCATGCCTTACATTGCTTTTATACTGCGTAAAATTCATTGGGCATGCAAATTGTACATATGTTGGGTTTGTCTGGCTCTCTGAAAGGTGTCCTTGATGGCTGCCTATGGGATGTTTTTTCTATAAATGATAGCTGTTAGTGGTGAAAATAAGGAAAGAAGCAACTAATCAAAACCAGGCAGGGCAAGTGTGCAGTTGGACGAGTGGGATGATGTGCAAGGTCAGTGGTTTGGCACTGTTGCTCAAAAGAGAGATACGTCCTTTTTCCTCTGATATGATTCAGAGCTTGAGAGAGTTCTGGGTTACCTTTACATTTTTTCAAATCCTGTGCTTTGTTGCGTGATGGCTTTTGACCTTCAGAAAGTGGTTACAAAAAATCAGGCAAAGATTCCTTGTATGAAACTTGAATATCTTTAGGAGCAAAGGTGAATCAATGACTTTATAATATTATACACTTCTCTTCCAAAAGATTGCTCTCAATGTTGTCACTGTACCAAATGAGTTGTTTTGCCCTCACAGTCACTGAAGTCAGGTACACACCCTACCTGTTTTTCACACAGTGAGAGGGAGAACTCCTTGTGTTGTTTCAGTTCTTCCCAGCTGCCCAGTGAAGTGAAACTCTTTGTAGTGCAGTTCCTCACTTGAACTTCTTGTATTCTCTTGATCTTACTGTGTCCATGCTCTCTCAGGAGACATTCTCATCCTCAAGGTCCTTGTTAGCTGCTTAAAAGCTCAAATTTCAGTTCTATGTTGTGTGAAGGGCATGTCCCATCCATATTCCTCTTGAGGTTATTGAGGTTAGATGCCTGTGACTGAATTACTGTTGGAATATGTCATCAAGTCACACAGACGAGGTGGGAATCACCTCTGAGTGGTTCAGGGGAAGAATTTGCTTCTGCAGTCATGCTTCATGTCAGCCCAATGCCACCAAAGCCTTACTTTGGGACAGCTCTCAAAGGTGTCAGCTCTGAGCTAGAGGACCTGCAGTATTGCGAAATTGGGTCTTAATCTTGTCCATCTTTGACAAAAGAAAAGGTAGTGATCCTCTCAAGGGGAGTGTTCGGACTTTACTTCACAAGCACTGACATGTAATACACTTCTAGGCTGGAAATGTACTGAGCCAGCCATTGAGAAGTTCTGTTTGTTGGCTTATTTCTTTCCCTTAACATTTCACAGGACATAGTTGATTTACAGATCCAACTATGACTGAGGAATCCATCCAATTCTGTAATTTGGGTAGAAATTAAAGAATTATTTCCTGGGGCCATTCTGATTTAGATCTCTGGTCAAAAAACTAGGTCTGACTCATGGCCTCCTCTGGCAGCAGCTGCTCTGTGGAGCCATTGCTCATGGCAGCTTTGCTAAAAATGTATTTGGGAGTCGTGAACTATCCCTCTTATTACTGCTGCTGCTCTCACCTCTACCTCCACCTCCCCTTGGGGTTGATCTGGCTCCATACAATCAAGCATGAAAGTCAAGTAGAAGCCAAGGGCTTTGCTGCAGGCTGAACTGGTGCAGCACTGGGATTCTGTGGTTGGGAGAGAATTTACCTGGTGTCAATACATTCCATTTTGTGCTGGGATAGAAGGGGAACAGGGAATGAATGAATCCTTATGGGTACCATGGGGGCAAAACAGGTCTGGTTCTTTATGGTGGACCCTCCCTGCATGCATTCATCCAGGGGGTGCCTGTCAGAGGACTTTCTGTTTCTTGTAGGCTCTCAGGTGTTGATGAAAAGTAAATAATTGGAGGAATTCTGTCACGTTCACTCATTCTGAATAGTGCCCTGTTCTGCAAATAGTCCTGTGGTTTTCCAGAGGATTTCTCCAGCGTGGAGCAGGCGTGAGGCAGGGTGGCAGCACACGGCCCTGTCAGGAGCACAATGGATTTTTCCATGTTGCGTTTTGGATGTGCCTCAAGGTCTGTGTGTGTTTGGAGCACAGCTGTGCTTTGTGCTGCAGGAGCACAGGGAGACATTGCTGCCTTCCAGAAGTGACAAACCAATGGCCAAGTGAGGGGTGGGAAAAGGAAAGGAGTGACAGTGACAGGAAGTGATTTGCCAAACTTCAAACTTCAGATTGATGCAATTTAAACCAAGCTTTCCCCACTCATGTTTTGCGACTAAGCCACTGCCAGCTCATTGCCCTATGAATGAAAGTATTAATTTTAATCTAAATGTAAAGGTATTTATGGGAGTTTATGTTGCGCTTGATAAATTCACTGCACAACAGTGCTACTCTAAATATTCATCCTCTTTCTTGTGAGGTATTTCAGCTGTATTTTGTTAAGTTAAATTGTACCAGTAAGGTGTTAAATGGTAATTACTAAAAAAATTTAAGAATGCAGAAAATCGTTTAGGAAAGATCATAATAAATTCTGTGTTCTTATGGAGTGTTTGTTGGTTTTCACCAAATTATGGACCATAAATGCAATGGAACTGTATTAAATATTGGTGTGTTGTCATGGAATTGTGCTATGAAGGGCTGTTCCACAAGGACAAAAAGCAAGTGCTTATTATGGAAGTTTCCAAAGCATTTTTGTGTGGGAAACTAATACTAATATCCCATCTAGCTGAAAGGTATAATGTAACCTTTGGACTTAGCAGGATTCAAAGTTTAGACCACTGAACTTCATATTCTGCTCTTCCCAGTTTTGAATGGGTACATTGAACTATGAAATGATAGCCCAAATAAATAAATCAGCTTCTATTTATGACATAAAGAAATCAAACTGGGAAAGCAAAATCTGTTTACTAACAAATGTAATTCCATTTTCTGTAAATTAGCCTGAATACTGCTCTGCACAGCAAGAGCCCTTTAGAGGGACAAGATGAGAGATGCCTTCTATGAACAGTAACATTTCCTGCTCAGTGCATGACTGAACGATGCCTGAGGGTGAGGGGGTTCAGCATTGGCCATGGATGTATTTTTCCTTTGTGTTCTGCCTGTACAGCCACAGAGATTGGCCTGAAAAGAAAGAGCAACAATAAAGCCAGAGGAGTAGTGCATATGTTAACTGTGGAGAATGGTGTTTATCCAAGCCTGTGGTACATGTGGGCACGTTCAGCTGGCGTTTTTGCTGACGTTTAATATTTTATATATCTGATGCAGGTCTTGGCACTTCCGTGTAGGTGAATGTGTGCATGAAGGGTATATGGAATCAGCTAAAAGTATTTCCTTGCATGTTGAGGCATTAGCTTGTACATCTTCTAGTTTTTTTGGTACAAGTCTTCCACAGGAATGTCAAAGACCATTTGAAATGGCATCTTTTAACTGCAGATCAGTGGAAGGAGAGCTTGGTGACAGTTCTGGGAATGAGAAGAGGTGGAAGCTAGAGCAGCATGTCCTCTAATTTCATTGAAGGATGTAAAAGCACAAACAACTTTTTACACCATAGATTTAGTAGTAATGATGAGTTTCTATTTGAAAAGCCCTGGGTTTGCTTTTGTGGAGCACTTGGGCACAGATGAGCTTTTAAGGACAAGATCAGTCCCTAGGGATGGGTTGGAGGAGGGTACATGATGTCGGAACAGCCTGTCACACCTGTGTGCTCACTGGTTCCAGGGCCTGCTGGCCTTGCTGCCCTGGAGGCAGATGGTTCAGCAGGACCTCTCCAGGAGCTGGCCAGTGCAGCAGAGTGCTCCTGAGGATTCCTTAGCTCTGCTGCCATGGAGCTGTACTGGAAGCTGCAGGATTGTCTCTGTGCCTGAGAAGAAGTTCTGAGTTCCAATTCCCAATATAAGGACTTTATCTGTCATATGTAGCATGAAAATTACAAGTTACAATAATTATTACTGTCACAGTGTCTTTTAGTTTTGTGCCAATCACCAGGGAGTCACAGAATGGTTTGGGTTGGAAGGGACCTTAAAGATGATCTTATTCCAACTCCCTGCCCAGGGTAGGGACACCTTCCACTGGTCCAGGTTGCTCCAGACCCCATCCATTATTCTGTTGTTACAGCTCAGTAACAACAGGGCCAGCCACTTCAGGTTGTCATGTGCAGCTTATCTGGAATTTGAAGCCTGGGAAGCTTTGGTCCATAGTGCTTATTAAATGGAATTTCTTTGGAATGTACCACTCCAGGAGCAGATATTTCCATCAAATTAAGTTCAACTTTGAACAGACATTTGTATAACTTGTTCCAGGCTTGCCCAAGTTGATAAGTACT
Organism: Lonchura striata; assembly: GCF_050655825.1. Classification (NCBI taxonomy): domain Eukaryota; kingdom Metazoa; phylum Chordata; class Aves; order Passeriformes; family Estrildidae; genus Lonchura; species Lonchura striata. Next base: position 7,143,462 of record NC_140719.1, on the reverse strand, counting down.
TGAGAGTAATGTTCCTATGGATATTGCAAAGGAGAACAGGATTATGCCCCAATATTAAGTAGCTGATGAATATGTGTTAAAATGGTCATGAATTTCATGTCAACATTCACAGGACTGTTTTATGCCCCTCTTGCTACAACAGAGAGAGATAAGACCTGAAGAACATATTGCTATTTTTGGAGACAAAGATTTCTTTGGAGGAGACTGTTTCCTGTCTTTGCAGCCAGGAAAAGAAAAACATTTGACACGGCTTTTTACAAATATCACTGAGAAAATTGAGGAAAAAATAGTGTTCTCTTATTTCCGTCTCTGGTGTGCTTTAATCGCTAGCCATTATTTTAGAACTCACTTGTAACAAAATTGAGATAAGAGTTTGAATTGGAGGATGAAGTACTGTATTTATATTTATTATCAGTGTGTGCTGGGAGTATTTGTTACAGAAACCAAAGGTAACTATTTTGTCAGTCTGTTTTATTATCTCATACAGAAAAGAGAATGAAGCAACCAATGCCTTAGATCTATTTTTTGAGAATTCTTGAAAAGGATGTTGTCAAATGAACTATATGCTATGCATATAAATTAAGACTGTGTTTATGATTATTTCTAATACAAACATACTATAGATGTATTAGTCTTTAGTTTAACTATGTAATCAACTCCTGTTTGTTTAAGAAAAACAAGGCTGTCTTATTACAGCCTTTTTTAAAAGGTTTCACAGGATCAGTTTAGACAGAGCCTAAGCAACCCTGTTGTCATGCTGATAATGTATGTGTTTCAGGCAATTATTTAATTTAAAATTGCCCAGGAACTCCTCAGCAAAAGCACTGGAATGTGTTGTCCTTCATTAGATGCTTTTAGCAACATCTTTTTCCCCCGCTCCTCTCAAAAGGTCAGGGGGAAAAAAAAAGATAAGATGCATCTTCTAACAAGCTGTTGTTGTCTGCTGGGTTAGCTCTGGGGCTGTGTAAACCCTCGTGCATACCAAGGAAGTTTTTCAAAAATATCCTGCTGCTCCTAATTGTGGCAGTGTTGGCAGGAACAGGCTCTGCATTGTGGGACCCTCGCTCACTGCTGCCGGGGTTTTGATCAACACGGGTGAAATCTGAGCCCAACAAAAGTCAATGAGAGGTTTGTCTTTGATTGCACAGCAGCCAGGATTGCTCCCCAGCTGTTCCAGACACAGGCAGCATCCTAATGAGGAGAGCACACCGATCCCTGTGGCTGGATTTGCAAAGCGAAAAGCTCATTCCTTGAGCTGCGAGTTTTTGAACATAACAAAAGCTTTTAAAAAGTTGAGTTAATCCACAGTCCTCATATCAGTGACTTAATATTCTGATAAAAGTATCTCAAGTCTTAACAACTGAATTTTGGAACTCCAGGAAGAATTTCCTCGTGGAAAATGTTGGATTGGGCTGTCCAGGGAGGTGGTGGAGTCACCATCATTGGAAGTGTTTAAGGAAAGATTGCATGTGGCACTCGGATCTGGTTGAAATGGTGATGGTTGGTCATGAGTTCAGCTCAATCCTGAAGATCTTTTCTAAACTGATTCTGTGAACTCTCTTGAGATCACCTAAAACCTGCATTATTGTGTTAATCCTGTGAGCTGAAATGGGTGGAGTTGTCCAGTCCAAACATGGCCATTGTGGATTGCTCAGAGCACCCTGGGATGTGGTGGCTTTGACACAGAGGAAAAGGACACTTGTGGTCATGCATGGTTTGAGTTTGGGCAGTGCTGCTGTGTTTTAAACCATTTAGTGGTTTAATAGTTCAATAAAATATTGTTCAGGGAAATCTTAAAGTTGACACAGTATTTGCCAGCCAAAGACTGCAAAGTATAGACTTCAAGGTGATTTAGGGAGGTTGATTTAATAAACATTAATAACCCCAAACTTTTCACTTTACTGTGCTTCTAATGTGTTTTTAGAATTTTGTGGATATGGGTGAACAGTCGGGAGGAAATCATGGCATGTGAGCCACCAAAACTGCTGCTGATGTCTCACTGGCACACTTGAGGTGTGATTTATTAATTAATATATTGCTTATCTTCTGATTTTTTTCAACAGCCTGATTGGGGCCATTAGTTTGGCCATTCAGTTTGGGAGAGGGAAAATGCAATATTGTATCAATTACTCTAAATTCATTGCTGTGTGCTGCTGAAATGAATGTGACTAAGAGTGGTAGTTTGCCACAGGATTTTCTAAATAGTTTGTCATGTTTCCATTTGCTAAATGTTCAGGTGTAGAACAACCAATTATTTAATTTGTTCAAATAAATTTATTTAAATTAGAACTTGTATCTTGAAACCTTATCAAGGAATAGTTGAGCTTAGAGTTATTTTTGTTGGGGTTTTGGAGAGGGGAGGAGGTGACAGTAAAGGACATTTGCTGTTTAAGAGGATTGTAAAGGAAATGAGTTTGCAGAAGTTGAAGATAGTGCATGGTTTGAGGAAACTGGAGGCTTCCTGTATGACTTTAGGCAGATCACTTGACCATAGTACCTTGACTTTTCTTACCCATAACATTGGGCCAGTGAAGAAGTATAGATACTTGGAAGGTCCCACTTAGTTGCTGTATTTAAAAATGAATTTTGGAAGGCAGAAATTACCATCGGAGGGCAAAGATTTGCAAAACCAGAAGTGCCTTCACTTACAGCAAGGGACAACACAGCAAGAATTAGGGGTTATATAAGTATATTTAGAAATTGGTTGAACTAAGAAAAGGCAGTATTTCCCTGAACTCTTCAAGATGTGATGCACAGTGCAAGTATTTATCACTATTTAATATTTAACTATTTAATAATATTCAGCAATGTCTATTTTGCATCTCAGCATTCCATTTGTGCAGAAGAATTTCTAAAAATAAAATAAAGTATCAAAATGCAGCAAAATCTGAACTGGATGCAGTCTTACTGCTCAGGCTCAGTGCTTCTTGTTTATATTTCCAGAAGCTTGTGCAGCTTGTTTTACAGAGAAAAAAAATTTGGAAATAACAGGGATGGCTTGTTAAAATTACATTATTCAACTACAAAGGTTTAAAAATACATCTGATAGGCTTTTGTTTCCAAGTTCATCCTTCAGCTCCTCTCTGCAATTGTTTCCTGTTAAACAAACCTGGCATGTTGTTTTCCTCAGGTTTATGGGTCATTGACAGTCCAGCTGCTCCCAAATCAGGTCCCTTCCTACCCCAGCAGAGTGGGGAGCACACAAATGGGGAATGGTGGAAGCAGGGAAGGCAACACGAAGACATCAGAAGTGAAGCTGGAAGAAAAATGACTCTAAGGCTTCCATGAATTTCATGCTCATTAGCAAAATGTTGAAAAATGTAGTGCTAAATTACAGTTGTTCCTTGGGATTGTTTTTGTTGCTCCTTGGGACTGTTTTCCTGAACTCTAATGACAAAAGGCTGAAATGAGGAGCCCCTGGCAGGGAAGAGGCAGCATCTGTCACACACGGAGTTGAAAGGACATGGGGATCTACAAAGGGAACTGAAATCAACTTGGAGCCTTTCCCTGCCACCCAGCAGTTTTACAGTGATGTCAGGGGTTTTTTAATGTCACAATGTGGTGAGGCAGTGTTTGGAGAGGTCTCTGCTGTCCCAGCAGTGTCAGGCTGTCACTGGTCCCCCCTCCATGGCCCAGTGGCCACACGCTCTCCCTCCTCATAGGGCACGAGCAGAGGCACAGCTGAGCATGGCATGTGCCAGGATAGAAAACATTTCTGCCACTGGGCCTGTCTTGTCTGCTTTAAGGATTTTCATGTGGAGATAAGCACCATCCAGACACATAAAGCTGTAGCATGTCCCCGTGCTCAGTTCTAGGTGAGCATCCCTCCTTAGCAGACAGTGTTTGGGACTTCCCAGGGTAGCCCTGTTTTGTTCCTGCAGGCATGTTGAACCTTACTGTGATTTTTAAGGCTAAATGAGCCTATTGGACATAGCATGATAGAGAATTGCAGTTTTGGGGCTTTTTGCTGTCATGTCTGATGGAGCCAGAATGGCTGCTCTGAAAAGTCCCTTGCTCCCCTGACACAGGAAAATACCAGTTGCTGCAGTGGAAGATGCAGGAAAACAGGGAGCTGCCAATTGTGAAGTGCTTGCAGACATATTTTTCTAAATGTGGCACTTTATAGCAGATTAATGATCTGGAGTGTGAGCTTTTTTTAACCCAACAAACTGTAGGTATCACTTTCCTCAAGATTTATCTAAAATCTGATTACACTTGGGCATGAGAGCACATGAATTCTAGTGGGATTATCTGGCAATATCTGGCCTTTATTTTTCAAATTTACTTTGTGACACCATTCCTGTATTTGAGCTAAACTAATTGCCAGTAAATAATACAAAAGAAAGTCCTTTCTCTTCCTGTTTCAGTTTGCTTCATTATTTATTTTACAGGGTGGGTGTGTGGAGGGGGAATAACCTGTTGTAGCAGTCAGCTGGGTCTGCATTCATATTCCTGCCCAGAGCTGGCTCACTGACTTACACAATGATCTGGAATGAATTGCCTTTTTTAAGGGAAAGCCGGGCATATGGAAGAACAGCCTGCCCAGAGAAGCTGTGGATGCCCCATCCCTGGAAGTGCCCAAGGCCAGGTTGGATGGAGCTTGGAGCACCCAGGGACAGTGGAAGGTGTCCCTGCCATGGCAGGGGTTGGAACACATTGCTCTTTGGGGTCTCTTCCCACGCAAAACATTCTGTGATTCTACAGAGAATTAATACAGATTAAATTCTTTGAAAAAGAGCATTATGTAAGGGCTAAGAACTGTTACTTAAACCAACTACAGCTAAGAGTCTTGTTCCAAAAAGCACATCAGGAGAGGAGTTCCTTGTTTAGCTGACATCTCAATTTAAAACTTGTGTTACACCTCACTCTGTGAACAAACACCCCCAGCGTGTGGGAGAGGAGGGATTTTGGAGGGACCCATGGCACCAAAAACCTCTTGAGAGTAAGGAGCAGCTGGCTTTGACACACAGCTAGTAACTAGGAAGAAGAGGGTTTCTTTTTTTTTTTTTTTTTTTTGGAGTCTGAATAAAAATCAGGACAAACATCAGTTGTTAAAATGTGCCAATCAAGTGCATCTTGGTAAATTCATGTAGAGAGAAATTTTAATTTAGAGCCAGTGTTCAGTCTGTCACCAAAGAAATACTCATCAGATAAAAGTGCTTCAGATCTCATGATACTGGAAACCAATAATTATGAGATACAGGGAACAATACAAGGTAGAATTGCTAAAGGGATTAATTAGCCTTAGTCAAACTAACCACTATAATTGATGCAAATATCCATCTGCAGCCTGCTGGGACATTAGATAGTCATCACACACCTGCTCAATTCACCAGCCTTGCAGAATACAGCTGTCAGAATGATTTCTGGTTGGGCTTTTTCTTGAGTATACTTGACTGTTTGTTCTTTTGTTGTTCAAAATGTTTTCTTTCTCTTTTCTTTTTCTAAACAGCACTTCCATGATGGCAGAAAGGCACAACAACACATTGAAACTTGCTGGAAACAACTTGAAGCAGTAAGTGGCAAATTCCTCAGATGTGACATTAAAGTTGTTTATATATTATTTTCAAAGAGATGGTTCTAAACATTTTATTGGGAAAAGGAAAGGTACATGGATAAAAGCTGTAGAATGTGACTTCTAAAACTCTGCTGTCTTAAATACACTCGCAGTTTTGAAAAAATCTGTTTTAACAGAACATTTGGCTTCTGTGGGTTCTTTGTCTATCACGAGCAGGATTTCATTTGATATGGCTTGAAAAGTGTGCTAAGCATTGCTGAAACTGCAGAGTCCCTAAGGGTCCTGTTCAGATATTCCACTGCAAGTTGAACAGCTTCATAATGTGTGAATAAATTGAACAGGACTATATCCTGAGTCAGGTGCTGCTTCCCAAAAATAAATATACATTGGAATTGTCATTCATATGATGAATGAAATGGGAGGCTCTAAGTGCAGGAGAGGGTAGAAAGGGGCTATCAATAACCAAAAGTCTTACTTGCAAAATTTATAAATCTTAGTAACTCCCTCATTCATTTACAAAAATGAAGGGGTTAAGTGTTGGAAGAGAATTATTCTATCTACAAGAGTGGAAGTGATGCTAAAAGGGAAAAATACTGACATTTGAGCAGCCTGGATAATAGAACCAAAAATGTGCCTCTAGTAACTCTATTATTTGAAGTTTGTTAATATGGAAATGTATTCCAGTATAAACAAGAGAGCCCTAAAATCCTTCAGTTGTTGCAACAGATTGTTTTAGTGGCAGGCATGAATTTTAGGTAGATTTTGGTATTTTGCTTCCCATAATGAAGGTTTCTGGCTTTTCTTGTCAGAGTAAAAGGCGGTTTGAACGTGATTGCAAAGAAGCTGATCGAGCACAGCAGTATTTTGAGAAAATGGATGCTGACATCAATGTGACAAAAGCAGATGTTGAAAAGGTGAGCTGGAGGGTGGAGGCTGTTTGTAAACATGGATGTGATAGATTTACTTCCTCAATCCTCCTGCAGGATAAATCCTCCTCTGAGGCTTAATGCCTTACTTGAATCAGCCTGCTGGTTAATTAAAACCTGGGAGATCTCTGCAGACACCTTTATTTATATGAAAACTCTAAACAGATTCAGTCAGGTTTTTTTTTTTAGTGGTGATACCTGAGTTTAACAGAGCTGATACGTCTCTAAAGGAGTTGATGCAAGCTCAGGTTTGACTAACACCCTGAGTTCTGTGACTATAGCCAGATCAGGCTTGTGAGGGCTCCCTGAGGGCTGCTTACAGTTTCCACACATTTTCATTCCCTCTGTCATCCAGGTAGAACCAAACTTCCTGCCCTTTGAGCAGCACTTCAAAGATTTCCCAATGTCATTGGATGCAATGAAGTATTATCAGAATTGTTTTTCATAGTTGAAGGTTTAGAGCAGGACAGCTTTCCATGTGATGCAGGATCCTGGAATCCATGCTTGTCACAGATGGCACTAGGCTTTTATTTTCATTTCTCAGTTGCTGGCTGCTTTCAGAATAATTTGTGGCTTTTTTACAATGATCCCCACTCAGTGAAGCTTTTGAACTACTGCTTAATTTTAAACATCCAGTCCTGTTTCAGCACATCTGTCTGGAAATACTTTCTCTCTTCAGTTTGATTCAAAATTGGATGTTTGGAAGGATGTTTAAAGTTTAAATTTTACTGGTGCAAGTCAAATACCTCTAACTTAAGGAAACAATGAAGAGGAAGAAAATGTTTTAAATACCTTTTTAGTTTGGCGTTGCACATTTGCTCAGAAGATGCACTAATGTAGATCAGAAACACCACATTACAATGTGTCAGGACAGTTTTGTCCTCCTTGAGTTTGAGCCAGACAGGCAGAAAATAGCCAGAACATTTGAAAATGTTTATTTCTTGAAGGAAAAAAATAAAAAGAAAAAGGCAATCAGAAGAGAAAGGAAGAAGTAAAAGCTGAAGCTTAAAATATCCAAATGTTTTGTTGCAGGGACAGGAAAGGAAAGTGAATTATAGGTAAGAAATCTTTCTAGTCTGAGGTCTCCTTGTAAAATGCAGGTTTTGCTTCTCAAGAGGTCTGCTTCATTCTATTCTAAGTTACTTCAGTCCTGTGAAGATATGAAATATAAATCTCCCTTTACATCTGTGGGATCTTGTGTTTCTGGTGAGCTGAGCATCAGGACTTTGTGTGGCAGAGAGCATCAAGGATGCTCTTGGAAATGAGGACAGTAAATCATAAACAAGCTCAGAAAATTTCCCCCAAGTGCTATTGCATATCAAAGGACAAAATACCTCTGTGGTCTTGTAATTTGCTTGGCTCTTAGTTGCAAATTCACCATGTAGATTTGATCCTTTGTTGCCTTCTGGATTTGCCAGGGCACTTGACAGATGAATGCATGTACAGATTGTTAAAGATGTAGCACCACATGTGGGTTTTTCTAACAGAGAGGGATCATCTCTGATTTATCTGTATAAAGTGATTTTAGAATACTTCTTTCATAGATAAAATTAGGGCTTGCCCTAGATTTTTTTTCCAAAGCTGAGGTCATGTCAAAAGGATACAAAGACATGACTTACTGTTTGAAAAAGGGGACTGAAACTCCTTATTTCTACATCCCTTTCCAAGGCCAGCCTTTTCTAGTCAGAGTAAAATATGCCATATTGGTAATATATAAATCTGAGAATGTTAGGTAAATTCTGGCAAGCAATTTCCTACCCTGGTGCTCCTTCCCTGTCAAGTGAAGCAGAGAGGCTTCCCTTTTAAATTCCTCTATCTTTTTATTGTGTGAATTTGTAAATTATTTATTGCAAAATGAGGCTCAGTGGTATCTTGAAAGAAAAATCTGTTAGTTATGCATGTTGGCAGCTCTCAGGAGAAGGCATTACTCTACTTTCCAGGCAGTCAACAGAGTAGATGGGAGAAGGAAAAGGTTATCAAAATGAGTGGAATGTGAAATAATATTACTGAACAGAGAGAACAGTGTTTTCCAAGTGCATGTGTTAAACTGGGTTCATCCATGTCAGGCTGTGAATAATGCCCTTTCTTTGCTCCCCTCTGCCCGTGTGACTGGGAGGCTCTTGCATAACTCCCAGTGCAGAATGGGATATTGTTCCACAGCACTGCTGCTCTCCCCAACTCACTCCAGGGGCTTGCAGGAGCTGCTCAGCTCCAAATGAAGCAATAGGATGACTTCAACCTCCTCCTTCTACTGCAGCACTTCTGATGTCTTTTGCCCCTTATGGCTTGGCTGCTGCACTCCTACCTCCAAAAGCTCCCAGAAATCCACCTGGCCAGGAGAATGGGTAGTTTGGCTGTGTCAGAGCTCTTCTCTTTGGCAGAACAAGGTGCTCCTCAAGCAGTTGGCCTGGTTACCCTCGTTTCTTTGGTTTGAGATTGACACCTTGGCTGCTTCAGCTTGTACCTGCCAATATGAGCAGACACAGGAGCTATTTTTTGCATCACACATGATAGAGTGGATGGCATTAATGAAATTAAAATTCTACAGTGATCACAATGGCACAGTCAGAAGAGAATGCAGCTGCAATTTCTTAATGCTAAGCTGTGCGAGGTTCTGAAATGCTCACATCTCTTCATCTTTCAAGTCTTTGTAGCCTTTGACAACTGCAGCAGGAAATTCTGTGCCAGAGCTGCCATCTACCAGCACTTATCCCTTGCCCAAGGTATTACAATTTAGGAGCATTAAGTAACCAGAAAAGTGTCAGAGAAGCAGAATAAGAGTCACTTTCCTCCTTATTTCTCCAGGACTGCTTGGCAAAGAGCCTAAAGGCAGGGCTGGATGTGGAGCCTGGGCATCATGTACCCAGGTCCACATTCCTTCTGTAGGACAGGTATGTGGAGGGCACGTCCCTTCTGTGGCCAGCATGGGCTCCATCACCTTGCCAGGCAGCAGCCTGGTAGCTGATCTTGGAGGGAGGAGTGTTTGGTTTTGTTTCTTCTCAGTTCCTTTTTTGGTAGTAGGAACATGGAGCAGAAGCTGTGCTGAGTCTGCAATGATCACAGTGTGCAGGAATAGAGGGAGAGTGGAGCAGGGCACCTGAGCTTCCTTCCCTGTTTGCTTTGAGCCTCTAAACCCCCAGCAGCCAAAGCTTGCAGAACTGTTTGTGTCAACACAAAATGCAGTGTAGCAAAGTCAGGGCAGGAAGCTCCCAGTCTGTGAAAATATCCTTATAAACTAAATAAATGCCGCAACATGCTGATGCTGCTTCCAGAAAGCCTTGTAGGTATCACTGAAAGCTTTATTTCATTTGGATTGCAGTGGGCTGTGTGCTTTAAAGCACTTCTCTTTCAAAAACCACAGAGGAGCTGCTTCAATTTTTTGACCATTTGGGGAAATGGTCTCTGTCGCCAGCACGGAGCCACTGTACATATAAGGCAGAGCTCTATTGTTTCTGCCTTCTCTTCAGAGCTGCAATCACTAAAAAGCTGACATCTTTATGGGATAATGTGGTACCCAGTGGTGCCTTTGCAGACTTCTTGTAATAAAATTTAAAAATCAACTGGCTTTTCTAAGGGGGTCTGTTCCAGGTAGGCATTTCAGAGTCTGATTTTAAATAGGAAGTGGCTGAGGCCAAGGATGGGAAGGGTTTGCATCTTCATTTGCTCAGCAGTTGTGGTGGGGAGAGTGGTTTGAAGTACTTGGTGTCAGGCAGGAACTGTCCCTTGGCTGAAGAGAAACACGGTCAAATGTTGACCTTAGGCAATAATCTGAGATACTTAGGAATTTTAGATGTATTTGCCTTTGGTTTTGAAGTGGAGAAACCGAGGGAACTGGGAGTTATCTCCAGTTTTCTGAAATCTCGAAGCTTTCCCCTATTTTCTGCAAGTTTCAGGTTATGTCTGCAATATCCAAGATGTTTTGGAGACCCAGAATAGCTTCAGATTTGCATGAAGCCTTAAAATAGAATATCACCATGATAGTAGTTTTCTAGTCTGTAAATATAACTGTGGGGGAATACTGAGGTTTCATGTTTGAAGTTTCATTTTCTCTTTTCTCGTGCCACGTTACCTGGGTGCTGAATTTCTGCACAAAGCACAGAGTCTGTCCCCCTCCTTACCCTCAGGAGACACACTTGGCATGGCTTGGGGTAGGTGAATCACAGGCAAAGTCTGACAGAACGTAGGTGTAGAAATCCTGCTAATTGGAACCTGGGATTAGCTGATCTTCCCGTGTCCTCAGCAATGCTCTCAGGTGGGAACTGCATTTCCAGCCTCTGGGCTGCCGTGCTCTGGGACACAAATCCCTCCACTGAGAGATTACACATCCTTACCATGAGGGGTGTAAGAAGCTGTTTTGGGCTCTGGAGACATCTCAGGTGAGTGTTTCAGCAGTCAGGTCACAGTGAAGCCAGATGCACACACTTGACACCCCCAGACTAAATTGGAGGAACTCCAGCTCAGGGCTCTGCTGTTGCCACATCCCCCTGAGGTTTAGTCAGCAAAGTCTGTCAGCAGTGAACTTCACCGTAGCCACAGGTTGTGGCTATGTGCCTTCTGCAGGCTGTAACTGCTTAACAGGCCTAATTTTTCAGGAGATGCCAAGTCATCCACTCTGTGATGGTGCTACTTTTATCCCTTCCCTCTCCTGTCCACACCAAGGCACCCACTGGCTCCATGAGTGTACCAGCGTTGTAGGAAAGGCAGTGCAATGCAAAGGTGGTTTTGCAAGGTGGAGAAGACTCACAGTGCTTGTGTTATTAATTCTGCACTGAGTGGTCCCAGAGGCTTTGCTTTTCCCATTCTTTGCTGTGAATTTGTAGAGATACAGCAGCAGCATCAAGGTGAAATATTTAGGTGAGGTGTGCCAGGCCCAGTCAGGAGGGCCTGGGCTGTGCATTTCTTGTTGGAGAGTTTGACACTGCAGAAGATTTTGCGTGTGTGGTGGTGAGGGTTTTTTGTATGTTGAGTAGGCAGCTGCTTCTTTTTGCTCCACAAATGGAACTGGCTACATTTCTGTGTCTTTGCTTGTGATGCGTGTCAGATTTCTCATCAATTCAAATGCTGCATAATGTGATTTAATGTTATTTCTCTGGGTTATGCAGACCCCAGTCTCCTTCCTGAACCACTTCCTTCCTAAAGGATGATGCACGGTGTGAACTCAGGGAGTCCCTCAAGAGAGCAATTTACATTTCTGGAAGAGTAAATCTTGTTTACAACCTGCCATCCCTGCCTCTCCGTGCAGAGCAGCTGTTTCCCTTTTGGAATCATGACTAATTTAAGAGGGTCGATTTCTACTCAATAGAGAGTTAATGACTCCAGCAGGAGTGTCTGGGGAACTTAATAAATCTCCATATGTACCCTATACATGCCCTGTGCTTGGTGATAAGAGATCAAAGAACAGATCACCAGCCAGTTTTAGTGTAAAGCAAGGAAATCCAACTGAACTTAAATTTCCTTTTAGCAGTGCTCCCCTGCAGCAATGCTCTACGTGGCAATTTGACTGAGTTTTGTAACAATACAACTATTTTGGGAGGTGATTGCTGAAGAGAGGTAAAAGGAGTGTGAAGGGGAGGATTAAGAATATCTTCTGAATTAAACAACTTTAGTTTGAATCACCAGTGCAATCGAACTGGTGTTCTAAGCTAATGCAAAGCAATTATTTCATGCTGTACAGTTGGAAAGCTTCTTTATAGTCATTCTTTTTCTGTCAAAACATTGGAATAAATCTTTTTACCTGCATGAGAAGGCCTCAGAATTTAGCTAATTTCATTTGTAAGCTGTTCAGTTTCAGTGAATCATTGAATACCAGGCTGGAAGGGAATTGAAGGATTGTCTGGCCCAGTGTTCCTTGGCAAAAGCACAGTCTAGACAAGATGGCCCAGAACCCTTTTCAGCTGAATTGTGCCCCATGTTGGGGATTCCACCATTTCCCTGGGGAGATTATTCCAATGGCTCATTGGTCTCACTGTGAAAAATTGTCCCCTGGTGCCCAATTGGGATCTCCCCAGGGGTGCCTTGTGCCCATTTCCCCTTGTCTTTTCCATGTGTCTCCTTGTACAGTGTCCATCTTCCCTGTAGTCACCCTTCAAACCTTGGGACACAGTGACAAGGTACCCTAAGCCTTCCTTCTCCAGCTTTTCTTCACATGACAGCTTCCCTGTGCTGGATCATCTCTGTGGCCTTTCTGGACCTTCTCCAGTCTGTCCAGGTATTCCTTTTTGTATAGTGGGGACCACTGAACACAACACTCCAGGTGTGGCCTGACAAATGCTGAGTAGAGGGGGACAATGATTTTATCTCTGCTGGGAAAGCCCTTGTTGCTGCAGCTCAGCGTCATCCTGGTCACTCAGACTAATCCACTTCCCTGAGAGACAAAGTTGTGTGTTTTAGCCATAAAATTGATCTTCGAGGCTACAAAATTTGTCCTGGTAACTTTTTCAACCCTGACTGTCCCTTCTGTGTTGGCTGTGTTTGTAAATTCTTTCTTGGAGAGAGAGGAGTAGAACTGTGCCCAGTATTCCAAGTATGAGCTAAGCAATCTATTACCCAGTCCTGAAATTTCCATTATTTATATTCAAGAAATAATTTCCATTATTTATATTCAATACCCAGATTTATACATGGCAGAGTTTAATTGTTTTTGTAGTACAACTAAACAGACCTCCAGAAATAATTTAAACATTGTCAGCCAGTGCTCCAAATACATCTTTTCTTGTTATCTCCTCCATCAAACCCACATAACCTTGCATCCACAGAGATTATCCTTTTTTTATAATGAATTAAACTTGCCAGATATCCTCATGGAACTGCATTTCTCTGAGCTGTGTGGAAAACTCCTGGGTGTTTGTAGGGATTCACAGTTCAGTCATCCAGAGAATTTTGTTATTTAGTATTCATGACATGAGAATGGCAGTGCAAGGAGACAAACTTTTGGGTCTGAGGCACAGTTATTCCCTAGGGCCTTGGAGAAGTGTGCTCAGAGGTGCTGTTCTTCTTAATTAATTTAGTCCATCTCTGTTGTGAAGCAGGACTGTGTTGTTTGGAGAGATCTTTTGTTAGTGTGAGTTTCTGAATTCTGGCAGAATTGTGTGCAGTGAGACTGCACTAGATAACAATTCCTGAGATGTGGTGAGGAAGATTTTCCATCCTCTGTCAGTGGTTTGCTAATTTGTATATTATATTCAGCCAAAAGACTTCAGGGATCCACAGAGTCTCAGATTTTTTCCCCCACCTCTTCAAATGTTAAAAGATTTTTTTCTTTTTTGTTTCTTTCCCTGCTGTTATTTTGCACCCCCCCATTCTGCTTTTTTGTTTTTCTTTCAGGAAAACAAATTTCAAATCCTTTCTCTTCTTGCCAGTTCAGAGAGACCCAACTGGTTATTGTAAAATAGTAAAGAGTGGAGCTTGATTTGGAGGCTATGTAAATCCAAGCCTGGAGCCTTGGCCCTGTTTTGGAGTCTGTGGCAGGATGCCCACTGTTAATAATGACCCTGCCCACGCTGCCAGTGCTGCTGCTCTGGTGCCCGATGCTCGCAGGGCAGCGTGGAGGGAGGGCCAAAGCCTGGAGCTGAAAAATCTGTGAGCAATAGAAAGCATTCCTGTAACTGGGGAAGTGTTTCTGAGTCTGCCTTTATCATTAAGCTATTTTAAAGGGATTGGGTAGTTGAGGGGAGGGGGCAGGGGTGAATTTTTTTTTTTTTTGTGTTTGCAATTTAGTCTGATCTTTGATTTGCCAAAGACAGATCTGTTTTGGCAGGCAGTGGCCTGGCAGTGATGCATCTCACATGCTGTCTGAGTTTGAAAGAAAAGAGGGGGTGCAAAATGGGAGAAAAGAAAGAAGAAACAAAGTGACACCAAAGTTTTGACTGGAAACTCTGCCATTCTGGACAAGAGTGACTGCTGAGAAGTTGAACTGTTCCACTTAGTGTGGACCAGCTGAATAACAGCCAAAGTTTTTTTCTGCCCTTTTCAGTTATTCATATCACTCCCACCATAACAGCCCTGAGGAGTTGCATTTTTTGTCTGTGTAAACCCAGAAGACAGTGTGTCTATTGACCCTTCTGCTGTTTCTGGAATGTGTCTCAGAAAATTGTTCTCAGCAAAATATCCTCATTCTTTTCTTTACTGGAGACCAAAATGGCAGAAAATATACTTGGTTTTTAAAAATTTCTCCTACACTTCATCACAAGTTGCATCTCCTATCAAAGGAGGCTTGGGGGAGAAGGTAAATGGATCAATATAAATGAAAGTATTTAATTCTCTAAGAGCCTTTATGTAAAGTGTAGCAGTTTTCAAAAGTTTTCCTACACTTTCAGATTTGACAGTGCCCATCATAAAGTATCCATATTCCCTTTCTCTGTTCAATTTTCTTGTTCAAAGGCATAAAGTATGAGGACTGATTTAATTCAGACCAATATATAAAGCTTTACTAGTGCTGCTAGTAAAATGTTTGCAAGGATTATGGATAAGTTCCCTTGTCTGTCATTCTTTGGTCTCATTCTGCTGTGCACTGATTGCTGAAGTTGCATCGTACTGATGAACTGCAGGTGGTTTCAAGCAGGTGGGCTCACACTAAATATATCTCTCTAACATGAGTTTCAAAGGTTTGCAGGGTTAACTTTCTTCTAATTTCTTATTTTAAAAGGGAAAGAAATTGCCCCATAAATACTTAAGTCAAATTTCAGTGCAGTGTCCTACCCTGGCATCTCCTTTCTGGCATCTCTGAGCTCCTGGTAGAGTAATTTATCTGAACTAACTCATTGTTATTTGGGAGTCTGTTTTTTGCAACTCAGTTGTTAAGAAGAAAATCTGCAGGAAATGTAGTTAAAATCATCTTGAGAGAACCATGTTTTTGCTCTTCCACTACCTTAAGAGATAGATTCCACAGGGTGTGTTGACAGCTCATATGGCCATTGCATTTAGTGTATTTCACCTAAAGTGGGTGTGCTGCTGAGGCCTGATTTTTTTAAAGAATATTTTTAAAATACTGAAGACAGCCACAGAAATCAGCACTTTGCAAGTTAATACTACTCTGCAGTTACCTACTGCCCTGCATTCTTTCCCATCAAGCAGCAAGGCTGTCTAAACAAAGAGAAAAAGATTGGGCTTGATTCTCTTTAATGGAATTTCTGCATGGATTCTGAGGGAGGTCACCTACAATAAGCCTTACCTGCTGCAGGTGAGCTGTTACCTGGTTCAGTCTATCAGAGCTGCACTCCTTTCCCTCGGGTGTTCTCTCAGAGCTGCAGAAGCGCTCCCCTGGTGTGGCTGCTCAGATCCGATTGCAGGTGCAGGGGGAGCCCAAAGCTTCCCTGTCTGCTCCCTGCAAGGCTGGAGGTGCTGCAGCTCCTGGGCTGTTGTTCATTTTGGGGAGCACTTTTCTGGATGAGACCAGCCCTGACATTTGTGAGCTTTTGGTTTTGGTGCTGCAACATGAGTTCAGACAAGAGCTGCCTTAACAAACCCAGATTTCGGGAAGGAAGCAATGCCTATATCCACTGTGCACATTTATTTTGGGTCAAAAAACTGTTACAAAGGTATGTTTGGGGTGGGAGATGTGTGGAATCTGTGCATCTTTGCAGTGCCAGGCATTTGGAAGCAGAACACTGCTGATCTCCCCACAAACCCCTCAGGTGTACATACCCTTTTTGCTTTTCTACAGTGCTGAAAGGTGACCTCATTCTTTTTTCCTTTGAAGAGGGGAATTTTTGCTGCATACAGAGTCCCTGGCCCTGACATCTCTTACAACTGAGCAATCTGTCAGCCTGTGGAGGTGGATTGTGTTTCACATATGGGGCTGGAAACTGAGCTCTTGCTCACTCATCCCTGCCCAGTTAAAGGAGGGAATGTGTTGACTGAAAGCTGCATCCCAGTATTGTTCTATATCTGAAGTCATCGTCTGGTTTTCCAGACCCCAATTATTCCAAAGCCTGTCCTCCTGGAAATACTGTTCAGAGCAAATCTTTTAGCATTAACTCTAAGAAGCCCCCAAAAAACCTTCTTTGATGCTGTTTCCATGCACAAGTGAGCAGCAAAGAAGCAAAACTTCATTTTCTGCAAATCCCAGCTATAAATTACTCCTGAAATAGCTTCTGTGACTCTCTGCAGTTCTGTGCTACTGCGTCCATTACTCTAAATGTGAAACTTAACATCATTGACTTGTTTTTATCACTCTGTGCTTCAACAGAGTGCAGGAGTCTCACTATAAGGTACAATTCTGTTAATACTGGAAGTGATGATGTTAGAGGAAGTGACATACTGAAATGAAGTAATAAAAAATTCTAGATTTAAAAAAATATTTATTTTCAGATCCAAATACCTCATTGGAAAGACATTTAAACAGTTTGAAGCTTGCCAAATGCATTAAATGGCCAAGAGAAACAAAGCATCACTAGGGCTCTTATACAAAAAGTTCTGGTTTTGGAATGCACCCAATTTTATTTACTCATCTGCTGCCCCCTCTTATTTGGGGCCAGTTAAGATAATTTTGGAAACTGAGTGTCTACTCTTGTATACATTTAGCTCAGAGTTACTTTGTCATATCCAGCCAATAAATTTGCTCATAAAAATGAACTCTGATGGCTTTAATGCTTGCTGGGTCTGCCTGGAAATGTGTAATAATGGATTTTTTGTTTTTCTGCTTCAACAATGGAGTCAAGGGACAAATTCCTGAGTTGCAGTATTTAAAATTATTTTTAAAAAAAGAAAAGGAGAGACAGCTGTATGAGTGGGAGTGGGGCTGGTGTAAAGTCAGCTCAGACAATGGGTTCCTCTTAGGTAGATGAGGAGAATGGGCCTCACAAATGGATATTGATCTGCAGCAGCTGGGTCGTGAGGAAGGGGTTGGGAGATGAGTGTGAACCACTCTTACAGCTGCTGCCTTTCCATGGCTGACTTTGTTTTCCTGGTAAATTTGTATTTGTGGCACGAGGATATATTGTTTTCACTTGTATTTAATGTAGCTGCATGTGGGTGTGTGGATGGTAAAGTTTAATAAACTTTATAGCACTTGGGCAGGAAATGATTGATGTGGCTTCTTGGAATTTGATTGCAGGAGGTGAATTTTCTAGAATGAGGCACTCATTCTTTTCAGGAGTTAGTGGACAGTTAAAACTCCTGGGAACAAGCAAAGTTGAATATATGTCTTTTATTGGATTCACTTATTTGGTTATAGTCACATTCTTCTCCATTTGATGCTACTGTTTCATCTCCTGTGATGCACTTAGTGCCCAGTATCTCCTCATTCTGCTTGAATTATTTCTGTAGAAAGAATGTGAAGGGGATTTGTGAAATTCCTACAATCAACTGCAGAAGCAATATCTGAATTGAGGCGAAATAAATTATTAGGTGAGATGTGCAAACTCCAGAAATGTGGAGGAAGGCTACTTCTTTACAAATTGAGATTTGAAACCTCCTGGCAGAATTTGTTACCTTCCAGTTATGATTACAAAAATGTTCCATGATTTGGTATTTCATGGTTTTCATGTCAGGAAACTATTGTCTGCTTGGAACAGTTCAAAGAATAACCCTTTTTTGAACTGGTTTTAATGGGAGCCCACTTAAAATATGCTAAAATTCTTTATTCTGTTGTGTCCCCTGAAACATGGTTTTTAAAGCAACATTTCTCTGCCTTGTCTGAAGGAATTATTCAGAAATTCTGCAGCAGAGCTCTAGCCAGGGAGAGGGAGTTTCAGTGTGGCAAAGACCTAGGGATTTTTGGAATAGAACAGAAGGAAGAGCTGCTCTGTGAAGGCCAAAGACAGGGAAAGAAAAGGCATCCTGAACCAAACAGATGGGTGAGGCAAAAAGGGAAGAATATTGGGCAGTGAAACTGGTAACAGAAGGCCTTGGGAACAGAAACATGAAAGGGTCACTTGGGGACAGATTATTCTAGGGAAAGAAGTGAGATTAATTGCCCAGTGCTCTGCTGTGTTGGGTAGCAAAGCAAATCATCTGTGTGGGTAAAAATAGGAAGGGTGGCATCTCAGCTGCTGCTCAGGCTCCTTTTTCTTTGTGTGCTTCATGCCAGGGCTGTGTGAGGAGTGTGGAGAAAGGGCTCTGCAGGGCACACAGAGTTAAGAGGTTTTGTCATTATTAGGTTGGCTAAAATGAGACCAAAGTGTTGTTTTTTTTCTCACTTCCCTTTCCCCAGAAAACGCTGCTCACCAACAGGGAAGCAGCTCATCAGAGGAAAGCATCAGGTGACATCCACCAGGGCACAGGGGGAGCAAGAAGTGAGTCCATGAATGTGCTGGGAAGGTGCCTGAACCGTGGGCAGGTGGAGGGACCAACTTGTTCTGGTGTTTGACATGCAGTTCAAAGAGAGGTTGTTCATGGAATGCAAAATGGTTCACAAAATAGCACATTGTAACCCCAGAAAGGAGCAGCAGCACTGTCCACACTGCAGCTTGAATGTTTCACAGAAGAGGAGTAAACCCAAAGCTGGTGTTCAGAGTCTCATAGTGTTCCTGGATAGCAAGATGAGGAGTTACCACAATGCAATTGCTTTCCATGTAGCCTAAATTATAAAATTTCTTTTGATATTTCTTCAGGCAAGACAGCAAGCCCAGCTAAGACATCAGATGGCAGAGGACAGCAAAGCTGAATATTCTTCCACCCTACAGAAGTTCAACAGTGAGCAGCATGAGCATTACTACACACACATACCAAACATCTTCCAGGTAAGGGTCACTGGCAGGGCTCTAGAGCAGCCCATAATCCTGTGATAAGAATATATTGCGCATCACCTCAATTCTCTGACCCTGACTTTTAATTTTTTGGTGATTTTTTTTTGGTCATTCTTAGCAAATTTTACATGCACTCTGCCACCCTGAGAGATGGTAGGATAAATTATCCCTTTTTCTTAAATTAGATATAAAGGGATGAATAACACACAAGGAAGGTGACGTTGGAGTGTCGTGACAGATGAGGACAGCCTTTGGAATCCTCACAATCTTTCTCTGTTCAGCTCCTGTGTCTGTACAGCTGGGGATGAGGGAGAGCATCACTGGCATTGTTGGGGCAGGAGGCAGCTGGGCATTGCTGCATCTGTGAAGTCCAGCAGCCCTTCATAACCTGTGTTCAAATCAGGCTGCACACAAGGTTAAATGTGACCCACAATAATTCTGCAGCAGTGAGTCCAAAGCGTTTTAAGCAAGCTACTGATGGTGTTTTAGGGTGCCTAAGGACAGGCTGCAGAGGAAGAATAAAAAAGCCATCAGATTCATTCTGAGTGAAGACCTGAGTTTGTGCTTGAATGAATGAATTGAGGGTAATGTAGTAGAACAGAACTTCTAAATGACTGTTCCCTTGTAATGGGTCATGAGCATCAGAAGTGGAAAATACAATCTTTTCAAGGGAGGATGTGTCACATGCTTGTCACCAGATGAGCTGTAGCTGATATTTGCGTGGCAAACACGCACTTCTTACCCACTGCTGAAACTTGTGAGCTAAATGGACACCTCCTCTTCTGCCTCATGGTATTTCAAACCAATGCCTTGAGATAAGCTGTTCCTGAAATCAAGCAAATGCTGGAGCTGAGGAGCATTCTCATCTGTAGCTGAGCATGGTAAAGTCCTGCAGATGTGCCCCCTTCCCTGTCAGTGCACCAGTGAGCTCTAGGGCTTGCTTCTAGATGTGGGAATAAGTTGTTTTGTAAGGAATTGATGTTGCTTGTGGGTCAGTCAAGGCAATGGGGATTTTTAACTGACTGCTTCTGCAGCCCAGTGTGAAACAGGCTGCTCCTGTTCATGCCCTTCTGTATCCTGTATTATTTGTCACAATGGAATTATGCCATGTTCAGTTTCCCTCCGTGGTAAAGCAGAGGTCCCTGGAAGAGATGCTGAGATCCTGGAACTGAATCCACTGATCAGTGAGGAGCTGTGCTGTGAACAACTTGTGATGTTTTTGTTGTACATGAATTCATCAATACGTGATGTATTGTGAACAAAACCAGATGTACAGGACTCCCTAAAGACTAAAAATTACCTTCTAGGGAAAAGAAGGGGAGACATCAAGAATTTTGTTTCCTTAAATTCTACAGTGAAATGAAAATGAGATTGTTCTGAACATGCACAGAAAATAAAAGAATTTGTTGCAGAAATTCTTTTAAAAGCCTTAGGAACCATCCTTACAAAAGTCTAAAGCTGGGGTTTGACAAATCAGCAATTTTAACATAAAAAGTTAATTGAAAAGATTTCCAGTAATAGTAAAAGAGATTATTTTAAGAATGACAGTTTGATGTGTGAGGGAACAATATCACTTGGTGCCTTCCTGAGAACAGCTGTCCTAGTTTGTTCTTAAAAATATATTTAATCCTTAAGTTTTAAAGTAGTTGATGTAAGCTGGAGAGGAAAATTGGGTGAAGCTGTGAAGTTAATCTTGATGTTTGACCTGAATGAAATGTAATATTTTAGAAAATACAAGAGATGGAGGAAAGAAGAATCGTGAGGATAGGTGAATCCATGAAAACCTTTGCAGAAGTCGACCGCCAAGTGATCCCCATCATTGGGAAGTGTCTGGATGAGATCACAAAGGCTGCAGAATCAGTGGATCACAAGAATGTAAGTGTTGCATTGTTGGTTCTCATATTTAGTATTAGTCTCAACTTTATGGAGACTGAAATCCTGGGCCCAAGCTCAGCACAGGAGCTTTGCAGTCATAGAATTAAACCAAAGAACAGCTTCTTGTCCCAAGCTGCTTTGTCTGGGGCAGGATGTGCTCAGATTATTTCCCAAATCTACTTAACATCCAGAAATGCCTTTCCTGCAATACTTTTTAATTTTTTTGGTGTTTTTTATTAAGGAATATTCTCTCATTTTATTAGGATAATTATTTTTTGAAACATTGCAGTTTAAAAGTAGGCATCAGCTTGCGATGTTTGACATAATTTCAGATACTCACCAATTCTTATAAAGGTGAGTTATATGTCTCATAGTCAGAAAACTGTGTTTCAGAAATGCTTTAATTCCCGTTAGTTTTGTAATAATGAAAGTATTTAAACTATTGCCTACATGAACTATCGCAAAATCTTTCTGTGAAATATTTTTTTGCAGGTTTGAGGTTTGCTGGCAATCTGTAAATGAGCAAATCTTGATGTCTGAACATCACTTGCATTCACAGGATGCAAAGAAACCTCTCTGATAGAAAAGCTGATAAAGATTTCGGTTGAGTTTCCTGATGTATGGTGACCACAAGGCCAAATGTGTTTTCTGTTTTGTTTGCAGAGGGATCTGCTCCCTTCCTACATGAAGCCTCTGTTCTTCCAGCCTTTCTCATGGATCACATTAGTGCTTCAAATGCTGACAGCATGTGTCTTGCTGCCTGTTTGAATTTCCCACACATGTTTTTCACTGGAATCTTTTCTGAGTTGTTCAGTGCCTGGAGCCATGAACTGGCAGCATAACCCCGAGGCTGAAGCTTTGAAATTAATCCTCTACTCTCTGTTCAGCAATTGCTCTCACAGAGAGCAGCAGAGGATACTCAGGGATCTGAAAACCATTCCCTGGGTGGGAAAAGGGGAATTGGGGCAGCGAGTCCCACATTAGAACAACATACCCTGCTTGAGGTACAGCTTTTGGTGCTGAATGGTGAAATCCTGCTGGGGAGATTCATATCTCAGCTTGCACTCTGCCCAAGTCTTCTTAGCAAAACACACATGAAAATTAAACTGGGTGTCTGAATCAGGGTGAATTTTATATTCTCTTGATCACAAATAAGTCCATGATGTGGACATTTATATATGACATTTGAAAATGATGACTTTGAGCACTGATAAATGAATTTACTAGGATCTCCTGTAAACACTGTGCTGACAAAAATGTATTTACCCAAAATAGTTATATCTGAGCAGCTACAAAGAGTTTAGTGTGTTCTACCTGGAAACAGTTATGTTCATTAAGAGTTCTTTTTCCTTAAATATCATCAAGGATTTTTTTCTCTGGGGCAATAATTTCTAACTGTGTTGATTATAATGGAAGTGCTGAATTAGTTACTAAATGTGCAACAGTGTAAATAGGATTGCTTTATGCCCTCATTGCACTGCATAGAATTCCTGTTAATGCCAATAGAAACTACCTGGACTTAGCAGGGAATACTGGGTTCCCTGTTACTGTGTTTCTCTGTTAGTTTTAAATGTTTGGTTTTTTTCCATTTCGCCTTTCTAACCACTTAAACAACACAAAGGTCGTGTGGCAAGAGTGAGCTGTGGAGACTGCCAGGTGAACCTGTGCAGAACCTGATTCAGAGGGCTCTAGCAGCAGATAAAATGAATTTGTTGTGAGCTTGGAGTTCCTGTTATGACATTATCTCTGTGATATATGGAGCATGCTGGTTATTTTTAGCTCCATTGTAGTAGAATGATGTTTTGAATAAATGGAAGGAACAGTGTAAAATTCAGAGGTGAAAAAGTGAAAGCTCCATACACAGGATAAACTACCAGTGGAGTATTCAATATAACATAGTGTAATCTCTTAAAATCAGAGAATGGTTTGGGTGGGAAGAGACCTTAAAGCCCATCCAGTGCCACCCCCTGCCATGGGCAGGGACACCTTCCACTATCCCAGGCTGCTCCAAGGCCTGTCCAATCTGGCCTGGAACACTTCCAGGGATGGGGACTCCAAGCTCTTGTAAATAATCTCTCCATCTTTCCTGTAACCTCCCTTAGGTACTGGAAGGCAGCAGCTGAGTCTCCCCAAAGCCTTCTCTTTTCCAGGCTGAACAATCCCAATTCTCTCAGCTTTTCCCACTCTTTTCCTCACTCTTCTCTAATCATTCTTCATCTTGCTTTCATGTCTGTCATTAAAAATATCTTTAAGTTTAGATCTCAGAAAGTTTTAATTTCAAAGAAGGATGGGATAATGGAAAGTGTTGTTCTACCTGCCTAAAACTCATGCAGGAGTTTCATGGCACCACCTGCTAGACTGAGGATCTAAAATCCATGTGGGTCGTCACAATCTCATGAAGACTTTTGCAAAGCTTTTGCTGTATCTATGTTTTGCTCAGTGGAGCTTGGCCTCTGGATATGTTTATATCCCAGCAGATTTCTCCTGAACAGCATTTTACCTACAACCATTCACGGAACCTGTGAAATACCTTCAAAGCAACAAGTTCTTTTTATGTAACAGGGCAGTGATGTTATTCTCTAGGGAAGAATAAAATATTTGTGTGCCAATGCACAGCACCTCTAGAGATGCTGGAATACAGCTGTTAGAGTATAACATAATCTCTCTTCCCAACAAAACAAGCAGATAAGAAGTCTATTAGGATATTTTTGTCCTGAGTCCATTAAATCTCAATGCGTTTGGCAAACTGAGGTCTGAATTTGATCTTATGTATAATTAATTTTGTTTGTAGACTTGAGTAGGAAGAATGCTATGGATTGGTTCAGCTTTGATTTGGTTTTTTTCTTTTCTCTCTGTACAAAACAAAAGAGCAAAGCCATTTTACACAGTCTACAGCCAGTTTGTGGCTGAGTTAGATCCTCCTTGCAGTGCCAAAAGGTAATGTGGCTTCAGTGGCTCCCACACCAGGGCACAGGGCTGCTGGTGTGACCTTGGACTGCTCAGATGTTGGGTAAAGCTCATTAAATGTTTACAGCCATTTACTGTCACTAAATTCACAACCAGCTTGTTGACTTGTGGCAGAGTAACCACACAAGAGCTCTGCTTTATAGGAGTCTTTATTGGGATTTTTCTCTGATTTGCTAACAGCTGTATTCCCAGCAAACCTGTACCTTAAATCTTTTCTATGAGTCACTTACTGAAGTGTGATTTGCTTTTCTAGTAAGTAAAGTTCATAAGCTCTTACTCCTTTTCAGCAGAAGGTGGAGAAACTTGCCTTGATCCTGGGCTCTGGAAGGGCACTCGTTGCCAGGAATGAGCCTGGTCACTCCCAGGGTTGGTCCCACATAGACAAATGTTCTTGTTCTGCCTTAATGTACCACCAGTCTGATGTCAAGCCCCACCTGAGATGTTTACACTTGTGTTGGGTCTGTCCCATTCCAGGATTCCCAGATGGTAATAGAAGCCTTTAAATCGGGGTTCGAGCCTCCGGGAGACGTTGACTTTGAGGATTTCACGCAGCCCATGAAGAGGACAGTGTCTGAATCCAGCCTTTCCAACTCCAGAGGGGATGGGAAGTCAGAGCCTAAGTTCAGTAGCAAATCCAAGGGCAAGTTATGGCCATTCATCAAGAAAAATAAGGTACTGATTTGCAAACTTGAGCTTGGTGCTAGTATGTGTTTTGTCAATAACCTGTGTCTTGTCTAGTAATCTTGGCAAGATTAGTTTTTTTAAAGAGAATTTTAGATTCAGAAAGTTAATAACTGATGTCTTAATATGGTGTTTTGTTGTAGTCTTTGGTTACTTAAGTTTCTTTATAACTTTAATTATTTATTTTCTTGTATAATTTTGTTAATTATGTTGCAATTTTTAAATTAATTTAACTTAAGTTGTCACGTCTCTGCCATGGTCCATTTCTGTTCCTAACTCAGAGAAGGAGTTGTAAACCACTTACCTAGTGCCATGTGTGCCAACTAACATTGTTACCTGTGGGAAGCTTCAGTGTGGCGTTACTGTTTTGACACTCCTCAAATTCTCCTTGGCTTTCCATTCACGTTGTCTTTCCAGTCTGTGCACTGGGGTCAGCAGGTGGGTGGCTGGGAGCAGGGAATTGCTGGGATTCACTCTGAAGCACAACTAATGGAGCAGAACTAACTGAGCAGTTGACTGTAAAAGACCATATTAACTTATGTACCCATTAAACCTTTTCCATCCCACTGTCATACTTTACACCATAATGCATGGCAGCATTTATCTGGGGTTACCAGGACGTGTCAGGGGGACTGGACTCAATCAGGTTTCAGTAACACTGATGGAAGCCCAGAATAGCTTCGTTTTTTTGACCTCACTCTTGCTCTGACCCTTTACCAAACGACTTAAGCTTGAGTTTTGAAAATCTCCATGTGCACAAGGGGTCATTCCTGTAGTGCTGGTGTGGGAGAGGATTCGCTGTCTGGTGCTTACATCAGTGTAGACAGAAAAAAAAACACAACCAGGACTAACTCCTGAGCAAATTCATAGAATGATCTGTACAAGTGAAGTGTGATGCAGTTGCTGAGGTATGATTTGGAAGCAGGAAGGAATGTGATTTGTTGTTTTCCAGATAATAGAAACGCTACTGGGCACTAAGGTACCTTCCTTATCTGATCCATTTAAATTCAGGTATTTGAAAGCTCTATCCATATGCATTATTGCAGCTGTCCACAGAGCAGAACAGGGCAATTTATGGGGATAGTGCTGCATGGAAGAGTCTGCATGAGCTTCCTTCAAAATACTTTTGTGTTACTCTTCTGTTGCATCACTTACTAATACTTTCATTTATCACAACTCTTCATTTAACACGACTTTTAACTACTGCTTTCTCCCCTCTTTTAAACCATGGCCTTTAATATTTAATTATTTAATTGGTTTTTTCTCTGGATTTCAAATATTGGTTTTGATGCTTATTTTCGTTTTGTGTTTTATCTTTTTATTTTGGTTTTTATTCTGTCACTTCTCCATCTCTTATACGTAGCTTATGTCCCTTTTAACATCCCCCCATCAGCCCCCTCCTCCTCCCCCTGCCTCTGCCTCACCCTCTGCTGTTCCCAACGGCCCCCAGTCTCCCAAGCAGCAAAAGGAACCCCTCTCCCATCGCTTCAACGAGTTCATGACCTCCAAACCCAAAATCCACTGCTTCAGGAGCCTAAAGCGCGGGGTAAGTTCTCCTCTGGATACCTCTCTCTCTCTCTCTCTCTCTCTCTCTCTTTTCTTTCTTGCGCTTTTATTGCACGTTCTGTTACGTAAAAACTTTTGTTTTGTGAACGGTTCCATTGTGTTTTACCATAACATGCAGACAAATCCAAGGGTTCCCAACATATATAGCCATTTGTAGTCAAAACCCCCACGATGAAACCACAAAAAGTAGAGTTCCTGATGGAAATGACCCATCTGGGTGTCTTGGGGGAGGAGAGGCTGCACAAAATATGGAAGGAGGAGCTGAACATTGAGTAATGCTCATGTAAGAAGTCTTTAGTTTTTCTCTCTGCAGGATGGGTTCATCTCAATGTCTGTGTCAGAAGGAGATGAGGAAATTAGGAGGCATTCTAGGAGACAATAGTTGTGATTTCAGTTGTAAAAGTTCAGTCTGGAATGATGTGACAGTGGGAACTTTGCTCCAGTCACTCAGCTCATGGCTCAGGTGCTGCAGTGTTAGTTTGTGCAGTAACTCTGAGTCTTGACATAAGAATCTGTTGAGAGGAGGAAGGGGAACTGATTCTGGGTGGTAACAAAGCTTTTCCATGGTCCATGTGTGCTTTAAGCCAGGCTGCCAGGTCAGGGGAGACTGGGACACAATTCTCAATGCCATGATGCACAGTTTAAAATCATATTCTGTGTGCAAAAGCCTTACTGGTGCAGTATGCAAGCTCCAAATGACAGAGGCAAGGTTCTGACAGAGCAGGATTTGGGATTCCCCTGCCAGCAGCTGCAGTGCAGTGTGTTAGTGCTGGTTTAAGCCCTGTGTGGTGGAAAGATGCTGAAAGGCCCCATGGCTGATCTGGGGATTCATCTGGGTTTAGGTCACACTGGACCAACACTTAGTGACACATTGCCACTGTTCCAAAAATTGGAACTATGGCCTGAGGTTTTCCAGGTCAGCTGCTCTTCCTGTTGCTGACAACAGCTGTGGTTATATTCATAAACCAATGTTGAAGTGTTTGTGTGGAATTAAATTTGCCATTTTTCAAACAAAAATAAGACTTTATCTTCCCAGAAACTCACACATGGCATGGTTCTACTGAAAATTTGCTGGCACAGCATGGCTTTGCCTCCTAGGTGAAACCCTTGGAATTATTTCTGCTGTAAAAATTACAGGAAGGAGACAAAAGTGTTCAGTCTTTTAAATGTTTTTTGGAGCAGACAGTAACAGTGAGGAAGTGACTACTTTAAAAAACCCAAATTCTGCTCCAGGCACTCATTTAGGACTGAGGACTGGAGCTGTATAAAAGCAGAGATGATTTCCATGGGGAACTTCAGTGGTTGGTTACCAAGAACTGAGAACAGTGCTGTAAACAATGCACTGTCTCATCTGGGTACAGACAGAACAGTTAGAGATGTTTTAAACAGTTTCAGTTCTTTGCTAGGAAATTGCCCTTTAATGGGACACTCAGAACACAAAAAATCTCATTTCTTCCCATCCCTGTTTCATTGAGGAAGTGGGAAGCTTCTAAGCTGTCCAAAGGCAGGTTCTGTACGTGTCCCTCCTTACCTCAGTTGCAATTTAGCTCAGAGCATCTTTTCTCAGTGGTTTTTCCAAGTGGAGACAGACTTTCAATTCTGCTTGTGCAGCAGCAGAGCTGAGGGTGTGCTGGGTGGTGCCACCACTCCAGAGGTGACAACTGGAGCCCTCTTTGTCCTGGGCAGGACTGGGTCACTTTGGGGTGAAGCACTGCTGGAGGTCAGGGGTGTGTGGCAATCTAATGCTCCATAGTGGCATTCAGAGAACAGAATGTTGAAAATAGTGCTGAGTATTTTCTACTTGAGTTAAAAATACTGGTTTGTAGTTCCATGGGCAGTCCACCAGTTTGTATTTCAAATGTATGAATCCCTGTTGAGTGTTTGCTTGGCCATATAAGCAATTATAACTAATTGCTTTTCATAGTTCCTGAAGGAAGGCCATTATTTGATGTATTCAGTAGCTAAGAAATCCAAGCACACCTTAAGAATTTTGCATGCCATATTGTTTTAAGTCCTTTGTGTGAAAGGCAAAGTAATGAGAACAATGTGCTATAGTCTTCTCTGGAGTCCCTCAAATTTCTGCTGATACATTCACTGAGAATGTGCAAGGAAGGGCTATTGCTAAATTTTCATTTAAACCTTTCACTGTGTTCTTTTGCTATTTCATTTCCTTCCCCTGTCAGCTACCAGGATGTTTCTATGTAAATGCTTTTCCTGCCTGACTCATCCTGAGGATTTGGAGTCCAGTTCAGATCATCATCTCTTATCCCAGAGGGATGAATTCAGGCCCCTTGGATCATCTAGAGATATAGAGGAGGAGGAGAAGCTGAAAACCTCTGGCAGCTTGCTCTGTCTCATTTGGAGACATGTCAAATTCACATTTTAGAGGTCCTTGGTGATTTGTGTTTTGCAAATGGTCAGACTAAGAGATCATCAAAGTGCCATATGACCTTCAAAAATAAAATCATTCTAACCAGGCAAAAAGAAAATAAAGAACCACCCACAAACCCTTTTAATTATCGGGTGAAAAATGAGTGCTTGGTATTTGTTTCAGCTGATGTGACCACTATTGTGTTAGCTAGAACTAGACAATACTGCTAATTCTGCTTTAACCTTATTAAGTTTAGTAAGATTATTTCCTCTACTCAGTTCTTTACCATTCCCCTGTAAAATCCAAAACCATGTTAATTTTGCTCAGGAGCATGAGCATTAATGTCAGGAATACTGGATTGTGATGCTCCCAGAGGAATGAGGAGGATGTAGGGTGGAACTCTCCTCTGCACAGAAGAACATTTGATCTGTACATCAGGGAAGAAACTTTTTGGAAGGTCGTGCAGGGACCAGCAGGGCAGCACAGTGTAACAGGAGTTGGGACTCTGGATCATTTAATTTGCTCTGAATTGTCTCTGCATTGCTGGGTTTGTTCCTTGGCAGAATTCCATTCCAGACACCTTCAGTGAAGGTGTCCACAAGGCTCTTTAAGTCTTATTTTAGAGTATTCAGCCAAATTGCCAAGCAGGTGCTTCCTGGATTTCTTGATAACCTGAGCTCTCAAATCCTGCAATGCCAGGGAAAAAAAGTTTACTTCAGAAAAAATGGGATCACACTCCTTTTTTTTTTACACTGTCTTAAGGAATAAGGAAAAGAAAAGTAACTATTTGATATGAGCAAGTCCTGAGACTGTAGCAGGATAAATTCCAGCAGCAGGAATTGCACATGGTAATTGATCCTTGAAACACAACACGGGAATGGATTCCCATACAGCTCCTCCTTGAAATCTGGGAGATCAGAATGTGTCTGGAGAAGGGAGTATGTTTTAGCAATTTCCTTTTAAAGTTTTGGTTTAGCATCTTAAGTTGCATTTGGCAAAATCACTGGTGACTGTTAAAACACATTATATAATTAGCTATGATATTTTTTGTGCCCAGTCTGGTTTTAATTTTGCTTCCAAACCAAAAATCCAATGAATCTTGTTTTCATGGAAGGAAACAGATGCCTGAACAATTCACAACAGATGCAAGGTTAATGTGAAGGCATTAATACCAGTATCAGTGGTCACTGCCAATATGAAATCCTAGTCTGTTTTTAAAAAAATTAAATATTTAGGTGCTGACTCTTGTCAGTGTCTATGGTTTTCTAATCACATCTTTGTATTTCCCTCAAAGCTTTTTTCTTCTAACCCCAGCAGCAGAAATGTCCATTACAGAGAATACTATAAAACTGTTAGAGCGCTTATTATGGATCATAGCTAGGAGAATGGGAAAAAAATGTCATACATATTTTCTGAGTGTTTTTTCTAATAGCTGCTTTAAAAGACACTATAAAATTAGTGTAGCACTTCAAATCAACTTCATCTTTGTAGGGAAGTTAAATGGCAGAAGAGCACAAAGAAAGAGGAACCAGTTACATAACTTATAATTTCATTTATGCTTGCTCTGCTTTTTCTAATTCCATTTTGAGGACAAAGGAAACTCAGTATTCTACTGGTTGGTACTAATTTTGTCTTCTTTAGTTTTATTGCTACAGCAGCAGTAACATCAGCACCTTTTTTTGAAAGAGCAATCCTCCAAACTAACAACATCCAGGGGTAGAACTTACACCTTTGAATGACTCCATGTGCGCTGTGTGGACTTGGCTTTCCTCCCTCTCCCCAGAGCCTGGGAAGTGACTGAGCAGGGAGGACGGTCTGGGAGCTGGGGAAGACAATACTGCCAGTATCCAAGTTCCATAAAGCACATGGAGGAAATTTTGTGGTTTCCTTTCTAGTGGAAGTTGTTGACTTCATTACAATGTGATTTTATTTCCATTGCACCCATTGCTGTGTCCCTCCCTGCCCATCTCCTCGGACACTCTGTGCACTCCTGTCCCTCGACACCAAGCTCTGAATCTGCCCCACTGATCAGTACTTTGCTGTTCTGTGAGCATGCAGAGGCAGCAAGCAAACCACTCCTTCTCCAGCCTGCTCTGTTCCCTGCCCTGGGAACACTTGTTCCTAAATGTCTCTCCCTGTGCTGGGACTTTTCGGCGGGTGGGGTCATTAAATCCGTGGTTTGTTCTAGCACCAAGAGAGATGTCTTCTGACCTTGGTTTAAACAAGCATTTAAACATACCATGTTTTCTGATCTCTCTGAGCATGCTGAACTCTTAATATCCACCTGGTTCCCAGGAGGCTCCCACTCTGCACTTCGAGGGTGGCTAAACACCAAGCTGCCTTTTGCTGTAGAAGCAGTGAACACAGAGGTGCTGTGCTCGTCCCCGGTGTAACCAATGTGTGTTTTCTCTTGCTGACTCACCAGCAGACACAGTCTTTGTATATTCACAAAGAACTCATGAAGAGGACTTTAGGGACACCCACGTGTGCCATTGAGGCTAGGGAATATGTTGTAAGTCTGAGTATGGTGTGATCAGCCCATACTGTTGCTACACAGTCGCTAACCCCACTTACAACGCCGGCCCGAGTGTGCTGTGGGAATGTGCTTTGTCAAAGAGCCAAGGAAAATTTGGTGGGAGGCAAGTGGCAGCTTACAG
This sequence comes from Lonchura striata, assembly GCF_050655825.1. NCBI lineage: Eukaryota > Metazoa > Chordata > Aves > Passeriformes > Estrildidae > Lonchura > Lonchura striata. The sequence continues at coordinate 7,112,215 of NC_140719.1, read as the reverse complement.
TGTGATGTGCAGGAAAGATAATGTCTGCTAGTCCTGGAAATGCTGAAATTGGCACAATTAAAGTAGCTGGACCTGTCAAATTCAAAGTGTTGCGAACAGGTTCTGCACATATATTTTAAATTATTTAATGAATGCAGTGTTGAGCATCACGAGCCCTGATGGACAGGAATTCTGTGCCTTGGTTGTGAAGCATTCCCTAGAGCCCTTGGAAGCTTCTGTGAGCTGTCTATAATGATGATAGTTCATGGAATCAAGATATGTGACCTCTAAAACTGCTACCTGGACAAAGCAGAGAATGGGGAGATTGTTACAGGGCCACTAAGAAAAAAATAAATTACCTCTTGGTTGTATGTATGGAAGTCCAGTGATTTATTTCAACCCTGTTTCCTGTAAGTGAGGTTAGTGGCCGTGACTGTCCAATAACACATGGACCTGCTGGCTTTCATGCTCTCTCATGTGTTATTGAAGCTTGTGGCTCTTAGACTCTTCATTTTTTTTCCCTGCAAGACTAAGCTAGGCTTGGTTTACATTGACAGCTTGAAACACATTTGCTCATTTCAAGGAAATGTAGCTTATTTGATCATTTGGGGGAAAATGCCTTTGTTCTCCCACCAGCTGTGAGCAAGTTTCTAGCTGTGAAAACCCAACAGAATGGGCAAAAGTAGTTATGTAGTGTTTAATGCAGATTTATTTTCTATCTGCTTATATTTGTTTATAGAAACTGAATCACTGTCATGTAAAATTTCCAATAAATTTCAGAAATTGAAAACTGTGAACATGACTTATTTCAGCATTTCATTGTTTCCAGCCTATGAACTGCTTTATTTATACTGGTTATAACAATCCCTGATGTACTATTTGGAAATGCTATTAATAAGTTCTCTATTTTTGTCATACTTAACAGCAAAAGAATTGGGCATACAGTGTCTGTAATCCCTTTCAAATTTGCTGTATTTGCAGCAAAAGAATAGCCTTGATGCAGATGATTCTCCGCAGTATTTAGTGCCTTTAGAGTGAGTAGTGTTTAGCCACTAGCGCATGTAGCATACATTTGTGCCTTTTTAGAGTGCTTCATAGGTAAATATTTATTCTGCACCATGAGTCTTGTCTGTATCTATGTACAAGAATCTCAATTTGTGCTGATCATGTCTATGCTAAAGTTCACAGGAGTGCTAAAGCAATGATGTAAACACAAGCTGCCAACGCTGAATTTCTTCAGACCATTCTTTCTCCTTCTGTGATTACTCTCTCCAATGGATTGGTTTTGTTTGCTTTATTTTTTTAATGACCTCTTTAGCTCAGAGGGTGAATTTCTTCGTGGCACTGTAATTATCATGTGTTTGTTCCCTAATGGACTGGACTGCAGAGGGAAGTGTCACTGCTGCCTTGTCACTGAAGGATCAGTTCACATGCAGCATTTCACTGCTATTTCAAGATCATTTATTTTCCTTGAATGGCTGGCATGTGTTGCTGTAAAAATCCTGGTAACTAATGGGAATTGTTATTTTGGGGAAGAAAAAATAGTATTTCTTAAATCAGCTGCCCACAAGAGGTGTGGAGCCTTTATTTTAAATCCAATCCTAATGAACTGTGTTTTTGCTAGAAATGGAGCATCTGTTTGAGAACACCATTGCCAGGAGCTGTTGGTAGTGGCAGAGAACTTTAATGGAAAAAGGTTCCCAAGTCTGGCAGTACAAATCCTTGCCTGGAGAGAGGCATTTTCCAGCATTTACCTTCCATGTTGTTAACATGGAGTGTGTGCTTTTATGCTCCTCGAGTTTGTTGGGTTGTTGGAGCATTTCACAACTGCCCTGAGAGCTGGCAGGGCAGCTCAGTGGCCCTTGCCTGGAGGAGGAGGAGGAGGCTGGGTGGAGTTTGGATTCTCCTTTTCTATCTGGCTTTAGATCTCCAGCAGCAGCTCACTTGTGCTTGGCACAGACCTGAGCACTGTCAGTCCCCCTATCTCTTGGAAATCCTTCTGAACTGCAGCTGCTTTGTCATTTTGCAGTGCTGGAAGAGGCTTTGGGAGCTTTGGTGGTTCTGTGTTGTTTACAGTTGTTCACCTGGGAGTTTCTGGGGCACCTGCCCAGAGCTGTGAGTGCAGGTGAGGCAGGGCAGAGGTGCCACTCCATGGGCACACACTGCTTTCAGTCTTGCTTTCCCAGAGTCACTAAAAGATAATATTTGGGCTCTGTCCCAGGAAATGTGGTAACTTCTGAAGAATTAGATCATGTATATCATTTAAGGAGGCTGAACAATGTCTTATCATGCTGTCATAGAACCAATTTGGTGTCAAGAGAATAGATGTTTTTCTCCTCCTCCTTGGGCCTGACCTTGTCTGACTATGGCCAAAGTACGTTTGAGTCTGAGTATTTGTTTCTGAATTGTTCAAGAATGTGAAATTACTTTCTGTGCCTGCCTGGGCAGCACTCTGCAGTCCGCAGGGACAGTCAGGGGTGTTGTCCTTTGGCTGTAGCCAAGAAGCAGGCATTCCCTGGAGGTCCCATGGTGCTGGGTGCTGCTGGAGTTCCTCACCTCTCCACCAAGGTTTGGCTCAGGGCTGAAGCCCCAAAGCCCTTCCATGAAGTGGTTGATGCATTTCAGCACTTTTTCCATCTAAAGTGATGCCCATGCATTTGCAAGCTGTGAGTTTTTCCCACCTCAGTGCTGTGGTGAGAACTGCCAGTGCTGTTGGTGTAGCTGTTGTCAGTCAGTCCAGGCCTGATGTCACCTCTGCCCAGGTCCAGCATTCCCATTCCTGTTTCTGGCCAGGTCATGGCAGCTGCCCAAGCCCATCTTGTGAACTTTTGCACAGATCTGTTAGTGTGACCCATTTTGCCTTCCAACAGCAAGGGGTTTGTGTCATTTTATTGTAACATCAGCCTGAAAAAGTTCCTCTTCTACTGATGCACTGTTGTTTTTTCTCTCTCCCCCCACCCTGTATCTCTCCAATTTTACATGAAGCTTTCTCTCAAGCTGGTAAGCACATTTACAGCATGCCTGTCCTGTGTTTTAATCACAATTTCCTGTGTGTGTTTTAATGTGCACTGTGCCACATGTGACATGACACTGAAATTAACTGTTAAATTTGTTTCTTCTTTGTGTTTGCTTTTTTTGACGTTTATCAGATAAATCTGAATACACAGGTCTGGAGTCTAATAGAGGTGATCAGAATTCAGTCTTCTAATAAGCTGCTAAAAAATTAACTCTAATATATAGTTTAGTTTTCACTTATTGTAATCTAGGGCTATGAAAATGTAGAAAAACAGTATTGAGCAATTCTGCTACTATATAAGTATACATTAAAACATTAAAAGAAGGGGAAAAATTAAAATAAAGGCCTCTGTGCTTGCTGAACTTTTTCCAGAGAGCCATTTATGTCTTTCTATGTAAAGTAGCTGCAAAGTTTGCTTTCCATGTCCAGTATTACTGGAAATCTGCATCATTATCACCTACATTTTACAGCCCTATGTAGTCCTTCAGAATAACCAATAATGATATTAATTAAAGTTCTGTAAACCTTAACCAACAAGGTTAACTCAAATCTGATTTGAATTTGCAAATTGAGACCTATGAGTCTTTGTGAATTTTACATTCTATCTTGGATGCAGCTGGGAAGGTTACTTGAGCTATGGTAAGATAAAGATGTTACTGAGCTGGAAAGGGAAGGAGTGAACAGACCTGGGAAAGCAAATTACGTGCTGAACCCCATGCACAAGGAACTGTTTTGCTTGAGACACTCCACACCTTGCTATGTCCCACAGCTTGGCCACATTCCTTTGGCCCTGGAGAGCCCCTCAGCAGGAGAAGGTGCCTGGTTTGCTGCCCCACCTTGTGCAAACACGTGAGAGCTGCAGCCAGTGATGGCATCTGGGGACCTCAGAGGATCCACAGGGACACCTAAACTGTGTCAGCTTCCAAATTCTCTTACTCTTCACCAGTTTGTGCCTTTGGGTGTTCTTTCCCTTCCCTGTGAGGGTGGTGAGGCCCTGGCACACAGTGCCCAGAGAAGCTGTGGCTGCCCCATCCCTGGAAGTGTCCAAGGCTGGGGTTGGATGGGGTTTGGAGCACCCTGGGACAGTGGAAGGTGTCTCTGCCCATGGCAGGGGGTTGGAACAAGATCAGCTTTAAGATCCCCTCCAACACAATCTGTTCTGGGATTCTACACATATTTTGTACTTGTACACATCACTGTGAGCCTCTTCTGCTCATGGCAGCTCATCCTGAAAAACATGTGGGCCATCACGTGTTTCGGGTCCTGCTGCTGCTCTGGCAGCACAGAGACTTTCTTGAGCTCCTTTAGCAAGGTTGCTTCTCACTGAAGACCTGTGGTAGGTCTGAGGAATGATGGGAGTGCCTGGAATACATGCAAACCTTCTTTTGGCTGTTGCCAAGCCACTGTCCTGGGAGTCCACTGCATTTATACTGAATTTCCACTCATTTTCTTGGTCACAGTGCTAGTGTGCTATGTAGCTGAGTTAAGCCTTTGTATGTAGGAATAAATCCTCCAAAAATGGCTGACATGGCCTTTCCCTGGGAATTGCAGAAATTGGAAAGATGTGCAGGGAGGGCTGAGACCCATTTTCACCTCAGATGGAGAAAAGCAGCTTTTTGTAATCTCCTCATGGATCCTCACTATGCAAGAGCCAAAACTGGTGCTGAAAAAGCTCATGTTCTCACATGTAGCTTCAGTCCAGAAACTGGTCCTGATACAGGCTCTATTTTCACTGTCCTTCATCTTGGGGACAATTTGAATCCTAACTCAATATCTTTCTGCAAGGAGACCTTGTGAGCAGCACATCAGAAATAGCACAGCTTTCCCCTCTCCTCACTGCTGCAGCATTTCTAAAAACGTAGGCAATGTCCACGGCTTGAGAGGTAGCCCAGGTGTGTTTGTGCTTGAGAGCATGAAATGTGCCCAGCATGTGCAAAAACTCCTTGACTCTCCTTTTTGGAGCAGAGGCTTCAGCTTCTGATAGGAAATTTCTGAGCACAGCCTAAAGTTGGAGTGAGATCACCTCCCAGCCTTGGGTGTGCAGCTCTATGCAAACACTCCTGCCTTGGTCTGAAGCATTGTGAGCCAAGCTGCTGGATTTAGTCCAGCTTAGTTTGAAGAATCAAAAATGAGATACCAAAATGATGCTTTTCCAAATTTCACTCTGTCTGTTGCATTCTACCAATGTACAGCTGGGGATATTTTTGAGCCTGTCTCTTCTGCTTAAAAGTGAGGAGGATATATCAGAATATGTTATTTAGACTTTCCTGTAAGTGCTTGTTTGTTTACAAAGCTGCTCCAGATGCTTTGCCTTAAAAAGGTGTGTGTGGCTTTAGCGTAGATTATCCATAAAATAGATTGAATCACTCTCATATCTGTTGTGATGTGGGAGTTGCTGTCAAGCAAAGTCTAAACGTTAAAGAATAAATTAAAATAGATCTCTCCTCTACCAGGCACATCAAGTGATGTAAGCGCTGGTAGAACTCTGTGTGGGGACAGTTTCAGAATCAGCATAACTTTCTAAGTAATTTGTCTTAAATTTGCTTTCTTATTGTCTCACAAATGAAATTTTAAGTCTATTATTGCAGAGATGATCAAGGATTTACTAGAGGCACATGCCATCTTTGGCTGACAATCAGTACAGCAGCAGTTCCCTCAGGCCTGCTCTGTGACTTTGGAATGGTCAGTCCAGAGGAGAAGGTGACCTCTGGCACCCCCAGACTTTTGAACAGCTTGTTCTGCAGCTGCAGGAGAAAGTCACAGAGTCCCAGCACATTCAGTACAGAGCCAAGGTCTAATGAGCAGCTTTTGTGGCAGTGTCTCCTCTAAATCCCTCTCCTCAAAGAGAAATTTGGTGATTTAGCAGGACTGCTGGCCCAGCCCTGCTCACAGGCTCTCAGTAAGCTGATGGACCACTGAATCTGGTTACTCAGCTTTGTGGTTTTACCCTTCTATATCCCATATTCCCCCTTAGAAATGGGACAGGGAATGAGCAGAAGCAAAAATGGGCAAACCCTGTCCAAATTCAATCTCATGCACAAGAACCTCATTCCCTTATGGGTGCAACTAATCAGTATTAATATGTGTTCAGTATAGCCCACCCAATCTGCCTCCATTGCCTTCTGGCAAGACAAAAATAGGTTTACTGTGAAGAAAATAGTGTGGATGTATTTTATATGTCATCTATCTGCTGTATCAAATTGAGGCAATCGAGAGAAGGCAGAAAAGGGGTTTGCAAGCAGAACCACACAAAGGTAACCACTGTGGTCTTCAATTTTTTTTCCTTTGGTTATGATTTCAAACTGACTGATTCCATGGCTTTGATATAACTTCCAGTTTTTATGTGAATACAAGTGAGAGAGGAAAAACTGAGAGACTTTGGCATGGAATGTGGACCCTGGACAGTAAGCAGCATGTTTTTTAAATTGCAGAGTCCAGTGGGGAATGCCTTTGTTAGCTTGGTGTGTTGAGGAGAACCCTGACATTTGTAAATGACATTATGCAATTTATTTTCTGACATAAATGAACTGTGTTGGAGCAGCAGTCAGTCAGCAGTGCACAGGAGAAGTGCAAATGTGGCACGGGAATAAAAGGCAGGAACTACTTTTTTATGGGAATACTGTTTGTAGCTGAGTGAAAGAAGGCAGGAAGGATCAGCTTTCCATGAGAAGGAAACTCTGTTTTAAAAAATTTATGATAAAACTGTAGATAAAAATAATTTCTCATCTTTGCTGTTGAATTCTGGAATTCTCCAGCTGATCTTCCATTAGCCACTGTTAGGGAAGCAGGATGTTCCTGGGATCATTTTGAGGGCATCCAGATTCCTCACCATTCAGGCACTGATAACACACTAGAAATGATAACAATGCTTCAGACCACTGTGATTTTGCACAGGTTTTTGTGAGCTGCTTTCAAAATGCAATCCCAAAGGGTTCTTTCAGATTGATTATTAATTTTTTTCCTTATTCCCCCCCACCCTCCATTCCACTCTGTGCAGGGAGCAGGCCCAGAAGACTTCAGCAATCTCCCACCTGAGCAAAGAAGGAAGAAGCTTCAGCAAAAGGTCGATGAACTAAACAGGGACATTCAGAAAGAGATGGATTCAAGGTGAGCCAAACCTCTACAATGAAAAGTGAAATTGCACTGAGCAGAGCCCCTGTGTGTGATGGATGTGGGTAGATCCCAACAGGAGAGGCTGTTATGAGATGATGGCATCATCCAAAGCCTGATCTGTAGCTCAGATTTCCTGGAAGCAGGAAGATAATGACTCCTGTGCTTCTGTGAATGCTTTTTCTACAAGGCTGCATTTATCATTCTGATTGAGAATAAGGCTATTTTAGCTCCACACTTTTAATTGATTCTGGCAGCCTGTATTTGTGCTTTGTGTTTGTTCACATTCTGTAGTTGCATTAAAGATTCAGCATGTTTTGTTTGTGAGACACAAAACTTTTCTTCCCTGAAGGATTTCAAGACTGGTCTGTCCCTAAATACTGCTTTGCATTTGTACTCATGTGCCTACATTTTGTGTCAGCTTGCTTTCAAGAACCTATTTATTTTGCCTACTAACCCAGAATTTCACCTTTATATTTTCTATCATGGATAAGAAAAGAAAATTGCACGTGGTTATATGATTTCTCATTGCTTTGTTTTTTTCCTCTGTGGTAACTTAAGTTTGTCTCTGTGTAGGTTTTTCTTTCTGTTCTTTAGTGGTTCGAGGTAACCCAACACTAAAATCAGATATGGTATTGCAGCAGATTGAAGTTTAAATAAGACAGTTTATGATGGAGAAAATAGCACCAGCAGTTAAATAAGAGTTAAACAAACAGTAATAATTGTGAGTCATATGTTTGCAACATTGTCCCTTAAGGCTTCAGGCACAGAGCAGTCCCACTTCCTTGCCACCCACACTTTTTCCCAGTCTCCATACACACAGGGCAAAGGCACAGGATTGCAATTGTCAAGAGTTTGGTGGGAAACTCTAAAGTATAAAGAGTGTTAACTTGAGCCGTGGGACTCTCATTAACCTCTCTCCCACCAGCTAATGCCTAGAGAAAATCTGAATAGTTGTGCCTAAAACCAGCCCACAATTCCATTTCCAGCTCTGAAATGTCCATCAGCAGCTGAGAGAAGCTGCCCTGGGACTCGGCTGGGATCACATTTTGTAGCCTCAAGTCCATCTGTCCCTGTGCTGTGGCAAACACAAACCATCTGGAGCCAGCTTCCTTTTAAGCAGTGTGAAACAAATAAATATCTCTCAGATTATTTGGGTTGCTAAAGACAGGCTGCAACAGGCAGGGTGAGAATTTCTTGTTTGCCCTCCATTTCTGTTATTGATACATCTGTGTTCCACTTTCTCAACTGAAGGTCAGCCCATGATGGATGATAATGATTTAACTGTTTGTCTTTGCCCTGAAAACTGGGAAGATATTAGTCTAGAAAGTTGGAGCTGTCCTAGATTGCAATGGTGGTGAGATTTATTATTATTTTTTTCCCCAGGGCAGCAAGTATGTACTGTTGTACTACATAAAAAACCATGTCAGGCTAAAAATCAATATCAAATATCTTCTCACGTTGTAGGTAACTCACTGTTTTTTATCTCTAACAGTGTAAATTCTCTTCTGGCAAATAATTTTACTGTTCTTTTTTAATGGCTGGTTCTATACAGGGCAAAAGCCCCATCTAGGTGTTCTCAGTTCCCTTTGTAACAGATAGGTTGAACCATAGGGTGAAAAAGACACAGTTTATTAAAGGTATTTATCCCAGGTGCACTTAAATGTGTTTGATTTTTATTTTGCCCCTCAGAGATGCCTTAACAAAGATGAAAGATGTGTACATCAAGAACCCCCAGATGGGAGATGCAGCGAGCGTGGACCACAGATTGGCAGAGCTTGGGCAGAACATTGAAAAGCTGCGATTAGAAGTTCAGAAATTCGAGGTATGAGAAGAGACATTGCAGTAAAAAGCAGCTCAGCAAATGCTCAGGTCTGAGCAGGGCCTTCCTGGCTTTTCCAGATGTATTGATGCACTTTGGTGAGGGAAGGGCTACATGAGCACTTGCATTAATTGGGTCTTTGGTTTGTGTAACACAAACTTGCACCATCTCCTGTGGCAGTCAGCCCACAGTTAAATTTGCCACAGAAAACAAATTGTGCTAAGTGGAGGTGAAGAGAAAATGTGATGCTCTCTGGACTGCCCAGAGGGCTTCAGATGCTTATTTAATTAATTAAATAAATTGAAGCATCATGTTACAGACGTCTGTGGAAAATCAGAGTGACATAAAAGCAAAGCACCATTTAGAGACTAAAGCAAGACAAACCATGAGATGAAATATGTTTTAAGGAATAGCCGGCCATGAACAGGAAGCTGCTTAGTGATATAAAATCTCCAGAGCAGAAGGGGAGTGTTTGGAATATATGAAGCCATTATAATTACATGAGAAGGATTAGACCAGCTGAGAAAAGACTTCACTTTCTACATTATGCTTTGAACATAAACAGATACAGCCCATTAATTTCAGATGTGGTTTTACTATCCATTGCTTTCCTACCTGTTTGAAATCAGTGGCTCTTTCATTCTCCCCAGCTTTTGTTCTTGTGCATTCAGCAGTTGTTGAGTTTCTGGTGTCAGACTACTCTAAGCAGCCACACATCTTTTTACTTGATTGTGACTAGAGCAGCATCATCTCCTGCTGGCTGTTAACTGCTTCTGTCAGGGTGTTTCCGGGACCCAGTGCCAAAAACTAGCTACATTTTCAATTAGCTCAAAGGAAAACGTGAGCATGCTTACAAACCAGCCTGTGTTCTGTAGCCTGGGTGTCAGGAGTGTCCCAGCAGGGTGAACACTGTCTGTCTGTCTGTCTGTCTGTCTGGCAGGGCTGGCTGGCAGAGGTGGAGGGGCGGCTGCCGGCACGGACGGAGCAGCCCCGGCGCCAGAGCGGGGTCTACGAGGCACAGAACCCATCAGGAGTGAACAGCTGTGCCCAGGACAGGGAGAGGTACAGTATCTGTACAGGCTGGGGCTCACAGGCACACCCAGGGCTCTGCAGCCTCACCTTGCCTTAGCCTGCCTCAAAGAGCTGCTGTGTGACAGCCCCCTCGCTCGCTGCTCTGAAGCAGTGCCTTTTTACAGCTTTTAATGGTAAAAGGGAGGGCTCTCACTTATCTGAAGTCACAGCCAGCTCCAAGTAAGCTCTGGAATCGCTGAGCTGCTCCAGCTGGAGTTGTTTTCCCTTGTCCCAAGCCTGGTCACTGAGTGGTTCTCTCTGCTGCTGAGGTTGGTTGCTATAGTTGCTGTGTTTTTCCTCTCTTGAGCAGCCCCGATGGCAGTTACACAGAAGAGCAAAGCCAGGAGACTGAGATGAAAGTACCTGCAACAGACTTTGATGATGAGTTTGATGATGAAGAACCACTACCCACCATAGGAACATGTAAAGCGCTCTATACATTTGAAGGTATCACTCAAACTTTACCCTCCTTTCAGGCTGGGGTTTTTTACGTTCATATGCCAAGGGCAAGTGGGAAACCTCCATTAAACCTTAAAAAGCCAAAGGGCAAGTGAGGATCTGGTGTGATTCTGTAGAAAGGCACCAAGACAGGGATTTTTCTCCTGTTGCACAGGAGCTCTATAAGAGAAAGAACCAAAACTCTGCTGTCAGGGTCACATTTCTGGTTCTTTATGTACTTTATGTACACACTGCTGCCTCCTGAATCACAAACTCCTGTTCTGGCTGCCAATGATGCACCAATGTCCCCCCATGGTTTGAGTTACTGATTCCTGCTGTGCAGCACAGCCTGAAGTGCCTGTTGCTGTGTGTTTCAGGTCAGAATGAAGGAACAATCTCTGTAGCAGAAGGAGAGATGCTCTATGTAATAGAAGAAGACAAAGGGGACGGGTGGACGCGGATCCGAAGGAACGAAGATGAGGAGGGCTATGTCCCCACGTCCTATGTTGAAGTCTATTTGGACAAAAATGCCAAAGGTGCTATGACCTATATTTAATGCTATTATTATTGTTTTATTTGCTTTCACAGAGATAATCCAAGCCTGAAGCTGCTCTGTGTTGCAGATAGAGCCTTTTAAGAGTCTGTATAATGCCACCAAGTGCATTATTCCGTGTGTGGACTAATTATGGCTTGTTGTACTGCAAAACGTGCTTTTCTTGCTCAGAGAAGGGTAGTGTGGGGGACTCCTGAAAGCAGAGGGGAAATGCAGCCTTTCCTGGACAGTGTTTGCTCAACTGTCATTGCCACTGCACGCCCAGCTTAGTGCAGGAAGCACAAAACCCTTTGGGATCGTTCAGGCTCTCCTCAGATGCCCAGGTGGCATCTCAGACACATCCACAAAGTGAATTGTTTGTCCCAAAGTCACTCGGTGGAACTTTATGGAGGGAATATTTAGACTGCTGGTTTGTGTCTGTGTGGGAGCTTTTCAGAGCCTCTTGTGTTCTGGGGACCTTTTGGATGAAAAACTGGTGGTAATTTAGTTCAGTGTGTGTGGAAGGGGAAGGGGAGATCTTACCAAAACCCCTCTACACAGCACTCTGTGGTCCTTGATAAATGGGCAAAACATTGAGAAAGCTCCTCTGTTCTTTCCCACCTTGCTACATTTCAGATGTATTTGCTGTTGCAGATGACCAGAACTAATAGTTTAATTTTTGCTTACATTAGTTCAATGGAGACATTCAGAGTTTGGACTCTGTAAGCTGCTGTTTGTTGCTTTTAATTCCTCCCAAATATTTTGTGTAAGGAAGCAGTGCTGCAGGGCAGATCTGGCTGCAGTAAATGCCAGTGCTGAACACCTGGTAATGGGATACACTGAGAAATCAAAAGGTTTCAAGTCAAGACGTGTCAGAACTCCACTGTGTTAAATAATTTGTGTTTATTCAGTCACTTAATCCTTCAGATTATTGTTTTTCCTAGACTTGAGAGTTCTTGGTGTGAAACAAATGGCCTCATCCAAGTCAAAAGCAAACTAAACCATTTTATTTGGGGTTTATGGGCAGCAGGAAGAGAGGACCAGGACTGTACACATAAATCAGCACTGAAACTTAAACAGTTCAGTGTTGGGTTGGGTGTTAATCAGTGCAGTCCCTTGTCTGCTGCAGGTGAAAATCTGGGCCTTGTTTTATTTTGCCATAATACAGTAGTTTTATGTTCCTGTTGGCAAATACACGGTCAGTTGAGATGCAGAAGATTGCAAAAAGTTTAGCCCCCTCTGTTGGTTTTTATTAACCTTTGAAAGAGGAACATGGATCATCCCTTCGCCTTTATACCCAGAACAAGGCTGGAGGATTGGAAATCATGAAATCACAGACTGGTTTGGGTTGGAAGGGATCCTCTCATTCCAACCCTCTCCCATGGCAGGGACATCTTCCATCAGAGTAAAAATGCAAACTGTGCCAGGGGTGAAGGCTGATACAGCTGCAGCCATGTCTTTAGCCACAATGGAGGTTTTCGTGATAATTTCAAGTTTTTCCATGAATTTTGCTGGATTTCAGGAACAAAATCAAATGGATCTGTGAATATCTGATGTATAGGAACAATAATGTTTACCTCTTTTATTTCTCAAGTCTCTGGTTTAAAAGAGAATGCTTCATAGAATGCAGCATAAAGATTTGCAGGAAATGCTGCTGTGTTTAAAAAGTGAACTTTGTTGCAAGCTGCAAATTGATTTTTAAGGTATTGGTAGAAGTGACTTGATTCAATCCTTGAAATAGAAGCGATGACATTCCTGAAGATAACATTGTAAATACTAAAGCATTTACAAACTTTAGTAATCCTTTCCTCTTTTTGGAAAGAAGGTTGAGCAGCTGGCACCACGAAAGGCTGGTGGCAGAAGGGTGGGAGCTGACACAGCCCCTGTGGCTGTCCCAGCCAGGCTGTGTCTGTGCCACAAGCCAGGGGCTGCTCAGTGCCACTGCTCAGTGCTCTGTGAGAAGCTGCTTTTTCACTCAGCTGGAGCCTGTGTGGTCAGGGCTGTGCTGCAGAGCTGAGCTGAGCAGGACAGGTAAGTTGTGTGCTGCTGGTGCCCCCCTGATCGTAATCTTAGAGGAGCCAAGCTGGGTCTGTGCCCTGTCAGGCCCCGTGTCAGGGCTCCTGATGACATTTACAGGGCTGCCTCTGCTCAGAGGGTGTTGGCAAACCCTGTCACCAAAAGAACAGTAATGCCTATCTTGTTTTGCCTTTTTTTTTTTTTTTTCCAGATGTGCACAAACCACTTCAGAAAATCTCTGAGTAGGTTTGCATAGGCCTGTCCACCCTTTATTCTCCTGGTTTGCTGCTACGGTTGTTTTAAGAGCTCTATTTGAGAAGGTTTTCTTTAGAAGAGATGAATGCACATGTCATATCTCCATCACTGAAAGACTTTGTTAGGTACCAGGTCAGCTCTGAAATGTCACTGCTGACGAAGGTGCTGCCCTGACTGTGTCCATTTAGTGCAAACAGCACTGCTGTGCTTCTGAATAGAAAGGAGAGCTGCAGGCTCTGCTCCCGCTGGGATTCCTGCAGGAAGCTGTTCTGTGCACACCTGGGGGTAGCATCTTGCAGGGCTTTTCTGGTGTCTGGTGCTGAGAACTCTCAAACACAGGAGCTGGTTGGGCCTTTCAGCTCGAGACTGACCACCCTGTGTCACTGACTGTGGTACCTCATCATCTGCTCGGGAACAAAACTGTCTTTCACTGAGGGATGTTGTGAAATCGTGTGACACAAAAAGTCCTGCATGGAGTAACCAGCTCTGTACAAACCCCACATTGCACCCAACAGAAACACCACATCCCCTTCCAGCATGCAAACAGCCTGGATGTTTGTTTGGGTGACATGCAGGAATGGAGGCTGGTTTGGGAGGTTGAACTTCTTGATAAAAACTATTCTGGAGCTGTGGGCTGATGAGCATTTTGGCTCCTGTTACCCCTCACCTCTGAGGAGATCAGTAATTCCTTAGGGACAGCTCTGGCATTCCCAGTGCTGCAGCTCTGCTGTTTGCTGTAACCATCATGCAGAGCCTAGACTTATATAAAATAAATAGGTAAAAGTTAACCATGCTGATGCACTTTTTATCTAGGATGTATCTGATTATTTAATGCTTGCCAAATTATTTAGGAATTGGTAATTATAAACTGGACTGTGGCTTTTTAAAATCCTTTTGTTAAATACGTACCCTTAGTTCTCCCAGTATAAAAAAAAATTGTATATAACATAACTTAAAGACTAAAGTTACTTGAATTTGAATTGTTTTTATCCTTTTATATGTGTATAATTATAAATGGTTTTATAGGCTGTTCTTCTGCTTAACCCAGCTGTTTTGGTAACTACTCAGTCCCTCTGATGTTGATAAGTGTTTTTGGTTACTCAGCTGCCTGCACCTGGACTTGCATAGGAACTGCTGTTGTGTGTTAAGGTTTGCTCCATCTGGCCAGTGTGGTTGTCTTGTTTCTATTCTTATTTTTTAAAGAATCATCATCTGTCAGGAATCTCTTTATAGCTTGATGTACCATGGTGTCTTCTTCTAATAAACATTATATTTTCTCATTCCTGTGAGGTTTTGGTTTTTGAGTTTTTTTAATGACAGTAATTAGTAGATGGCAATAATTAGTGGCAAAAAATAGTGGCATTTAACTTTCCTAAGGGACAGAAAACGGCCCAGAGCTGCTTCTCACTCTAAGCACAAATGCAACTTTTCTCAAGAAAAATATTTTATTGTGGCTCTTTGGAAACTTCTTTGAGCTGTCATTTGGAGGGATTTGATGGAAGTGGGTGCAAAGGGGGTGAGAAGGTTCCCCTGGTTTCTCAAATGCAAGGGAAGTTTGGACTCCTCCTGTATTCCCTTGGATACAGCAGTTTGGGCCAAATCACGTCCTGGATTGTGGCTTCACTTGGCCAAAGGCAAAACTCGTCCTCAGCCCCCAGCCTGTGGGAACAGAGCTGGCCAGAGGAGGGGCTTGGAGGCTTGGGCTGGTTCACTGCATATTCCTGGCTTCCCTTGAGAAGGAAAGGCTTCTGCAGCCTGTGGTGGAAAGGAAAGCTCTGGATCCCTCTGCAAATCCTTTGCTTTAATTTCCTGTTGTTGTTCAGTGTCACTGACGGTCTCTGGAGCTGTCACTTGAACAGATGCAGTGCAGGCAGAAAATGAAAAAGCTGTTTGTTTTCTCAGTGGAAAGAAGCAGGTGCTGGCAGGGTCCTGCCCCTGTGCTTTACTCCCAGAGCACAGCAGAATCCCAGTGATGCTCATCCCAGGCAGGAGGGAAGGGCTGAGGGTGAAGGGATTCTGAGTCAGGAGCCTTCCTGAGCCCTGGTAGAAGCAGATGCTTCATTGCTTTATTTCCTTTAACCTCCTGCAGGCAGAGCTGCTCTTAAGGGACCCCATTTCCCCCAGCCTCTTTCTAATCCAGTCTCTTTCTTTTTGTCTTTCTTATGTTTTAGATTCCTAAAGGTGTTTGTGCTGGTGCAAGAACCTCGGGGCGAGCTTGTCACAGAAGGAGAAACAAAATGGTCTGTTTACCCTGCAGGCAGTTAAAACACACCCACGGAAAGCCAGACTCCCACTCTTGTCTGGACTTCCCACTTGAAAAATTGAGACCTAAATTCCATCCCAGTACCATTCAGACGCTTGCTCTTTTCCATGGCATGCTACCTGTGGCTCGGATTTCCTTATCAGCCTCTCCCACCCTTCTGCCAGCCTGGCACAGCCCCTCTGTCAAACATAACACACACTTCCCCCAACCCAATCCCTCCCAACTTCTGTCAGAGAACTGCTGGCTGCCCTTGGACAGCCAGAGAGTCCCAAGCATGTTCTGGTCTGTCTTCTGTCCCCTTGTCCCTCAGTCCATCTGATGTATACACTGGTCCATCAGCATTTCACACGGTGCCTTTAGTGCTAAACCTGCAGGTGCTCTCACCAGAGAGCGTGGAAAGGAGGTGAAAACCTCCCTGGAGCAGTGCTACAGCAGCTGGACTGAGCTCTCAATGTGTCAATATCAAATCTGATCCACATGCATCATTCAACACTCTGCCTTCCCCAAAAGGTCACTAATACTTGTCAGCCTTTATTTCTCTTTTTTCAAATCCAGGCTGATGCTCATTCCAGGTATTAAACCCCTCTGACCCTGCTGTTTCCTGAAACCCTTCAAGCTCACGTATGTACTTGTTTTCCTGCTTGTTCTGTCTGCTCCCTCCTGTGTCCCTGCTGTTCCTCACACACACACAGACACACACACAGACACAGACAGTGGCATTTTGGTTGGCAGCCCTTGCTGCTGCTCACAGGCCCCGTTTGGCTCTGTTTCAGCCTGCATGCTCGCCCTGTTGCCTTGCCTGCGCCCACCTTCCTCAGGGTCACGTTATTTTGTGGCTCGTGGTTTAATCTCTCTGCAGTTTTCTTTTGGTTGGTTTGTTTTTCAGCACTTCAGACCTGCCTTCTCTTTTTGCATGACCTCCTGTGCGTTCTCATCAGTTCACGTTGGAATAACAGAGTTTTTTTAGATAAATGAGGAAAGGAAAAAAAAAATTAGAAACTGCACTGTTTCCTTCTCCCATCTTGTCGTGGACTGGACCTGGACCCAGCAGCCAGACAGGAATTGTGACCACCCTGTTTTCACATAGTTTGGTTTGAAGCAGAAGTAGGATAAGTGATTCTGCACTTTATCATGTCATACAGTGGTAAGAGAGCTACAATATCTCCAAAAATCACATGGTCTGGACTTCAACTGCCTAACAAAGGGTTAATTTCTTCTCTAAACTTCTACTAACTTCCATATTCTAACTTGGTTTCCCCTGAATTGTTACCATTGCTTGGTTTTGCAGTCATGGACATGTTTGAGCCCTGCAAGAATCAGCTGCCACTAAATAGCTCCTGAGGGCCAAATTTATTCATGGATCCACACCTTGTTTGGGGGAATCTACTGGCTCTAGTCTAAATCCTGCATATTCTGTACAATCCCCACAAATTGAGAAATGTTACATGGAAGCCACTATGGGCAGTGACCCCAAAATGAAACCTCTCAGGGTTTGTTTGCAGGCAGGTGAGTGTTGTTCTGCTGCCTGCTGGGCTGTCCTGCAGGGTCAGCACATCAAAACACATCCCAGAACCTCAGACTCTCTGTGCTGGGGGTGGCCTGGGCTGTCCCTACAGGGGATGAAGTGATTTTTGAGCTGGGTTATGTGTGGTGTTCATAATTCTGTCCCTTTCTCTCCATTTAAGATGCCAACTCTTGTTTTTACAAAGTCCTTTGGTGCTACAGTTCATTCTGTAGCTGTTGTGTGATGGTGCTTAGGAGTTGCCAGCAGGAACCAGCAGAAGGTTTGTGATTTAAACCCAACCCAAATGTGCTGGGCACAGGCAGCACCAATGCTGGGGCTGTTCTGTGCAGCACTGGAGGGTCAGAATCCATAAATCACTGCTGCTGCTGTGGCCACTGAGCTGTCCACATCAAGAGCAGAATGGGATCCCCACGTTTGGCACCTGTGGCTTTGTGGTCTCCACCTGCCAGGGGATCTAAAGGGTTGAACAATTAACAGGTGTGCAAAAATATCCTTAAAATATTTTTAGCTGCAGTATTTTTATTCTCGTGTCCAATGCACTGTTGAATCAGCAGCTAAGAATTCATTTTCACCTATTGTTGTGCCATCTATGTAAAAAATCAGATCAAAGTTTGCTTTTCTATATTTAATCTGGGTGGACAGTATATTATTGTCAGCCTCTGTGGAACAATTGCAATGTCTGTGTTTCGAAATTGTGCTGTAGAAGGAGCATTAGCTTTAGCTGACTGATTGATTCCTGAAGTTTTAATAAAAGACCATGTATGGAGTTTTTATAAACTTGGCAAGTAGTTCCCAAAAGCCTGGATCTTAAAACTTATTTAAGAAATAGTCACAGTCATATCTCATAGTCTGCACACGTTTACTCTGCTGCCATTATTCAGGGTAATAAATAATTTTTGTAGAATTTACCTTTGGCAAATGCTGAAGAACTAAATATGTGTCTGGTTTATAAAAACTCTGCTTGGATTTACTAATCTTGCCCAGCAGTGTGGACTGTACATCCTATGAAATTTCATGATCCCCAGCAAAAGTCTCTAATGCCCTTTCTTAACATCTGTAAATAGAGAAGAAACATATTTACTGATACTCAAAGTTGTGTTTAATGCTGAGTATTTTTCAGAAGCTCATTTAGTTTGATGCATATTGTTCTTTGGTTTTTTGTTTTCCTGCCTGAAATGTCAGAAGACCTAAAAGAAGCCAAATTCTATTTTAACAGGATGATGTCGAGCACTTTTTTATTTGTATATGTGTGTGTATGTGTGTTTGAGCACTGATCTCGAGATCTCGGTGGCATCTCAGTGTTGTGATTTCATTGCCAATGTAAAAGGTTCTGGTGTTGCCCATTCATTTCTGGAGACAGAATTCAATCAAATAAAGTGCTTCCATTTGAAAGCGAATATTGACCTTGTAGCAATGAAACAAAGTCATCTGCATATTTAAATAAACATTTAATTCCAGAAATACAGTTTTATTGGACCTTTTTAATCAGCCAGACAGGAAGAAAAATGGATTTATTGCTTCTTTTTCCCCAACAGAAAAGTTGGTGCCTCTTTGCTGGGGCTCTTGAGGTGCAGCCATCGCTCTCCAGGAGCTGCTGCTTCCCACAGACGTGTCCAGTGCAGAGAGGGAATTTGAATTTGCCTGTGGCTGCTGCTTTAATTCAGATTATAACTCCCCAGAGCTGCTCTCTTACTCCTCATTATTCTTCCTGACTGTGGGGTGGATTTGGGTTTTGCTTCCAGCTGTGAAATGGACACGGAACAAATGGATCAACACATTCCGGTGTGGTGCTGTTCCTAGTTCTCTCTTCAGAAAAGTGAGGACACATTTTCACTCGTGGTACCTGCTGCTTTGGTTTTGTTTTTTTATTTTATATTATTTCCTACTGAATTTTTCAGGAGTAATAATTTGGCTCTGTCTGTACCTCACTGTCCCACAGAGCTGGGTCCCATCAGGTCACTTGGAGATTTGATTTTATCAAACTTTGACCTTTCCAGCTGGCATTGAAGAGAGAATGAAGTTGTTGGGTTGTTTATTTGTTGGGGTTTTTTCAACTTAGTCATGTGAGGAGAAAGAAAGATGGGCTGGAGCTGGTGTTGGCAAGGGCAGGTGGATTGTGCTTTTTCAGTAGGAGCCTATGAGAACTGGAAACCTGGGGGAAAGGTTTCATCTGAAGAGAGAACTGTACTGTGGAATGCCTGTGGTGAGTGCTCTGGTTTATCTGGAAGTCTTGGCAGATGTTTTTGATGCTGATTGGTTTTATATTAAAACTCAGGCTGTTGCAAGGCTGGTAAGGAATGGTTTGGGCAGCGATGTGTGGATGTGCACGTGTGTCCAACACAGCAATGCCTCCCTTCTCCAGATAATCCAAAGCCCAGGCACATTCCTGGAACTCTGGCTGAGATGCACAATTCCATTCTGGTGTGCAGGGTTGTGAATGATGTGTGTGTGTGTGTCCAGCTGAGAAAAGCCCCCAGCTCTTGGCCAGCTTCTCCATCACCCCCTGGCCCAGGTCACTGCAAAGAGCCCATCCAAGAGCCAGGAAAATTTGCAGTTTTCCCACTCAGTAGGTGACACCTGGTGGTCCTTTCATCTGCCAAATAATCTAGAGATTATTTTTGTTTAATACAGTCAAGCTGCTACATTTCTTCAGCAGGATTTCAGTTGTTCTTTGCCAGCACTAATTAACATCCCTGTCAGCTCAGGACAGATCAGAGCTGTTTGTGACAGGCTGCTGGGCTTTAGTTTTGGGCAATAATGAATAGGAGGGGGTGTTCCTCTGGCTCTGACTTGGATTTATCTTTCACAGAATCAGCACTGCTGACTTTAAATAGAAAAGGCACAACCAAAGGGGTGAGGGAGAGCTGGGGGTGTAGAGCTGAGCAAAAAGGGAGAAGAAAATGGAATAAGGTTTTTGTAGGGAGTTTGTGTCACAGCTACAACAGAGCAATGGCTCTGCTCCAGGAACAGGAGGGGCACACAGGAACTGAACTGAGGGGAGGGAGTAGATAATCTAACACTGAGGTTTGCTCCAACTGAATGAACAGTTCTTTCTGCTCCTCTTTTTTGCAATTGGCAAAGGGACCTGATAAAAAAAGGGAGAAATTATTTGCAAAGAGAACTGATGAGAGATCAGCACTGGCACTGGCTCCCAGAGCTGTGTCTGAGGTGTGCTCAGGAATGCCACGGCTGCCTCAGTGGAGCTGGAGGAGAGCAAGGCTGCAGTTGGATCTCAGGTGAAATCAGGAGGCAGAACTAACCCTCGAGTGCTTGACTAGGCAGAGGTAACCCAGAGCAGTCAGGGCTTTGCCAGAGCAGCCCTGGAGCTGTTTGTGTGACCCTGAGCAGTCCCTGAGGGCAGTTCTTGGTGGCTCTGGGAAGGTTTGGAGCTGCTCAGCTGCTCAGGTGAGAGATTTGTTTGGAAGATCCAAGTTTGGGCAGCTGACTCCAAGCTGCTCAAGAACAAACTGCAAGTTCTTATTACCCAGCTCCAGCTCTGCTCCTTCAAACATTTCAGGCTCCAGCTGAGGCTGCATCACTCACTTGGGCAGGGAATTCCTGCTGCTCCAGCCCCTCAGGCTGCTTTAGAAACTCTTAATTCCCAGTCCCAGAGCCTGGTGTTCCCTGGGGAACAGGCTGTGTTACCAAGGGAGGGGAATGGACCAGCAGGGACATTTGGCCACACAACAGTGACAGGAAACTCTTGTAGAATCCTGGAACAGCTCAATGAAACTTCAACTCCTTCCCCTGCAAGTTACTTCCAGGATAATAATATTGTCAATGAGTAGCACATCCAGAGCCCCCAGGCTTTCTGAGGCACTCTCAGGTGCAGTGGGGTTGATGCAAGGTGAAGGGAGGTCTGAAGGGGCAGGTGCCCTCCGAATGGGCACAGGATGGTTTAGTGGCCTCAGACTCCTCTTGCTGCTGTCCCCACACAGCCTCTGGTCAGCAGGAAGTTTGGATTTGATTTTATATTTAATTTTTTTTTTCTTCCTTCCCCACCCTGCTCCCTGGAGCTGTCAGCCCCTCTCAGCAGGCAAGGCAGGCCTTGTTGAATGCACATGTATTTATTGTACCACTTTCAGCACAAGGTCTAACACTGAAGCACAGGAGTGTCACTACAGTCTGTACAGCACCCTCTGGAACACAGACAACACAGACATGCAGCCCTGCAGGCTCTGCAGCAGATCCCAGGGCTGCTGCACTGGGGAATAAAGACAGCTTGGAACAATGAGAATCTCAACAGTGGCTCATTCTCTGACCTCCCCTCGGGCATAAACAAGCATCCCATGAACAGAATTGTAAAATTAACATCTTGAATCAATTATAGACAAGAAGTTGCTTCATGCAACAAATACTTGATCTGAAGAAAAAAAAAATAAATTAAAAAAACCCATGAAGGCCACATTTTCTTCTCAGATTCCCCTGTCCTACCCCCTTCTATCTCTAACTCAAGGAGCAGCCTTTCTTTCCCTCCCATTTTTCCTGAGCTCAGGAGGTCCCAGCTCCATGCAGTGTCTGGCACCATTCAGACTTGGTGCTGTAGCATCACCCACACCATGAACAGAGTTTGGCTCCTCAGGCCCTGGAGGCAGCTCTGCCTCCATTAAACTAATTAAGGATTAAGCTCTTGCCTTGCTGCAAGATGAACAAAAAGCATGTTAAGAATAGCCCTGCTGAGAAAAGTGGAATTTGGCCTTTTTTGCCCTCATTCCTGTCTCTGCTGCATTGGTGGCAGCAGATCTGGGAGCAATCTGATTAAATGAGCCACTGTACACACAAAGGACATCTGGAATGACCTCAGCACACAGGTGGGGGCTTGTTTGCAGAAAGAGCTTGTTCCTAAAAAGCTGCTTCACCAGCCTGGGCCCTGCTCAGCCAGGCCCCCTCCCCAGGCCTGGGTGACCCCTCTGCAGGGGCTCTGTGAACAAAGGGGCCCCTCCTCAGCTCCTCACCACTGAGGGCAGACAGACACAGGCTCAGGCAGGGCCACTCTGAGCAAGGCTCTGGCAAGGAGGAGCCTTTCAGCTTTGTTGTCCAAAACCGTGCTGAATGGAGGAGATCAGACATGAGGAGAAAATAAAATTCTGCAGGACCATGGAGGCGTGAGTTTGAGAGTGAAAGGAGAAGGGAATAGCTTCTTTCCAAATTTCTTAGCTGACTGCAACCAAATTTGCAAGAATTGGATAAAGAGCAAAACTAGGAAGTTGTGACAGCACCACCAGCACAAAACCACAGGAGTCCTCGTGGCTTTACTCAGACTCAAAACCAGGTTTCTCTGGTTGCAACACTGCCTGCTGGAAACATAAATAATGTCTCATTATCTTTACATGTTTCAATTAAAAACAGAAGTGCCAAAAGCAAAACCTGCAATGGAGCAGAGCTCAGTGCACTGGGGACAAGCTGGGAGTGCTGGTTTGGTGTACAAAGGGAAGGGAGAGGGCTCGGGTCAGGACAACCCTGTGACTGTGGCTGCAGCCTCAGACCACGGCTTCAGCCAGAGGTGAGGTGCAGAGCCTTGTCCAGTCTCTCCCAGCATCTCTCCCTGCTCAGAGCCACATGAAAGGAGGAGGAGGAGGAAGCCTGCCTGCCCCGGGAGTGCTGCACACACCTTGTCCCAGACAAGGGAGGATTTCCACCCCTCAGGATTCCCAGCCTCTCGTCCCCCACAGAGGTACCTGTGCCATCCCTGCCCTGCCCCATCTGCACAGATCACACTGCACGTGTCTCTGCTTCAATCTTCTGCTCCCCGTGGAGGTTCTCCAGTTCCTGCACCTGGGCCACGTTCTGCCTGATGGCAATCTCGGGGCCCCCTCCGTACAGGGTGCTTAAATAAACCCAGGTCTCCTCGGAGATCTGCCCATAGTCAGCACCTGGAAGGGAAACAGTGGAACAGCCATCACTGGATGCACCAGCAGGGACAGGTCAGGACACCACAATGCCAGGGCTTCCCCCCAAAGGCCCATCCCAGGAGGAGGAGACACCCGTGGTCCCTGCACAAAGCCCCTGCAGTGTCACCTGCTGGAAGCACCAGTGTGTTCTCCATTAATCCATGTCCACAAACACCACATCTACACTTCTTTTAAATCCCTCCAGGGGTGGCGACTCCACCACTGCCCTGGGCAGCCTCTTCCAAACCCTGACAGCCCTTCCCATATAGAAATTTTTCCTACTATCCAATCTAAACCTTGCCAGGCACAACCTGAGGCTGTTTTAACTTTGGGAGCTGGACCACAACAGATGCTGCTTGAAGACCATATGAAAAGCAACACAAGATCAAAGCTCCAGCACAAAGGGGAGTGGTGCAAGGGGCCTGGGGAGAGCAAGGCTGGAGCTGGGGGTCTGCAGAACCAGTCACAGCAGCAATCTGGTCATGCAGAAGCTGCCACTGGAGAACTGCCTCACTCAGGGCAGGGGCTGGGTAGAGAACTGTCATCCTCTGCAACACCATCTTGGCTCTGTGCCTTCATTATGCACAGCCAGATCCAGTGGAACAGTCTCCTTTACCTTTTGGGAGCAGCACAGGCAGTAAGCACCAGCCTTACCCTGCTTGACTTGCACGTGGCCACCTGGTTTCGTGAGGGCAATCTTGGTGTTGTCAATTGGTCCAGGGGGCTCTGCAGGAGAACAAACATGTCAAGAACCATCTGATTTCCTTGCTGCCTCCAGCTTCAGATGCTGTCCTAACTCCTCTTGGTCATTTTTGTTCTACCCTGGGGACCTGCAGGCAGCCCCAGTGGCTGGTGCCTGAACCCTGCCCAGCCTTGTCACCCCAGCCAGGGGCAGTGCTCAGCCAAGACCAGCAAATGGACTCGTTTCCATTCCCCCTGTCCCCCCTGACAGACCCCATGTCTGATCCTTACCATTATCCTTGCCCTTGACAAAGGCCTCCCACTCCCGGAACCACTGCATGCTGATACAGTAGATGACACTTGGAGACTCCTCTGCCTGGAAAGCCTTGTTCAGCTGGGAGAGCAGAAACAGAGAAATAGGAAGGACTTAGTCCCTCTTGAGATCTTGTGGGGGCCCTTCTATTATTAACTGTAAGGCAGCCTTGCCATCCTCCAGAAGAGCCCCATGGAATTCTTTCCTCACACCCTGCTCCTGCTCACCAGAGCAGGCACAAGACAAGGATGGTTTCACACTTTCTCTCTGCACAGCATTCCCATGCCCCAGCTGCCCCTCTGCACTGGGGAACCCCCAGGCCAGTCTCCTGGAAAACAGGCAGGAGATTTCCAGGCCTGCATTTCCCACCCCTGCCCTTTGCCTTGCTCCCAGCTGCTTCCCTGCCAACCTTGATGAAGGTGTCGATTTCGATCCTCCTGCGCTTGGCCAGGGCTTCGATCTCCACTTGGCAAATGGAGCACACGTACAGATGGTTCACAGCAGGGCCACCCCCAAACCTGGGCACAGGGAGAGGGAGGCCAATGGAGATCTGCAGCACAGTGGAAACTCTTCCCAGCCCTGCATCCCACAGAGATTTTTATACTACTCCAGACACTGGCAAGGGAGGTGCATCTGCAGCTGAGGGCACAGAGCTGCCTTTACTCAGCCACACTTCTGCTCTTCTGGCTTATCTCTTGCTATCCTTTTGGGACAGGCACTGATACAGCTCATCCTGGCTTAGACCAGGACACTCTACAAATACTGGAAGGAAGAATGGAATGGCCATATTCACCTGTTGTAGAGATATTCCCACACATTTTGGGGCAGAATCACAACCAGGTCATCAATGTAATGGTATTTATTAGGAGGAATCCCTGTGGAGGAAAAGCAAGTGGAAGAGTTAATCAGGGATCTCATTATTGCTGTGTAAACAGACACAGATAAAAAGGCAGATTTTCCTTTCTGAGAACTCTGATTCCAGAATCTTTGTCCTTTGCCAATGGAAGACAGTCAGAAGTTCATTAACTGTGGGGGTTTCTCAATCCATAGCCCTAATTTCTAATCAAGTGCTTCATTTCCAATTTAGAAGAGAGATTTATGAACACTGAGTGCTCCTCAGCATGGCTGATGAAACAGCAGCAGAGTCAGATGTGCTATCTACTCCCTTCTCCAAACAAACCCCCGAGGGCCAGCCCTGCTGACAGGGTAACACAGATAAACCCTGCCCTATCTGCTTTCTACAGGTTTGTTTTTAAACAGTGAGAACTGAGAACTGTTGTTTCCCAGCACTAAACATCCCCCCAGGCCTGCAACCAGCAGCACAATGGGTAATTGTCTCATCCCTCCCCGAGCAGGCTGGAGTTTCTGCCAAAGAGGATCCCAAAGCAGCTTCCCAGTATCAGGATGGCAGCTGGAGCTTTTTCCTGCATTGTTAATGCACCAGGAAGCATCAAAGGTGCTGCTCCCAGGTCCAGCAGCCTTACCTCCATGGGAGCACAGAAAGGTGTGGTTGGTGATGGGCCCAGGCTCAGCAAAGGTGTTGAATTTATTGAGCCACTCTCGAGAGATGTAGAACTGGAGCAAACTGTGCTCCTTCATGCTGGCCAGGGACACGACCTTCTGACGCTCTCGCACAGCCTCCTCACTGCTTTTCCTGGAGCAGGGAAAGGAGAACTCCATTTGTGAAATGCATTTCCAGGTGCTCTGTAGCCAGGAAGGGCTGAGGGCACAGCTCACCTGTAGAACAGCACATAGGCTTCTGCATTCTGCACCACAGTCTCGTGAACCTCGGTGACGTACTGGTCATCGAACTCGTACCACTGGCCATTGATCACGTTCTGGCAGTAGGCAATGTAGTGGCCACCTGGAACAGAAAGCACAGCACTGCTGGGATCTGCAGTGCAGACAGAAGGCAGGCCTGGGATAATGTCAGCAGCACAAACAGGATTAGCTGCTGGCACAGAACAGAGAGAGAGACAAAAAAAAGGATAATTCCTGTTCAGGCAAGCTTTGCTGGAGCAGCAGAGCCTGGCACTGTCACTCTGATTTGCCTTCCTTAGAAAAGCCTCTCAGCAAGACTGAACAGTGGGAAAGGGTTTGAGCCAAGCCTGTGGGGAGGCTGAAAGAGCTGCAGGGGATCTGCCAGAAGCTGCTCAGTTCACTTTCCAAAGGGCAGAGGCTGCTCAGGCTGAGAATGGAGGGGGTCTCCTGCTGCCCTTCAGCCCAGCAGAGGTGGTGGCTACCCCGACCACGTTCCTGCCTCACTCACGCTCCTCCCTTCCTGTTCCTCTTCCAGAGAAGGACTTACTGCCAGCCGTGCCGTGGTGACAGATGACAGACAGGAGGTCGTAGGTGGTGATCTGGGACACGCACTCCTTGGCCAGGAAGGGTCGCAGATCCAGCCCTTCCAGGGGGAAGGAGACGTGGCTGTTGATCTTGAAGGAATACATCACCTCGTGCCGGAACCGTTTCAAGTGGATGCAAAGGATCTAAAAGACCAAGAGCAGAGGACACCAAAGGGCAGTTTTGCCATGGGAGCTCTGGAAGCACAGCACATCTCTGTGTGTCTGATCTTTGCAGGAGTTCTTTGCCTGTTTCTCATGAATCCTGCTGGCTCACTAGCTTAGACTGAGAAAGTCTCTTCTGATCTAAATACAGATCAGATTTTTTTGCCACCAAAAAAACTGCTGGGTTTTTTCTACCTCTGGCCTTCTGACCTCCTCAGTGCCTGCTAGAAGAGAAATGGGAAACAAGGTGCTTTTACCCACCTCTGGGAGCCGGAGGACTTTGCAGTACTTTACTCCATTCCGCAGCCTGAGGGAGGAAAAGAAATGAGCTGTGAGGACTCTCTCTTTCATCAACAAAGGCACAGCTGAGTCTTGCTCACTTTGGAATCCAAGACAAATCCTGAATTCCAGCAGAATTGTCCACGCAGAGGACACAGCAAAATATCTGATACCAGTATAGAGAAATAAAATTCCAGAAATAAAACTCCAGACATGCAACACAAAACATGCCAACTTACTTCTTACACCGTTCACAGCTGTACATGTTGTCCCCTGTAGGGAGAGAAGAGAGCCATTATGTGGCTGCTCAGAACATACAAGGCTGACACATCTACCTTTCCAGTGCAGAGAAAGAAGATTAAGAGCCTTTTGGGCAGGCCAGGATGAGAAGAGATCAAAACAACTTCTATCAGTAACTGTAGGCAAGAAAGGGATGCAGCCAATTAGCAGGGAAGATGAGAAAGTGAAGAAACCGAGGAGCCACAGCACTCAACCAACCAACAGCTCTGCCTGCTCCACACTGAGGACACTCTCACCCGGATTTCCCACCCCTGAGCAGGTAGAAAAGTTCCCTCCTGCTCAGAGATGCTGAGCTGCCAGCTTTTGGCACTGCCAGTCTCTAATACACACCAAGGCAGGATTTCTAGGAGATGTAATCTGCCTTCAAAATGCATACAGAATCCTGCTCCATGCTACCAGACCCCACCAAAAAAACTCACCCTTCAACTCATCTGCTGCAAAAAAGGCAGCAAGGCAATCCTCCAGTGTCACCACGGGACCCCAAAACCAGCTAGGGATACAGGACACCACAAATCTGCAGAGGAGAAGGGATTAAGAGTTATAACTAAAATAGCTGAATGCTTTGGCACACAAAACCCCAAGTGGATGATAAATTTTCTTCTAGCTGTAGGTCCTAAGCTCATCCCACATCCCAGAGGAGCAGGGAAAGCACAGCTGCTCTCAGCTGATGCTCCTACTCAAACTGGAAATAATTTGGAAAACTACACCAGGAATTAATTTGCTCTGGTGGGCAAGTCTGAGGCAGCAGCAAGGGCTGATCAGCTGCACAGGAGCTCTCAAGGTGTGTGAGAAATCTAGAGGAGCAGTAACAACTGGTCCACATTTGGGCTCAAAGCCCTGTGAGGTACCACATGCTGTCCTCCAAGGAATGGCTCCAACTGAGATCCCAATGTTAACACCACTGGTTAGGGACAGCTGCCTTCCAGCGCTGCAGGGCAAATCCCAGAAAACAGAGGTCCTGCAGAGGGAACACACCTCCGGATATACTCCATGATGAAAGCAATCCAGCCTTGTGAGGCATAGTTGTCCCCACATGCCCCTGTCTTGGCTGGCACATTTTGGTAGATGGCAGAGTGCAGCTTGGCCAAGTCTTCTTTCCCCGGGATTGGGAGTGACAGGTCCTGGAACGTCTCCACTGTTGTAGAAACCTGGAAATATCCAAGAGAAACAGGTCAGGGTTTCCCGTGTGTGTAATGGAGCTGGCATCTGACCTTCATCACCTTTTATCACTGCTTGGATTTAGCCTAGGCTAGAACCCTGAACTGGCAGCAGGAGTAACTCTCTGTGACTAATTATTCTTCTCTGCTGTCAGCACTGACTTCTGTCACAGGTTTTGTAGCACTGGACTCAGTTTCCTTATGTGAATGTGATACTGCTGGGTCAACTAACTCAGTAACACAGATCAGCAAACACAGAAACACATCTCCTTGGCATGGCAGATTCTCACACCTCCCCTGCCATGATCTATGGCCACATCAGCAGGTGCTGCATGCCACAGGGCTTGGAAAGAGCAGCACCATTCCCTAGGAAGAGATCTAGAAGCACAAAGCCTGTGCTGGTGACTGGGAGGGCCCAGGCCACTCACTCTGTCGCAGGTGAGGCACTGCACCAGGCTGAGGATGGAGCCATCGAAGATGTCGGAAATCACACTGCGGTAACGGAGCTCTTTCTTCTTTTTCCCAGAAGCCTGCATCTGGGCTGGAAAACAAGGAATGACCCTCTCAGTCTCAAGTCTCCAGAGTCACATAAGAACACAGGACAAGCATTGTTCTGATGTTCAGACCCCATCCCAGGGAGATGGCGAGGCAAGTTGTGAAGAGACAAAAAGGACTCTGCTGCTGTGTGTGGTACAAGGGAGAGGAAGCCAACTGAACCAACACCAGCTGGCTCTCAGGAGGCAGACATTATTGTACTGTAACTCCTGTTTCCAGCCTTTCACATGTTTAGAAGCCCAGCCCTGCCACAGACAGCTCAGTTTTTCTGAGGTCTTGTGATACTTTGCTCCAAGCTTTGCATTTCACTTCCTCTCCCCCTCACCTGCCTCTCTACTTTGTCCTTTTTTTTCCCCTCTGATATTTACCACGTGTTCCCCAAGTGTCTTGCACTGGAGAGGACTCTCCACAGCAGGGATTGGCCAAATGCAAGGTTTTGTTTAACAACAAACCCTGTCCCACACACACGTGCAGGCAGACAGAGTGGTTTTCATGCAGCCAGAACATCTGCAGCTGTGCTGACCTCAGCCAAGGGGCTGAAGAAAGAAAGAATGTCCTCATGGAGCAGCTGGAGGGACAGTGGTACAAGCACAAGCCTTGTGTTTGCAGACTATGCAGCGCTGAGAGATTTTGATTTGCAATTTGCTCTGGGATGAAGGGACCAGTTTGATAACAACACAAGCCAGGCTCCATTCTGCAGCCTGACTGTGCTCCCAGCACTGCAAGGACATCTGCAGCCCTAATTCCATTCCTGTGAGCCCAAGATGACCAAGAGGCAGGAAGCTCTGTCAGTAACAGCATCTTACAGCTCTCTGGCCCACATACCATGAAATTCCAAGTCTGGCAGACAAATGTTTATGTATTGCCACACTCCCCTAAAGGGACAGAGCTTTTGCCTGGGACTTGAGAGCCATTTTATTAATGACAAACACAACACACAGATGCAGACATGGATCATTTGAGGCTCCAGTATAAGAACACACTAGAACATCACTGTGCCCAGAGCTTGATTTTATCTGCAGGTTTACTGTAGTCTTTACCAAATAATGTTTTAGAACACACTGATATCCAGGACATACATCTGTTAATCAAGAATCATAATGGATTCCTTCTTTCCCCTCCTCTACATGCTCTCCCCTTTGCCTCCCAGCAATCCCTCTTTGCACTACCTTTCTTGAGTATGTAGGAAGGTCCAAGCCTGGCAGGACTGGAGCGGGGAGGACTGCTGGAGAGCTTGGAGTGCATTTCATGATGGACTGGGCTGCAAGGGCGTGAGGAGCAGCGCACATAGGCATCATTGTCAGGTTCTGTTTGGGACAATGAGGAGGGAAAAGGGCACTGGTGAAAAGCCCAGCTATGAAAGACAATTACACTGCAATCTGTATCAGCCTAGCTCTGTGTTCCAGCACAGAATCTTTCTCAAAGGAACAGTTCAGTGTCCAGTAACTGTCCTGTTTGCACAGGCTGGCAGACACAGCTCCCTCAGTCATTGGGGAGAGTGTATACAGAGCTGTACCTAACAGCTAATAATTACATACTAAAAAACCCCAGAAAACAACCTGCCATTTTTTCACACTTATGACTAATTAGATTTTGCAGCTTGCTCCTGTAGCCCTAAACCACACAGACAGCATTGCTGCCTTCAGTGCCAGCTGGCAGAGTGAGACTCATAAAGAAGCGTTGAAAGATCGGATATGTTCGGCTTGAGGTGACTCCACACTGCTGCTCTTTTCTTTTCCCTGAGACACAGAAATACTCAAACTGTGCCTCTCCCTTTTCTCTCCCCAAAGTCCACAGTCCAACACTACCAAATAACTGCTGCCATGCCTTTTCCACAGCTAGTATTTCTCCAGGCCAGTGTATCAAATTAAGAGACATACACATACCAAACCTTTTGTCTTAAAAGGCATCAATACAGTGTTTGCAGGCTTGGCAGAGGCAGCTCTCACTGCTGTGCCTTTACTCAGCTCACAGCCTGGCTAAGCACCTCTCGGGCTCACCAAGTACACATCCTTACAAAAGCAATTGTGCACAAAGGCAGGGACCAAGGAAAACCTTGGATGCAAAATCTTTTGAAACACAGAGAAGGAGCAATCACACTATGTGTTTGCTACTGCACTACACCACAGTGCCTGTGGAGGATG
Source organism: Lonchura striata (assembly GCF_050655825.1). Taxonomy (NCBI): domain Eukaryota; kingdom Metazoa; phylum Chordata; class Aves; order Passeriformes; family Estrildidae; genus Lonchura; species Lonchura striata. The sequence goes on along the minus strand of NC_140719.1, from coordinate 7,081,361 downwards.
GTAACACATCTTCCTGGAAATATCCTGACTGAGAGAGAGGTATACCTGGTGTCCTACATGGGCTGGCAGGACAAGGAGCTGGCAGCATCTCAGGTGAGGCTCTGCCATCGACTGGCATCATCGTAGTATCAACATCTGCATCCTCATCCACCTGCTCTGAGTTGCTGCGCCGATGGCCGCAGGAAAACTTTCTGTCCTTCATCCTCTCTTTCTCTGAGATCCCTCTCCCTGCTTCATCCTGGATCAGCAGCTCTGTCTCTGCCAGGGAGCTGCTGCCCATGCTCCCTGAGGTGCGACTCTGGCCCTCTCCTTCACCCCTGTCACTGCTGGAGTCACAGGAGAGGAATTCATCCTCTGAAGGGCTTCGGTCGCCCTCCCGCTTGTCCTCCTGGTCACTGGTGTCCAAGTCCCTCGTCTCTGCAACAACAGGTTCCTTCAGTTCTTCATGGAGCTGATCCATCAGGCATCTCAGGAACTCCTGGGTGTCCTGCAAACCAAGGCTCCATGTCAGTATCCAGCCAGAAACGTGGCAAATGAGAGAGGCAAAAGAGGAGATGGCTCCATTCACAGCTGATTCCAAGAGCGCCCACAAAGGTGAGCCTGCTCTGCAGCACACAGACCCAGCTGAAGCAGGGCCATGCACCAAAGGGCCTGTCTGTCACAGAAATGCTTTAACTCCTACATCATTAAAGGCCCGTTTTTTTTATCTGAATATCTTCAGCTGAAAGACTTTGAAAAGACAGAGAGCCACTGTAGAAGGCAAACCAGGAGTGCATTTATCAGGGATTTATAACAGATAATAGGGAAAAAGCAAGGAGAAACCTGATGAAAACAGCAGGCCCAGGGGAACAGACTCCTTCCCACAAACACATCTTAGGAACCCTGACTTCTAGTCATGGCAAGCCACCTCTTAGAGAGGGCAAATTAAAATCTTTAATAAACAGGGAGAGGAACCAGAAACTCAAAGATATACAGTCTAGCTGCAAGCTCCTACATTCATAATACATGGTAAAAGAGTTGATACATTGGCTTCAAAGGAGCTGCTGGAAAGCAAGCTGGTATTTTGACAACTGCAGAAAGTTAATTACGACCTTTCAGTTGTCTTATGAAGTTTGGCTTTTAGCCTGCCATGCCTACCTTTCAAATCTATCTCTTCAGATCAGAGTTTTCCAACCCAACGTATTTCACATCAAAGACAACTATAGAAGTTCTTTCATTAATCATTAATTTTATTCTTTGTTTTGATTTCTTGTCACTATTACAGTTTTGATGCACTGTCACTTCTCTAGTAAATTTTCTAATCATAGTTCATTGTTTACATTTTGTCATAAAGAACAAACAGAAGAGCTACGCTGATAAAGGCTTCAAAATAAAAAAAAGAGGATACTACCTTTAAATAAGACCTAGTTTTGCTGTAATTTCCCAGAAAAAGAATATAGAACATTCATATCTTTGAATTCTTAGTGCAGATTTATCCAGGTTCCTCAGCTCTGACATGAATAAATAATACCAAACTTCTATACAGCAGATATCAGTAGGTCTCAAAGCAGTTTATAAAGGATTTGACCACCATCATTTCAGAGATGAGTAAGCTGACACAAGGGAATTAACTGATTTGGTACCAACAAGCCAGAGTCAAGCCTGGAAAAGAATCCAAGTCTCCCAAATCCCACCCAAGTGCTCTATCAGATCACTGATATAGACACAGAAGGGCCATGACCCTCCCAAGCTCAAGCTCTTCCTTCTAAACAGAAGCACCACCACTACAAGAATGAAACTCCCTCCGTCTTTGGAAAAATGGCATGGGTTTTTTCAGGCCCCACCTGCTGTGCATAGCCTCGGAACATGGGATTCACAAGCTTGATTCCATGGGATAGACTGCTTGGAACAACATAACTTGGGCTGTTTAAATGTGGAAAAAGAAAAAAAGAAAGAGTCAGTTTGCTTGTTGGGCTTGGAGCCAGTTTGTTTAACAGGCCATAACAGAGGGTGTGGTGTGTAGTTAAAGAGGCCAAAAGATAATTATGCAACTACAAATCCTGAGCAGAGATTGCTGCATGAGCTAGGTGACAAACACACCAAGACAGAAACACCTTGCAATCATTTCAGTCTGTCTTTCCAGAGACCCTTCCCCAAAACACATTTCACTTACAGCTCTGTCACACTTTGAGTGTGGGAAGTGATTCTTTCCAGAACAGAGTTTAGCAATTAGTTAATTTGTTTGATTTTCCAGCACCATGTCTGTCTCAAAATCTGGGCAGGCTGATCACCCAGTAAATTAGATAAATTCAATCAATGTTAAAATGACATGATATTGCTTCAAAGCCTGCAGCCTCCTCCTCTACAGAGTTCACCTTGCCCCATATATTACTTATTCCTTGTTAATAATGAACTTGAGACAAACAGGCAGTGCCATTTAAATTCCTATTTTGATGGGGTTTCATTTATTGCACAGAGCAGACATCTTCAGATTTAAACAGAGCTACATAATTTTGCACTATACTTTGAACTGGTCCAGAATTTGAATCAATAGCAAACAATTCCCAAAATGTCACTGCATTTTCCACTTTATTCATTAAAAATCTCTGAATGACTTTTTCTATCCAAATCATCAAGTCCTCTGCTAATCAAGAGCAGTGCAATTAAATGCTGGCTACTGAAGTCCATGTAAAATATTTGGAGATAGCCCCAAGTTCCCTTACTCTATCATTTTTTCTTCATTGCCAACAGGGGAACTATATTTTAAAAAAACTCTTCCTTTTTAAAATTGTAATATTAAGAATGAATTATTTTCACTGACATTAACATGCTCATTTCATCACCAGCACAGGAGATGGGATCTCCTGGATCCCAGGGAATCCTTAAATCCCCATCCACACAGGGGTTAAATCACTGCCTCAGACAATGCATTTGTCCCTGAGGATCAGATTTCCTCTCTGCTGATGCCAGGCCTCAGAACTAATACACCTCTGAGACCTGGCCAGGTTAGACCAGGGGTCACCACGCACCGTTTCTTGTGCCAAACCTCAGACACCAACTTCTGGTAGCTTTTGCACAGGGCAGGTTTCTTATCTGTCCGGACCAGTCCACCACATTCCAAGAAAAACTGTGTGAGAGGAGGGCTACAAGAGAAGGAAAAAGAGAAGAATTCAGCCCACAGAAATTTCTCCTCTGCTTATATTTATTTATCAAAACTTCATGCAGGCCTTATCAAAAGCACGCTTAAGGTACTGATTTTAAACCAAGGGAAGAAGTGGTTCCAGATGCAGATGTGACTCCTCACTTGGATCAAATGAAAAGGCTGATCTGAACCTGTTCTCAGTACAAAAAAGATCCTGGAATTGAGTTTCAGCAGGATGGCTAGAGAATGTTTTAGGATATAGGTTATTAGAATGATATCAGTGGAGAGAATAAAGAGACATGGTACAGCTTTCTCTGGGATAAATAATTTCTGTTGCAACAGAAATGATGAAGTTTTACTTCAAGCATTTGTCTAAACATGAGCCTTGTACATAGCCAAGAGCTGGCTGGTCCTTCAATCTCCTACTGTAACATTTCTGTTGCCCTAAAAAAACACTATTTTTTTCTGTCCCCAGCCTGGCTAATCTCTGTTTGCAAGACTCATGAAGCTTTCAGATCAGAGGTGACACTTTTGGTATTTAGTGAAGTCAGGGCAACACTGAAAGCCCTAATGCCTACCAGTTTGAGAGAGCCTGAAGTGCTGCATTCATATAGCAGGAGTTCCCAAGATTTTTCATTCCAGTAAGGCCTAAAGCACAAACAAGAGAGGGATGAATCACTTTCAAGATGTGCTGCTTTCTATATTCCTCCCCAGGGAGAGGGAATCCAGGCCTTTCTAAGCAGTCTCCACATTCTGCTGCCAGGAACCCTCTCAGTGCAAGTCCTACAGACTGCAGACTTGCCCTGCCAGCCCTTTCATCAACTCAATGCAAAGTTACCTCTTGGTTTCAAGTCATCATCCTCTGATTCAGATTCACCTTCATCAGCCACTGCAATGGGAACAGCTTTCAGAGGGTGAGCAGGCAAAGGAGAATCCTAGATTAAAGACAGAGAAATAAGTATCAGTCACAGGCCTGCTTTGAAAGATGAGCTGTGAGAGATATTATCTTACATATAAATCAAGCCAGCCTTCAAGAAAAGTAGAAGGAGAAGGAAGAACAGGTTGCACTGTCTACCCTTCTCACTGAGGCAGCAGAGAGTGGAAATAGTGTCATTACTGCTTCCAGCACACATGATAAGAAACATCAGGAATGAGCAGCAGTGTCACAAGTACATTGTGTTTCTTGTCTGACAGCTGAAATTTCCATGGGCAATGCATTGGAAATGAAAATGTGACAGAAAGGTTCTTCTCACATGCAGATACCCCATTGGAAAGGTTAAAAATAAAGTCGGAATGGATATTCAAGTCACAGAATCATAGCATCATAAATGGTTTGGGTTGGAAGGGACTGCAAAGGTCATCTAGTTCCCACCCCTAAGTCATCTGTCTGTTTGCTGGGACACCCTGTAAGTCAGGGCTAGTATTCTCCTGGCTACAGGCAGCCACTGTCACTGAAGGTATCCCCGTGACAGCAACGCTGCACCATGGCAGGAATCACTTGGCTAATTTTACACCAGGCAAACGAAACCTTGCCAAGCTCCCAGCCCTGCCCTGTGTGCCACAGACCCACCGGCTCAGGGAACTTGCTGGGGGGTGAGGGTGGCTGGGCTGCCAGGCGCTGCTCCAGGAACACCTCCTTCTCACAGGCATAGCACCACACACGGAACGTGGTCAGGTTCACCGTCAGGTTGTGCTTCTTGGCCTGGAAATGGAAAATTAAACAGCAGATCTCCTCTGGTAGCTAGACTGGGCTGGAGCACAGGACTACCAGGACATGGAACAGGGAAAATCCAATTCTGTCTGTTTAAATGTGGGGAACAGAGAAAAGCTCACCTGTGCATGAAGTGTGCTGTGGTCAGCAAAGGACTCCCCACAACCAACATAAGGACAACCAATCTAGAAAGGGGAAAGAGCCAAAGCACAATGGGCACATCAAGTTAGACTCTTTAGAAAACAGTCTGTAACTGCAGTTCCAGCAGCAGCAACAACTTCAGAATTATCCTCCCAGTCTTCTAACCTGTTTTTTATTCAGGGCCCAAAACAAGATGGAAATTTAGAATTGATGGACACTTACATGTGATTTAAGAAAGAAAACCTGGAACCAGATTTTCACCCAGGCAAAGTCTCTGTTCCAAGGCCATTGCTCCAACAGGGATCTCATCTGAGTAGCCCCAAACCTGGACATTCCAGTGTAAAAATAAACAGTCCCTGCCTGCCCCAGTGTCCCATGGATTCCCTCCCTCCTCACTTCCAAGGTGTCACCCTGTGGCCCCTCCACAGGTGCCAGCACAGGCAACACCCAGCCAACATCCATCACTGGGGAATTTATTCATTCCTACTGGGAATAGCAAGGGCAATCCCCTACAAGGAGTGAATTATTACATCTTGTCAGATTGTGACAGTGTTACCCTCTCACCTGGAGAGTCTCCTCCTTGGAGTCCATCAAAAAACAGTGTATAGTTCTACTGTGAACCACTTCTTTGCTCCCCACTCTCTTTTCAGTACAAATGCTATTTGAGTGAATTCCACTACATCATGCACACAAACAAGCCATTTTTACCTGAAGACAAGCCCAGAGGTTTGGTCCCGCAGCTCCACAAGACTGGCAAGTTCCCTGCATATTCATGATAAAAGAAGGTTTGTTTGCTTGGTTGGTTTTTAAATAACCAAGTCCTAAAAGAGTGAGAAACTTCTCTACAAAACAGCCCAACCTTTAGTATTTCATTCCTTTCACCACACTTCCAATCAAACACACAATTGCACCCCTTTAGCTAAAGTGACACATTCAAGCAGGATAAAATGACTATGAGAAATTTGTGGGGTCACAAACGGTGATTTTATGGAACATGTGGGTACACTACTGGGGGAAGGAGAGTCTCTGGAGACAGGCAGCGTTTTCTTCAAAAAGCAAACATGCAAATCCATGCACAACAGCTAAAAGGGAAAGAACTGAGAGCCACAACCCTGTACCTTGGATTTGAGCAGCAGATCATCCCTGGTCACCTCTCCTATGGAATCCAGGTGAGGACAGATGTCCCTTGTATCCCCCATTTTCACCAACACTCATGTGAGGAGGGTTTCCTATGACACAAATTGATGGCTCAGATTTGTTCTCATGACTGTAAGAAGACACCTGGGCATGTTTTGCATATTAGAGTTCCATGTCTATCTTTAAGGCTCAGAGATTGAAACAAGTCTGGCACAGTCTGGCCCCACTGCTGAGTGGCTGTGTTGTGGTATTGCAGGGAAGGAGCAAAGTCATGGGGAGGAAAGAGAAACAAATAAACCTAATAATCCATATAATGGAAAGTGCCTTCAGAGATGATGGGGTGCGCTCAGCACACAGGCACAGCTTCAGCTGCACAGATACAAATCTAATTAGCTCATTTGCATGAAACTCTGATGAAAAGTGAAAGGTGGTGCAGCCCATGACCAGTACTTAGCCTGTGGTGTCTATGAGCTTCATGCACCCAACTGTGCTGATCTAACATTTCCTCGTTACACTACTTCATCAAACATTGAAAATATGATTAGTTCTAAATGAAGCTGGGCAAGAGGGAAATAGACTTAAATGAACTGTAACACTGATAAGCAGGCTCCAGTCTCTGAGGAATTTACAATTTCATGGGTAGATTTTTAACAGTATGAGCCACATAATTCAAATTCTCTACAAAACATAACAAAACACTGTTCCACCCAGCTCGTACATCCAAGCACCACAAGAACAGATGATTTCATAGCTTATGAACAAAATAAATACTTTTATGGTGGTCCGTGGATATGTAAAAGATTTTACATATGTCTCAGTAACATGCAGCTATAAGAGTTTGTGTTTCTTAAGCATAGTTTGAATAACCTTGCTCATGGCTATTAAAAAAGTAGAAAAGATAAGTGATATTAATAGCACAGACAAGGATCGAAAAATATTACAGTTGGCTAGAAATGAAGCAGATGTGAAGAGCCCACATTATTGCAATAAAGAAGTGGAAAAATCTGATTAACTCGAAGTTAATGACTCCAGCAGCCTCATGGCTGCTACACTCTGGTTTTTCTCACATTTTGAGGACATTTGAAACAATTCCCAGTCTTATCTGGTCTAAATCACTGACAGCAGGGAGAAAAGAAAAAAAAAAATTATAAACTAGTAGGCCATATCAGCAACACTTATCTTGGGAATGAAAAAGCTTGCCTAGCACCTTGTCTTGGCAGAAGATAAACCTCAAGGCTAATTTTACAATGTTTTACCAGTACTCTTAAGAACTCAGTATACTAATGGGAGGAGCAAAGAGAGAAGAAATCATATGTGCATGGTAAAAACACCACAGGGGTGCTGACCTGGATCTCAGTAACCTGTGAAGAGAAGCTTAACAAATAACAGAGCAATTTCATGTAGTTTCACACAGAAGGAACATAGCACCATGTAACACATATTGATTGAAAGTACAAATGACAAGAGAACAGTAGCTTTCACTAACACATAAAACTGGGATATTTCAGGCTCTGAGTTCCTTCACCAAAAGAGGCCCCTTCCCCAAATGCATCAGCTGATCCAATTTAAAAAAAAAAAAAATTATCAATGCTACATCTCCTATTTCACCATCCTTGATTTCTTATCTCTCTCCCAGATGTTCCCCAGAAAATCTAATGAACAAAATACTGTTTTAAAATGAATTCCAGACTTCATATCTTCACCATCTTAAGCTAACTGGGAACTGGTTTTGAAGCACACTTTGTTAAGTAGAATCTTCTGGATGTGAATGATTGCAATGCATTCTGTGGGATCACCTCTCTCCTCAAAATCAAAACCATGTCTTTAGACTCTCCAGCACTGAGGTGCTGATCTTCCCACACAGCGCTTCCCTTTCTGAACAATGCAGGGAAAATCTCATTTTCACCTCTCAGCCCTGACCACATACACCAGAATAAGGTTTGTGACTGTTCAGGGGGAAATATTCAACTTCTGTCTTCCCACGACTCTGCCCTAAGAGCTATATCTGGCACACACAGCTCTAAATTCTGCTCAGAAAACCAGGAATGTCATAAAAGCACTGCCAAAGAGTTGAACTGTGCTTGTCAAAATGTACTGTGTATGATGGGAAAAGAAGTCATCCTAAAACAAGTCCTTCAGCCTGTCTTTCTCAAGCACCACTGAGGGAGAACAGTACACGAACATGTCAGAACAGTTCCTCCGTAACTGCAACCTACTTTCAGTCGCTTCAACTGCTGCCAAAGCCAGCGTCTCTGCCATCTACAGGAACACATTTCTAGGTTTTTGCTGGTTGTTTTTTCTTCTTAAAACAACTGTGTGGTTTTGTACCAAAGCTAGAGCCAGCTGTCAAGAGTTTCAGATCCATGCAGGCTGACATTCTTCGAAGCAACTGCACAAATAAAAGAAATCTTTGCACTGTTCATCTACAAAACAACTACTAGGTCTGGTCTTGCATAACCTACCAAGAGAAAGAGGTATCTACAGTTGTGCTCTGAGACATTTTATACTTGAGATACTGAAAAAGGAAATATTTACCCAACTGCCCTACTAACAAGGAAGAAGCAGAAAGCAGGTGCTCCTGGCACGCAGCTGTATCAGGTATGGGAAAAACAGGTTTATGTGCAACACGCAAAGGTCTAAACACTGATTTGTTATGGGAGGTCACAACACAACGACTCACATAGAGATTTAGCTTTCAGGCACAAAACACCTGCGGGAAAATTCCCCTCGCCCTCTGTGCCACTCCTCAAGTGCAGCAGACCCCCATGATACAAGTCCCCTCCTGACAGGCACTACAGCTGCCGGACACGAGCGAGGCTGTAGAGAAAGAGCCTAAAGCCGCAAGGTCCCGCTGCCGGGGCCGCCCCAAGGCCGGGGCACGGCAGGAGCCGGGCCGGAGCCCCCGCGGCCGCTGCTGCTGCATCATCCCCGGCGCGGCGCGGCCGCCCTCCCTCCGCACGGCCCCGCCGCCCCGGCCCGCGGCCCTCGCTCACCTGCGGGATGCCCGGGGCGTCGCGGCCCCCGCCGCGGGCCGGGCCGCCGGGAAGGGCCGCGGGCCCCGAGCGGAGCGGGGAAGCGGCGGAGGAGCGGCGGGCGCCGCGCAGGCCGGGGGCGGGGCGGGGGCCGGGCCCGGCGGGGCGGGGCGGGGCGGGACCGAGCGGAGGAGGCGGTGGCGGCCCTGACCCCGCGGGGTCCCGCGTCGGGCCCGAGGGCTCCCCGAGCAGCCGGGGCTCAGCCCGCAGGGTCGGGGCTGGAGGGGCGAACCGCGGCTCGTTTGGCCGGGGACCCAACAGGGCGGCTCGGTGCCTCGGTCAGCGGGGAGCAGCCGGGTGAAGGAGCCGCGTCCCGCCCCAAGGGCTGGGCTGTAACCCCGGCTGTGGGACCCACGCTCGCTCCCCACGGCGCCTTCTCTCCACGCGTTGCCGGGATTGCGCGAAAAGGAACGAGCCTCGTGACTCACACGAGGTCTTCCCAGAAAAGACAGTGCGTGGCCCGGGGTGCAGAGGCGGGGGCGGCACGAGGGCGCCCGGGCCCGTCCGGGAGGGCACGGAGCGCGGCCGGCCGCGCTCGGCGGGGCCGCGGCTGCTGCCCGGCCGAGGTGCGGGCAGAGGGGCGGGCTCGCCCGGCTTCGCCGCGGGGCTGTGGCGTCATCGCGGCGCGCCGCGGCAGCGGGAGGGAAGCGGCGTGTGGGAGCCGTGGCACGGCAGCCGCAGCCATGCCGGGCCAGAAATCCTTCCGCCGGCGCAGGGAGGACGAGGAGGAGGAGGAGGAGGACGAGCAGCTCGCCGAGGAGGTCAGGTGGGTCGGGCGCCGGCGGGGAACCCGGCCGGGCTCCGAGCGGGACCCAACCGCGCCCGGCCCTGCGGCGGCCGAGGGGCGGGCCGGGACCCCGGGACTGCTTTAGCCCAGCAGTGCCGTGTCCGGGAGTCACGACATCGTGGCGTGGCGTGTCGTGTCATAACGTCACGTACGGCTGTGCTGTGAGCGGTGACGTCACGTATTGCCGTGCCGAACCGCTGTGTTGTGGCGTGACGTCACAGCGTGCGTCACAGCCTTACGTGATCACAGACGTTAGGGATTCCTCTCAGGTTAGGGAGAAACTTGGAATTTCAGTTCACCATCAATTTTCCTCAGTCACTTGTGCCTGGATGTATTTTGGCTCGTCCTTCCCAAATTGGTTTCTTCTTCAAGCCTTTCTTTTTTTCTTATTGCTTAAATGCATGGGATCACTTAATTAAATACAATATATCTATTTAACTTGAAACCCAAAAAGCAGATGCTGATATGCAGAGGTTAAGGGCAAAGTTGAATAGAAAATTCTGTGTTAACTGCAGAAAATGAAATTAATTAATTAAAACCAAAGCATCAAGTACTAAGTCAAATGTATTTTTGTTCTTTAGGTTAAAACTTGAGGAAGCCAAAGAAGTTCAGAGCCTCAGAAAGCGGCCCAATGGGGTGAGGTAAGGGATGTGACACTGGGGAGGGGTGTATGTATTTTGTCCAGGGGTGTGATGTGACAGTCAATTTCTGTCTTGTCATCTGCATTCTTCCAGTACAAACCATTATGTCAGACACTGCTAAAATTATTTTCTTGACAGAGGAGTTTCTATGTTAAAACCTGAGGATGGAAAAAGACAGGGAGATTTAGAGAGGGATAAAGCAATGCAGTATTGTTGGTGCTGTGCTTCCTTCTGCTGAATTTTATCTTCTTTCTTTATCTGCCTGACCAGTGCTGTAGCTCTGCTGGTGGGAGAGAAGCTGCAGGAAGAAGCCACACTTGTGGTAAGTGCTGGACAGTTCCATCACCTCGGGGCTCAGATGTGGTGGTGTGAGAACACTGTGTCAGACCAGCCTGGGGCAGGACTGGTGTCACAGCTCAATTCCTGAATGTCTCCCATGGTTTTATCTAGATTTTGAAGACTAGCATTAAACTAGAGGGAAGCTTCAGGGGGTTTTGTTATGTCTTGTTTTACAGGATGACCCATTTAAGATAAAATCTGGGGGAATGGTGGACATGAAGAAGCTGAAAGAAAGAGGCAAGGACAGGTAAGTGCATGTGAGCTCTGAAAATCTCTCCCTCGACTAGTATTTAATGACAACTGGTAATTAATTAACCAGAGGTTGTGTAACTTTGAAGAGTTTCATATAATGCAGTCTGACTATTTCCTTTTGCTCTGACTTGTTAAATTACTTTTAAAAAACCCACCACACGCACCCCTCTCAAAAAACCCAAACAGCCAACATAAAAACCCACCAAAACCTGTAAACATTGTGGTTTCCACTTAGGATTAATGAAGAGGAAGATCTGAACTTGGGAACTTCCTTCTCAGCAGAAACCAACAGGCGGGATGAAGATGCTGACATGTGAGTCGTGCTGTGTTGTGTCTCTGCTGTTGAATCAGGCTGGGTGGCCCCTCACCATTTCTTTTTTTTATGTTGTGGATTCTGAATAGTCCCAGGAGATCTTCCCAGTTCTCACTGAAAGTTTCCCTTGCCCTTTCACTTCCCGCCTTGTGCAGTTGAGAAGGCTTTTTCATGGACAAAGCTAGGAGGTGCCAACCAGCCAGCTTGGCACTAAATTCCAATGGGAGCCTTCCCTGCTGGCTGTTAAAGACCTTGGAGAATATAATTGTTTCTTGAACAATTAATTCTTGCTACTAATATTAGCTGAGTGCTTTTGGAGAGATGATTCTTTCCGCTCTCCCAGCTGTCAGCACAGGAATGCAGCTGTGCTCCAGCAGTGCAGAACACAGTACAGGAACGGAATTAAATGTCCTGTCCCTTGTGTGCTGTTCAGGATGAAGTACATTGAAACTGAGCTGAAGAAGAGAAAGGGAATTGTGGAGAATGAGGAGCAGAAGGTGAAGCTTAAGAATGCTGAGGACTCCCTGTACGAGCTGCCAGAGAACATCCGTGTCTCCTCTGCCAAGAAGACTGAGGAGATGTTGTCCAACCAGATGCTGAGTGGCATTCCTGAAGTGGACCTGGGAATTGAGTATGTGTTTCACAGATCTGTGGCTGCTGGCCAGGACTGCCAGGATGAGCAGCTGTTGGCTGGCAGAGCAGCACTATGCCTGGATGACACATCCCCAGTTTGGGATGGGGTGGGATTGAGCCTTGCTCTGGATTGGTCCTACGCAGCCCCAGGGCTTGGTGCAGCTCCATCCTGGGACTTCTGGGAAAAGGCTCTTCTGTGACCTGAGCCCAGCAGCTTTCTGCAGGACCTCTTTGTGTCCTGTACTGAAGATAGGACCTGCTTCAAGATAGGAGCTTCCATTTTGCCTTTTAGACCAAGTGTCTGTTTCTATAGCACTGCCTCCTCTCTCAAAAACTGCATCAGATGCCACAGCAGCTACTAGTGTTCTCCAGATCCATGCACCTAGCACTTCTGAGCCTGCCACCCTTTCTAACCATGAGTATTTTTTTTGCTTCTAGTGCAAAAATAAAAAACATCATCTCAACTGAAGAGGCCAAGGCCAAGCTTCTGGCAGAGCAGCAGAACAAAAAGAAAGACAGCGAAACTTCCTTTGTTCCCACCAACATGGCTGTTAATTATGTCCAGCACAACAGATGTAAGTATTGAGTGTCCCTCCTGACCCAGTTGGGACAGAGAAATTTATCAACATACCAGGATTGCTTTTCCTGGGTTGCTCAGATAGACCCTATCTGGCCTGGTTTTTTCCTTTGCCCATCTGCAAGGAGAGGGAAGTATTTCTCATGACTGGGCATTCTGAACTCCCAGCTGACACTGCTTCATAAATTTCAAGATGTTTTCTTTAAGCTGTGCCTTGTGTGCTGAAAATGATGGTGTATGATGGAGAGACTCCAGTTTGCAGGCTGCCAGAGCAGACAGGGTGGCCAAACAAACACAGACCTTATTGGACAGGAGACAGGAATTAACTTCTGTGTGATGCTGCAGATATCCAAAGGAAAGGCAGCCTTCTGCTGTGCCCTTCCATGCTTTACAGGGGTGATGGGAATCAGGTTGGTGTGTTCTGATGGAAGTGAAGAGTGTTTAGGCCACTTGAAAATAGTGCTGTTGAAATTTGCTCTGCCCCATGTTACCTAATTAACCACAGAAGCCAGTTCCAAGAAGGGTGGTTCTGAGTTTCTGTTCTTTCTAGTAAAGATGACTTGTAACAAAGGCCATAGAAATTTATCCATCTGGATAAGAGTGCTCCAGATAATATTCCTTACCTGAAGTTTTCTTTCTTGCAGTTTATCATGAGGAGCTGAATGCACCAGTGCGAAGGAACAAGGAGGAGCCAAAGCCCCGTCCGCTGAGAGTGGGGGACACGGAGAGGCCAGAGCCTGAGCGTAAGTTCCAAATCCGAATGGCTGTAAGGAGGCACTGAAACTCTTCAGGGGTCTTGTACAGAGAACAATTTGCTTTCCTCTTCTTCTCTGAGTGCCCTGAGGTAGCGGGAGTGGAGCAATCCAAGTCCAAGAAAGCTGGCTGTTGCAGCTTTAGATCACACCTGAAACTCTGGATGGTGTTTGTAGAGAGAGACATCCATCCTCCAGCTCAGGGTGGAGTGCTGAAGGTCACAACTGAAGTGTTGCCAAAGCTGTCTGACAAAGGTTTGGTGGAAGTATGGTGGAATAGCAAAAGGTGTAAGGCAATAACCTCACACACTGAGGAACTGTCTAAAGGAGGTGGCAGAGTTCAGGGAATGTGTCCGGTGAAAGGAAAGGGATATTAAATTGCCTTCTTTTTCTTTTGAAGGGTCTCCTCCAAATCGCAAACGTCCCCTCAATGAAAAAGCCACAGATGATTATCATTATGAGAAGTTCAAGAAGATGAACAGGCGATACTGATGAATGTGGACTGAAGCCTCAGGAGTTGCTCCTATTTTCCACCAATAAAGGATTTTGTGTCAGTGACCTGCAATGGATGTTGGGAAGAGTCACTACCTTCAGATCCTAAAGTTACCTACGAAGCTCTTCCTGTGTGAACTTGTAGTCAATCAGTTTGCAGGTGATTGTGAACTCTTTGGTTGGTGTAACTTTGTATATAAATATGTTCTTATAAATGAAGTTTTTTAATGGGAAATGAGTTTTCATGGTTGGCAATTTTTAGTGGGGAAACAAAGTGGCTTTTATAGATTTTTCTTTTCACCATCTTAATACTAAAAAAAAAAGAGATCCTTTAAAAGCAGCAATGTTGTTTGCTTTGTAAATGTAAAGCTCTTGAGAGCTTGTCTTCTTGTCCACATGTCTTCCACAGAAGTGCAGTGTGGGTACTTGTAGTGAAGATTTGTAACTTGAAAATAGTAAAAGTGGTTTTTAAGTTATTGTAGCATTTTTTTCTTCTGGAATTAATGCTGATGAGTTTTTCCTGGTTTGTGGGTTTTGGTGGTGATGATGGCCAGATCGTCCCATCACTCAAAAGTGACAACTCCAGGGTGGGAAGGGACAACCTCAGATTTTACTTTTTCTTAGAAAAGGGGAAGAATTTCCATGCCAGGCCAGGGGCGAGTTTGCCCCTGAGCTTGTGCCCTGTGCAGGTCAGGAGAAGATCCCTTGCACAGGTGGCCTTAAGCTGAGACAGGGGAGATTTAATTTAGATTAGATATTAGAAACAAACTTTTTCACTGTTCGGGTGGTCAGGCTTTGGAGTAGGCTAGGCAGGGAGGTGGTGGAGCACCACTTCTGGAGGTGTTAAAGAGTCCAGATGTGCCACTGGGTGCTGTGTGTTTTAGTTGGTTTAGGGGTTACAGTGGCAGTGCTGGATGGACAGTTGGACATGATGATGTTAAAGGTCTTTTCTAACCATGATGATTCTTTGATTCCTCTATTCTAACACCCGGCCACAGACTGTAATATTGAATAACTGCATGCGCCAGGCCACCTTCCGCTCCTGACGGCGCCGGGTGCCCGCCCCAATATGGCGGCGGCACCTCGGCCCCTCAGCGCCGGCCCCGCCCGTTCCCGCCCAAACATGGCGGCCGCCCCTCAGCGCCGGCCCCGCCTCTCCCCGCACCCGCGATGGCGGCGGCGGAAGCGGCGCCGAGGGGCGGAAGCGGCGGCCGGGCGGCTGGGCCGGGCGGGCGATGAAGCTGCGGCGGGGCACGCTGCGGGCGGCCCTGGCGTTGGTGCTGCTGCCGCTCCTCACGCCGGCCGGCGCCGTGGAGCCCATCAGCGTGGGACTCGCCATCGCGGGCGCCGCTGCCTCGGCCCTCACCGGCTTCATCTCCTACCCGCGGCTCTACTGCTACTTCAGGGAGTGCTGCCTGCACCGGCACGACCCGCGCGCCGCCGCCGGTGCGGGAGCGGGATGGGCTGAGGGGAGGTGGCGGGAGGGCGCCGGGGCGGCGGCGGGAGGCGGCGGAGCCCGCGGGGCCTTCCCGTGCGCCGCCGCTCCCGCCCGGCGCCTCGGCCCCTGCCCGGGGCTGGCGGCCGCCACCGCGAGGGTGACCCCGCGCCCGCCCGCTGACACTGTGGTGGTCTCTCCATGCAGCTCTGCAGGAGAATTTGGACAAGAGGCTGTTCGGGCAGCACTTGGTGAGCAAGGTGGTTGTAAAAGCCGTGAGGGGCTTCTTGAACAATACCAACGCCAAAAAGCCTCTAGCGCTTTCCTTGCACGGGTGGACTGGAACAGGAAAAAACTTTGTCAGTAAGATCGTCGCCGAAAGCATTTATAAAAAAGGTCTGCAGAGTAAATATGTCCATCAGTTCGTAGCAACTTTACACTTTCCTCACGCTCACAGCATCAATCTCTACAAGGTAAGAATGAGTTACAAATGTCACGGCATGATCAGTACATCAGACCTAGATGTTATTTTATGCAGTAACATGTATGCTATGCCAGGTTTGTGATCTTCTGTACAGAACTGTGTAGATCCTAACATCCATCGGGATTGGCTTTCCTGTGAATGTGAAGGTTTTTCTGTTTGTTTTGAGCTTCTCTTTAGGGGGAAGAGCGATATGGTTTAATTTTCATTCTGCACTTTGCTTAGAGATGGGACTGACTTAAGGATAAACACGATTTCTAGTTAGGTGACATGCTGGTGGGCATTGCAAAAAAACCCAATAGTTCATGACAACCTGCTGACCCCCGGGTTTGTCAGGCACCATGGCAAGCTCACACTGGCTCTCTGAGGCATCATTGTCTATTCTGCACACTGAGCAGTAGTAGTTAGTTTTCTATGGGTCCATTTCCAAGCTGTAAAGCAAAATAGCAAAATTATCTGCTGTCAGAAAGGTACAGGTAAATGTATTTGGAATTGTCAGTTCTGTTGGCAGGGAGATACCATGGAGCAGTAGCTCAGATGTGTTTTATGGTTTTTTTGGTTCTGACTTTGTTCACTGCACAGTTTGAATGACTGCTGCTGTCTTGTATTGTAGTATACTGCATGTTGATATTCAGTCTGTATCTGTTAAAATGGCAATATAATGGTCTACAAACCGGATTTCTAAATGGAGGAAATGGACTATTTCTCTTTTACAGCTTATTTCCCCTTCTTTTAACTGAGCCATTTTGAAATAGAATGATGTTTTTCTGTATTTGTTGTGAGATG
The DNA here is from genome assembly GCF_050655825.1 of Lonchura striata. Classification (NCBI taxonomy): domain Eukaryota; kingdom Metazoa; phylum Chordata; class Aves; order Passeriformes; family Estrildidae; genus Lonchura; species Lonchura striata. The sequence goes on along the minus strand of NC_140719.1, from coordinate 7,064,731 downwards.
AATATACTTGGAAAATTTGCTGCCCAAGGCAGTGGGAGGAAGTATTGCTGCTTATCCCTAATACACCTACAGTTCAGGGACTGAGTAGAATAAATTAAAAAGTGATGAATCACTGAAAATAGAACATTTATTTCTCATTCATCTACCACCACAAGCCTTTTTCTCCCAGTTAATGCATTATAGATCTTGAATGTAATACTCAAGGTGAAAATGCAGTGCTTAAGTGAGAGACTCTTTCAATGCAATAAAGCCATTATTAGCCTTTCTGGACAACAATGTTTTAAGAAGGACTTGTAATTGTCTTCATTTAACTTCTGATTGATTAAAACACAGAGTTAAATTTTGTTTCTCCTTCTGCCAGTGTCAGCAGGTGCAATTTCTCATTCCTCCTGCCAGGTAGCAAATGTAATATTGGTTATATTAATGTTGTTTAGACCAAAGTGCTGCCAGAAGCTATCATCTGACTTGTCAGAGTTTGGCTTTTTGTGGCTGTCCCTTGGTGGGACCCATTTTTTGTCCTACTGTGCACTTTCATTTTTGCTTTTCATAGGAATGTCTAGGAGAATTTCTGCTTCTCCCATCCTTTCTCTTGGTGTCTTAATTTTTTTCAGAACCAGCATGAGATTTTGTTGAGGTTTCATTTACAGCTTGTAACCATGTTTTAGTCAAGAAGCCAGAACTATTAAAATTACATCACTGAAAGAACTCCTTCGGGACAAGGTTCCATAAACAGAAAGTGCTATTTTTTTCTGTCTTTTCAACACAAACTCAGCATCTTTCACTTTTGTGGCACTCAGGACCAGCTGCAGTCATGGATTCGGGGAAATGTGAGCATCTGTCCCCGGTCACTCTTCATATTTGATGAAATGGATAAAATGCACGCAGGGCTCATTGACTCAATCAAGCCCTTCCTGGACTACTATGAGCTGCTGGATGGGGTGTCCTACAGACAAGCCATCTTCATCTTCCTCAGGTAAACAGTGGCTTCTCAGGGTTGCTGTTCTGTACACGCCATGCTTTTACTTCATAACTTCAACTTTTAAAACTACCCCAAGCTGCAATCTCTATTTTCTCTTTACTTAGCAATGCAGGAGCTGAAAAGATAACAGAGGTAGCACTAGATTTCTGGAGAAATGGGAGGACAAGGGAAGATATCCAGCTCACAGATATCCAAAATGCACTCTCTGTGTCTGTCTTCAACAACAAAAATAGTGAGTAAAACTGGGATTGCTTTTGAGGTGGTAAAAGTTACATAAAAGGGATGGGCTGCATTTTAGCTGCATTTTTACAAGCTATGGTTTCTTCTCGATGTGGCCTCCAGTTTTTGGCTTATAAGGAGCAAAAATGCAGTTTTGGGGCCTGCAGTCAGCTCCCAGGATGGGTGAAGATTCAGGAGCTCTGTGCACCTTGGCCACCAGCCTGTTTGCTGCCTGTTGGACCACATGTTTTGGGGGAAATGCTTCATAGTCCTTCATAGTGTTTCCTCACACAGGACTTCTGGTGAAAAGGGCTTTTAACATAATTATGCTCTGAAGTTAGCATTGGAAGGAAACTCGCTGTACTTCTTAAAAAGTTTAGATACAAGCTCCAAAAAAAAAGGAGTAAGAAATCTGGTCTGGGAGAACTGATAAGAGAGAAAATCTGTCCCTCTCTAGGTGAGAGAGGGGAAGGTATGATAGCAACACCTGGAGAGCAAGGCTCAAGCACAGTCTAAATTCATTCATTCAGCCTTAAGGACCACATTTATGTATCTGTCCAAAATTTTATGCACAAAGTAAGATGAGAGGGGGATTGTATTGACTTGTGCATTATAGTGCCCTAAAATCCTAGGTGAATTCTTAGCTGTGATCCCATTGCCCCTTGCTCCCATTCAACCCCATGGTAGTGTTTAACTAGAGAAATACTAACAAACCTCTTTCCCTTCACAGGTGGATTTTGGCACAGCACCTTGATTGACAGAAACCTCATTGACTACTTCATTCCTTTCCTGCCTCTGGAGTACAAACACGTGAAAATGTGTGTCAGGGTTGAGATTGAGTCGCGTGGCTACGCTGTGGATGAAGACATTGTGAGCAGGATAGCTGACGAGATGACCTACTTCCCCAGAGAGGAGAGAATCTATTCAGATAAAGGATGTAAAACTGTGGATGCAAAGCTGGATTATTATTATGACTTCTAATGCTTTAGTGCTACAACCTGCAAAGAAGCAAATTTAACTTAATCACAAAGTGGTGGACCTGAGACATTTCATTTTTAAGTACTTTTTAAAGAAAGGAACACTATTTTTTAACTGGTGTGTAAATAAGCAGCAGTGCCTCTGCATTTTTGAAACCATCACAGCTCCCAAGTGCTTCAGCATTGTGCTGTGAAGGCAAGAAGGAACTGCTTTGGGAATTCCTGGATCTGGCAGGGCTGAAGACTCTTGAATCATGTGGTGATCATCAGAGCCCTTTGGCAGACTCTTGACAGGTATAGAAGGACTGAGACTATAACCTAATTTTAATTTGATTTTGCTCTGATCTCGATAATCTCTAGACAATATTGAGAATTTTAATCAAAGTTCCTGTGTCTCTGAAAGCCTTCATTGGTCCTGTGTGGGAATATGCATTAAAAATAGAACATGTGTCTTTTTGCCTTCAACAGCTTGGGCCCAGTAAAGATAAGGGGGGATTCTGGAATTTAAAAATCTGGGCTCTTCTATCCAACATCATAAGTGCCATTGTCTTTCAAAACTGATGTGTAGTTTAGTCTCCTATGTGTCAAACCAAGAATAGAAAATGCTGTTGTGAATAGCATTCAGAGAGCAGACTTAATATCACAAGGAAGTGAGTTAAAATCATTAAATGCCACACTGGTGTGCTTAGTTCCTATTTCAGGTTAGTCTTTATGTTGCCCACAGCAGGCTCTCCCAGCAGTGATCTCAGGAGGGAGAACTGTGCTCTGGGAGTGGTGAGTCAGCCTCAGGGAAAGGCTGCAACGTCATGGGAAATGTGTACAGATTAAATTTTACACCATGGAAATTGAAAAAAGTTTTCTCTTCATCACTTAAATGCTGAATTCAGGGGTCAGCTTGCAGGGGTTTCCCTTATTCATCTTCTCACCATACTGTGTGCCTTTGAGGCAGAGATGTAGGCAGATCTAAAGGCATTTGAAAAAAAAAATAACCCATAAATTGTGTCCACTGAAGTTACTGTGAAGGGTGTCAGACTTGTTTCTGAATGTGAGCACTGCGGAGGCTTTTTACATTCCAGTTGCTGTTCAAAATAAACTTTTCTCATCAGAAATGTATTTCTTAGCTACCTTCTGGTGTTCTTTGCATTCAGTGGTTTGATACTAATTTTGCACAAATTTACTCCATGTTGAGGAAGAGCACACTGCATTCCTGGCTGTTCCAGCTGTGTTTGAATGCAGGTATTTCCCTTCTGCAGTTCAAAGGGCAGAGATAGATGTGACTCTGCTATATGGTGAAAGAAATCAAGCTTGGAGTGGAAACTGCACTTATGGACTGTTTATACTAATTACAGCCACGTGGTTTTTGTAGAGGCAGACTTCTAGATGCATGTGTACTCAATAAGGATGAACTTGTCCTGTAGAGACCAGTTAGAACCCTGCTGCTTATCTCCTGCCACTGTGCTACCACCACAGGCTCTGCTTGAAATCACCCATCTTTTCAGTGCCAGCATCTTGGAGTTTTCTCTGCAAGGAGCTGGAGATAAAAGGGCCAGTGAGGCTCCAACTGTCCTTGTGCTGAAGGTGTGTGACATGCAAATTATCAATCCTACTATTTGTCAGCAAATGAGTGCTTTGAACTCAGGTATTTTTCTGTCTCTTTGACTTCCTGATTATAGCAAATAACTGGCTAATGGGAAAAAACATGTAATGATGATAAGCTTGTACTACACTCTGGTACCAAGAGAATCAGTACAACCACTCTGTCTTGTGGCTTTTCCAGAACTTAGTTCTGCTTTGTGTGTCAGTGCAGCATCACTACAAGTATTTGATATACATTGTTAGCCAGTATTTCTCACAGCCCTGAATGGCCCAGGGTAGACAGAAGCTTTCTCTGGAGAGCAAGAATAATGTGGAAAGGGTGGAGGCTGCCTCTGTTTAATATCTCTTTGGTTCTGTAGACCTGGCCAGGAGCAGCTCCATCTGGGTAAAAGACACAGGCCTGAAATCACAATCATTCTGATCCTGTTGTTAATCCTTCCCTGTATGGTTTCAGAGCTAATGTTCTCACACCTTCTTGCTATGACTGGGTAACTTTGGCCATTATTCTATTTAATAGGCCAATTAAGGCTGGATCAGACAACTTAAAGGGAAGCGTCATGGGGGAAAGGTCTGCTGCCCAGAGAAACAGTCCATTGGCCAGGTGAGAGGAGCTGAGCAGTCCCAAGAGTGAATTCTGTTCTTGCCAGAGTCCAGGACAAGCAGCTGCTGCTTTAGTGCAACTTTTTGCAGGGAGTATTCTGAGATCTCACACTGCTGGTATTATCAGAGGCCATGGTTTAAATCCACTAAAATAGGAAGTGCTGCTGTCCTGCCAGCCAGAGGCAGCCTGGCCCCAGAGCCTGGGGTGCCCAGGGAAGGACAAGCAGCTGAACTGTCCCATGAGTGGCAAAGTCCAAGTGAACAGCACAGCCTGTGCTTCCCAGGCAGCTCCCTGACATCTCCTGGTGCATCCTTGGAGCACAACACGTTCACAACTGACCCTTCAGTGAGGTGTGAGCTGCTGCCAACAGCTGCCCCACACTTACAAAGGAACTGTAACAGAAACGTGCAGTGCAGCTTTCTAGTACTTTCCAGTATTCAAAAATTATTAACCAAGAGAGAAGAAGTAATCTAGGATTTATTCCAACTGCAGTACAGTAGTATTTAGTGTTTTGAAATAGCACAACTATTTTCTTTTTGAAGTGAAACTGGATGCAGCATATACAACTACGAATAAATCAGTTATTAGGGAAAACATCACACTGAAAAGTGACAGTCCAATGTCCCAAGGTTAATGGCTTGCTAGTGTTTGGCTCTGGAGATTGCATCAGTGTGAGCAGTTTGCCAAGGTTTGACAAACTCCAGTGGGGCTGTAAAAGGCAATCAACACTTCTAATTTAGAGCTTAACAAGAGCGCTAAACTCTCTGTTGTAATTTGAATTAACATAATTGTAATTAGACCTATAATTAGCATTACCTCTTAAAGGAAGTTTAAGAACAAGTGAGGGAATAGATGATGCAGCACAAAAACAGTCCCATCCCTTGTACCAATTTAAAACCACAGTACAATCAATGAAGTGAAAGGCACTTCTGTCTTGCATTACAACATTTGATGCACAAGTGATGGGAGACTAGGAGTTAAAGCTTGCAACAGCTCCACTGGGTGAAGGTTAAATGGATCTTTCCCAGCTTCTTAACTCATCATTCACCCTTTCACACAGGCATTCTTTTATAAAACAGACCTAACTAGTGAGGTATAGGCTTCTTCTTGTTGCTTACACTTCAGCATAAAAATACACTATTAAAAATAATTTCTTCCATTCAAATGTCTTCCAAGCAAAACGAGAGTAGCATTATCTACACCTTGACCAGTAGGAGCAGCAGAACTACTAAAGACCTTACAGACTTCAGGCCCAGGAGCCCACACAGATTAATCTGACAAACTAAAACAGTTGAATTCTCAGGAGAGATTTTTCTGCTTAAGTACAAAAGACTGGCCTAGTGTTGTAACAGCTCTCTCAGATGGGTCCCTCAGTTTAGAAAGACCTGGAGTCACAAATTTACTTAGCCCCTTTAAAGAATACTTTAATAATTTATTTTTCCCCCAAAGAAACATGGGGCAAGCTCTTACTAAATAATAGAGAGAGGGCAGGGAAGAGGAAGTAACAGATTTCTAGGAGCTCATGACTTCCCATATTACTGTACTAGGAGATGTAGGATGTGCCCAGCTGAGGCACAGGAAGATTTCTACCATATCCTTACTGCAATGTACCACGGAGTTCACCCTTACAGACATGATCACAGTTCAGAATACAGCACACATCCCTCCATTTCACTGTGAATATGAACAGGACTGTGTACATGGAACGGAATATGACTATCTGGCAAAATTCCTCTGTTTGCCTTTGTTCCAATCTAGTTTATGTGGAGAGAGGAATTAAATACTTAATAATCCCAGCACTTGGAAGAATAAAGCAGGAGGGCTGTATCCAGTGCTGTGTGTCACACTAGAAATTCTTTATAGACTAAAAGAAAATTAAAGGGGGCAACACTGGGATACCAGCCAGTTCAGAGATGAACAGGCTGGATGGGACTATGAGTGACCTGATTCAGTGGAAAGTGTCCCTGCCCACAGCAGGGGATGTCACTAGATGATCTCTAAGTCCCAATTCTATGTTAAGTTAAAAAGAAAAATAAAAAACAAACAACCAAACACACAAGCTAAAAAAGCCCACACAGCTCACTCTGGTATTTTCACCATACTCCCTGCAACAGTAAAAAAGTTTAAGTGCAAATACACAGATTTCCAAAAGCTCTGAAAGTGCTGTGGAGACTCAAAGTGGAAATCAACCCCTGGCGTTCGTATCTCTCATCACAACGTCTTCATGAATATCCAGCTTGGCCTGAACAGTCTTGCAGCCTTTATCAGAGTAGATCCTCTGCTCCTTGGGGAAGTAGGTCATCTCATCAGCCACTTCCTGAACAATCTTCTCATCCACAGCATAGCCACGGGCTGCCATTTCGGCCCTGACACACATCTTCACATGCCTTTGCTCCAGGGGCAGGAAAGGGACAAAGTAGTCAATAAGGTTCCTGTCAATGATGCTGCTGTGCCACAGCCCACCTGGATAAATTGGGGGAAAAAAAATCATAAGAAGGAGTTTTTCTAAACTGCATATGACAGGATCCACAAGCCAGGCCAGATTCACAGAGCTGTTTGTCTCAGACAGTGAGGAATGAACTTCCCATTTTTGGGGGGAAAGTGACTTACTATTCTTGTTGTTGAAGACTCCTACAGAGAGCAAGGGCTCCAGGTCTTTCAGCTGAATATCTTCCCTGCGCTTTCCACTTGCCCAGAAGTCGAGAGCTGCTTTGTTAATTAAATCACCACCTGCATTGCTGATCATAAAAGAAAAACATACAGTGGTGAAATACAGACACGAGTGAAGCAGAATTTCTTTTGCAGCCGGTTACACATATTGCTAACCTCCTTGATATCAAACAAATAATCAAAAAGAATCCTGTAAGTCAAAATCTAGGTAAAGTCTCCAGTTCTTTAAGTAGCCATCAGTGTGTGGTGGGTTGCCCCCAACAAGCAGCCAAGCAGCCACTTGCTTACTCCCTCCTGCCTCAGTGGGATGGAAAGAGAAAATAGGAAGAATAAAAGACTGAAAGCTTGTGGATCAAGATAAGGATAGTTTAATAGGAGAGAAAGAACCCAAGGAGGACTGAGGAAATCATTCACTACTCCCACAGTCAGAACAATGCCCAGGCAAATGCTGAAGAACCGTCACCTTAGAGATGAAACCCCACGTTTTTCTCCACTGCTGTTTTTATTGCTGAGTATGGCATGCCACAGTATTAAATATCCTCCTGGGCACTTTAAATCAGCTGTCCCAGCTGTGTCCCTCCTATCCTCTTGCCCACCCCAGCCTAGTGTAGGAAAAGCCTTGAAGTTTTGCAAACATCATCCAGAAACAGGCAAAACATTGGTGTGTTATCAACACTCTCAGAGCCACAAATCCCAGACAGCACCAGACCAGCTGCTCTGAAGGGTGCCAGCAAGGTCCAGTACTTGGTACACCCATCCCAAAATGTGAACTCTCTTATGTCCTCTGCTCTGGGCCAGCTTTATGAGCTCAGCACGTTGCAGTGGCCATGCACAGCATCAGACCTGGTCCACTACAGCCACAGGCACAAGCTCAGACTGCTCCTCACTGTCTTTGCACAGAGAATCTTCCCTCCAGAGCATTTTTTTGCTGCTCTTTGAACGAGGTCCCCAGGAAGTATCATTATCACCATAAACAAATATTCAGTATCTCAAAATGACAGAAATTGGTGCCACAGACCTGAGGAAGATGAAGATGGCTTTCCTGTAGGACACCCCATCAACCTCTTCATAATAGTCTAAGAAGGGCTTGATGGCATCAATGACACCTGGATGCATTTTGTCCATCTCATCAAAAATGAAGACAGAGGAGGGACAGGCACTGACATTGCCTCGAATCCAGTTCTGCAGCTGTTCCTGGAACAAAGGTTGAAAGCCACTGAAAAACAAGGTCTTTACTGGATGTACTGCAAGATTCTTGTGTGTGACAGATTCTGGGGACACACTGTCAAATCTCAGTATCCCACACTCACTGGCTGGTGAATGAAAGAGGAAAAAACCAAGAAAATTAAATAACCCAACACATGCAGACCAATGTTCAGCCAGAGCTAGAGCAGCAACCACCTTGGAAATTTAATGCTCCCCCATTTTTTCCTTCTTCAACCCTCATTTCTATGGCTGAGTGTGACAGTATGTGGTATGGAATATCCTTTTGACCAACGGGGGTGAGCTGTCTAGTCTGTGCCCCCTCCTCATCTCCTGCCCACCCCAGCCAGCTCAATATGAGTGGGAAAAACTAGCAAGCTTTGAAGCTGTGCAAGCACTACTGTAGCAGCCAAAACACCACTGTGTTCTCAACATTATCAACACTGTTTCAGTCATAAATGCAAAACACGGCCCTGCGGGGGCTGTGGACAAGATTCCTTCCATCCCGGACAGCCAGGATAATGCAGCTGGAACGACAAACTCTCCTTGCAGAGAGCACGGGAATCGGCAGATGGCATCAGTGAGAGGGTAGCGCTAGGAAATGGAAACTATCTCGGCTTTGATTTCTCAGCTTTTTGGTGCCTTTTACTTTATGCAAGAACTTCCCCTTCAATCTCTCCTAAGCATCAGCTTTGGAATTCCCAGCTGCACACCTCCAGAAACATGAATCAGAATATTTTGAGTTAGAAGGGACCCACAAGGATCATCGAGTCCAATTTTTAAGTGAATAGCCCATACAGGGATCGAATTCACAACCTTAGCATCATCAGCATCATGCTCCGACCAACTGGGCTCATCCCAGTGGGAACCTGCGGGAGATGCTCGGGACACCCCCACAGGGGTTTAGGGACCGACTGGGGGTACCGGGCCACCTCCTGCCCCTCCTCACCTTGTAGAGCTTGACCTGGTCGTGGTGAGGGAAGTGCAGGGTGGCCAGGAAGAGATGGACGAACTTGCTGCGCAGGCCGGCGGGGTGGACCTGCTCCGCCAGGATCTGGCTGAGGAAGTTCTTGCCGGTGCCGGCCCAGCCGTGCAGCGACAGCATCAGCGGCTTCTTGGGGCTCGGGTTGTTGCTGAAGCCCAGCACCGCCTTCAGCACCACGTCCTTGGCCAGGTGCTGCCCGAAGAGCCGGTTGTCCAGCTGCGCCTTCAGCGCTGCGGGGAGAGGGACAGCTCAGCACCGCCGGTCACCGCGCACGGCCCGGGCCGCGCTGCCCGGTGACCGGCCGAGCTCGGGGGCAGCGCCCCCCGCCCCCGCCGTACCGCTGGCGTTGAGGCGCTGCCCGGCGCGGGGGCAGCACTCCACGTAGCTGCAGTAGAACCTGGGGTGGGACAGGTAGCCGGTGAGCGCCGAGGCCACGCCGATGGCCAGGCCCACGCTGAGCGGCTCCAGCGCCGCCAGCCCCGGCAGCAGCACCCACAGCAGCAGCACCCACAGCAGCGGCACCGAGCGCGCCATGGCGGCACCGAGCGCGCGCGCCGCGCCCGCCGCGCCTGCGCGCCCCCGCCTCATGAGGGGCGGCCGCCGCCATCTTTGTGCCGGGCAAAGATGCCGGAGCCCGGCAAGGGGAGGATGGCGGGGACCGGGTCCCCTGCTCACCGACTCCAGTGCCGGCTTCCTAGTGCTAGCGGGGAAGGCGTTACTTTAGTCTGGCCCGGCCGGCCAAATTGCAGCCTCCGCACAGACACAAAGGTTTTTTTACTTATTTATACCTTTTCAAAAAGCAACGGAATTACTACTCACCGGTTCTGAATGACATAATTTTCTTCCATTACTTACTATTTTACCCTCTATTACTTATTGATTTCTCGCTTCTTATGTTAATTAGTCCATAATTTTAATCTTTTTAGTATCTTTTTCCTCTGGTAGGGACTTGACAACGATTTGCTATTTTCCGATAAAATGGTTTCTACAAAGTGTCCTTGCGGCCCATGGTTTCTACAAAGTGTCCTTGTGGCCCATAATTTCTACTTTTCAGGTGTTCACCCTCAACAATACATATTTCTCTCTCCGGCTATTTTCAGTGAGGCATATCAGAGCTAGTTTGCCAAAATGCAAAGTTTTGGTATTTTCCCAAGCTGTGTTCCCTGCCTGTCGATTCGTGTCATTGGCAGCACCGGGAAGAGCCTGACCCACCTGCGAGACACCGCTGCTTTAGGTATTTATACACATGGATGAGGTCTAGTAATGGTTTTTGCCACCCTGATGGTGCCATAAACCAGCACAGCCCATTTCTGCCAATATAAACCTGGAAATCAGCAAGGAAAATGCTCCGGTACTGCCCGGAGAAGCAGGGTACACAGCTTATTGTGGGATAAGGAGTATTAGGTTAGTCTGCCTTGTATATAGCGATATATTTGGTCTCTGCCACCGCCGTGGGTGGTAACCCTCATCTTCCACAACCCCACCAAAGGAAGCTCTCACCACCCTGCGGATGATCGCCAGCTTGGCCCCCGTGCCCTCGGCACTGCCTTACCTGTGAAGTTCAGAGTGCTGTTCCTGTTGCAGCACTCCTGGAAGCGGCACTTGAGCCAGGAGTCGGAGGACAAGAGATGCCAAGCCATGACAGCGCCTCCCACAACGACCGAAACGCTGAGAGGGTCAAAAGCCGGCGTCAGAGTGGGCACAAGAACAAAGATTACAGCAGCCTTCAGGAGCTTCATGGTGGGAGCTGCCAGCCAGCCCGGCTCAGCAGGAAAAGAAACCGAAACTACAGAAAAACTTCCCGGAGTGTAGAGCCTGGGGCTGGAAGCCAAGTCTCCTGTAAGCTGGAGGTGTTAATGAGTTAACAGACTTATCACGCTGCTCCAGGAGAATCGAAAGTGTTGTGAACAGAGCGCTGTATAGGCACAGTGAGAGTTTCACTAGAACAATCCCAGCTCTGATGGGAGGACGACTGGAACTCTCAGCATTTTAACCAAGGTGCTAATTGGGCTGGTGATTAACGGAGAACACAGAAATGCTTGTTTTGGGCTTAACTGCGAGGGGTTGTGCTTACAACCTTCCACAGCCCGAGGATTCCCGTAGGAGTGCCTGGTGCTCTGCAATTCGCAGCACAGAACGTGTCAAAAAGCTGCTGTATAAACCAATTCCTCAGAGCAGTTTTTTTTTCTTTGTCCTAACAACTTCACTATCTCCCCACCACCAAAAAAAAAAAAAAAAAAAAAAAAAAAAAAAAAAAAAAGTGTGTTTGCAAAGAAGGATAGCGGAAAAAGGTTTGTTTTCTCAGCAGACAATTTTTTTAACGAAAAAAAAAAAAAGTGAAACGCACTTTTGAGCAACTCCCATTTTATTTTTAGAATCTCGTTGGAAAAACACTGAGCAGCATTATTTAGTATTCAAAATACCTGCTCAAGATTTGATGACTGTCTTGAGAAGGGCGCCCAGTGCTGCCGAGCAGCCGGGCAGTGTCGCTGCTCCCTGGTGGAGCATCCAGGCTGTCATCGAGCCTTGAGAGGGACACAGCTCCGATTCCTGGCTCCCCATTCCAAAGCTGAAATGGGTTTCAATCCTGGGTTTGCCCAGCTCTCCTCCAAGCCCCGGAGTGTGCTGTGCAAGCAAAGAAGGAGCTGGGTTTCCAGGGCTTTTCCAGCTGCTATCTCCACTTGGACACCCACAGACTGCAGAGAGTCCAGAGGCAGGGACTGGCAGAGGGATATGCATGATTCCATGTCGCCTGGGCTCTCTTCGAGCTCTCTTGGATGCAAATAACTTTTATAAATGTGGTTTAGTACCGCTGAAAATGATGGGAATTCTCCAGTCACCTCTTTCCTCTGCATCTGGCCTTGCTGAACGCTAGATGGGGCGTCAGACACAGGGTTTGGTCCATGCGAGAGCAGTTTTTGCAGATAACTGAGTCATGTTGGAGAAAAACAGAGAAGCGTGGGCGCCCATCTGCAGACCTGACAACTTGTGTTGTGAAACCTGATTCCTTGGGATACACAGTAACCCGGCCCGCGGCTGCTGAGGGATCACAGAGAGCCAGAGCTATGAGAGCCATTCCAGCAAAACAGCCAAAGTCATCCTGCAAAGAAAGGTGGAGGGTTTGGATAAAGAAATCAGGCTGTTCAGCAGGAGTCTGCAGATTCTCATCTGTCCATCTGATTACAGTGGACAGGTTGCTTTTTATTTATTATATTACGGTGTGAGCAGGTTGCCTTGCTCACCTCTCAGGCTTCAGCAGGTGTTTCACCACTCCTCTGTAGAAACAGCATGGTCCAACAAACACAGACATGGACTGTCACCCCTGAATCAATCTGGGACAAACGGTAGTACCATGTTCTGTCTCTCAAAGGGTGAATTAGTTTCATAGCAGAGTCTTTTCTGACTGATCTATGAAGGGGATGAGAAGTCCTGAGCAAATTTTTCATGGTCCTCTTGTGTGTTTTCACAGGGTCTCAACAGCTTGGAAGGGCCTGCATCTCCCAAAACACAGATGGGAAATGTGAAGTGATATGCTAGAAACAACACAGAGACGGAGAATTACCTCATCTGCAAAAAGAAGGAGTAGCATGAGATACATCTATAGATCTTCTCCTTTCCATGTGGGAGGGAGGTGGCATATATTTCCTATACAACAATAGGACGTATGCTGCATAACAGGTACCAGATGGGTGTTTAAATAATCTTCAGCTGCTGCATGTCATGCTGTTATCTCATTATCCGTTACAAGTTAAATGGGTTCAAGCTGGGCCTGGACATGGATGAGATGTCTAATAGTGGTGGTGAGGCTGACATTGATGGCAATTTCCTTGAACAGCAGTCTGGAAGCTCCAAGTGGAGTACAGACCCTGCAACACACAGTCCACAGTGCAATGTTTTGTGCCTGTTGTGTTGAACACGTTGCTCTTTCACCTCAACACCCTTTATGCCCTAGGCACAGAACTGGCATCCTGTCACGCCTTGATGTTGTCCTCCTGACCAGCACAGGGGTGGGGTGGTTGGCCAGCAGTGGGTCATCGTGAACCAGCTGCCACAAGCTGAAAGCACTGAAAATCTGCATCAGAGAAGAACTTTAGATAGGTGTTCAGTGTGCAGTAGGCTTGGGGTGTCTATGTTTTAGGGTGTCTGTGATTTGGGATGTTGATCAGCAGTGAAAGTGGTGTGGTGAAAAGGAGAAGATGTAGAAAAGAGAAGGATGTTGCAGAGAGTACAGGAAGAAGAATGGTAGTAATTTGGGGATCAGTGGTATGAACTGGAGGATATAGGGTGTTTGCAGTGTGTAATTTGGGGTGCTAAAGCTGTTGTGGTAGAGGAGGCAATGGAGATGGGGCATCTGTGTTGCAAAGCAAGAGATAAGGGATGCAGAGATGGAGTATTCAAGGCCAAGGGTGAGGAGAGAGGAGTCTCAGATGGGATTTTTGCCTGGCCTGACCCTGCTTCCGGTGTGTTGGAATTTCCTGCCACCTGCAGTTTGATTGGTTTAAAGTCAGTGTTTTCAGGACTTTGGGCCGGGTCACTTTGAGCTCGGTGGCAGAGAGCTCAGAAAATGTGGGGGTTCACAAGGCAGCAGACCTCCCAGCTGGCTGGTGAGCCAAGGAAAATGTCTCCAGCCAGAGGACAGGGGGCTAGGAATCAAGGCTGCAGCCCCATCTTCAGTTCATGGAGTGCAGGAGTTTTCCAGGTAAGAACTGCAGGATCAATTAATCAATGCTTTTCCCAGGGAAAAAAAAAAACAACAACTGTATTTTTGTGGGAGGATGTATAACGTCCTCAATATTTCCAGGTGCTTTGTGAAAGAGGTTTGGAAATGTGCTGTTTAACATGAGTAGTTGGGCTGGCAAGAGGTTCCTGCTGAAAGTTTTTAACTGGAGAAGAGCTGGGAGACTACTTTTTCCTTTCATTCATTTTTACACAATCTCTCCCTGCTTTCTGACTCTGGCTAGATGTTCTCTAATGGCCTGAGTTTTTCTGAGAAAATTTGCCTTTATTTTTACCCTTTTTCTATCACCCCCACCACCCCATATGTGTGGTTTTGCTTTGTTTTCTTTCCCTGCTTTAATTTCAGCATCATCTTCCAAGTGCTGCTTATCCTAAACACAGAGACAAGGCAGTGACAGGAAAGGGCTGCCACTCTGACGTACATTGGGATCTTTAAAGAGTGGGATTGTGGTGGGCTTTATCCAAATACAGAGCCTGGCTAAGCTCTAAGGACTACACTAATGCTGTGGAAAGGCTCTGACTCATGAAATATGTTCCTTGACCTTTCTGTAATGTGACAGGAGCAATAACACAAAATACCAACATCTACATTAATGTCGAGCAGACATTGTCTAATCCTAGAAACACCCAGGGAGTCAAGAGCTTGTCATCCTTCCCTTGCAGGTAGGAAAATTGAGGTTTGTGGATGATGAAAGTTGTTTTGTTTTGTTTTGTTTTTCAACACGGTAGTTCATAGCAAAGGGTTTAACAATTCTGTTTTGTCACTGAAATATTTACTCAAAAGCTTGGGCTGTGATTAAACTTGTACAGGCTTCAAAATCTTTATCTGGGGTATAAAATCACAGAGTCCCTTGGGTCAGTGTGTGGTGCTGTGCTGTGTGAAGAGGGACAGTCCGACACGGAAAGATGTGGATGAGCTTGGGATCTGAGTGAAATAGAACATTATATACTTGTCCACTAAATCTGCCCTTGGGAAATAATTGATTTGATCACAACTGAACCCTTGTGAAATTCTGAGGTACCAGGAGGGTTGGATTTTGTTCTGGTTGCTGTCTCTGAAAAATTCCATTTAGAGGTTCTTCTCTACAACAACAGAAAAGTGTTTCCTGTCTGGATGCCCAATCTCAGAGCCCTTTTCCCTGAGCCCAGGCTGCAAGTCAGAGTGTCACTGTGCTGTCCCAGCAGGGTGAACAACCAAGCCTGGAGGCTGAGGTGCTTCAGGCCAGAGCTGTCCCTGGTCTGCACCAGCACAGCTCCTCCCCAGGGCAGCTGGGACCAAGCAGGGCTTGTCAATGCTGCCGGTGCCCTTTGGCCGTGGTGAACTCTGCAGAGGGATGAAAATGGGATTCTTAATCTGATCCCAGTGGTTTGCAGCAGGTGGAGCTGCACAGGTTGTGTTACCTGGTAGAGATGGGAGTGAGAGGGAAGGGAACATGTTTAAGCTGTGCATGATTGTGGGTGAGGGAAGCTGCTGTCTCATGTTTCTTGCCTACCGTGGGAACTTGCTGGAAGTTGAATGTTTAATAGATAAGCACAAGGTGGCAATGCTGGCAGGACACTTCTCTGCTCTTTGTGGAGTGAGTCCTGGTGCTGAAACCTGCTTGATCTTTCACACATATCCGCTCCATCAAGCGATGATGGATGGAGATGGTCTTTCTCAGAACAGGCACAAGGAATTATTAAAGTGCCTAGCAGCCAAAATAGCTCTGTTCCCCTGCAGGCCACTGTGTGTTCCAGAGGCAGAAGGGATGGAGGGAGGCAGCCATTTGGCTTTGGATAGAATCAGGGGTTTATATTCATATGAACAGAAGTTGCCAGGACTGCCACAGGCTTTGAAGAGTTTTCAAATCTGTATTTGAGCGATCTTAACAAATATCCACTTCTCAAATGGACTTTTATGTCCTGGACACACACCAGTCTCGTGTTTTGGTGCTAGGAATAAAGAGGTTAAGGAATAGCTTGGAGAA
The DNA here is from genome assembly GCF_050655825.1 of Lonchura striata. Lineage (NCBI taxonomy): Eukaryota > Metazoa > Chordata > Aves > Passeriformes > Estrildidae > Lonchura > Lonchura striata. The sequence continues at coordinate 7,048,797 of NC_140719.1, read as the reverse complement.
AATTGCTGTTAAGAGTTAAACTACCAGTTAACTACCAGAGCTGTGAGACACTGGGGCTCAGGTGGGTGTTTTATGGGCTGCTTTGGGTCTCTGCTGTTGAAGGGCAAGAGGACCCAGCAGCTCAGGGCCTGCCTCACCTTCCCTGGGATTGTTCGAAAGTCATGAGGATGTGGCACTTGGGAAGTGGTTTAGTGGTGAACACAGGAGGCTGAGGGTTGAACTTGATGATCCTAGAGTTTTTTTCCAACCTGAATGGTTCTATGATTCCACGATAAAGGCACCACCCAAAGCCAGGTGTAGATAAGCAGCAGTCTCCACTGGACCGTGTAAATCCACCAGGGCTGGCAGCTGAGAGGCACCCTCAGGGCAGGAAATCAGGAAAGAAAAGCAGGGTGTGGAGGTGCTTTACCATTTAGCAGCCTTGCCTTTTCACCCCTTCTGGCCTCCAGGCTCTGATTTCAAGGCCTGTGTCTTGCAAGATGCAGATGAATAATGTATTAAATGGTAGAGATAGATCCAGTGGATGGGCTATCAATGCTGGCAGTTAGGCTCTGTTTTGACTTGTAAACTAAACATTCCTGGTGAAGACATCCTCTGTGGTTTAGTGATTAGATCTGGGAACTGCATTTGGGGTCAAGTCAAGGTGCTCTCACCCACTGCTGCAACACTGGCTTAGTCACATCATCTGTTCCTAATATTCTCCTTGTCTCTCCATGACATGAACAAGAGAGGGAAGAGATCCCATAAAAAGATGATGATGATAATCATCATTAGCATCATCATTGTTATCATCGCCATCATCATCATCTCAATTCAGATTTTGTTTCATTTTGGAGCTTGTCCAAGGATGTAGTTTAGCTTGAATGGTGTGGACAGTGAACTTGGCATGTAAATATCAAATATTCCCATTATTTATGACAATGCATCCACAAGAAAGGGAATTAAACCTTGTGCTATAGGTGCTCACTAGTAAGATGGGGACATTGTGAGAGTTAAACTTCACCTGCCTTGATCCTGCCTTTTGTTTTTACCCTTGTTTTTAAAATTGAGCCCAGAATTTGAAATTGGAGAGTGTTCCTGTTTGGCTTGGCTCCTGGAATTTCTGGTTTTGTTCTCCAGGCTGGTTTGGAGCAGAGTAGGTCTCGTGTGAGCCTGTTTGCCTGTGTAGCAACAGTTCTTACTGAAAGAACAAAAAATAATAGGGAAACTTTAGCCCATATTCTATCTTAAATAGAATTCTGTTGTAAATAATAATTTAGGGATAAAAACAGTGTGAAAGAGATTAAACTTCAGCTGCATGAAATAAGAAAACACTAAGTTCATTGTAGTAGATAGGGACAGGCGAACGGAAGATTTCGGGATGTGACGGAAAGAAAGACCCCTTCCCCCTCTCACCCTGCAACATGTTATCCATTTACCCCAAAGAATGTAACCACACCTAACCCAGTAGTTTTCCACTCCTGACTAACCCTAGAGACCCTACCAACCCCCCCTGACGTAGCACAGTCCCCCAAGACTATTTAAACCCATGAGATAAGATAATAAAGGCTTTCGACCGTCCACCACACTGGTGCCTGCGTGTGTCGTTGGCCCGAGTGGCCCAGGGGAGACTGGGCTGCCGTGCTGTTCCTTGAAACCAGGTCGCCTTGCCTTCCCCTGAAGGCAACATAACTGGTGCCGAAGCCCGGGAATAATTCGCTCGGGTAGCGGGTGTCGCCTGGACAAGAGCAGCGGCCGGACCGGTGGAACCGTGTTCTCGGCAAGGGAGACGTCCCAGGACCCGCGATCATCATGGATGCCTTCGCCAGGGTCGTAAGTGAAGTTCATAAGCAATGGGGAATTGAGTGTAAGCTCAAAGACTTTTATCTTGCTATAGCAAGGCTGCTTGAGCTTGGGGCAATTGAACGCCCTGTGGATGTTTTGCATCCGGAGATATGGGAAAAATGCACAGCCGCGCTGGCCGAGGACACGAAATCCTCAGGCAGCGGCAAATGCCTTAAGGCGTGGGGAAAAGTAGAGAAAGCCCTGCGCAGAGCAATAGAAGAGCAGGAGACATGGAGCGCAGCGCGTACGTGTTTATTGGTTACACCCAAGCTAGGGGTAGGAGCGGCAACGCAAACCGCCCCTGAGGGTGACCCGCCCGGGAGCGGGGATCCGGGGGGGGCCGGCGCGTCGCCCCCCTCCCCGGGCCGGGGCCCGGGACCCCCCGCGGAAACCTCCCAAAAATCCGCGGCTTCCCCATCCGCCCCGCCACCGCCGGTCGGTGACCCGGTACCGGAGGTGCAGCAGCGCGCAGAGTTCTTTTGGCAGGGACTGGCGGGGGAAGCCAGAGCCGCGGGAGCCGCGGCTCGGGAGGAGATCTTGCCCACGCCGCCTCCATACGCCTTTGAAAATGGCGCCGGCAGCCAAGGGGAGGGGCGGGGCGCGGGCAGTCTCGGCGCGAAGAGCCCAGAGGCGCGGAGTTTCGCTAATGCGCGTGTGCGGGAGAAAGAGGAGGAGAGCGGCAGAGGGCTCGGAGCCGATCGGCAGCCGCGCCTGACGCTGCCACCATATAAGGGAGAAACACCCCCCTGCAGGAGGCAGGGCGAGCCCGGGGGGCGGCAGCGGCGCCACCCCCGGGGGGAGGAGCGGGGTCGGAGCCGCACAAAACGGCACCGAGCCCCGGAAGTGCGCTGGCATTCGACTTCCGACTCTGAGTCCGGCAGCAGCTCCGGCAGCTCGGAAGAGCTGCCGGGAGCCGGCTGGGACTCTGAGACGAAGAGAATAGAGCCAATGCAATTTAAAACAAAACCAAGTAAAGCTTTAAGCCGCACCGAAAAGCAGCCACAATACAAACCAGCCCAGTTTACCGACTGGGGAGAAATAAAAATAGCCTGCGCTGAGCTGTCCCCAGCTGGCATGGCAGCCCGCCGCGGCGCCTCCACCCCAAGCACGCCCGAGAGGAGCCTGTTTGGGGCTGCGGGAGGAAGGGGCATCTGGCCAAGGAATGCAGGTCCCGGCCCCAGGGAAACGGGAGAGGGAGGGGGCGTGCGGGCTGCACCCAGCCTCCTCCCGCTGCAAATGCAAGGCAGCCCATCTATGCCAACCCCCAGTGGGACGGGGCGCCCTTATACCCCATACCCCCACGGGAGGCAGCCAGCTTCGTACCCTCGCCAGCGAATTTCGCAACACAGCCTGCGGTACCTTCGTACCCACTACCGCCGCAAACAGCGCCTGTGCCGCAGGGTCAGCAGGGGACGCCCCAGAACGGGACCCCTGGGTGGCCCTGGCCATGAAAATAGGGAAGGAGCCACCGAAGGTGTGAGGGACGTGCCGCCTTTGTGGCAGTCAGGACCACCATGTCATAGGGCTTCAGTTTTGAGCAGACACAGGAGCAGACTGCTCGATTTTTCCCCAAGCACTGTGGCCCCGACACTGGCAGTGCAAAGAAGTCCCCCCAGTGAACGGAGTAGGAGGGCCGTCCCGAGCTTGGAAAAGCACCCAATTAGTAGCCATAACGCTTCATACAAAAAAGGGACCAGAACAAACAGTAGCAATCCACCCCTACATTTTGCAAAACTCTCCACCCCTGATAGGAAGAGACATCCTTGCTATGTTAAGAGTCAAGATTACAAATTTATAATAAGGGCCACTGCCGTACACCCACTGCTGCCAATCAAACTGACTTAGAAATCACCAGACCCCGTATGGATCGAGCAGTGGCCCCTGTCAAAGCCTCGAATAGCAGCCTTGCTAGAACTGGTCGACCTCGAGCTGCAAAAGGGTCACATAGAACCCTCCACCAGCCCGTGGAACACCCCTGTGTTTATATACTAGAAGCTACCTTTCTAACCCTAAACGAAACCAAACCGAACCTGACTAACTCCTGTTGGCTTTGTTATGATGTTAAACCCCCTTTCTACGAAGGCATCGTTTTAGACACCCCCTTCAGTTACTCCACAGCCAGTGCCCCCCAGCAGTGCAGATGGGACACTCCCCGCAGAAAAATCACCCTGAGTCAAATCACAAGACAAGGCAAATGTTTTGGTAATGCAACTTTAGCAAAACAGAAAAGCAACTTCTGCACTAAAGTTGTCAAGCCCAACAGAAAGATCAGTAAGTGGGTGGTCCCATCCGCATCTGAGATGTGGGTTTACCAGCGATCCGGAGTGAGTCCTTGTGTGTTCCTTGCCAAATTTAATGACTCTATTAACTTCTGTGTCCAAGTTCTGATTGTTCCTAGGGTCCTATACCACTCAAATGAAGAAGTGTACCACCTTTTCGAAGAACCTGACAGACTGCACAAAAGAGAAATAATCACAGGTATAACTATCGCAATGCTGCTCGGCCTGGGAGCAGCTGGTACAGCCACAGGTGTCTCAGCCATTGCAACCCAACAGCACGGACTCTCTCAGCTGCAAATAACCATCGATGAAGACCTGCAGAAGATCGAGAAATCCATCTCCTATCTAGAGAAATCAGTCTCTTCGCTTTCAGAAGTAGTTTTACAGAATAGGCGAGGACTGGACCTCTTGTTCATGCAACAAGGAGAACTGTGTGCAGCTTTGAAAGAAGAATGCTGCTTTTATGCAGATCATACAAGAGTCGTTAAAGACTCCATGGCAGAACTCCGAGATAGACTGGCTCAAAGAAAGAGAGACAAGGAAACCCAGCAGAGCTGGTTCGAATCCTGGTTCAATCAATCACCTTGGCTCACCACTTTAATTTCTGCCCTGGTAGGTCCACTGGCAATACTGCTTTTAGCTGTTACCATAGGACCATGCCTGCTGAACAAGTTAGTCTCATTTGTTCAGGCCCGTCTAGAACGGGCGAACATTCTGTTTGTAGGCCAGCAACAAATGCTGTAAACCAAAAAGTGCAAACACAGTCAGCTGCAAAAAGCCTTCGAAACTCACCTTGCGAGATTTACTCAGGTTTACCAAAAACCCTTTTTTCCTTACCAAGTTACAAGTTTGTACCTCACTCCAGTGCCTATATCTACGACTACCTCATGTTACTTATGAAAAGGAGGGGGGAGATGTAGTAGATAGGGACAGGCGAACGGAAGATTTCGGGATGTGACGGAAAGAAAGACCCCTTCCCCCTCTCACCCTGCAACATGTTATCCATTTACCCCAAAGAATGTAACCACACCTAACCCAGTAGTTTTCCACTCCTGACTAACCCTAGAGACCCTACCAACCCCCCCTGACGTAGCACAGTCCCCCAAGACTATTTAAACCCATGAGATAAGATAATAAAGGCTTTCGACCGTCCACCACACTGGTGCCTGCGTGTGTCGTTGGCCCGAGTGGCCCAGGGGAGACTGGGCTGCCGTGCTGTTCCTTGAAACCAGGTCGCCTTGCCTTCCCCTGAAGGCAACAGTTCATATGGTGTGGGAGGATTCCTCAGGAAGAGTAGGGCATGAGTAATGTTGTACCCTCACTGCAGTCATGGGCTCTGATGTGGTAAGTGGCTTGTATCTCATGCAAAGCCCAAAGGTGGTGGTGTTATTAAGCAGACAGCCCCATCCAATGGTTTTGGACCCTTAGGTAAAAGAGGATTTAAAAGGTTTTGGGTTGGACCAGAATCAGAGGCTGTGTAAAGCTTGGGGTTTAGCAAAGCTAACACCCTGCTCTTATACCCATCTCCTGTGGAAAAGCCATAAATACAGGTCACTAAAATTAGTCTTGCAAGGCAGCTATTCTGACTGGTGCCTCTGCTTTTCCTGCTCTGTCTTCAGTTAATGTCCAAGTAAAGACCTCTGCCTGGATTTAATCAGGTCTAGCAGTTGACACTGAGGACCAAGTGGGTTCATCAGGAGAAAGTGACTATTTGTTGCTGCAATAGCTTCCCCATTTGTTCAGAGAGGCTGGGTCTGGGCCTCTTGAAATGCTGGGGAGGTTATGGAGTGAGACTGGTACTTCCCAGCTGGTTTCAGGGCCAAGGAAGTGCAGCAGGCAGTGTGCCAGCCAAGGCCAGAGGGCAGCACAGGCTGGAGAACCTCAGAGGGGATCAGTAACCAGAGAACTGCAGGCACCAGCAGTGAGGTCACCCAAAGGATTTGGTGATTTCTGTGGAGACTAGTGAGGCTTCATGGAAATTCCACCAGGTCTTTCCTTCTTTGTGGTTTGGACTCAGAATATCATTGCAAGGAAGCCTGAGGACTTGTTAATTTATGCCTCAAATCTTACTCTGAATGACCTGAAAGGTATCATCTTCATACAGCTTCCTCAATGTTAAATAAAGGATGAATCTGAAACTGTTAGGTTCTTTTTCCAGGAGATATTTTATCTAACAGGAAGAAAAATGTACTCTTCTAAAATAAAAGGTTCCCTGCAGGACTCCAGTTTCCAGCTATTGTTAATGTGTGGTTGAGAGCTGGGAACCCTGTGGCCAACAAGGAACTGGAATGAGTTGAAAAGAGGAGAAGGATGTGCTCTGCAAATAACAATGTTAGATCCACATTAACAGCACAGAAAAATAGGGGATTGGTTGCAGGATACAGAGAGTCCCCAAGGAACAGGGATGAGCAGCCAGATCTAATGCTCGATAGCTATGAAGTATTCCAGGGCTGTCTTCTATATAACATTGCTGGAATTCCTACAGTTTGGGAGCAGCCCCTCTAGAGTTCTAAATAACTTGGTGTGGAGTCATCCTAAACCCCTCAGTGAGGACTTGTGGTATTTAAAAGAAAAATGAGTTTTTAGGAGGTTGAAGGACGTTTGAAGTGCAGGGGGTAAAGGAGTTGGCAGTCATGTGCTGGTCATCTGCTTGATTCAGCATAGCGGGAAATATGAAAGTATGACTGGGATAATCAAAAGCATGGAGAAATCTCCTTTGAAGCGAGATGAAAGCAAATGGGACTGAAGTAAAGCTGAGTAAGAGGTGCTTTCACAGACATGTTTCAAAGGAGAATGCTGGGCAAAGCTGAGCAAGAACTGCTGTTCTTTAATTCCCCTGTGTGTCTGTCTGTGACATGAGCAAGAGGGGAAGGAGATCCCATAAAAACATTATTATTATTTTATTGTCATCATCATCTTAATTTAAATTGTGTTTCATTATGGAACTTATTGTTTAAATTGTGTTTCATTATGGAACTTAATTGTCTCAAGAAGTAATTTAGTTTTAACAGTTTGGATGGTGACTTGATGCATGTAATTACCAAACATTAGCTTCATGTATGACAACAAATTTACAAGAAAGAGAATTAAACCTTGTGATTCAGAGCTTAAGTTAATCTCTGATTTCTGAAGATTGGATGAATCAGGGCAAACGGGACCAGAGAGCCTCAATTCACTGCTATCTCCTACAGGGCCACATCCTACCTTAAAACCACAGCTGGAACAACCCTGCAAGGGCCTCACTCATAGTGAAGAGCAGCAGCTCCTTCCACCACTGAACATTCACACAACTTGCCCTGCTGCAGTAATGGTGCAGCACAGCTCCTTGCCTCTTCCTGATGTCCACCTCTCCTTGTGGGACAGCTCTAGCCCCACTAATGTAGCATCCCATAGCCTCCTGTCCCTACAGCCTTTCCACAGCTGGGATCCATCTTCTCTCCTGCTAATGGGGGAACTTCTTGTTCATTCTTGCCTGAGACAGTGGTGCTATTAACAGAAATGTGTTGTGCTAGATTGTAAAAAATTGCAAAAAGCACATATTCCCCAATGGAGGGCTTCAGGGTTGCATAAACACAGGGTGGAGCAGATTTCTGGCAACATCATAGACATGAGGATGTAGGCTGTAAATCAGGAGAGTAATTAACACATGGGACCTGGCTCCCGGAGTCCTGCCAATGGAGCATTCAGGCAGAGAAGAAAACTTAGGATGGTTAGCCCAGGCATCACTGCCTGCAGAGTAGAGAGGTTTTTCTACTTCTTTGCATCATTTAACCCAAATTCTGCTCTGGATAAAGTCACGGTCATGCAGCCTGGGTCATGTTGTGTCAGTGCTGCCACTGCTGTGAACAAGAGGCCAGCTGAGACAACAGCACAATAAAAAACTTCCAGGCAAGGGGGCTGTAAATAACACAGCTAAATTGCTCTCTGCTTTCCAGGCTGATTGTGAGGAAGGTGTTTTCAGCATTGCTAGTGAGGGGTGTTTATTAACAACATCAGAATTTAACCCATACCACCTTTGGCCTAAAAGCAAACCCAAGAGATATGTTGTTCATGACTCAGTGCAGGAAAAAGTGAAAGTTTTAGGATGTGTCTGGACCAATGACACAAGACTTGACTCATAAAACCTCAAATTACTGAGCAGCTCTGACTTCTGCCTGAGTCAGGTCTTGTGGGAAGGAGGCCCTGATCTGCTCTAGGAAGCTCAGTTGCCCTCCAGGACATTGCAAAGTGTCACTTACAAGATTGGCATGTGTGCTAAAGAGATCTAGACAACATGACCTACACAGGAGGGTGGGAGGAAATTCTGCTGTTTAATTTGGGAGTGATGAAGGGGACACAGAGAACTTGGGGATTTAAAAATAAGCTCTGTGTTTTGGAAAGCTTTGTGGTGGGTGAAGCTCTTTGGCAAAGCCATGAACGAAGGCTCTCCCTGGATCTGGTTTCACCAGGATGGTGTAGCCACTCAGCTTGGGTCAGGGACAGGCAATGATGAGCTGACCTTTCTATTTCCTCTTGTCCTGTGAGAACTTGAAAATGCCTATCTGGTGAAAACAGGACTTAAAAGACTTTAAAATTAACAAGCTCAGCAACCTGTTCTTCCTGAGTTGCAAGGCAGGGTTAACAGCCCAGGAAATAAGAGATTTGCTTTCTGTTTTTCACCTTGAAGCTGCTCATTGCTGTTGCTCCATAAAGCTGGAATCAGGGACCACAGTTCCTTTCTCTCCCAGCCCTGTTAGTGAGCCAGGGCTCTTAATGCTGTAATTCCCATGCCCTGATCCCCATCTCTCCAGAACACAGCATGTGGAGGCCGGATCATGCAGCTTCCTTTACCTTTGCTCTTTTTTCGGAGCACCCCATCAGGGAATCTGCATCTACACTGTAGTTTTGGAAATGCTTGAAGCCTAGGAAATGTTTCCAAATTCTAAAACTTTTGGCAGTGATTCATTCCTTTACTCTCCCAGTCTGGCGGGGAAACTCCCTCTTTTTGGGCAGTAACACAAGTGGTTTTTGCCTGTTGTTTACAGCTGATGGGATCTGGTTCTTGGGAAGCAAAACACATCACGAGATGCTGAGGTGTGGCTGAGTGAGAGAGACACAGCTTCCCCACACCCCAAGCCCTGACCCCCATCTCCCACCTTTACCTGCTCTCAGCACTGGCAGGTGCTGCTCTGCCTAAAGCCAGCACTTAAACCAGCTAGGACAGAGGGAGAGAGGAGAAATAACTTCCTTCAGCCCCTCACCCAGCAGGGTTTCATCCCTGAAGGCACAGAGCAACATAGCCAAGGAATTCTTTCCTCTAAGAGAAAGCCCAGGCATGAATCCATGTGAGGCTCAGAACAAGAGAAAAGAATCTACTTCCCACACACCCACAGCCTGATGGCCTCTCTTCTAGCACCTCCACAGTGTCACAGCAGCTGAGGGGACAGTGACTCCTCTGCAGCCAGGGTGGGTGTGACAATTTGGGCAGGAGACTGGCCGGGACAGGGCAGCAACCCAGGAGCAGGCAGGAAAGGATGGTGGATGGAGCTGGAGGAAAAAGGCAGGAGGACATGCCATTGCTTCTGGCTTGGCCCTGGGCCTGTTCCCTGGGACTGGCTGAGGAACAGCAGCTTCCTCTGCTCTGCCTGAGACTCAGAGCCACCACACGCCTGCCCCTTCCCTGGGCCTCTCCTGATGACTTTCTCCTGCTGCAGGCATCTGCTCTTCTGAGTGTGAAGGACAATTTAGGAGAGTCTGATCATACATTCCTCATGCCTGAGGCCTCTCAGATAGCTGCAGCCAGTACTGTCACTTTAAAATGCAAACCAGACAAAATCTGCCTGAGTTTACTAAAGGCCGAAGCATGCCAGTTGTTTCCTGAGATGTTGGTTTTCCTCTGCCTAGTTTTTGGTAGCTGGGGAGGTCATAGAAGTGGCTTCTGTGAGAAGGTGCTAGAAGCTTCCCCTGATGGCTCTGACCCAATCCCTAATGGCTCTGAAGATGGACATGCTGCTGGCCAAGGCTGAGCCAATTAGAAATTATGGTAACACCTCTGTGATTACATATTTAAGAAGTAAAATCAAAGCAAAGTGAGAAACACAGTTTTTTCTAGCCAGAGAAGAGGAGGAGGTGAGAACATGTGAGGGAAACAACCTGGAGACACCAAGGTCAGTGGAGCAGGAGGGGGAGGAGGTTCTCCAGGCACCGGAGCCAAGATTCCTCTTCAGCTGTGGTGAGACCATGCTGAAGCAGCTGTGACCCTGCAGCCCACGGGGATGCACAGGGGATGCAAAGATCCACCCACAGCCCATGGGGACCCACGGGGGATGCAGAGATTCACCCACAGCCCGTGGGGACCCATGGGGGATGCAGAGATCCACCCACAGCCCCCGGGGAGGTGCCCAGGCTGGAGCAGGTAGATGCCTGGGGGAGGCTGTGATCCAGTGGGAGACCCAGGGTACAGAGAGGTCCCTGCTCCCAGGCTGGAGCAGCCTGCCCTTGTAGGACTGCACCCCATGGAAAGATTGATCCACGCCACAGCAGTTTTGGGAGGACTGTGTTCCCCTGGGAGGGACTCATGTTGCAGTAGTTTGGGAGGGACTGCTGCTCATGAGATTGGACCCACACTGGAGAAGTTCACAGAGAACTGTCTCCCATAGGAGGGACCCCACGGTCTCACAGGGGAACAACTTCTCTCCCTGAACAGCGGAAGACAATCTGAGTGAGGAAATGACCAAAACTCCCATGCCCTGTCTCCCTGCACTGTCGATGGGAAGAAGGGAGAGGTTAGGGGAAGAAAAGGTGTTTTTAAGGGATTATTTCACTTCTTATTATAATTTTCTGATTTTGTTAGGAATAAACTCACTTCGTACCTCTAAGCCGAGCCTATTTTGCCCGTGGAGTTTTTCTTCCAGTCTTTATTTCAACTCATGAACCCTTCATTAATTTTCTCTCTCCTCTGCCCAGCTGTGGCAGGGGAGGGTGAGCGAGCAACTTTCATGGGTGCCTGGCATTTGGCCAATGTCAAACCACAACAGATGCTCATGCTGGGGGCCAGAGATGCTGGTGGTTCCACTGCTTACTGACTTTGCAGTATCTTCTGTATCCTGCTTGCTGAAACAAGCATGAGGAGCCCAGGAGTCTGGGGATAGGGAGCTGCAGGTGAAGCAAGAGGATTTCACAGATCCACGGAAGGTGCGTCATGGTGGTGGGAGCTTTCGTGCAGACTGAGGGAACGCAGGTGGAGCACCCTTCTTGCTAATAAACAGCTGAAACACTCATGCCTTTACTTGAAAAGTCATCCTGCTTGATGAGCCAGCACAGCACAGCCTCCCTTGGCAGCTGGGTTTCCCAGGATGCATGCAGGTGATCACTGGAGTGTGCAGGCTCCAAGGCTTTGTGCTGGGAGCAGCAGGAAGAAATGGCAGGGCAGGAGGGCACCGGTGTCCACGGCAGCATTGGAGCAAGCTGGGAACATAGCTCGGTTCCTGGGCTGAGCTGTGTGCCCTGGGCAAGCAAACTCCCAGCTGGGCTCTGCACCTTCTCCACCAGCATGTGGAAGCATGCTGCAGAAGTGCCACCCACATGCCCATCTTCTCCAGCCTGGAGCAGTCCCCTCGGGCTCTTCACTTAGCCCCAGCTGTAGGACGTAACTGGGCTCATTAGGGAAAATTTTGGGGGATCTGAGCTGTAATTGCTCAAAGTGTCAGCTTCCCTCTGGGATCAGGGTAGAGCCCAGGCTGTGCCACCCCAGCAGATCTGCCAGTGCTCCACTGAACCAATCCCTTTTGCTGCCACCGGGAAATTTCCCAAAAGTGGAAAAATATAGTCACAATACTGTAGTATAATTCAGTTGGTCAAATAAATAACCTATGTGAGAATGGTTTTTATTCCATAATCTTGCAAAAGCAGAACCACTTTTACAGGCTTCTATTTTTAAGTACTTTTCTCAAGCATTTCCCATTAATATTTCATTCCTTCTGTTTCCTACAGTTCAGTTCCTCCTCCAGCAAAATGCTGCAATTTTTTTCCTACAGCTCCTGGGGTCAGTCTAACCTGACAACCTAATCTTTCAAAGCCTCACAAATAATTTAATATTTTCTGAGAAAATAGAATAAATAATTTCTCAGGAAAAAAAAAAAAAAAAAAAAAAGCAGTGTTTTTGGCTAGCGGTGTTTGGTTTAGGTAGATCTTGTCCTGGGTTGAGACCTCTCATGCTCAAGGTTTTAAGGCACTACTTGTAGTTTAAAGACATATTGCTGTTAGGACCTGGACTTCTTCAGGCAAGGGCTCTGTCCTGGCAGGATGTGATCTGTGGAGGAGGAACAAGCCATTAGTATTAACAGCCTGCTTCCGCATGGATTATTGGGATAGTCGAACGGCAGCTACGTTGCCTTGGGTCTCAAACGTCAGGAAGGTGCAAGTGTGGATGTGTTCTACCCAGCATGAGAGCCCTGAACCTGGTAAACTCAAAAGGAGCTGGGATCCCAGGAGCATTACACCTACCTTTGCAGTCATCTTCTGCTCCTCATCCCCATCCATAACCCCCTGCTCTGGTGTTCCACTCTGTGTAACACTGAAAGGGGTTTGAAATGCATAAACACACAGGAAAAAAATCCAAACAAACAACCTTTTAAAAATTAACACATCCACAACAGAATTTTCCCTGAGGGCTTAGCCCTAAACAAGGTGTGCTTTCTGATCTCTCAGTTCAATGTAAATTTGTGCCAGTTGCTGGTGCAAATTGTCCAAGGCTCCTTGCCAGTGTTTGAATGATGCCAAGGTGCCAAGGAGAAGTCTGGCTGGTTAGTGGGAGGAGTCCTGACTTGTCTGCAGGTGCATATTCCTGCTGCTCAGCGAGGTGTTGGCTGTCTTGGGAGGGGGAAGGAAGTGCATGAAGGAAAAAGGTCCCACTGGCGAAGACCCCGTGGACTGGATCATCAGCTGGTAAAAACTGGAGCTGCTGGATGGAGGGTGTGATGTGTTGGTGAAGGGTCTGGCTGCCTGCCCTCTCCCAGGCTCCTGGGAAAAGGGGCTGCTGGAGAATGTCTCATCCATGCTGTGGGGCTGGTCTGGCCTTGCATAACCCCAGTCCTTGGGCACCGAGGTCTTCTCCACTGTGGGTTGATCCCTATTAGCTGTGGAGAAGAGGGATGGGAGGGAGCAGTGTTTGGGGTGTGGCTTTGCCACTGTGTACTTACACTTGGCATTATGGTGTTTATAGTACCCTGCCGAGCTCCAGGGAAGCGTGGATGGGTTTGGATGTAGTTCACTGCTGAACATCCCAGCTCTTAGCACAGACTCTGAATCCACATGGCTGCTGCATGCCCTGGTGTCCCCACTCCCACCTCCAGGGAAGCAGCCTGCCAGAGGCTGCAGAGCTCCACACTGGGCTGTGCCAGGACTTACTCTGCAGCAGCCTCCAATGTCATGGTGGTGGTGACCAACTGCAAGTAGCTTCCCCTTAAAACCAAGTGCTTGAGGTTTTCAAAGGCTCTCTGCACTGCTGAAAAAACATAACTATAAGGCCCCATGCCAGGTGTACCAATAGTCTGTGAATTATAGGTCTGGTCACATTCAAAAGAGCCAGCTGGGTTCAGGAATAGCACAGTTTATTGCATGTCACATATATAGTTCTTTTGGATTGCCCATGAGAACTGCCTGAACTGCAGAGTGGCTTTATAGAGCACTAACAATACAATGGCAATCACAGTCTTAATTTCCCAGGTTAACACTCAGCATATCTGGGGACTCAAAACTTACCAAATTATGACCCTTGTGGGGTTGGAGAGGAGGACAAATCTGTCAAACTGTTCCTATAATTTCAAGTAAAATTCTTGTCTGCCAGCTAGATATTAAACTGGCCAGCTTTTACATCTTATTAACCACTGTAGTGCAAAGTGCTGCCAGCAGTGATCAAATATTCTGTTATTTGTGGGCATGTTGTACAGAATATTTATTGGTAGGAGGTTTTGGTTTGTCAAAACTTTTCTGGGTATTGGGTAGAAAAACTAGACCACATGGCCTCCACTCCACATTCACCCCCATGCCATGGCAACACAAATCACAGGAGCTACATCCAGTTTCTCTGCTTGCACTGCAGGTCCCATTGCACTTCTAGCTTTGTGCTTTCTTCACTGCTTTGTGCTTCCACCTACACATGTCATGTGTAGCCCACCTTTGTGCTTCCACCTCAGATGTCATGAGGCTGAGCCAGAGCATTGCATGGAGCAGTGGAGTGTCTAGGTTTGCAGCACCAAGGCAGAATGGCCATGAGGAAGATTCAGAGGCAAATGCAATGAATTTTCTATTTTCCTGAAATAAGTTTTTTGTTTTGTTTGTTTTGTTTTTCTCCTGTGTTAAGGAAATTAATACCAAATCCAGCACTTCCACTCTGATAAACTTGGAGAGCTCCTGTCAGCTCCCACTCCTCTGGCTCCCTGAAATTTGCTGCTGCTAGCTGGGGGAGAAGGAGTTAAGTTTGCATTAAATAGTAACCCAGCTGCCTGCAAAGGCTCTGATCCCACTCTTCATTCCACAGTGTTTGATGGCTGAGGAAAAGCCAGCTTCAAATTCACATGGCACTTTCTAAACCAAGGACAAAATCCCATCTGGCTGCCTTGGTTCATCCTCTCAGAGCAAGCTGCCTTTGGGTTGGGCAGGCAGCTCTTCACTTCTTGGCTGGGCTCCAGGCTGGTCATTCCCGGGGCTCCCCTCCCAGCCCGGGGTGCGGGGACAGCGCTGCTGGCCAAGGGACAACTGTGTCCCCTGTCCATCCCTCGCAGGTGGAATGTGTAGGAGAGGGTTGGCTGCTTCTCCCGTGGGAGTGAGCGCTCAGCCAGCGCTGGGCGGGACGGGAAGGGCGGCCACGGAGGAGTGGGCTCCAGAGCAGGGCTGGAAGCGGCTGAGGCAGCGCTTACCTTCGTCCTAACTCCTCCTTGGACGGCTGGAGAGCTGCGCTCCGCGGGTGAGCAGCGCCCGGCTGGGCCAGGGATGCTCTGCGGCGCTCGGTGCCCCGGGACCGCGGGGAGCTGGTGCGGGGCTGGGCTCGAGGGGCCGGGGGTCGAGGGGCCGGGAGTCGAGGGGTCGGGGTTCGAGGGGCCGGGGGTCGAGGAGTCGGGGTTCGAGGGGCCGGGGGTCGAGCTGCGAGCCAGGCTCCCGCCTGGAGGGCGCTGCCTCGGGCAGCTGATCCGCAGGGAGCTGCTGGCGGCAGGGTGAGGAGCAGAGGAAGCCGGTTCCAGGCGCTGCCTGGGGTTTTCACTGTCCCGGCAGCCTGGCGGGGGCACAGGGGCCGGGGGCTTTCACTGGAAAATGAGAGGATTTGTGTTGTGTTTAAACGCAGCTGTTCCTGCCTCTCTCCTGCGGGGCTCTCTCGCAGCCCAGGATCTCCCCTGCTTTTGGGTGCTGAAGCAACCGAGCAACACGTTTTCCCAAAATGATGGAAAATAAGGTGTTCCTGTCATTCACGTTCTACAGCACAATTCTGATTTTAAAAATGTATGCCGTTGCCATCATTACGGGCCAAGTAAGACTCAGAAAGAAGGTAAGATCCAGTTTCGTTTTTCTTCTCTTCCTTTTCTGGCTCTTTACTTGGGTTTCTGTGATTTTGCTTTCTTCTTTTATTCCTCCTCTGAAGTTCAACAAAATTTTCCTGAAGCAAGCTGAGTTTTCTTTGACTTCAGTTGAAAGCAAAGCTTGTTTCATAGCTGCAGCAGATAAATATCTCACTTCTCTTTGACCATTTTTGTTTGTTTCTACCATCTGTAACTTGATGTTTATAATTTTGGAAACCTAATCTAAATAATAATGAGATCTAAAATGCCAAGCAGGTGAGATGCTTCTAGAAAGAGTTTGTTTACAGTAATTTGCAGGATCTGGGAAAAAAAAAGGAGAAGAAAAAAAAAAGTTTAAGAAGAAACCATTGCAATGGTCTTTTTTCTTGCTGTGTTGCAGAAAGCTTTTGAGCTTTTGGAGGCTGACTGGCTATGGGAATGCTCCAGGAGAGTAGCAAGTCGTGGGCAATAAAACAATAGCTGGAGGAAATTTTTCTTGGTCAGGGAGGAAAATGCAGGGAGGACCAGCTGCTGTTAGGAGTTGGGGCCAACTGGACTTCTACTATTCTCACCCCAACTCCTGATAAAACCCAGCTTTCTGTAAAATCTGTTTTAAAGTATTTGAGGAGTTTCTGACTGCGTCAGTGGAGAGGGAGGGAGACATTTCTGATCTAAGAATACAAATACCGTGTGCTGTAGCATCATTGTAACTGATGAATTGTCTTCTCCCCTTGTGATTCTAAATGATGCTCCAGCCCTGGGACAGTTTGGGCTTGTAACATAATTAAAGAAAGCACCAGGGCCCTTTCCAGGCTGCAAAAAGAAGCTGTCAGATGTAGCCAGGTCCTTGAGGGACAGCTTTTGAGCATAGGTGAGGAGCTCACACAAATAATTTCAATTTTTAACTTTATTAGTGTAGGATCCCATCTCTCCATGGGAAAGCCACACAGTGCCACTGCCAAAAAGCCAGCCAGGGAATATTCTCTGATCTGGAAGTCCTGGTTATCTTTTGGAGGCCGCACTGTGTCTGCAAGCTCTCTGCCAGCAGTGATCTTGCTGGCTGGCAAAGTCTTCTCTAACTGGGTTTCATGGGGAGAAGTGGACAGGGGTGAGGTGGGAGCTCCCTTGAAACCCCCACTTGGGACCTGCTCAGCAGGCAGCACTGGGTTTTTTGGAGGACAAGGAAAAGTCCCGGGAGGTGCAGGACAGTGTGCATGGAAGTGACCCTCGTTTCTATGAAGAGTGGTAACAAATTTGGGCAGGTAAAATCCCTACAGGGTTTCAAGGTTGGGGCAAAGCTTCTACCTGTGAGGTTCCTGAGGACTGTAAGCAGGTGGGGGCTGTCTCTTACAGGCATTTGCAAACCCAGAGGATGCCCTGCGCAATGGGGGGCTGCAGTTCTTCCGTGAGGACCCTGACGTGGAGCGGTGCCGCAGGTGAGCGGTGCCAGCATTCCCTCTGGTCCCACCATTCCCTCTGCTGCCAGCATTCCCTCTGCTGCCAGCATTCCCTCTGGTCCCACCATTCCCTCTGCTGCCACCATTCCCTCTGGTCCCACCATTCCCTCTGCTGCCAGCATTCCCTTTGGTCCCACCATTCCCTCTGGTGCCAGCATTCCCTCTGCTGCCAGCATTCCCTCTGGTCCCACCATTCCCTCTGCTGCCACCATTCCCTCTGGTGCCAGCATTCCCTCTGCTGCCAGCATTCCCTCTGGTCCCACCATTCCCTCTGGTGCCAGCATTCCCTCTGGTGCCACCATTCCCTCTGCTGCCACCATTCCCTCTGCACCAGCTGCTGGCAAACAAGAAGTGGGAAGCTAAAGGGCTCACTAATCAAGTAATATTCTACTAATACTCTACGGCCAGACTGCCTGGAGCTCTGCTGTGGGACCCTGCGCACGAGAGCAGTTTAATCTTTACCAGGAGCATGGTGTGCACTGCAGCAAGGGCAAGAGAAGGATCCGGGTTTGCATTCAACATCCAGCATCCAACTCTGAATAGCTGTCCCCCTTACCAAAGGAGGTGCCCCAAGTGCTGGGCTGGATTGCTGATGATGTGCAGGAAAGGGACCAGAGTCCCTGCTATCCTTGAGCCCTGGGCTGTGCATGGGAACCTCACTGCTCATGTCCCATTGCCTCCAGCATTTGCTTTAGAACACATCCAGTGCCACTTAATTGCTGGGCTGCCAGGGGGAGGAGGAGGATGGAAAATGAGCCACTTCCTTCCTAGCAAAAATAAAGTAATAGCAGAAATAATAATCACAATCTTCTTTTGATTATTCAGGATAAACAAACTTACATAAAACTAAATAACTGGAGCTGCAGCAAAAACCTGGGGCAGCCTGGGATCTGACTTGGGCAGCTGAAGCTCTCAGAGTCCATCCTTGCTGATGTATTTGCAGCCCTGGAGAAGACACATTCAATCCAAGGTGTTTCCCCAGAGCAAGGGCGATGTCAGCTTTTAATCTCAGACTCTATCTGGAGGGGAGCAGAGCCAGGGTCTGTGCAGGGCAGGGAGAGAACAGGGCAGGACATTAACCCCTGCCTCTGAAAGAGGCCCCTGGCTACCTTGCAGCTCTCTCCTTTCTCCTCCCTCTTCTTCCATTTGTCCTTCCAGCCCTGCTGAGCCCCCAGGTGCTTGGGGTTTGTTCAGAGGACGGTGCTGGGGGAGGAGGGGCACAACCCACACTCATGGCCTGGCCCAATCCTGTTTCATCAGCGCTGTGGGTGGTGGCAGTGATGCTGTGCCAGCCAGGCAGGTGCATGTTCCTCTGGAGCACAGGGTTTGGCTCCACCAGTGCTGATGTGTCACCACATGGCCACAGCATCCCCTCCAGCCACAGCGTGGGGGTCGTTGGGTCACTCCTCCCCAATCCCCTTTGGATGCATTTATGGAGAGAGGTGAAACCACAACCCCCTCTCATCCTGTGAGTTTCTCCACTGGAGAAGCCATGCTCTGGAACTGCCTTTTGACCAGCTGCTTTTTGCAGCTTCACAGGGTCTGTGTTCTGCTCTGTTTATTTGAAAGCTCCAGCCCTCAAACTGTCATCTGCTGTGGCACAGGCATCCCAGCCACAGAGAGAAAGTTTCAAGAGCTGAGCATCCCAAGGGAGAGACACAGGGTGTGACATTCTCCTGCTTGTGTGCAAGGGAGAACTGACAATTTTGGGGGCTGTGTCTGCCCCATTCAGTGGGGAAGAGGCCCAGCAACACCTAGGGATGGCTACTCTGGCTAGAAAGAATGAGAGAAAACAGGGAATTCTAGCGGCAAACAACAACCTTATCTTGCTTTTCAGGGCCCACCGCAATGACATGGAGAACATCTTTCCCTTCCTCTTCCTGGGAGCCATCTACTCCCTGCTGGATCCCAGCCCTGCAGTGGCCAGGATCCACTTCCTCATCTTCTGCGTGGGACGGATCATCCACACCATTGCCTACCTCCTGCAGCTGAGGGCCCCCACTCGCTCCGTGGCCTACAGCGTGGCCCAGCTGCCCTGCTTCTCCATGGCCCTGCAGATCCTGCTGGCCACCACCCCGTACTGGTAACAACCAGAGAGACCGACCACCCAAACGCCCTGATCCTGACTCTGCTGGGCCCCTGCGAGTGGGGAGAGTGAGTGTGTGAGTGTGTGTGTGAGATGTCACCAGGGAGGTCACCCGCGCCCTGAGGATGTTCAGTGCAGCTTTGATGAAATTCCACTGCCATCAGAATTTGTCAGAGAAGTCACCAGAGAGAAGGGACATGCAGGAGGGGATGTGGAGGCAGGTTTCTCTCTCTCCTGCTGAGGATGACAGGTGGAAAGCACATGGACTACTACCCCTTGAGAAAGGGGTTATTGAGGGGAAGGTTTTCTGTGTTTGGAACTGTGACTGTGACCTTTTCCTCCTGGTCATGAATATCCCGTGAACCAGGCAGGGAAAATCATGAGGGTCCCACAAAGTCTCTTCGTCAGCAGATGTGGTTGGTAGCAGAGGTTATAAAGCAGCCACCCTTCTCCTGCCCAGCCATGTGCATCTCTGGGAATGTGAGTTCCTTAGCATTTAGTCCCTTAGGTTCCCTCTCCACCAAGGAGGACAGGAGGCAGGTGCCTTCCAGGCAGCGTAACAGGGAAGTCACAATCTCAGGGATGATGTTGCAAAGCCACTGAAGTTTTCAGTGCTCCCAGTGCCACCTCACAGTGCTCTCACACCACAGCACACAGCTCCCTGCCAGGAGCTCACTGCAGGCAGGGCTCTGGAGCTCCTGGCAACTCCCAGCCAGCAGCAGCTGTGGCTTTTCCATCTCAGCCTCCCCACAGCAAGATGCAGAGTGACATGCCTGGAGAAGCCAGCAGGAATCCTTTACCCTGGACACGGAGCCTGAACACATTTGCTGGACACGAATTCTGGGACTTCTGGAATGTCTGAAATGCCAGCACAAAACAGGGGGTTTGCAGACAGAGTTTTCTCCCAAAGGGCAGTCTAGTCCACATGCCATTAATACCTGAAAATGCCCCCAGGGCATCAGACTGAGTTTCTCCCCCTCTGTTTGTGGCCTTTCTCTTGCCTTGCTATTTAGGAAATGTGCTGTGATCGCCCTAGGGGTGTTTTCTTTCTGCTGTTTCCTGCTGTCCACTGCTGCCACGGCATTCACAGCCTGCACCAGCTGGTCTTTGCAGAAAGCTCTGGAAATGAGCAGAGGGGCTTTGAAGGGAGCATTGCTGCTCTGCAGTGTCACCCAAAAGCGTCGTGTTGGAGAGGAGGGGACCAGGGTACTGCATGGTGACAAAGGCCATGAGCTCATCTGCCACACAGCTGTCCCCAGGTGCCAGGGGCTGCTCCCAGCAGCAGCAGCAATGGAGCACCCCTCTAGAGGAGAAAGCAGGAGGAAACCTCTGCTCTTCAGTGCCTCCTCCCTCCTCTGAGGGCAGCACAGAATTTCAATAACATCACAGGGGCAAGCCAGAATGAGTAGAAAATAAATTCCCTTTCCACCTGTCCTGTGCACTAAGGCTGTTCCCTTGACCCTGCTCTCCTCAGAGATGCTCTTGCTGAGCCCTCACTGAGCACTGGGACACACCTGCTCATACTGATGTTCAGCATTTGCTCAGACTGATGTTCAGCATTTGTTCAAACTGATGTTCAGCATTTGCTCAGACTGATGTTCAGCATTTGTTCAGAATGATGTTCAGCATTTGCTCAGCTCAGGTAGAAGTTTCTGTACCAGTAACTTGATCCTAGTGCAGTTCTGATATCAGGCTCAGCTGTGTGGTGAAGTTTGGAGTGGAATTCTTTGCTCTCCCACTGAAAGGAAGGTGGGCAGGATTGCAGGTTCAGCAATTCACTCTTGGCCACTTCTTCCCACAGATGTCTGGGTAACACAGAAACACAGACCCCTCTTAACAAGTCTTTTCTGCCTCACATGGTGCACAAGGTCTTGAACTCCTGTATGTTTCTCTGCTGCTGCACATGCATTCTGGTGGCAGGAAGCAAATATTCCCAATAAAAACAAATCACTGTGCTCTGATACATCCTTCCTTCAGGAGCAGCAGATGCAGCTGGGCAGCAGCTGGGTCCAGCCCAGCAGGATGGATCCTCAGTAGGATGTTAAACCTCTCTGTAGAGCCTGGAGTGTCCTGGGACTTCTAAAAAGACATCCCTTTCCTCTGCACTCACCTGCCTTGCAGAGGAACATCTTTTCCAGGTGTGCATTATTTGTGCTGATCCTTTAAATCCAGCAGAGCTGGGAATTATAAGCAGCTCTGCTCACTTTTCCTTCCCTGAGTAGCAAGTTGTTACAGAGCTTGGTGTTCACCCAAAAATCCTGGAGGGCTGGAGAAGTTCAGGTAAGAGGTGGTTGCTCTTCTTTCTGTTCTTAGTACTCATAAAGGAGCTGCTTGTGTTTTCCAAGATAAGTAGCTCCCTTTTTTTTTTTGCACTAGGTTGCTGGGAAACAAATGCTTCATTTCTCTGGTTTTCCCCTATTTTCTTAGGTTGGTGGTGGTTGGGAGGTGCTGTCCTGTCAGTGTTTTTGTTAGTTTCGTAAAATGGCTCCACTTGGTTGTTTTTCAACCCTGTTTATTTTCAAATGAGAAAGGCAGCGGTTTTATGAAATGGACTCTCTCCAGTACATGTTGCTGTGGTTGGAGATGTGGCGGGAATGGAGATTTTGGCATAGGAAGGAAGAAGGGAGGCTCCAGAACCCCCTTCCAACCCCCAGATCTGCCAGCTGCTTCAGCCTCTTCTCAGCTGCCTGTCCAGTGCCTGAGGCTGATGCCCTGCTCAGGGAAGCTGAGGTTACACGCAAAGCTCTACTCTCTCCTTTTTTATTAAAAAAAAATAAACTCTGCTTACTGGCTGCAGGGAAAAGCTTGGGAATGTGAACTCTCCTGGCTCAAAAAAAAAAAAAAACAAACACAAAAAGCCAACAAAGCAAACTTAAGAGAGGCCCAAGCATTGTGCTTATTTTGAAGTGCTGTGTAAGTTTGGGGGAAGCAAAACCAAGGTGGGCTTGGTTGCTTGGGCAGCACCATCAGGGCTCTCCTGGGACCGGGTGCTCAGAGCCACTGGCTCTCACCTGAACACTGCCAGTGATTGCTGCATGTGGGGAGCATTCCTGCCTTTTCCCAATTAATATCTAAAGACCAGAGCTCCCAAATTCCTGCTCTGGCATCAATGTGGGCAAAGGATGTGCCCAGTGTCTCCTGCCGCTGCAGGAGAGCAAGGACAGTGGTTGCACCCACCAGTATCTGGGGTTTGGTGTGTGATTTGTATGTTCAACACCTTGTTTTTCACACCTGGCCCAAGCAGGACACGGCAACGCTGTGAAACTCACCTGGGACTGCAGAACAACAATTTGGTGCTTAAAGGGGTACAAATTGAAAGAGGAGAAATTTCAGACATTAGTAAGAATTTTTTTACTTTCTAATGGAGGGTGGTGGGAGCCAGGTTGTTTGAGCAGCTTTGGTCTAATTTAAGATGTCCCTGTCTATGGGAGGGGTGGGTTGGGAGTAGATGATCCTCAAGGTCCATTCCGCCCCCTTTTGTGGTTAAATGTGTGAATGGGATTCACACCATCAGTACGTGTGTTCCCTCACGGTGTCTGCAGCTGGGAGAAAAGCAAGCGGAGACCCGGCCCAAGCCGCTTTCCCTCCCACACTCTTTCGGGTGGTTCAAGCCCCGGATCCGTCCCACCCCTGAGCGCAGGACACGCCTGTTCCCCACCTGCCTGCGCCGCTCCCGGGTCTGTTCATCCAGAGCATTCCCTGCTGGGATCTGGACCGAGATTCCTTCTTGGGCAGCTTCCCCTTAACACAGATCACTCTTCTGCCCTCCCAAAATCTCCATTCCCTCTAGCAGACGGGATTTTGATACACAAATCCCCTCATTCCTCTTGAGGGATTGCGATTCCTGTGACTTGCAGGGAGAATGAGAGGAGCCAGCCCTACAGGCACGGCCACTGGAGGAGACACCGGCGCTCGCTGCCGCTCTCTGCCACACGAGGATGGAGGCGGCACCGGGAAAACTTCTTCCAGCGGGCGTTTTCTAAGCCGGCTGTGGGGCTGAGCTGTCAGACATCCCCTGCCTGGGACGTGGGCGAGGGATCCGGCGGGGTGCGGAGCGGGGCAGCGCCGGGGCTCGGCCGGGCTGCGCTGCGCTGCGCGGGGCTGCAGCACCCTCGTGTGGCTGCGGGACCCTGCGGGGACACCGGGACCCTGCGGGGACACCGGACCCTCCGAGCCCGGGCTGCGCACGGAGGGGTTTGGGATGCAGGGAGGGTGCCATCCTTGAGGAACGGGTTGATGGGGAAGAGGCTGACATCTGCCCCGGTGCCCTCCGGCCTCTCCAAAGCGGGCAAGATGCGATGCCACTTCCAGGGAGATCCTCCCATCACCTCAGACTCGCTCTTTGGGAGTCACCTGGTTGCGAACACGGTCGTTTGAGGAAGGAAAGTTTGTAATTATCCCTGCAGTTTTCCCGTGCTTCTGAAGTTGGGGTGTATGGATGCAACGCTGTGCATCTCCGTGCAATAGTTCTTCCTTACACATGATAACTCTTCCTGGGCTTTTTGACACCAGCTACAAAAGGAACCTTTGCTTCCTCCCTTCTTCCCAAGTAACTATAAAGCATTACATCCCTGTGCATAGCTACCATCCAGCTTCTCTGCTGCCTTAGGTTGCTTCCCTGTGGGGTTGGAAAGAAGCAGCAGCGAGCAAAATATCTGCTGCAGGGAGGAGCTGCTCCTTCCGTATGGAATGTAGAGTTTGGGGTGAGCATCACAACCCCCAGGCCAGGAGCATTGCTCCAAAGGGCAGCAGGAGCTCTGCTGCTGGGAGGTGACACGTTGCTGTCATAGGAACGTGTGTTCCTGCAGTTTGCGGATGGTGCCAGCAGGACTTCAGACCTTCCCGTTGCCACCAGAGGGAGAAGGGCTCGGCAGCACAAGGATAGTGGGAAAGGATTCTGTAATTCATTCTGGTCCGGAATAACGGGGCGGGTGTTCCTGTGAGCTGGAAAATGTGAGCTCTGTTTTGTCTTGCTGCTGTAGCAGCCGATGCTGATGACAACCCAAAATTGTTCTCATTAAAATATTCTAGGGGCAAACTTCAGCTTTTCATCAGTCAGCAAGTCATGCGCAAGTGTCAGGCTGTGGGGTCAGAAACAAGGAAAGGGGGTGCAGAAAGATCCTTCCATCACCTGAGACCTGCCCTTTTGGAATCACCTGGTTGAAAATCAACTGCTTTGAGGAAGGAAGCAGTTTGCCAATATCTTTGTCTTCCCCCACTCCTAAAGTTGTAGTGCATGGATGGAGACCAGCTCTCCTGCCAAAATTACTACTGGTGATGGATGTGACCCTCCTGGGAGGAAAAGTGCCCCTGTCCTGGAGGAGGACAGGTTGCACTATGCCTTTGAGCTCCTCTTCATTGACAGCCTTCCCCCAGCATCTCCCTCCTCTGTGGAGTGCAGACCCTGCCAGGTGAGCTGCAGTTCTCCAGGCTTGTCTGTCTCCTGGTTTGAGACCCCCTCAGATGTCCACCAGCTCCTGGGAGCTGACTGACCATGGGTTGAGACCTTCTGCTCTAGTGGAAGATGAACTGAATTTGGGACAGTTCAGGCAGGAAATAAGAGACATATTTCCAGCAGTCAACAGTGATGAGTCACTGGAGGAATCTGCCCTGGGATCCATAAGTTCATCACTTCCAAAGGTCTCTTGACTCAGGGCTGAATGCTTTCCAAGGGGATGCTCTGCACTGGCCACGTGCTGAGGACATGAGGATGCTGCTTGGGTGATATTCTATATGCAGGAGGTTGGACAATTGGCCTTAATGATCTACAAGCCACTTACTGAATAAACAAGTGGTTACAAAGCAGCAGCAGAGCAGTTTGGCAGGGATGGTCAAGTGTGTGGGACCATGGTGGGCCTGGGGTGATGTCCAATATGTTCTCCTGCTGGCTGTTGCAGGGAAGAGTCTTGTTCCCCTCTAGGGAAAGCTGGAATGCATTGTTTAGGGTTCCTGCCTTCCCCAGCCTTGGATCCACGTGGGTCACTGGTGATGGGAGGGACAAAAGCTGCTGCTGCTGGGAGGGAACTGCTGCTGTGGCTCTCATGGAGCTGAGCCTCTCTGGGTGCATGGGAGAGCATTGTGAACCCCCTGGCTGTGCGAGGGGGTTGAGGATGGCTGGGGAGGAGGAGGAGGTGACAGAGACATCCTGTAAGTGACACCATGTGAGCTGGCCTCACAGGAGGCTGCTGCAGCTCAGAAGGTGAAGGCAAGTAAAAGAAACAAGGGAAACCCAGGGGTCCCTTCTCCTCCCAGCTCTCCTGGAAGTCGGGAGGGCAGCAGTTTTCTGCACAGGGTGTTGAATCCCTGCCACGTTGCACCAACACACACCTACCCCCATTAATGTTCTCACCCTCTCTGAATACACCGTAGCATTGATCTCCACAATATCTTGGGACAGTGGATTTCAGGCTTTATTTGTGCAGTGAGGACACTTTCTGCCTTGCTCTCTGATCCTTTCCTAGAAAGTTCTGCCTCTTGACTCGCTGCCTTTCAGTCTGAGCATGTTCTGGGCAGTTTCCCCTGGGCACATCTTCACGCTTCTCCCCATTGCATTAAATCTGCTCCTTGATAGCTCAGCACTGTGAGCTTAACTTTGGCTGCCTCAACTATTTGGTGTTGCCCTTGCCTGGTTACTGATTCCTCTTGTTTTGGGTGTTCGGTGCCTGCTCTGCCTCTCTGGGCCTTTGCTCCCTGGAAAGTGCTCTACAATCTGATGGTTTATTTCTGACCCACTGGTTTCTTTCAGCTCAATTTCTGTGCAGAATCTGACCCTCCTTGCTCCCTCTAAATTCAATTTCTGCCCAGGCTGCTTGTCCAGGATAGGTGGGGAAACCACAGTGGCTGGTGATGGGAGACTCAGGTCCCTATCACGTGCACTGACACGTCTCTACTCAGTAAAATATTTATTCCTCCATTATTTCACAAGAGTTGTTTTTACAAAAACCTTACAAAAATTTCCAAAACACAGACATGCAGAAGAAAAAAAAAAAAACCAAAAACAAATCCACCATGGATCTCGTTACAAGTAACTGAAATGTACAAATAGAAAGGGCGAGAGAGAGCTTAGATTACAATAATCCTTCGGTCCTGCTACCCCTCCATGGGTGCAATTTGTATCTCTTCTTGGTGAGTTCAGCATTTCAGCATTGACTGACAAGCTGTGATAAACTGCCAAAAGCACGGCAAAGGAGGGGCCCTAAGATTAGGAGCAAATGTTTTCAAATATATATATACATATAGATATTTAGTGAAGAAATATTTATTCCCTGCTTTTTTTAGGTTTACAGAAACAGCATCTGCAAACTATTAAATGGGTTTATTTTCATTAATGTTCTCAAAGAGGCAGCAACATTTATATCCTTGTGGTTTCATCTTGTATAACTGTAAAAAGAGCCCTGTTCTTTCCATGGGAATAGGACCCCTCTGGCCCCCTCCTCCTGCCCCAAGTGGTGTTTCTCAGGGTGGATGACTTGATCCACAGTGGATGCCTCTTCCCCCTGGTTTGGCAGGTCTCCGTGCAGAGTGGGGAGCTGGCATGACAAATGGGAGGGATCCCAGCCCTGGAAATACAGATGGGGCAGAGGGTGGGTATTTAGGGTGACACTGCTCCCTGGAGGAGGTGGACAGGATCAGTCAGGCTGTGCTTTCTCCCTGCCTGCCAAGCTTGAGGAGGAGAACGTAGCTGTTCCCAGCTGGGGCCTGCACTGTAGAGCAGAGAAGGCCAGGGCTGGAGCAGGATGGAGGGGCTGGTTCACCCCCAGGCAGAGGAGATGGTTCTCCCACCAGGTTTCCAGCTCTGGGTGCTGGGTGAGTCCCCCCATGCTGGCATTAGCTGATGGCCCTGGTGTCACAGCCACTGGGTCCCACATGCAGCTGCAGTGAGAGCCCAGTGGGAATGGGAGAGAATGCTCCTGGAGCTGTGGGGACTCAGGTGGGCACTTTGTAACTGTGGCACTTTCAGCCTCGGTGTCACCAACCAGAGGATGTTTACCTGGTGGAGGTACCTCAGCAATTGCTCTTTGTCCTCAGATCTGTTGCTGCAGCCCCCAAACCAACCCCTGTTGGTTTGTGTCTTCTCTGTCCAGGCCACCCCTCTGAGTTGGTGGTGTCCCCGTGCTTGGCTGGTGGCTCTTTCCAGTGGGTGAGGAAAGTGTGATCTGGTTTCCAGTGGGCTTTGTCCACAGGGACACCCCACCTCCAGCACTCTGGCTGCAGAACTGGCAGGGGAATGTGGAGGCTGCATCTCTCCCCAGCTCAGTCCCATGGATGAGGGCCAGGTTGCCCACCCCACGTCCATCCCCTGCACGTCCCACCTTGGAACCTCATTAGGCTGCACAGCAGGGTGGGATGAGGGGGAAACCATTTCCTTTCTGCAAAACCAAAAAAGCCTCCCCCCATGGAGTTGCCGGCCCCAGACCCCCGAGCACATCTGCGGAGCTGCCGACGGGGAGGCTGTGCCTCCGGAAGGCGAAGCCTTCGTTGGCACGAAGCGCTGGGAGCCGCCTACTCAGCTGAAACCCAACAGCTTTTTCCAATTTTCTCATTCCCTGGGACTGTTCAATGACCTGGGGCTCTGCAGAATCGCTGGCAAATCCACCGAGGCAGGGCAGCGGTGCCTGCTTGGGGATTGGCGATGCATCCCCAGCTCACGGGAGAGCTCACAGGCTCCAGGAGGGTCTGTTGAGGTGCTGCAGCTCTGCTTGCCCCTCTGGGATGGGACAAAGCCTGATGCCATCAGCATAGGCAGCTCCTAAATGCAGGAAGCACTGTGCAGAGGGCTGGCTGAGACTGGCCATGGCATGGGTGAGCCATCAGCTTCCCAAAGTCCCAAACTTTGGGAAGTCCCAAACCCCACATTGTGGCTGGGGTTGCACAAAGAAACGAACACATGGATCAGCTTTGGCACACACAGTTGAGCGCTGCAAGTCACAGCCTGGTGGAAAGGGGGGCTCGTGATCCTCCCACACTGTCCCTGCGGGAGGAGAAGACCCAATAACTCTTTGGCTCTCTGGGCAAGATACCCAAATTGGTCAAATCCAATAGTCCAAGATCCTTCCATGTTTGGAAGCAAATTCTCGTTCCCTTGGCAAGTCTGTTTGTCCTCAAAGAGCGTGTGGGGGGTATGTGTGTATATATAGCTGTTATTAGAAGGGTGTGCGGAAAAGCAAGTTTCTAACCAAGTTCGCTCCATATGTGGCTATAATTATGTGCCACTTCGGCCTGGGACTGACTCTACCTTCAGAAGGGAAGGGAAGAGGAGAGAAGATGCTGAGACATTGGATGAGTGGCACGTGTGTTGGGCAGGCGGCGGATTTGTCCTGGACCGGCACAGGAGCTCCACGCTGTATCCTGGAGGAGGCCACGGGATGGGGTTTGCCCTGCTCAGTTCACGGTCGGCACCTGGTTCTGATGGAGGCTGAACTCTTTGGCTTTGAGGCGCAGGCTGGCGATGCTGTTGGCCATGTTCACCCCTTGGGCGGGCGTTGCGGTCCCGCTGGAGCTGTAGGAGGGCACAGTGCTGCAGGGAGGGAGCAGGGAGGAATGAGGCAGTGGCCCATGGAGAAGACCCCATGCCCTTTGTGGTCCTGCTGGCTTCCCAGACCAGGCTGGCTGTTCCCTGTTGGAGATCTCTCACAAGAACAGCCAAGGCTTCAGCATTTTTATGGGTTTGGATGGATGTGGGAACCCCCTCAAACTATGCACCAGGAGGCCCTGCTTTGTGCTTTTGGATGTGATGGCTGAACATGAACAGCTGGGAACCAGAAGGGACCCATGCCACCTCCTGTGCCGAGATGTGGGAAGGGTCAGCACGAGGCCAAGCAAATCCCTTGCGAGGACCAGGGCGCCTGCTCCAGCCCCAAAATGCAAGGAGACAGGGAAGCCTGCTCAGCATTGGGCAGTGGATGTTCAGACAGAGTTGAAATGGTTCCCAAAGCCAAGTCAGATGAGCTCCTTTCAGCCTCATAAAACTCCCCCAATCCCCAGCAGTGGCACAGAGCTGCATTCCTGCAGCAGTGGAGTAGTCTCTAGGCAGCCCTACCCCATGGCCACCTCCTCCCCTGCTCCTCCAGAGCCTCCACCTACCTGTACGGGGAGGTGCTGGTCCAAGAGAGATACTCAGGGGTCAGTGCAGTGGGTCGTGGTGCCATGGGCTGCTCAATGGCTGCTTCTTGGCTGTAGGATTTGAGCAGCGATGCCGATCTGTTGGCCAGCATCGCCCTCTCGTTGCGGCGGAACTTGGCCCTCCGGTTCTGGAACCACACCTGTGGCAGGGGAGAGGTGGTCAGTGGGGACCCGGTGCACGCAGGGATGTCCCAAACATCTGTCCTATGGGTCACAGTGATGTGCAGGATGAAAGAAGGGAGGGGACAGTCCCTGCTCCTGCCTGGGGGCGAGGCAGAGGGTGTTGTTTGCTTTCACACAAACCTGTGCTCACCTGGACTCTGGCCTCGCTGAGGTTGACCCTCCTCGCCAGCTCCTCCCGCACAAAGGCGTCGGGGTAGTGCGTCCTCTCAAAGACCCTCTCCAGAGCCTGCAGCTGGCTGCTGTTGAAGGTGGTGCGGTTCCTCCTCTGCTTCTTCTTCCTCTTGGCTGCCCCGCAGCTTGGGCTCAGGCTCTCGCCTGTGGGGATGGAACAGAAGCCACATGAGAGCCAGACCCGTGTGAGACCCTCCTGGGGGTCTGCAGTGTCCTGCTCTGTGCCAGCCACGCTCCCTCCGGGCACCTGGGACTCTGTGGGGAGCTGCATATGTGCAACCCTGTGATGTCCATGAAAATCAAAACCCATTTTGGAACTTGCTGGAGCTCAGGGTTAACCCCAAAATTTACCAAGGCCTGTGGTGGTTTGACATCTGGCTAAAACCATGCTGACCTGATTTTGGATACCAGTCTCAGTGTATTCTGGGGCTGCACTTGATCCAAACTGGAGCTCGGCTCTTGCTAAGACTTTAAGTCAACCTTTCATGAATGGTGATGAAAATTCAGCACCAAAACACCTCCAAGATGTGGGTCTCAGCTCCCACCTCCAGCACCCCCTGAGCCCCAGCTGTGGCATGTCCCCAAGGTGACACAGGACTGCAGCCAAGCATCTGCTCTTCCAGCCCTGTTCTTCAGAGCTCAGAACGAGCGGCACCGCATCTCGCAGGGCTCAGCCTCCGCAGTGTTTATTTCTGGCTTTGCTGGCTCATGGAAACATGAAGCTGAGGGTGTAGTCTGGTTTCTCAGTATTGATCTTGGGCTGTCAGCCAGGCTGAGATTAATCTCCTCTTTGTCACTAATATCATAAGGTTTGGGCAATTTTATGAAGCCTTTTTCCGAGACACCCAGCAAAGGCTTCGTGGGGAGCACGACGCGCTGTTGTTCTCCCTTGTGGAGGTACTGGTTAATGATTCTTTCTGTTAATAAAGCATCTGGATCCAATCTGTACCTACTGGTGGGAAAGCATTCTGGAATTATTTGAAATGTTAATAATTTTATGACATTCTGATTCATGGCAAGGGTATGTTGGGGCTTTCTGCTCTATATCCTTGCAGAGGGCAGGGTGGCAGAACTCACCACTCCCTGAATATGCTCACAAATTAAATATTTGCTAATAATATTAATCGTGATACTTATTTAATAAGTCCAGCATTTTCAGATAATGCTTGAGCAACAAACAAAATCTACTGGAAGGGATATTAACTCTGCTGTTTCAAGATACCATCAAGCTGTTGAGCAAGAGGAAACTTTAAGATCTTTAAGGCCAGACAAACCTTCTTGCACCTTAACTCTGAATAATTCAAGCCATGAAATATCCAACAGTAAGTTTTTCATCAAGTCCCTACGACTCTTATGTGCCCAACTACACCATTCCCCCAAGGCCTTTCTGCAGCCACTGGCATTTCTCTGGGTCTTTCATTGTGCTGTAGGTGCAACTTGGCCTTGGTTGACCATCAACAATCTTTGATCTTGTATTTTGGACATGGCCTTCTTGGCTGGGTGAAGACACGATGGACAGTGCCTGAAATATGTGTGGGTTTGAGACCCTTTCCCCAGCCAGGAAACCATGGGCTGCCCTTCACCACCAATCGTGTCTAAAGGCTCACAAATAAAATTCTCAGAATTCCCTCCAGCACTTCCTCCTGCAGCTTCAAATGTTCTGCCAGTCCTTTGCTTTCCAGTTGCCCCTTTTAGTTAAACTCCTTTTTTGGTCCTGTTTTCCCTCAGCGAGCTAACGAGCTGCTGGATTAAAATACGTAAGTCCAGCCATGGTTGTCCCAGAGTTTTCTGGGAGCTTGGGACTGAAATGGGAACCATCAGGCTGGGAAAGAGCTACAGGATGTTACAGGGTGAGAGGTTTCCATGTGGGTTTATGACCATGCCACAGGGCTTCTGGAGAAATGGTAGATCAGGGTTTGGTTCAAAAGGTCTAGTCACAAGGGCACCCACTGTTCCCCACCAAACTGGCAGTGATTTCAACAGCACCCTGGGAAGTGTATAAATAAAATTTATAACCCCCCTTTGGCTTTGTCCTCAATTTAAACCTGGCTATAGAACTTTTCCATAGTGATGGTTTTCCTTGCCCACTCTAATTTGGCTGAAAGAAAGGAGAAGGCGGAAAGTTTTTTTTAAAATTAACTCTCAATCCAGTTCTGTAGGATCTGGCCACATTTCTGACTGGTCTTTATCTCCTCCAACCCACAGAAGGAAGAGCTAAACAGCCACAGGAGACAAGTAGTGCTGAGTGCTTCCTCTATGGGGCTGGCAGTGATGCTGGGATCGAGGTTTAAGACTGGAGTTGGATCAGGATGTGTCCAAGCCCCAGTGGTTCCTGGGTTTTTGGAGACCTGCAAACCCTGGGCCATGCCAGCTCTGGGGCATTTTGTTCAGCCCCTATTGCTGCTTTTAATGGAGAGGCCTTCCACACCTTTTCCAGGGCATCTCTCTATGGCAGGGAGGCAGTTCCACACATGGAGTGCCTGCCTGGATCCTCTGCTCTGCTTAGGGATGAGCCTTGGTAATGCATCAACATCTTTTCCTCATTAGCTCAGGCATTGCAGGCTTGTGGGACCAGACAGATGCCACCCCAATTGCTGGTGGTGAGTGCCTGACAGGTTTACAGTGTACAGTCAGGCTGGATCTTCTCTATCAGAGATGCTTTAATAACCCCAAATCAGCTTCCCAGAAATGAGCATGGCTAAATTCTCTGTGGCATCAGAAAAGGAATGGGAAAAGGGATAAGTTGGGTCCCCTGAAGACCCCCTGTCCTCTCACGGCCATCAGCAGGACTCGGATTTAACCAGACCCGCTGACACCTTGATGGAGGAATTGGAAATCAGTTCCCCAGCCTGATGGGCTCCCAGGAATAAGAGTTTGTAATTGCACAAAGTTAAAAGCAGCTTCCCACCATCATTGTTCTGTCCCACAGCAGTGCTTGGGGAGATTATGGAGAAAGCCAAACCCTTGCCTTTGTCAGGCATAATTTGGGGGTTCATTTGGGCTGAAGGGACCAGTTTGGTTGGCCAACCCTGAGGTCAGAGGGACTCCTGAGCCTTCCCCCCAGCCACCTTCCCTGTATTTATCTTCCACTGATTACAATTTCCGCTGAAAGGAAAAGAAATGCAAGGAAAGGGGGAAAACAGGGGGGATAGCATTACTGAATAACGAAAGATGACATGCGGGGGAGGATGGGGAGAGGGAGGCACGGGGGCTTTGCACAGAGCAGGATGGGCCCAATGTGCCTCACAAAAAAGCCTTAAATTTCCCTAGACTGTTAGGAAAGACAGGAGTCTTTTCACCCGTGATGTGGATGAATTTTGGGGTGCTGGATGTGGCCTGGGTAACCTCCAGCCTCCTCTCTGGGCTGTCCTGCCCCAGGCAGTGCTGCCTGAGAGCTGCAGACAGCCTGGGCACAGCGCTGTGCCCTGCAGATGCCACGGGGTGCTGGGAGTCACCCCAAAACCCTTCTCCCTGTGGAGAATGCTCCAATGATGGCAAGCCTGGGCTGTGCTACACTGAGAACCTGGGAGCAAAGGCAACACCACCCCCAGGTCAGAGCTGTGCTGGTTCAGCTGGCCACCAACCAAGCCCCCTTCTCCCACTCTTGCCTTTTCCCTCTGTGCTTCCATCAGTTTTCCACAGGAACAACTCAGCAGGTCTCAGCCCTCAGTGCTGGGCTTGCCAAGGGGGGCCCTTACACTGGCAGGGCCCCCAACCTCCCACAGCTGCTGATGAGCACTGTAAAGAGGTAATTTTCACTTGATTTCCACCAAGGCTTTGGGGTTTGCCTCAGGAGCTCCCTTAGTGCCCAGTAAATGGCCTCAGAGCAGCTGGGGTGCAGATCCACCCGCACCGACCATCCCAGCAGCTCACTCACGCAGGCAGGGAACCTCCCTTGGGGCTTTATTGCCTGCCATGCTCAGTCTCCCCTCTGGACACCCAGTTTGGGGGGTTTATTTGCAAAATACTCATCCAGAGCGTGGTATTTGCCCAGCACCACCCCTGCCACCCCAGATGGTCACTTCAGCCAGCTGCCAGCCTGTCTCTTCCCCAGGTGATGCTGCAAACCCCTCTCCCTGCCACTACCAACACATCCTGGAACAAGTTTTCCTGAGTCCAGCTCTACTACTTGGCTTTGGGGTGCAAATACCCCCATTTTTCAGGTCAGAAGGCAGCAAGTTCAACCCTCTCACGCAAAAAGCCCAGGCTACATCTCCTCCAACGTGTTTCATTTTCCATTGCACCGCAGCCCCCATGGCCCTGAAACGTTTTCTGTCATTAAATTATTTCACACGTTCCATTTATTTGCGAGCAGTTTGCCAAAGACCCTTTAAGCTTTAAATTTTTCACACCCCCCCCCAGCCAAAATGATCAAATCTGCTGTACCATTTACTTCCCTGCTACGCCTGGAATGGCATTTTTTTTCCTCCTTTTTGCTTCTTGGGTATAATTTAAGGGTTGAAATAGCCTGGAGGGAATTAGCTGTAAATTCTTCCTAAGACAAATAAATTCAGCCCTCTAAGTTTCTACGTTTTTCAAACTGTTGAGAGACATTTTGGGTTTGTTTTACTTGAAATAATGATCGTGGCATATCTGACCCTCAGGCTGTGGCCGGCTCTAGCCAAATAAATAGCTTTTATTAATTAAGGTTTATCCTTAACAAATAAAACCCCAATTTGATCTCGGCCGGCTGAATTAGCAAAAATAAACAACGGGTTCTCTGGGCACTTGATGTGGATTTAACAAATTAACGCTGGGCCTTCATCAGGGAAGCCGCAGGGTGGTGGAGGTCTTTTACAGCCAAGAAATCCTTTGGAAAAACAATGTCTTTCGTTTCTCCCATGGTCTCTCTCGGTAAACATGTGCACTCCCTTCATCCCTTTATACACTCGGGGGAAGCGAGGAGAGCTCCGGCGATGACGTCTGCCAAAGCTTCATGTGCAATTGTTTAATTTGTTCCTCTAAATCACGCCGTGGGGAGGAAGCGCTTCCCCTCGGACTGCGGCGAGCTGCAGCAAAGCTCTGGGGTTTGGGAATTGCCCCTCCATGGTCTGTGCCCACTCCAGCTCCGTTTTGTTCCACAGCCTTCAGCTGAGGCACCCGAAGCCAAGGTGTGGCTTGGGGGTGCACGGGCTGCCAAGTGCAGGGAACCCCTCTTTCCAGCAGCCACTTCCAGCACTTGGCCCTGCCTTGGGATGCAGTTGGGAACAGCCTGGAAGCCCAGGGGGTCTTACCAGGGCTTTGCAGGGAGGAGGGATAGCAGGAGGGATGCTCCAGAGGCCAAAGGGAAGCTGGGCACTTGTCCCTGCTCACGGGCACAGGAAGGACGGGGTTTGCTGCAGTGGGAGATGCCGACACCACAACAGGTCTTTAATGTCCCCACATCACCTTGGAAAGCCTGGGGGGCTGAGAAGCAGCCAGGAACCTGCCCCTCCACAAGTTCTGGATCACCCAGGTGAGGTGCCTTTCCTGCACCCCACCACGAGCCCAGCCTGGGCGCACAGAACCAACCCAGCACCAGCCCGGGGGCAAAACCACATCGGTGGAATTCCCATTTTCTGCACTGTTTCACCCCAGTAACCAGGGGAGAAGCTTTTGGGGCCACCAAACCCTGCTCTCAGGATGCCAACCCCAGCTTTACTCGGCATGATGCTGTGAGGTCCATACTCACCCTAGGAACAGCCACGGAGATGGGGGACAGGGTATCCCTGGGGAACGAGGGCTGTCAGCCCCTCCCCAGGCTCCCACTGCTGGGAGAAGGCTCCCACCTCCTCATCCTGACCCACTGCCCCTCCCTGTCCCACCTCCAGCCCAGCCCCACCCTCACAAAGACCCCGGGAATGCTGAAGGCTCTGAGGGGAGGCTGAAGCCGGGGGGGTCCAAATGTGCTGAGTCCGAAGGAAACTTTCTCGGCTCAAGTGGCGTACATGAAAAATTTAAGAGAGGGGCAAGTCCCAGCTACTGGAGAAACATTACAGCGAAATGTTTCCGAGGATGTTTCACCTCATTAATTGTGAAAAAACTGAAACGCTGACACGTTTTTACAGGCTGCCAGTTTTGCTGGGGGAAAAGTGTCTCTGTTCAAAAGGAGCAGCAAAAGCCTGGACCAAGAAAGAGGCCAAGGCTGTCCCGGGGGGGGCCTTAGCCTGTGCTCACTGACAGGCAGCAGCAGCCTGTTTTATGGTTATAGAGCTGCCTCTGCACCAGCCAGAAACCACCCAGCACCACAGTTTGCTCCCCCCAGCCACACAGACACACAGTTTTTGGGAAGATCCTGCCCAACTGTGCTGCAGCCCCAGGGATGCTCCGTGCACAGCCTGCACCCCCAGAGCCCAGGAGGTTTTCCCCTTGCACCCCTGGATGGTGTGTGGTTTCTGAGCACCCATCACAGCAAGTCCAGCTAAAAGCCAGAACAAACCAGGAAGGTCCTGGCTGAGCCAGCAGCATCCTTGGATCCCTGTGGGGTGTGTCCAGCTTGTGCTGGTAACCCAGTGGTGGCACTGAAACCTTTTTTTAGCTCATTATTAGTGCAGCAAATGCATTAGAAACATGATGCTTAGATGGGTACTGGGAGAAGAAAGGATGTGAAAAGGAAGATCCCCATGTCATGACACACTGCTTCCCTTAGGGATGGTTCCAGCCCAGAATGAGCCACCAAATTCACTGCCGAGAGCTGTGAGTGGATTCAGAGCTGGCTCTCCAGCTGACTCTGGAGCAAGGGCAGCTGTGCTGCAAAGCCCAGGTGCACAAGAGAGAGAAGATCAGCGCAGTGAGGAAGGAGGAAGATAATGAAAAGAATGAAGAAGGGAAGCAGATGCTGGAGACACCAGGTGAGGAACCAGCCAGCCAAGTCTTGTGCTGTGATTTAGAGAGGATGCCCTGAAAGTTGAAAGCTGGTGAAATCCACAGGGCTGCAGGCAAAGCCCCAAGGCTCTGAGTGCTCAGGAGTCCCTGACCATTCCCAGCACTTCCCACCATGCCAGAGGCTACTGCCCTGGCCAGAGGTTCCTGCAGAGCCCAGCACAGCGCTCACCCAGCTGAGGCCAGGCCCCAGGAATGGTGTTTTGGCACAGCCAACTCCTGCGTCAGCGGAAGCATTTAATGAATTAATTGCAGCCACATTCCCTGAAGGAGGAGGCAGGGTTGGTGGGATGCTGTCAAGCCTCAGGGAGGGGATAGGGAACATCTTTGGCCACAAAGCTCTGGTGGGAGTAAGGGGAGTAGGCTGAGCAGCACAATAAATTCTGTCCATTCTCCCAGGGATCCGGGAGAGATGGTGCCGTCACCCACCTTTTACCTGGGGGTGGGAACTGCCTGTGACAGACCTTTGGAGAAGGTGACAGGGACACATTCTG
Source organism: Lonchura striata (assembly GCF_050655825.1). Classification (NCBI taxonomy): domain Eukaryota; kingdom Metazoa; phylum Chordata; class Aves; order Passeriformes; family Estrildidae; genus Lonchura; species Lonchura striata. Next base: position 7,011,789 of record NC_140719.1, on the reverse strand, counting down.
CTGCCAGGCTCACTGGCTCGGGATGCAGCCCAGCCTCCTGGTCCCAGCCCCAACCCTGTGTGAGGATGCAGACCACAGAGCCTGGCACCATCAGCACCCCCTGACTGCCCCAGAAACAGCCTCGAGAGCCGCGGCAGTGCCGGCACTGGCCGAGGCCTCTGGCTGCGCTTTCCCACCCGCCCGGCTCGGAGCCAGAGCTGGGACCACTGTGGGGCCACTGTGGGGCCATTGTGGGGCCACTGTGGGGCACTGTGGGGCACTGTGGGGCTGTTGTGGGGCCATTGTGGGGTTCACACTGCCTGGCTGTGCCCCCATGGTGGCACCAGCCCAGGGCAGCCAGCCCGGACCCATCCCTTGGGCTCGGTGCTCTGCTGGGGAAATGTTCCCTCGCAGGGCTGTGCCAGCATGGGGTGACCCCAGCCTGGCTCAGGCTTTCGGGAGCTGCCAGGAGTGTCCCGTGTGTTCACAGGAGCCTGACACAATGGGCTGTCCCCGCTCCAGAGCCACCACTGCCTCCATTGTGTCAGCGCTCCAAGGGGACAGAGCTGAGGAGGAGCTGGGCTGGGGCAGAGCTGGGGAGCTGCTCCACAGTGAGTACCCAAATTGCCCCCCAAGGAACGGCACGGTGAGGAGGAGAGGCTCTTGGAAGTCCTCTGTCTGCATGGATTTGCTGGGTACAGTGGCTCTGAGAGGTCAGGATCTGGCATCTTCCCTTCTCATGGCAGGGGAACGTGCAATTCAAAGGGGTTTGCACCCTTCTGGGGTCTCTCTTTTCATAATTGGGGCTGGGGTCACACAAAGCCTCCAAAAATTCATCCCCAGTTGTGCCAGTCTGGGTGTCCCCTACAAATGGCAGAGAAGGAGATGGGGAGACAGGACAGATGTCGGGATGGGTGCTCCTGGCTTCATGCTCCGAGGGGCTGTGCCAGACCAAAGGGCTCCTCAGACGGATGTTTGTGGCTGCAGGGCTGGGGGCAGCAGGAGCCAAAGCCCTCCCAGCACAGCCAAGTGCCTCAGGAAAAGACAGCGTGGTGGGTTTGACTGATCCAAGCCAAGTTCTGAGCAGCACCGACCAACGGGGGAGCAGGAATTTTCATTTTGTTCTCCTGTGAATTTGCCAACCCCCACGGTGGAGGCCCAGGGACCAACAAAAGGCGCTGGCTCTCCCCCAGCCAGCACCAGCCAGGAGCTTTCCCAGCAAGGAGACATTCACTGCAGAGCTTGCTTTCATCTCCCAGCCAGGACCTTCCTGGGGAGGGATGAGAGCAATGCCCAGGCTCTCCTGCACCTCACACCGCTGCAGCACCCTGGGGTGCTCCTGGGGATGCTGCCCCTTGGGGATGCAGCCTCCCCGCTTTGCCAGCTCGCTGGAACAGCCCAGCATGGAGAGTGGCAGCACGGTGGTGGCTCGCAGATGTGTGAATCTGTGGCTCAGGGAAACAGCCAGCCCAGACCCTGTGGCCAAAATGCTGGGATTTGGGTCAGCCCCAGGCACCACAGCGAGGGTCTGGACAGAGGGAACAGCCACAGTGGCTCCCCACAGCCACTGGAGAGGGGATGGTGGGACAGATGCTGGACCCTGCTGCCCTACATCAGGCTGAGCACGGCAGATGCTGCTTCCCCTCCCATCCTGCAGACCTTTCAGGCACCATTTGGTGCGTCCACAATGCAGCCACAGAGGTGCCAACATCGTTCACATGTGATATAACAGGTTACCTGGTTTCCCAGCAGGACACAGACATGTAATTAATTAACACTAATGAGACTTGTACAAGCGTTGGCCCAGGAGTAGCACTCACATTGCAAAGCACCACCAAAATCCTGGATTTAACTGCAAAGTGAGTTTTCCTGGGGGCTGGGAAGGGGATGGGGGGTGCCTCAGGCCATCACAGTGTTGAGAGCTCACTGGGACTTTTGCTCAGTGTTTCAAAAATAAAACTAAATCAGCCGGGGCTGCACAGCAGGAACGTTGTGTGGAGGGCTGGCTCCCAGCCAGGGACCCCTGGCATGGCAGTCCCAGCCTTCCTCTCCTCCCCAGCCCCCCCACAAAAAGGTGGTTTTTTGAAATTTAATAGGCAAAAGCCCAGGCAAGCCAGCCCCAGTGGCATCTGGCACTGAAACCCAACACCAGCCCCACGAGGTTAAAGCAGAGACCCCATTGCATCGGGGTCATTGCCAAGGGGGGGAAGGAGGCGGGCAGGGATGAGGGGGAATGATGAGAATTCCCATGATGTCCCCTCCTGCTGCCCACTGCCACTGCCCCAAATCCCTTCTCTGTTTTGAGCCAAAAAGGTGCTCAGCAAATCGCTGAGCACCCATTTATCAGTGAGCAGCAGCACCTGCTGAGAGCCCTTTCCACGGCCACCGTGGACACCAGCACGTCTGGCCAGGGCGTGGGATGGGGGGGAGCCCCCCTGGGAGCCCATCCCAGCCCTGCTCCAAGCAGGACCCTCGTGGGCGCCTGCACACACCGACGTCCCGGCAGCCCCTGCCAGAGCAGCATCGCTGTCCTCCGGTCTGCTTTTCATTTGAGGTCGGTGGCCTCTCGCCAAATTTATTGTAAAACATTCATTTTAATAAGTGGCTCGTATCTTTTTTTTTTTTTTTTTTTTTTTTTTTTTTTTTTTTTTAACCCAGCCTGGTTAACTGTTTCCAGGTTACAGCAGAAGTTTGCATGGCGGGGACAGGATCACAGTCAGGCTGCTGGGGGCAGGTGCCAGCCATGAAAAGGACATCAGAGGATGCAGGATGGAGACAGGAACGTCAGAGTCCTGCTCCTACAAAGGTCAGCAGTGCTGAGACCTCACCCTCATCCCTCCAAACCTTCATCCCCTCCAGCTCCCCAGGGAGACCAAGCACCCTCCTGCCACTCTGGGCACCCTGACACTCTCATCCAGAATTAAAACTTACTGCCCAGTGGGTCTCTGGGTCATGTCAAACAAGCAGAGGGCTTCCAGAAGTGGACATTGCCTGGTAGTTTAATTTCAACATTTGTTTTAAGTTTTATAAACCTCTAATACTAATAGAACTGCTTGAGTGTCTTTTAATTTAAATGAAAACAGTTTTTTTAAAATTTAAAAATTCCCCTGAGGTATTTACAACCCCCAAATTACAGCCATGTGGCCAGCCCAGATGAGAAAGTGAAAATGGTGAGGAAGGAGCGTGGCAGCTGCCCCAGCCCAAGCCCAGCCCAGCCCTGTAGTGGCTGTCCCCATGTCACCTGTGTCCCCTGCACAGGCTCTGCTTCACCCCTTTGCTGGGGACATGGGATCCGTGGGTGCACCAGCCCCATGAGCTGCCAGCCACCGCTGTCCCCAGCAGGATGGCATCTTTCTGTCTTTCCTGTCTTCCTTCTGTCTTTCCATTTTGGACTTCTCTATGGAGCAGCGTGGGTCAGGGGACAGGAGTCACCCATGACCCATCCTGTGCCCTCCTGAGTTGTGCTGCTGCAGGACCAGGCCCTTTGCACCCCAGTGCTGTGCCTGGGGTCCCCTAAGCACTCCCCTGCACCACCACTGCTACTGCCACCCCCACGTCACCCCTGACAGCCCTGGCAGTGTCCTGTGCCTCCTGGGGTGCAGCACAACCTCCCGACCTGGGGTACAGCAGGATTCCCCTGAATGGCTCAGTGCCACACACGCTTCCCCCTGCAACAGCCTGAGCAGCTTGGGGTGCCATGGAACCCCAGCACACTCACCTGGCATTGCCCTGTGCACTTTGGGGTGCCGTGGAACCCCAGCACACTCACCTGGCATTGCCCTGCGCACTTTGGGGTGCCGTGGAACCCCAGCACACTCACCTGGCATTGCCCTGTGCACTTTGGGGTGCTGTGCTACCCCAGCACACTCACCTGGCATTGCCCTGCGCACTTTGGGGTGCCATGGAACCCCAGCACACTCACCTGGCATTGCCCTGTGCACTTTGGGGTGCCGTGGAACCCCAGCACACTCACCTGGCATTGCCCTGTGCAGTTTGGGGTGCCATGGAACCCCAGCACACTCACCTGGCATTGCCCTGTGCACTTTGGGGTGCCGTGGAACCCCAGCACACTCACCTGGCATTGCCCTGTACACTTTGGGGTGCCGTGGAACCCCAGCACACTCACCTGGCATTGCCCTGTACACTTTGGGGTGCAGCACAATCCTCACCCCACCCCAGCCATGCCCTGCATGACCTGGTACCATGCCGACCCCCCGCACCTCTTGGGGTTCAGAGCAGCCCCTCCAAACCCCCCCTGCAATGCCCTGAGCAGCTCAAGGCTCAGCGCAGCTGCCCCGTGGATGCCCTGCCCAGCTCGGGGTGCAGTGCCCAGCCTGGGGGGCTCCGGCAGCCGAGCCCCCCGCTCCCAGCGCTGCCGCGGCCGGGCTGCGGTGCCCGGGGGAGCTGCGGGCTGTGCCCCCTCCCCTCGCCCCGCTGCCGTGCGCTCCCCGCCGCTCCCCCGGCTCCCCTGCCATGTGCACTCCAGTTTCCTTGCGTGTGAAGCCTGCAGCCTCTCGGATTCAGTGGCTGGAAAGGATGGCGCCTCTCCACATCTGGTTCAATGCGCGAGCCTGGCGCCTGGCTTAGCCGCAGTCTCCATTCAGAGACACACAGACTTTAATAGACTCATACAATTCTTCCTGATCTATCACTGCAGCCGCAGCTGAAAAGCTGCTTTATTATGTGCGCTCAAAGGGGGATGAGGAGGGAAGGGGAGGGGGCCGGCGGCTGGCGCTGCCGCTCTCGGAAGGCTCCCAGCCCGCCCGGCATCCCCCGGGACCTGAACTGTCCCCCCAGCCCTGCCCAGCCCCTCAGGGGCTGCTTCCCCCCCAAACCCGCAGGAAAGAGCAGCACCGCAGCCTCGTTATCTCTCCTGCTCAATTAACACCCTCCAAGCCGCCGTTTGCACCCGCGCCGTGCGCGGCGGGGCTGCAAGGGACGAGGTGGCCAAGGGGATCCCGAATGTCCCCCCTAATGTCCCCAGGATGGTTTCACTCCCCCACAGCTGGAGCGATTCCCCTTAATTCCTGCAACATCAGCATCCCCTTTAGCCCGCAATTCCCCGAGTGCGACCCGGGCTGCCCGGGGCTGAGGAGCTGCCCCGGTGCCAGCGGTGCCCGGGCGCTCCCGGGGCTGGGGGGGCACTCCCGGGGCACCGCAGGGTCCTGAGGGATGCTGAGCACGGACAGGGCGTTTCGTCACGCCGTGGGAAGGCTGGAGAGCATCGCCCGCGGTCATGCGTCCCTCGGGCAAAAGAAAAACATCATGCCTCAAGGGCGAGGGGAGGAATTTTTTGTGTTAATTCGCGGAAATTTAGGGTTGTTCAGTGAAAAACAAGTAGTTCGGCAGTTTCTCGGGGCAGTCCTGGTCAACAGGCATCGGAAAACTGCCATGAAATCTCAAATCAGGCCTTTCTCCCCAAAACTTTGCTGTTCCCATCCTCCCTGACCCTTCTGGGCATCACCAAGACCAGGCAGGGGGTGGCTGCCTCTGCCCACCACACTTCCATTCTGTTCCCAGTTGCTTTTTCCAGCCAGGAAAAACCTGATCTGCATTAACCCTGGTCTAAACCCTTGCTCAGCTCCAGCATTTTAAAGGATGCTCTGACCCAGTTCCCTGGCTCAGGGATTCCAGCCTGGAATGATAACTCCTTCCAGCTTCTGCTCATGCTGCAGGGAGGGAGCGAGGTGCCAGTGTGGGGACGAAGCCTTTGCCAATCCTGAAGCACCCGGGTCCCATCCTGCTTCAAACCTCATCCCTTCAGCTCCATGATGTTACAGCCCTGGGGAGATAATTCCCCCTGGCTGGAGGAAATCAGCCTTGGGTGAAGGGGTGATCAGCCCCTGGGAGGGAGGAGGGTTTCTAACACACAGACTCAAAGCCCCAAATCATTTCATCAGCCTCCCAGCTACACACACACGCCCAGGCTCTCTTAAAATGCTGATTCGTTGAAATTCACCCATCTTGGCTGCACAGAGTCGAAATTTCATATTTTTCCTGTGAATCAGCCCCATTCCCTGAAATAACAGCCCAAAAGAAAGGGGAAATAGTCTTGCACTGAGCTGTTCCAGGTCGAGTGAGACATAACAGCCCAGGGGGACAGGACAGGCAAGGTGTCCCTGCACCCCAGCACCCTCCTGGGTTGGGCATGGCTGTGTCAGGGGGTGTCTGAGCTGCTGTTGGGGACTAAAGCACTTCAGTGGGTGCTGCCAGGGCTCCCAGGGAAGTGGGGTAAAGCCTTGTGTCCCCACAACATGCAGGACCCCTCCAGTGTCCCCTCTGGACATTGTCACACTGATTCTCCCTGCTGGAAAGTGGCTTCAGAAGGAGCATCCCCCACAGCAATGCCTGCCAAAACCTGGGGGTGCCGAGTAGAGAAAAATCCCAGTGCTGAGAAGTCGGGGAGAAAAGTGATTTTCCTGCCCTCCTGGCCCAGCCAAGCTCTTGGGGCAGCTCCTGGGCTCCCCCAACCAGAGGGTTCCCATCTCCCCGGGTCCTGAGTTTGGGTTTTTTTCCCTTTATGCTCTGGCAGCAGCTCTCCCAGCCCAGCAGTGAGCACGTGTGGGGACCCCGCAGAGCCCTGCAGCGCTGCAGGAACGTGCTGGAATGTGTTTCCCCGTGCCCTGGGGAGGGCTCAGCGTGGGCAGGGCAACTTCCTGGGGCCCCTCTCCAGCCCACAGCCCCCCGAGCTGGGGTGGGGGGAGCCTGGAGCCCAGGTGTGGGTGTTCAGCTCATCCGGGGGCAAATTCTCCCCAGATCAGAGCCCTGGTGCCAGCAGGCAGTAAGAGCCTGACACAGGCACAGGGCAGGGCAGGATGGGGACCCAGTGTCCCCACAGGAGGAGCAGGAGGCTGAGTGGATGTCACTGGGGGACGAGTGGGATGGTGAGTGTGTGTCACCCTTCAGGGCTGGGGGGCACAGGGAAGCTCAGAGGGGTGGTAGCAGGGTGAGCCCCATGCCAGAAGCTCTACAGGACCTGGGGTCTCTTCCAGCTGTGTCCCCACCCCTGCCTGTGCCTGGCAGTGATTTGTGCAGCTCTGTCTGGTTCTGCAGGGTGCTGCTGACCCCATTCAGCCCTTTATGCTGCTTGTGCCATGGGAAAGCAGCAGCACTCCCACCCCACAGCAGTTTTTGGGTAGATAAGGCCTGAGGAATCCGTTTCCTCCTGTCCAAGGCAGGTGACCACGTGCAGGACAGTGATCCTGTGGCAGAGACACAGGACAAGAATCACAGCGAGGGTGTCCCCAGTCAGGGAGGGGGAAGCCTGGCTGCAGGCTGGGGCTGTCCCCTGTCCCCTGCATCAGCCTGGGGTGTACAGCATGGGTCCTTCCCCACAGCCCCTTTTTTCCTGACTGGGATATGCTGGGCTCCCTGTGAGTGGCTGGAAACCTCTGGATGAGCTGGGACCTGTCAGGTTCCCCCTCCATCCATCCATCCATCCATCCATCCATCCATCCATCCATCCATCCATCCATCCATCCATCCATCCCTCCCTCCATCCTTGCAGGAAGCAAAAACAAATTTGGAGGGCTGGGAGATGGCCAGGGTGGGATCTCCTACACAAATTAATTGGTGCTTACTGACTAATTGCTGCTGGATGGTGCACTGGGGACCTGCCAGCATCACACACTGGACAAGCACTGTCCCCTCCCCAAGGGTACAAGGGGAAAAACCCCATCCTGAGGCTGCAGCCCTCAGAGCCCTCCAGGCTGGGGTGTCCCCAGGCTGGGGACAGGGGGATGTCTGGTCACTGAGGGCAAGGATGGCTCCTGTCCCGGTGCCACCCACCCGGCTGGGCTGCCCTTACAAGGACAGAGAGGATTCACCTCCCCCTCTGCTTCAGATGCCACATTCACAGCTCTGCCAGCAGGGACTGTCCCCAGCCAGGGCCCTGCAGGAGATCTGGGAGGGCAGCCAGGCACCTCGGCCGGGGCTGTTTTGGGGAGCAGTGAGGGATGGTGGGTGCTGTAAATGCTGCAGCCCAGCCCCGCTGCCCCCCTCAGCCCATGGCAAACACCCTGATGCCACCCTGAGCAGCAGGGACCTCTCCTTGGAGAGCTGAGCCACATCCATCAGACAATTCCCAAAGCCTCCTGCCCTCCACAGGGGCTCCCTGCACCGCTGCCTGTCCCTGGTCCGGCACCCAGAAACCAGGAAAACCTCCCAGCACTGCAGCCTGGAGGGTGCCCAGCAGGTCTGGGGCTGTGGAAAGCAGATGGGTGCTGGAGAGAGAGCTCTGCTGGGTCTGGGTTACAGGGCAGGGGGGCCTCAGCTGTGTCCCTGTGCCCATGGCCCAGTCTCACTGAGGCACAGGGAATCAGCCAGGAGTTAATGGCACTGGGTTTAACTGGGACCAGCTGGGGCATCTCTGTGCACAGATGTCCCCAAAAACACATCCCCAAAGGCACATCCCCAAAAACACGTCCCCAAAGGCACATCCCAGCCGTGGTGTTACAGAGCTGCCTCCTGCCAGCACAGCCACAGGGGCCAAGGTGTCCCTGAGCTGTGCCCACGGCTGATGGGGACAAGTGGTATTTGGGAAGGCACAGCAGCACAGCCAAACTTGGTCCTGTGAGCCAGGGCCACCACAGTCCCTGGATTGGGACATCACAGGGACATCAGCTGGGGTGGCTCTGCCTCAGGGAAAGTACCCAAGCCCTGGGAGGAGTTTGGGGCTACCTGGGGCAATCAGCTACTGCTTTAACTCCAGGACCAAGTCCCCTTTTGCCTCTGATACCAGGTCCCTGTCCCTCCCTGCCTCTCCTCTCCCCTTTCAGCTGCTCTGGTTTACATAATTAAAGCCAATTTGGTGTAACAACATCTTAATGCCCTCTGCCCCTTTGTGTGCTGCTGCTTCTCTCCTGTCCTGCATCACTGCTCTGCTCAGCATCCTCACAGCCCCAGAACAGGTCAGAGCATCCCAGGGGATGAGGAAGGAGCTCCAGGCACTCTTTTGAAAATGGGATGTCCAGGGGCCACCACGCCTCCCCATCCCAACTGCCAGATCCCAGCCAAATAAACGATCAATGCATGCCTTCCCCATGCCAAAATATCCCCGTGGAGGGGCCACAGCTCAGCTGTGACAAAAGTGACTCTTTCTGAGTTTTCAGCCCCAAAGTGGAGCCAGTGCACGACTCCCTCTCCCATCCCCAGGCGGCACCAAAAGTAAGTTCATTGTTTGAAAAGCCATCAGTCAAGGCTTGCTGGCTAAAATTACCCTCCTGCTTTATCATCTTGAGAACATTAAGGGCTGTTGTTAACAGATGTTTCGCGTTACACATTATTTGTTAGTCTAATGAAAGGAGGTGAACAAGCTTTCAAGACCTCAGAAGTTGTGCCGAAGGTTTTCCATGGGAGGCTGCTGCACCACTCCAGGGGAGAATGAAGACGAAGATGAGGGTGTGAATGAGCTCTCACCACCCTGTTGACTTTTCCTCGCTCTTGCCTGGCTTGTGGGATTTCTGATTTTTGGGTGTCATGAGAGCAATGTGTTACACAGATATTTGTATTCGCCGTCCCAGGAGGACACGCTAGGCACACTCGGGGCCAGTCTGGGGCTGTGGCCGAGGCAGGGGCTGAGCAGCCCCTTGGCTGGAGAGGGAGTCGGGCATGGCTTTGGTCCTCAGAAGCCTCCAAAGTGCCAGCAGGAAGGGATGTGCCAGCCCTGCAAGGGACTGCTGGAGGAGAGGTGTGCCAAGGGCTGTGGGGTGGGGCTGGGTGAGGTCAGAAAGGGCTGAATCCCCTTCTGCAGAGAATAAACCCCTGCCCGGAGCTTCTCTGGCTGTGCCAACCTCGGGAATGGAAAGCTCTCACTGCAGCTTCCCTGGGGAAGGGGAGGGGGTTTTGTTGGGGTGGGCACAGCCTGGGGCTGCCTAAAGCATCCTTGTGCCAGCTCTGCCAGCGCAGCCCCCGGTGAGCCCTGCCTGCTGCAGGGGGCCCAGCAGCTCCACAGCAGGTTCAGGGCTGCTCTTCCTCCAACCCAGCAGCACAGTGACCCCGAGGGCTCCTGGCTGGAGCTCAGAGCCACGTCCTGCAGAGAGCTGCAGGGGCACCATGGCCCTGCATCCCACTGCCACCAACTGCGGGGCTCCAAACCTGCATCTGGCAGAAAAACCCCACGGGGGTGGGGAGGAAGGTGAGAGCAAACGCCGAGAGGCTGTTTTATTTCAGGATGCCAATAAAATATAAGGTTACCAGTAAAAGTTCCTTTGCTGTCATCGCAGATCTGGTGCAAAAGGCTGGTGCTCACAAAGGCAGGACGTTTGCCTGGTATTTCCAGTCTCCCCATCTCAAATTAGGAAATTGCATCTCAGTTAAGGCAGTGGCAGCAGGTAAGGGTCTCAGAGGTCCAGCTTTGCGTGCACACAGGTTCTTGTCTCTGTTTCCTTGCTCTCTTCTTGCCCACTGCTCTCAGCTCCCGGGTATTTTTCAACATCAGAAATGCTTCAACTGCTGGTCAGCCTGTCAGAGCATTCCAGATGCTGATGGTGTCTCCATCCGTGCAAGCTTGCCAGAACAGGTGCTAATGGGAAATATCTCGCATGGGCCAGCACTGCTGGGATCTGCAGACCAAACCCCAGGGCCCCTGCCAGGGAGGAATGGGCTTTTAGGGTGAAGAACAGGCTTGTGGTGATGGTGCAGCCTCGCTCTGTTTTTTGCATCGCGCTGGGTCCGCGCTGAGTTCTCTGGGTGCTTTAGGAGCCCAGCAGAGCTGTTGTTTCTCTGCTGTTTTGCAAACAGCCCTGTGAGACTGCTGCGGGCTGCGTTTCCCAAAGCTGCGCTGATCCCACACGGAATCCTGTCCCCCTACAGACCCACAGGCACGAGAAACCCTCCCCACAGCCCCAAAGCCACTGCTGCAAGCACAAACAAAACCCAAGGGAAAGGCAGGGAGGCTGGAAAATAACACTGAAAATACCAGATACCATCCCAAAAAGCAGCGGCCAGCCCTCAGCAGCGCGAGCTGGGGCTCGGTGGGGCTGCTCCATGAAGGGAGGAGGCTGTGCAGGGAAGGAGTTGCGGGTTGGGGAAAGATGCTCCAGACCTGCACTCGGTGTAGGAGCCACGGGAGGGGACAGAGAGAGTACCCGGAGGGGATCGAAGGGACTGAGCCCCCTTCAACAGCACAGATTCCCGGGTGAGCTGTGCACCCCGGCCAGGCACGGGTCAGACCCTCGGCAGGGCTGTCAGCACCCCAGGGCTGTAGAAAACAAGCCTGGGGTAGCACGGCCCAGCCGGGAGAGTTCTGGGGAATGGCACCCCTCGGGGATGGTGCCTGCCCCGGGCTCTGGGCACGGCGGGGCTGCACCCCCACCCCACGCTCTGCCTGCCCTCTGTCACCTCTGTGTCCCGAGGGGACACCCGGCTCCGCGGGGCTCTGGGGGCCGTCGGCTGCCCCGGCACTGTGGCTTTGCTCCGAGAATGGGGCGAACCCTCCTCACCCCCGCCGCAGCACCGGAGCGGGGATGCGCGGGACCGGCGGAGCGGCGCGGAGGGAGAGATGCGAGCGGGATTGTCCCGTTAAAAACGCGCCTGCGGCCGGGACCGAGCGCCATGAAACCGCGTCCCGGATCGGTGCCGCTCTCCTCTCCCAGCCCCGGTTCTGTCCCCGCTGATGCGGGAGACGGGACCCGCTGTGTCCCGGTCCCCGCTCCCCGCGCCCGGAAACCGAGACCGGGAGCCCGGGGGGACACGGGGACACCGCAGGCCGCGCAGCCCGGCACGGAGCGACTTCCCGGGAGCGTCCCGGGCCCGACACCTCCGGTGCCGGCGAGGAGGCGGCCGGTGCGGGGTCCCTGTGTCCCTGTCCCGGGTGCGGGGTCCCTGTGCCCCATGTCCCGGGTGTGGGGTCCCTGTGCCCCTGCCCTGCCGCGGGGTCCCTGTGCCCCTGTCCCGGGTGTGGGGTCCCTGTGTCCCTGTCCCGGGTGCGGGGTCCCTGTTCCCCTGCCCTGCCGCGGGGTCCCTGTGCCCCTGTCCCGGGTGCGGGGTCCCTGTGCCCCTGTCCCGGGTGCGGGGTCCCTGTGCCCATGTCCCGGGTGTGGGGTCCCTGTGCCCCCGTCATGGGTGCGGGGTCCCTGTGCCCCTGCCCTGCCGCGGGGTCCCTGTGCCCCTGTCATGGGTGCGGGGTCCCTGTGCCCCTGTCCCGGGTGCGGGGTCCCTGCGCCCCTGTCCCGGGTGCGGGGTCCCTGTTCCCCTGCCCTGCCGCGGGGTCCCTGTGCCCCTGTCATGGGTGCGGGGTCCCTGTGCCCCTGTCCCGGGTGCGGGGTCCCTTTCTCACGGTGCGGGGTCCCTCTGCCGCAGCCGTCGGGGGTGCCGACGCACTCGCAGCTCGCCTCCATCGCTGCCCCAGTTCTCCCCACCGACCCTTTTGTCCGGGGTGCCCGCCCCGCGGCTGCCCCATCCCCGGGGAGCCCATCCCGGGCCGGCGGCACTCACCGTCCTGGGGCGCTGCCTCGCTGCCGCTGCTGCCTCCCGACGGCTCCGGGATGGCCTTGCCGCCACCGGCGGGCGGGGGTCCGGCCGCGGGGGTCCCGTTCATACCGGCCGCCACCTCCTCCAGGTCCAGGAGGTGGCTCACGCTGAAGTTTTTCCGGCTTTGAGCGTTTTCGGGCGGCTCCGGACCGCGCACGGCGCCGGGGGCGAACGGCTTGTCCATGGCAAAGGCTGGCGCCGAGTCCATGGCTCCCACCCCCAGCCCGCAGCCCAGCCCGAGGTGCCGGGCCGCTCCCCGGCCCCCTTTCCCTTCCCCACCCACCCCCCCCCCCCCCAAAAAAAAAAAAAAAAAAGGAGAAAAAAATTAAAATAATTATAATATTTTTTTAAATAAGGGGGAAAAAAATCACGGCTGCCCTGAGTCCGGCTCCCTCCCCAGCCCCTGTTCCGCCTTGTGCTGACGTCTGGGGAAAAAACCACGCTCCCAGCCCAAACTTTCTTCCCCTGCTCTTTGCTCTGGAGCTGTTCAAACAAACGCCCCTGCTCTGAGCCGAGCGGGGCGGCCCCTCGCCCCCCCCGGCCCTGCGACCTGCCCCCTGCCCGGGAGCGAGCCCCGCCGGCAGCCAAGCCGCGGAAAGGGGGGCAGAGAGGGGGGCAGAGCCGCTTCCCCCCCTCCTTCGCTCCCCCGCTTATCCCATCCGCATCACACCCCCCAGCCCTGTTTTAAGTGCTTCTATCAACAAGTGTAAGTGGCTGCGCTCCGTGGGGAGGGATGGGGTGGGCTGGGAGAGGGGCTGGAGGGAGAGGTGACCCGCAGGTTAGCGGGGGACACGGCCCCCCTCCACCTCCAACCACCCCCCTCCTCCGGTCCCCATCAACCCCGGAGCAAGGTCACCTCTCCTGGGAAAAGCCTGGCTCTCTCGCCTTAATGAGATAATTACGTCCTGCACCACAGTTAAAAACTCATAGGCTGCTTCCCTTGGGGTTAGAAAGAAACCTCCCTAATGAAAACCAGCCACCGGGAATAAGGAGTTTTTCCTCTTTAAAATGATATGTATTTCTATATAAATATAGATACATGCGCACAGATATGCGGGGAGGAGGCGGTGGGAGGGAGGAAGGGAGAGGGGCAGCCCCGGCGCTGGTTGCTGGTGTCCGGAGAGCTCTGGCCTCGGGGCGATGAGCACAAATCGAAGAGGTTAAACAATTTTTCCTTCCCTTCGATCCCAGCCGCTCTCCTGCCCCGCTGCTGCGGGGACATTTGGACGGGGCTGCGCTGGGCTCCACGCGAAACCAAGCGAGCTCGGCCGGCTCTGAGCTCATAAACATCCCTGCTCCAGCACGGCCGAGGGAGGCAAACCCCTGGCTGAGTTATTTTAACATTTGCCGAAAGCTTTTCTTGCGCTCCCTTCCCCTCCAGTCGGAGGCGTGCAGATTTTTAAGGCAGCCAGCGCTGCCAGATCTGATCTTCCTGACGGGGAAGCGGCTTCCCAGAGCTCTCCAGCTTGGAAGGGGTGCAGCTGAAGGCAGATTTTGGCTCTTTCCAGCTCTGCGGGGGGCTCCTCCAGTGTGCAAACAATCCAGCCCAGCCTCCCTTCCCCCTCTTTTTTGGGGGGGGTCCGTTTATGGGTTCTGCCGGTCCGATTCGCTGTCCCCAGGGGCGTTTTGGGAGCCAGCTCCGGTGTCCGGTTCTGTCCACTCGGGCTGATGTCACCCTGCCTCTGCTCCTGCTTCCCCGCGGGATGCTCCAAAGATGGGAACTGTGGTCCTGCCCAGCCCGGCTGGACGTGTCCCCTGTCCCCCCGTGCCAGGGCAGCGCTGTGCGCGGCGCTTCTGCGCTCCGAGAGTGTTTTGGAGCGCGAATCAATGGCCAGCAGCCCTCCTGGCTGCTCCGTGCTCACGGGGAGAGGGTGGCTGCATCCCCCCGGGGACCACCAGGCTCTGGGGGACCCAGCACAGCTTCGTGACACCCTTCCCTCACTCCATCCTGCTTTTTGCCACCGTGGGACAGACCCCACCCAGGATGGAGACGACCCCGTGTCCAGGAGAAACCGCCCCGACCCTTCAGCAATGGGCACTGGTTGGCTGCTGAGGGGGGCAGGGCAGTGGGGACCCCCATCCTTGGGATGCCCCAGCACCCCCCTCTTGTCTCCAGAGCTGGGAACATCCTGCTGGGATTATTTTGGGGGTGGCTGGTCTTGGCGCATGGAGGGGCGAGGGCAGGAGCGGGGGATGGAGCAGCCCCACCCCCGTTTATAACCCTCTTCCTCCTCCTTGTTTAGGGCCAGACCTTATTCTTGAACTGTCTGGCTTTTCCAGGGGAGACAGCTCCCCCTCAGTCCTTGGCATTAAATAATTAAATGGAGGGAATAATCGTCGGTGAAACCCCCTTGGGTTCGCACTTCCTCGGGCCCTGTGATTGCTGATATTTTTTTGGTTGAAATATGACCTTTTTTATGATCAAAGGGGATCAGAGTTCCAAAGGAAAGTTTAAAAAAAAAAAAAAAAAAGGGAAAAAAAAAAGAGGGCCAGCACTTTCTTTTTTCCCCCAGTCTTAGTGGTCTGGTAAAGTTTCTTTAGACATGCAAAGATTTACACACCTTTCTGCAGGGTGCCTTAAATTACCCTCCAACTCTTTACACAT
Source organism: Lonchura striata (assembly GCF_050655825.1). Taxonomy (NCBI): domain Eukaryota; kingdom Metazoa; phylum Chordata; class Aves; order Passeriformes; family Estrildidae; genus Lonchura; species Lonchura striata. Next base: position 6,996,734 of record NC_140719.1, on the reverse strand, counting down.
TTCCATGAACAGAGCAAGAACAGTAAGTCATTGAGAAATTAACTGGCCTTTCAATAATATCCCCTGTCGGCCTTTCAGAAGGAGAATGTCTAATGACTTTTTTGAAGTAGAGGTCAGGGTTTGCTTTTTTTAAATAAAACAATCTGTATTAATGCAATTTCCTTTTTAGCTGTAGGATTTGCCCTTTTTTTTTTTTTTTTTTTTTTCCTCAGCATCGTTTTTTTAACACCACCAGCCACACGAGGCATCCCAAGCAAGACCTGGTTGCTTGAGACACACACTCCTGGTGTTCCCTAACCTGCTTGTGCAAGCTCTTATCATTTAATTTTTTGGTAAAAATTGTGTTTTAAACTGGACTTCGAAGCTGGCAAGGTGACTCTTAGCTTTGGGTGGTGCAGAGATGGAGCTGAGCAGGTTTGCTTTACCTGACAGCAGCACCTGGGTTTTGCTGAGCTGGGTGTGAGCTCTGAGTCCAGCTTTGCTGGGCCAGAACTGCTGGGTGATGAAGCAGAGGCACTGAGCTGGAAGAGCTGTGCTGGGCCCCTCAGAGCTGTGCTGGGCTGTGCTGGGCTGTGCTGGGCTCCTCAGGGCTGTGCTGGGCTCCTCAGAGCTGTGCTGGGCTGTGCTGGGCTGTGCTGGGCTGTGCTGGGCTGTGCTGGGCCCCTCAGAGCTGTGCTGGGCTGTGCTGGGCTGTGCTGGGCTGTGCTGGGCTCCTCAGAGCTGTGCTGGGCTGTGCTGGGCTGTGCTGGGCTGTGCTGGGCTGTGCTGGGCTCCTCAGGGCTGTGCTGGGCTGTGCTGGGCTGTGCTGGGCTGTGCTGGGCTGTGCTGGGCTCCTCAGGGTGAGGATCTGTCTGTCCAGAGCCTGCCAGGTTTGCAGCCCTTGGCATGGATGTGTTTCTCTTTGCCAGTCCTTCATCTTCCTCTCGAAAGAAAAAGATTGAAAATATAATATTTGTTTGGTAATCTCAGTTTGTGTTTCCTCGGGGTTTCCTGGTATTTCTCTCACGCTGCGCTAACACCTTGTGCTTCCGTGTTGCTCGGCACGGCACAGATTTGGATGTGCTCTGCCAGCCCCAGCCCCTCCTCACCCCAAAACCGTGGACAGGGGCAGCGCAGCCTCCTTGGAGCACTGCCTGGGATGGTGCTGCTCCTTGTGGTACCCAGGAGTTCCCTCCTAACATTCCCAAAATCTCGCCCTGTGGATGTTTTGGTGCAGAGAGCTGGGCTGGCTCGCCCACAGCTGAAGGATTTTCTGACCGTGGAGTTGCACCTCTGCTGCCTGGAGGATGCTTGGGGTAAGGAGTGGGAAAGAGGAGGGTGTGGGGGATGGCGGGGGCCTGGCAGTGCCTGGCCAGGACCAGGAAAGGGCTCTGGGGTGTGTGCCCGGCCCGTGTGCTGCCCAGGCTGGGGATCAGAGCACCCCCTCCGCCCCCGGGGCATCAGGCAGGGGCCAGGGCAGTGCCACCCGCAGGGGTGACAGCCAGGAGTAGCTGCTGGGGGAGTCCCCCGTGCCCAGCCCTGCCCTTCCCAGCAGGAATGGTGTTTCTGGATTTACTGAGCAGCTCCTCTTTCTCCCTCCATCCCTGCCAGACCCCAAAAGTACAGCATGCCCTGCGCTGGCTCCTCTCCTCCTCCTCTCCCCTGCAGCCCTCACAGCTCCCCCATTGCCTCCTAGCTCCCTGTCTCTGTGGTTGGTGGCATTATAAAATACTCCAGCAAGGCCCTTGCTGAAGATTTTTCTCCCAGCTTTCTCATTCCTTCTCTTTCTGCCTCTCTTCTGCTCTTTCTTTCTCTCCCTCTCTTTCTTTCCCTGCCAGGAATCCCAGTCAGTCCCAGATGAACCAATACTCCGTGGCTCTGCTATTTCCCTTTTATTCCCCCCCTCCTTCAACAGCGAGATGGGAAAAGAGTGAACTAAAAAAAAAAAAAAAAGAGAAAGAAAGAAAGAAAGAAAAAAATCAAAGCGGCACATATTGGATCCAGATGTGCTTACAGCCCTTTCCAGCAATTTAATTAAATTCCCCCAGACAGCCAGGAGGATTTCTTAATGATCAAATTTCCCTGGCTTTCCTCCTAAAATGCCCCTCTTTCTTCGGCTGGCTGTTGCTGTGTCTCCCTGATGGATGGCCAACTCGCATTCTTCCGAGTCCGCCCCGCCAAGGCCGTGGGGAGGAAGGGGCAGAGCCTGGTGCTGTTCTCCCACCAGGCACTAAACACCCGCCCAAGCACGGCCAGACCGGCCCTGCCAGCAGAATCTCTGCTCCCAGGAAATGTGGGGCTGGGGAATCTCCCTGCGCTGTGTCCCGTGGTGTGGCCGTGGCAGGGAGGACTCCCACGTGCGTGGGCTCACTGTGCTGCTGGCAAGGGAAGGGCTCAGCCCGTGGCTCTCCTGGTTTGTCACCTCCCAGGGCTGCTTTGGAGCCAGGTTTGGTCCCACACTGTGTCCCCAAAAGCTCCTTTCAAACTGGGGGAAAAGCCTCTGTGGGGCTCCTAAAAATGCACATTGGGGCAGCTCGGTGTCCCCTCTCATCCTCAGGGACAGCGTGGCTGGGGGCAGAGGTGGCACTGGGGTGACCCTGCCTTGGCAGCCCTCCTTTCCCAGCAACAGCAGGAAAGGAGAAGCGATTTCTGCCCAAAGTGCCCACCAGTGCCACACAGACAGGGATGGGGTTTGTGTCCCGTGCTGCCACTGGAATTGTGGAGGGTCCAGGGTTTTCTTGGATTGTGGCTTTTTGGGCTTTACTGGGAACAGAGGGCCCAGGGTGTGGCTTTACCTGGGACTGGAATGAGGGTCTCAGCTGCCCAGCCCACCCCAGATGGGGTCCCCCCAGCCAGGCTGCTCTGGTTTGAAGCCAGCTGAACCCCCCTATGCAGAGGGACAAATCCCCCCCGTCCCTCACTCTCCCTTCTGCTTTCCCCTCTGCTCCCTGCCCGGGCTGGATGGGGTTATTTCCACCCCTACTCAGGCAAACACGGGGATGACACCCCAAAACCCCACCCAGGGGGGCTGCTGGGCTGCAGGAGGGGTGCAGGATCGAGGTGCCACTGCACAGCACCAAGTCCTGGTGGCACCGGGGCCACCCTGCGAAGAGCCCTGTCCTGAAGGTGGGCACGGGGTCCAGGGGCTGCAAGCACTGGGGACCTCCAGCCTGGCACCCCACTTTGTGTGAGGAAAGGAAGGGTGGGAAACAGGGGGGACCGTGACAGCATGTCAGAAAAATGCCCAGCCGGGGCGGCCTCCTCGCCCCTTCTGCCCCGAGGCCACGGCTGCCTGCTGGAATCTGGAAGCGCTCCACCGGAATAAAATAAATACGTAAATAGGAAACCCAAGGCGGCTTCAGTTATTGCCGCTCTCCAGAGCTCCCCGCTCTGGCGGATTCCGCCAGAATAATAATAAAAATAATGATGATTATCATAATAGTACCAATAAATCCTGGGCTAATGCTCCCCCTGGTAGCTCTTTCAGCAGGGGAGGGTCCAGGCGCTGCGGGCAGCGGCACCGGAGCCACCCCGAGCCCCGGGGGGGCGGCAGCCACTGGGTGCCACCTCCCAGCAAAGCCAGCCCGGCCTGGGTGGGTCCTCCAGAGGGACGGGGGACATCGGGGAAAACGGGGACACCCGGGATGGGGGGACACCCGGGACGGGGGAGGACACCGAGGAAGGGGATAGGCGGGGCGTGACACCCGTAAGAGAGGGGACGCCCCGGGGGGGGACAGAGGGGGGGAAAGGGCGGGAAAGGGGAGGACAGAGGGGGGGAAAAGGGGGGACAGAGGGGGGGAAAGGGGGGGACAGAGGGGGGGAAAAGGGGGGGACAGAGGGGGGACCCCGGGGGATGCCCCCGTCCCCCCCATCCCGCGCGCGGCCGCGTGCTGCCCCCTGCTGGCCGCGCCCGCCACGGCCACGCCCCGTGCGAGGCCACGCCCACTGAAGCCACGCCCCTTTAAAGCCACGCCCATGCGCAATGCCGCTCGATGAGGCAGCGCCTTGAGCGAGGCCACGCCCCCAGCCAGGCCACGCCCCCGGTTCCGGTTCCGGTTCCGGTTCCGGTGGCGGTTCCGGTGCCCGGGCAGGTGAGGGGCGGCCGGGCCGCGGGGAGCCGTGCGGGGAGGGCGCTGCCGGGGCCTCCCTTCCCTCCCGCCCTGCTCGGCGGGGGTTGCATTGCAATTCGTGGGTGTTTATCTGTGAAAAAGAACCGGGCTTTGTGGACTCGTTTGTTGTTTTTTTTTTTCCCCCGCCGCTATAGCCTGATCTGCCTCCTCAGGGAAAGGTGTGATGGTGTGTTTAATGCACCTAAAAATATTTGTATGTCAGGAGTGGTGCATGCCCTTATTTATTTATTTATTTATTTATTTATTTACACGTACGTGCTGATAATAACAAAAATATTCCCGCTTTGGAGCATTGTAAAACGAGCAGAAAAATTAGTGTTGTTTTTTACTAGCTTATTTTAATTTGGCTGTTACAGCTCGGTAAAGAGCAATAAGGGAATGAAGATGTGTGGTTTTTGTGCAGGGTCTCGTGTTCCTCCCGCTGGGGTCTGGGGGCTCCTGCCCATCCCTCGCCGTGGGCTGCCCGGGGATTTTGGGGCTTCCTGGGCTTGAACCCCAGGAGGGATCTGCGGGGTGGGCGGTCCCTGGGGTGGCTCCAGCCCCTCTCCCAAAAAGCCAGGCAGGGCTTTGCTGGTTGTAGACCCCTCGGAGCACCCCCAGGCTGGCTCCTGGCACAGGGGCATTGTGCCCGTCCTGGCTCCGCCTGGGCGTTCCCGTGCCGTGCCCAGATAACTGCAGAGCGCAGGAGATCATTTGGAGACACCAGATCGCTGTGTGGGAGGAGATCCCTGTGCTGCCTTTATATGTAAGGAGGGGGAGGCTGTGTTTTCTTCTATGTTCAAACCTGCTGAAAGCCTCGTTTGTTTGGAAGGAGGGAGAAGCCCCTCGGAGGACAGGGTGCTGTGCTGGAGGCCCCGGGCAGGGCAGAGCACAATGCCTTTTCTGCACGGCTTCCGCAGGATCGTCCTGGAGTACCAGCCCCTGGTGGATGAACTCCTGGGGCTGCTGGCCACCCCTGACACGGAAGGACAGAGCTCCCTGGAGAGGTAAGAGCAGGGGGCTGAACACCCCAGGGTGTTTCTGGGGGATGGTTGGAGCTCAGGGAGGTGGCCAAGATTGGACAGCGTTGGCTTGGACAGCCTCCAGTCCTGGCGAGCAGCTCATCCCACAGACCTTCCTTTTGATGCTGTTCTTTGGGAACAGGGAGGTGCAGCAAGGCAAACACAGGAGCTGTGGGGGCTCCCCAGGAACAGCCCTTTCTGCCTGACCCCTGGCAACAAAGCCTAAACTGGGGCTCAGCTCAGCCCTGAGGCTGCTGTGTAACCCCACAACCAGCGGGTCAGAGACCCACTGGGTATGGGACCAGAGGGAAGACCAGGGATTTTCCTTCTTCCCTGGTGCCACTTTGACCCTTGCACACCTGAGCTGTGTTCACTGAGTAACTGCTGGGTTTTTGTGTGTCTCAAGCCCTGCCTGCCTGGACAGTGACAGGAGCCAGCTCTCAGCTGTGAGAAGAGTCCTGGAGAGGGAGATCCACTCCCCATTTTATCAGGAAGGTGTGAGCTATGCCCTGCTGAAGGTCACCGAGCTGGGGCTTGTCCCAGCTGCAGAAATCCTCCTGGAATTTGGTGCTGACCTCAGCTTTGAAGGTGAGGCTGGTGGGAAGGAGGCTGGGCCAGGAGGAACCGGCAGATGAGAAGCTGCCCTGGCAGGTGGGGATAGCTGGGGCACAAACAGGGGCTGCTGCCAGCTCAGACACTCCTGCTCCTTGCTGGAGTAGTGTGGATGTGCCTTGTGTGTACCGAGGAGCACCAGGGGGGCTTTTGGCAGGATGGAACCACTGGAGCAGCAGGACCCGGGGTGCCTGTGCCTGTTTTCTCAGGCATCACTGTGCTCCCAGGACCCTCCCCAGCTGTCCCCTTCCACTCCTGGCAGGCACTGGGGCCGTTTTGGGGAAGCCCTGTGTTTTCTCTGACTGTTTTTGTCCTCAGACCCAGTCACCTACTACACCCCGCTGCACATGGCGGTGCTGCGCAACCAGCCGGACGTGGTGGAGCTCCTGGTGCGCCACGGCGCCGACATCAACCGCAGGGACCGGGTACGGCCTCGCTGCCTGGGCACGGCCAGGCCTCAGCTGCTCTGCTGTGTGGGGACAGCCCTGCTGCTTCCCTCCTGCTTCCCTCCTGCTTGTGCTGCTTCCCCTTGGCACATCCCTGTGCCCACTGTCCGTGGTGCTGTGCCTGAAGGTCATGTTGGCTTTGGCTGAGCCCCTGCCTTGGAGCGATGTGTGGGAGGAGGCTGGAGAGATAAACTTACTGTGGCCAAGATAAAACCCCAACAGCAACTCCCTGCTGACACTCACAGACTCCAACATCTGCCAGTGTGTTTTAACTGTTTTTAACTGTTTTGCAGATCCATGAGAGCAGTCCCCTGGACCTGGCCAGCGAGGAGCCCGAGCGGTTGCCGTGCCTGCGGCGGCTGCTGCGGCTGGGGGCTGACGTCAACGCCGCCGACAAGAACGGTCCGTGCGCCCCGCCCGGCTCCCCCAGCTGAGGGTGGGCTGGGGCAGGGCACAGGGCTGGGCCATTTGCTGCTGCGCCTGCTCCCTGCTTACAGTCGGGTGTGGGAGCTGGGAGGAAGCTGGCAGAACCTCCCTGCACTCAATATTTTCTCCTGGTGTGCTGGCTGTGTGAAAAGGGCTGAACCTAGCTCTGTGCAGTCCACGGGAGGTGGGGTGGGGCTGTTCTTCTGTTGTCCTAGAGCGCTTGCTCTAAAACTCACTCTTCCATGGCACATAGACCCACTGAGGCTTCCATCAGCCCTGCACGTGTGGTCTTTGACTGTCCCCACAGATGGGCACCATCATGGGGACAGTGGAAGCCTCTGCCAGAAGACTGGTTGTCACTCCCTACGTTTGGCTGTCTGGTGGGTGGGGCGGGTTGTTTTCCTTCCTGCCTTTTGGGGTGTCACCCTGTCATCTGTGACTGATTGCTCCATTGCAGGGAAGACAGCACTGCTGCATGCCCTGGCCAGCAGTGACAGTGGCCAGATCCACAACACTGACAGCATCCGTCTCCTGCTGGAAGGAGGTAAAGAAAACCTTCTTCCCTTTCTGGGCTGGCTGATTCTTTGTGCAGCACCAGGCACTGCTCTCCTGACTCCTTTATGGAGTCAGAGAAAAGCCCAGGGGTGCTGGAGTTGGTGCTGGCCTGGCCTCACACTCTGCAGTGTCAGTTATGTTCTCTGTCCCGTCCTGCAGGCGCAGATGTCAGGGCTGCCACCAAAGATGGTGACACTGTCTTCACCTATGTCATCTACCTGCTGGGAGAGATGGCGTACAGCTACACCGAGGAGGAGGCCGAGGACATCGAGCGCTTCTGCTTCCGTGTCACACAGCTGCTGCTGGCCCACGGTGCCAACCCCAGCGAGTGCCCAGCCTCGGAGTCCCTCACACACTTCTGCTTAAAAAGCTTCAAAGACTACTTCCCCCTGCTGCGGTTCTTGCTGGAGTCAGGCGCTGCCTACAACTGCTCCCTCCATGGTCCCTCGTGCTGGTCCGGCTTCCACATCGCCTTTGAGCACCTCTGCTGGCACCTCAGTCGCTTTGATGATGAAACCTATTCCTCAGACCTCATGCAGAAGGGTCAGACTCTGCTGGAACTCATGATGGCCAGTTCACAAGCCATCCAGCTGCCCAGCAATTTTGAGGTCAACACCAGCAGCTGTAGGTTCCATGGGGAGAAGGTCCAGACTCTGTTCTGCTCTCTGAAGCAGCTGGAGCGCTCGCCGCAGGCACTGAAACACCTGTGCAGGGTGTTCATCCGGCAGCGCCTGAAACCGTGGCCAGTGGATGACAAAATCAAGGCTCTGCCTCTCCCAGACCGGCTGAAGTGGTACCTCCTCATCGACCACGCTGCTGCTGGGCACGAGGACCTGTGAGCCTGCCAGTGCCTCTCTGTCTGCTCCCTCCACAGTCCTGCTGTGCCTACAGCCACCATCTCTGCTCTGGGACAGTTTTCTCTGCAGCAAGAGGTGCTGTCCACGGAGCCCCTCTCTGTGGCATTCTGGGGGTGTTTTCTTGGGCACAACGTCACACCTGTGTTTGTGAAGGTCACGTTGCTCTGGGGCATGTCGTGGGGAGGCAGGCAGAGCTCCTGGGCATGGGGGAGCTGGATACTGGGGCTGGTTTGGAGGGAGATAAGCATAGGCCTGGGGTCAGGATCAGTGGGTTGGAGGTTGTGACTGGACAGGCAGTCTGTCCTCTCTCCCAGCCCTGCCATGGGTGAGTGATGCAGTGCCTTAGATGTCCAGTGGAGTTGGGAGATGCCTCAGGGTGCTGGGAGAAGGAAGAGGTGTTCTGGCTTTCCTGCCTCTGGTCCTGGTGGTGGAAGCAGGTCTAGCATCACCCTGTGGGTGTGGATGCCTTCCTTGCTCAATGTGCACTTCTGACACCGGGGATGGGAGCAAAGGGAAGTGGGGCTGGCAACAGTGCCTGAGTGCTCCACGCCCTCTGAGTTTCTGCACCCCATCCTGGCATAGAGGAATATCCACCAAGGACATGTGAGAGTTATTTGGCTCCAAAACACACACAATGTTTCCTAACATCATGGTGTGTCCTTGTGCAAGGATGAGGAATGGGCAGTCAGCAGCTGTGTGCCTTGTGTCTCCCCATTCCATGGCTCTTTCCCTTGGTGACCACTCCAGGATCTTATTCTCCAGTGCCTCCTTCCCAGAAGGAATTGCTGCACCTGGAGGGCTCATTTTCCAGCCTTGCCACAGCTGCCTGGCTCCCCTTTCTAGGCACCTGCTTCCTCGTGACGTGCCAAAGGCTGGCCACAGAGCTGAGCCCCACACAGTTTTGCTGGTTTGTACTGTTTTTCATGGGGTACAGATGCAGAAGATGAAAAATCTGTTCTGGCTAAAGACAGTTTGTACCAGGTGGATCTGGGATTCACTGGCATTTGAAACTGGAACTGTGTGTGCTGATGAACTGGTGCTTAAAAAAATCCAGTTATGTGATCAAATTCTGCCCTGGTGTCTGGAATGGGAACTGAACAATTAAACAAGGCCTTCTATAATAACAACAGGGGCTTGTTTTTCCTTAGGAGAGGTGGGGTGAAGGACAGGAATGGGGGGATGGCTGGAGGGTTGAGCTGCAGCCAACTCTGCACCTGGGCTCACCTCTGGCATGCTGCTGTGCCAGTGTTGGCCGCCTTGGGTCAGTGCCAGACTTGGGTAAATGAAGGGAATATGGCCAAAGAGAGGATGGGAGTGCTCAAAGCCAGGTGATGGTGTGGGGTGCTGGGGGAGTACAGCAATGGAGCTGGAGGTGACAGCCTGGGTGGGTCTGGGAGCAGCTCAGACCACACCAGTGCACTGCCGGGGTTGCAAGGCTTTGTCTGGGACACGCCCATCCCTGCAGGAGGATGTGGGGACCCAGGGTCACACACACCTCCCTTTTCACTGCTCATGTAGGAGTCCTGTTCAGGGGTTTAAAGGTGAGGCCCCCTCAAAGCCCCAGAACCTGGTGTTGCCTCCCCACACTACCACAGGGGAACAGCTGAGGTTTCTCCTCTGCCTTACACAGCTCATTGCTGAGCAGCAGGAAGGGGTCAAACACCCAAGTAAGGAATGGAGCCCAGTGCATGCCCCAAGCTCCTGTTCATGAGCAGGAGCCCTGTGCACTGCAGCCAGCAACTGCTCCAGCCCATGGATCACCTCGTGCATGGAAAACCCTCGTGCTCCTGTCCAGAGCCCCTGAGGGAGACACGGAGCCGACATGCATCCGACAAACCTCACGTGCAGAAGTGCAACAGCAGGAAAATGTATTTGGCAAACACCTCTTTCACAAACAGCAGCACTTGGAAGACAAAGTCCCGTCCTTGTCACCAGCCCCTGGGAGGGGAGTCACGACACGGGAGAGACCTTCTCCTGCTGCCCTCATCTCATGGCAAAGGTGTAGACGTGGTAGATCTCATCAGGGAAGTTCTCCTGGCGCTCCTCTGCCAAGAGGTGCAGCCCAGCTCTGCGGATGATCTTATGGACCACGTCCAGGTCCCGGCAGACGCTGCTGTCCACATCGTCCATGATCACCCCCTCCTGAGCCATGTTGTCCTTGATGACCACGATGCCGTTGGGCCGCAGGCCGGCACGGCAGCGCTTCAGGAAGTCGGAGAGGTGGTTGTCAGTGAGATGTCCTGGAGGGGCAGAGCAGGGGTTAGAGGGCAGGGGTGACCAAGGGGAGGAAACACAGAAGCTGCATTTGGGATCCCTCCAGATCCAAATGGCCAAATACTTGAGACGTCTGCAGGGACAGCTTTAGCTTGGGAGTGTCCAGCTTGTGTCTCACTACTCAACTCCATCCAACCCACATCTCTGCTCTGGCCTCTGAGGGCTTGGGGGGAAAAGTACAGGGCCCCTCCATGGGATGGGGGACGACTGCCCGCCCCAGGCCCCCACCCCTGCTGTGATCCTCATCCTCCAGGCAGACCTCAAGCCGCTCTCCCCAGTGCACAGGGTACCTGCCCCTCAGGGGAACAGGACAGGCTGGAAAGACCCCACAAGTGGCGACCCTCACCGATGACCCACTGGATCCAGATGACATCATAGGAGTTTGGCTCAGGGCTGAAGTCCTGGAGGCCGCAGCAGAAGTAGTTGCGCACTCGCCTGCCCTCCTCTCCCAGGTAGCTCTTGGCCTTGGTGAGGAAGTCCTCTGTCACATCCACCATGTCCACTGTCTTGAAGAGGGGCAGCAGCAGCCGCTTGGTGATCCGGCCAATGCCAGCCCCGCAGTCCAGAGCACGGGTTGTCCCCGTCCGGTTGGGGCCATCCTGCAACAACCACCGTGAGGGGTGAATCCCACAGAGGAGAAACGGCACAACCACACAGAGGATCCCATGGAGCAATTCAGAGGGAAGAGCCCAGCTCCACGCTGGGAGTAGGGTGGGGTTTTATGAGCATGACAAACTGTGCCACCTACCCGCAGAAACCTCTGCAGGAACTTCCTGGAGCTGTTGATGTCGATGCTGGAGATGTGGCCGTAGCCCCCCAGCATGCCATCCACCGTGGCGGGCACATCCTTCCAGTACTTCTCTGCCTTGGAGTAAAACTCAAACTCGTTCTCCACCACCTCGCTGGTCATGCTGGCCAAGGGCACGTGCCCGCACAGGACTCGCTGCTCCCCTGGGATGGGAGAACCCCAAACCAGCCAGGAATGAGTCAGCTCTGCCAGTACCCCACACCTTTATCACCTTTATCACCCCTTCCCCCTCCCCAGGGCTACTGCAAACTACAAAAACCTTCAGCTGAGAGCAAGAAGGAACAAAGATCTAAATCCTGGTATTTTCTGGAGACCAAGAAGCCCAAAACCACTCCCTGGGCAGATGCCTCAGCCAGAACAGCCATGGCAGAGCCTTGCTCAGCAATACACGTAATTATACAATTATATTTTAAGGCTGACCCACCCTTTTCACCTATTCTGCCTCTCCTTTCCCTGCCTTAACATTGTACAGATTCCAGGTTTATGTGTGGCGACAACCCCATCAGTCACCTCCAATTACATCTCGAGTTGCTAAAAGTTATCCTGAGCACCTACCTGAGGATTGTAAATCTCAGCCGTGACCATAAGTTAGATATTTGCAATATAATAAAGTCAAGGTATAATCAGCAATACAAGCTATAAATCCCCCCCAGGCATCTCATAATTCAAACCACTATGGATTTGATTAACTGCGCTGGGGATTAGAAACTAGATTTAAGGTGGCCAAAGGGTAAATTCAAGGACTTCAAACACCTTTACAAATAAAGAAATATATAGAGTTCGTGGCTTGAATTTGCTAGCAAATACCCTATTAGACACAAAACCTTTTCTATGGCAGCTTAGACAGGTTTGGTGGCCCCACGTGGCCTCGAACAGCCTAGGGATAGGAAAGGGGGACATGGCATCTCAACTTACAGGTCACCGGTGGAAATCCAGTTTGGCTCAGTGGTGCCAGGAGCCGGTCTACGCTGTGATCTAGGAGCAGAGAAGATTGGATTTAAGTGCCCAGTCACCCTTCTAGTCCTGTAAGTGTGACCATGGCCCCAGGAAACCACAGGTAAGAGACAGCCCAGCCCCACAGACACACTCCCAGCAGGCTGGGGGACAGGAGCTGCTGCTGCCCCTTAGCTCAGAGGCAGAGCCATGAGTGTAGCCAGTGCATGGAGGGTTCTCTTCCAGCGCCCCTGTCTGTGCTCCAATTTGAGCAGTGCTCCTGTCCGATTTCACGGGCTGGGACCCAGGCTCACCCTCCCGGCAGTGACCCCATTCCTTGGCCTGGCTTTGGCTCGGTGAGTCCCTGGCGACTCATTTCTCAGGGTGCCACAGGCTGCCAGCAGAGGCAGAGAGCACCCAGCCGCAGTGCCCCGAACCTAAACCCGAACCCGAGCGTTCGTGCTGCCGCAGGAGCCGCGACACGCGGCCGGTGCCCGCGGCAGCCGGGCAGCGCAGGCCGGGGCTGCCGCGGCCGCGGGGGAAGGTCACGGCGCGGAGGGGTCAGCGCAGCGCGGGGCCCCGAGCCCGGGGCCGCTCTCGGGGGGCTCCGCAGGCCGAGGGGCTGAGGCGGTGCCGCCGCGGGGGCTCGGGGGTCCCACCCGGCCCGGGGGTGTTACCGCAGCCGGTGCGGGGCGAGGGGCGGCCCCGCTGCACGGCCCGACCCGGCCCCTTCGCCTCCCGCCCACGGGGGCAGCCCTACCCCGGCCCCGGCCCGGGCAGCTCCGCCGGCCGCCCTCTGCGGCGGCGGCCCGTGGAGAGGCGTGCCGGTGCTGCCCGGGGTGCCCGGAGGTGCCCGGGGGTGCCCGGGGGTGCCCGGGGTGCCCGGGGTGCCCGGGGTGCCGCCGCTCCCGCCGCTGCCGCCGCTGCCCCGGGCCCGGCCGCGACCCCCGCCCCCCCGTTACCTCCGGCGGCGGCCGCGCGCTGCGCCCCCACGGGACCGGCGGCCGCGGGGACCAACCAGGCGGCGGCGTGGCGGTGACGTCACCGTGACGTCACGAACCGGCCCTGCCCTGCTCTAACACTGCTGCCCGCGCGGGGGCGCTCCGGGCCGGGGGCCGGGGTGGTCAGCGGTGGGACGGACTGGGATGGACTGGGGTGGATTTGGATAGACTGGGACGGACTGGGATGGATTTGGACAGACTGGAACAGGGGTGGAAGGACTGGGGCAGATTGGGACGGACTGGGACGGACTGGGATGGATTGGGACGGACTGGGATAGACTGGGATGGATTTGGATAGACTGGGACGGACTGGGATGGATTGGGACAGACTGGAACAGGGGTGGAAGGACTGGGGCAGATTGGGACGGACTGGGCGGACTGGGATGGATTGGGACAGACTGGAACAGGGGTGCAAGGACTGGGGCAGATTGGGACGGACTGGGCGGACTGGGATGGATTGGGACAGACTGGAACAGGGGTGCAAGGACTGGGGCGGACCGGGCAGCCCCAGGGGAGCCCGCAGGTACCGCGCGGTTCTCGAGGGGCAGGATACCCCGGGAGCCCGGCCGGCTGGCACCGGGGTGACGGGACCCGGCGTCGCCAGAACAAGAAGCCGCGGGGGTGTCCCCGTCCCGGCTCCTGCTCCAGCCCCGATCCTGTCCCGCCGTTGTCCTTGTCCCGGTCCTTGTCCCGGTCCCGTCCCGTCCCCTCCCGCCGTGCCCCGTCCCAGCCGCCAGGGGGCGCTGTTGTCCCGCCGCTGCGCCGCGGGAACTTCGGCGCGTCCTGAGGGGGAGCGGGACAGAGCCCGACACCCGGTACCGACACACCGGTACCGACAGAGCCCGACACCCCGGTACCGACACACCGGTACCGACAGAGCCCGACACCCGGTACCGACACACCGGTACCGACAGAGCCCGACACCCCGGTACCGACACACCGGTACCGACAGAGCCCGACACCCGGTACCGGCACCGCGGTACCGACACCCCGGTACCGGCACACCGGTACCGACAGAGCCCGACACCCGGTACCGGCACCGCGGTACCGACACACCGGTACCGACAGAGCCCGACACCCGGTACCGGCACCGCGGTACCGACAGAGCCCGACACCCGGTACCGGCACCGCGGTACCGACACACCGGTACCGACAGAGCCCGACACCCGGTACCGGCACCGCGGTACCGACACCCCGGTACCGGCACACCGGTACCGACAGAGCCCGACACCCGGTACCGGCACCGCGGTACCGACACACCGGTACCGACAGAGCCCGACACCCCAGCACCGGCACCGCGGTACCGACACACCGGTACCGACAGAGCCCGACACCCCGGTACCGGCACACCGGTACCGACAGAGCCCGACACCCCAGCACCGGCACCGCGGTACCGACACACCGGTACCGACAGAGCCCGACACCCCGGTACCGGCACACCGGTACCGACAGAGCCCGACACCCCGGTACCGGCACCGCGGTACCGACACCCCGGTACCGACACCCCGGTAACAACACACCAGCACCGACACCCGGTACCGACACCCCGGTACCGGCACACCGGTACCGACACACCCAGTACCAATAGCCCGGTACCAACAACCGGGCACTGTCACCCCCAGTACCAATACTCCTGGTACCAACACCCCCGGTACCGACAGAGCCGGCACCGAGACAGCTGGTACCGACACCCCCGGTACCGACTGACAGCCCCAGCACCGGCCCCTCGCATCCCTTCCCGTAGCGGTGCCCCCTGTGCCCGTTGCCGGCTCCGGTCCCACCGACCCGCGGGTCCCGGCTCCCCGCGCCCTCCCGTGCCAGCGCTGCCGAGCCCCGGCGGCTCCGCACGGCCGTGGCCGTGTCCCCTCCCCTCCGGGGGTCTCGGACCCCCAGCAGGACGGGGTTAACGGGACCTGGGGGTGCCCACGGCCCAAGGAAGGGGACTGCTGTGGGGACAGGGACAGTGACAGTGACAACGCTGCCTTGGCACAGTCGTGTCTGCGGGGAATGGAGGCTGGTGTGGGTTCTCTGCTCTCTGGTATGACCTGAGTCCTTCCCTCATCTTCCCCAGAAACCGAGTTTCACAAAACCTGCAGGGACAAAACCTCCTTGCAGTCACCCAAACCTGTCAGAGGGCAGCGACCAGAGGGTCAGTCCTGCATGGGCACAGGGGGACCAGGGCCCATTCCCAGCACCTACCTCTCCCAAAATGTCTTAATGGCTCAAACAACTCTTGCTGTCCCCAAAACAGAGCTGCTTAGCCCATGGCCATCCAAAAATCCATGGCACAACCAGGACATGGCCTCAGGGATAGAGCCCCTTGCCATCCTTCCATGGGACATATGCAGAAATGGAGTCGCCACCTTTGGGCAAGCAAACAGAGCCTGGGACAGCTTTCGGGCTCCCAGGTGCCCTGAGTCCCTGTGAAAGGACCCGAGTGTGCTGGGGACAGCAGTGACCTGAGCTGGGGGCTCAGTGCTGACACCAGGAGCATGTGTTAAGTCAACTGCAGAGCAGGGGACACAGTAAGAGCATCTCTGTGCACAAAAAGCACTGCTTTTTGCAGTTTGCTTTTTATGTTTTAAAGAAACAAGGCTCTTTGTCACCAGGGAGGGGACACTGAGCGCTAGGTGGTGGCGCCTTGCTGCTCACAGGTAGGAGGGGTGTTTGGGAGGTGCAGGGGGTTAGTGTCCCCATGCACGGGCACCTGAATGACCCAAACCCAGCAGTTTGCCCCTCGCCGAAGCTGCCAGCAGCCGTTGCATCGCTCCAGTTGTCACCTGTGTTTTCAAGCAGGCAATGGGCACCTGCATCCCATCCATGCCACGTGTCTTCCATGGTGCCTACAGTATTTGCTGTCTCTGCTTCCCCAACAAAAGGCACTTTTATTTCACTGAGCTGCGCTGGGACTCCTGAAGACTCTTTCCATTAAGCCCCATCCACCTCCTCCATTCTTCCCTACTGCCAAAACCCTTCATGATGGCAGGAAGGGAATGGTGCTCCATCCCCTCCAGGGACTGGGGCTCTGCTTTGGCCCCTCAGGTTCCAATGAAATCTGCAGCAGTTGCCTTAGATCAGGGACAGGTCTTCTTTGCAAATGTTTCCTTTGATTTGATACTATTATTGTTATTAATTTCGTTAAGGTAACAGAGTGTGGCTGAAAATTAAAAGGAAAACTAAACTGAATGTTCCTGAGCTTGCCATGTTTCTGAGCCCAGCTGGGGATGAGGGTCCCAGCACTGAGGACTCCCTGTTGAGTCCCACTCTCTGCAGGTCCAGCCTTGGGGCCAGTTTGTGGAAAGCCAAATCTGTAAAAAAGAGTGGCAGCAGCAGCCACAGCTCCAGCCACGCCGCAGAGCCGCCCGTGCCTTCCTGGGCTCAGCTGCCTCCCCGTGGTCACTGCTGCTGGGAAATGCTTTTCCTCTGACGGGTTTCAATCTTGTCACTCAGTAATTCCTTGTGTGACGAGACAGAAAACACCCCCAGACCCCTCTCTCCAGCCCATTTGTTTCCATGCACGCCCTCCCTCCTGCTCCCACTCACTCGCCACCTTCCAAGGCAATCATGGTGCTGCGATTGCTCTTCAGGAATATTTTTTTTTTCCTTTTCCCCAGGTGCCTAATCACCCTTATTACCCTTTTCTGATTAATTAATTCTAATTAATTTTGCACTATCATTTTTGAGAGGAGGTGACCAGGACAGCACATGTTGTTGCAGGTGATTTGTAAGGCAGGTCCTGCAGTGCCAGCACAGCCCTTCCCTCGGTGCCGTTTAACCCGGGTCCAGGTGGGCACCTCCTGCCCCGTTTGCTGCCTTTGATGGCAATTAAAAGAGCACTGAAACTTCCCAGGCCATGGCAGGAGCCCTGAGGTGCTTTCCTGGGAACCACAGGGGATGTTCCCATCTCCTCTGCTCTGCCTCGGCAGCAGGGTTCAACCCTGGCCAAACCTACCCCGTGTCCACGTTTGCCCAGCTCCTTCAGCCAGCTCTGCTGTGCCATGGCCAAGGCTTGGGAAGTCAAAACAAATTAGGTCAGGGCTTCTCCATGCTCTGCCAAGAGCCACCAAAGCACTCAGAGACACAGCAGAGGTCCCTTCGTCACCTCTCACCTTCCAGCCCTGGTGCCAGTCCTTCTCCAGGTACCAGCAGGGGCTTCTTCTGTGTTGCCCTTTGTAGCCAAAAGCTGACATGGTTTGGGTGATTCTGCACTTAACACAGATGCCTGGGGGACAGAGGTCATCGTCCCTGTTTGTTCCAGAAGCAGTCCTTGGTCTGTGCTTCATGCCAAGCACCCAGCCAAGAGAGGGGACATGGGCTGGGGGGCTGCAGCCACACTCTTGTCCTTGTCAGGGCTTCCCATGTCCCTGCCACCAGCCACTGGTCGCTGTCCCCAAACAGTCTGGAGCTGGCCAGGCACTTCTGCTGGCCAGGTGTCCATGCAGCACAGCTCAGGGCTGGGACTGTCCATCCCACCTCACTCCCTTGGCTGCTGGCTCTTGTCAGGAGGCTGCAGTACCACCACCAACACTGCTGAACCCTCAGCAGCCCAAAATGTAAAAACCATATTTATTATATGTAGTATAATAGATGTGATAGACTATAAACTGCAGCTCGTAGATAATGGGTATAGTGAATATATATAAATACCATATGTATATACGTACAATGTGTGCATAATAGTGTGAATATAACTGTGTACATATGTGTATATATA
This sequence comes from Lonchura striata, assembly GCF_050655825.1. Classification (NCBI taxonomy): domain Eukaryota; kingdom Metazoa; phylum Chordata; class Aves; order Passeriformes; family Estrildidae; genus Lonchura; species Lonchura striata. The sequence goes on along the minus strand of NC_140719.1, from coordinate 6,978,998 downwards.
CACATATATAGTATAAATGGACCATTTATTCTTACAAATATTATATATACAGCCTACCATATACATCATTCATATATACACATATATTTGCATACCAGATAGTCAGATAGATATAGGTATATGCATACATAGGTGCACAGATATAGATATATAAATGTATAGATATACACACATACATACATAATATAAAAACCATTTTAATGTGTTTGTATGGTGTACTGGTCTTGGTGAGAGGAAAGAGGGGGAGAGAGGGAGTATGTATGTCCTGGCTCCCTGGCCAGAGCAGGGCAGTGAAGAGGAAGAGGAAGAGGAGGGGGACACAGAGAAAAGGTACAGCAGGGAGGAAAAGACAGAGAATACAAACTGCTCCAAGTTACAAACGCTCCCCTCTTTGATTAATTGTACTTTCTGTTTGATAAATGTTACTCATGAGTATAAAATATGCAAAGCACTTAGCAAGTTCACACTGTTTAAAGAACTCAACTAACTAAATTAAAATTCGATGATAGAACAGAGCCGCTGAAGAGCAGCGTGGCAGCGCTGTCTGGGGAGGCAGCCCTGGGCCACACCACACCATGCTGCGCTGGAAAACCCAGCCACGGCACCACCCAGCCCGAGGGGAGCTGGGGGAGTTTGCTGAGGCCATGGGTGGGCATTTCTTCGGTGGTCCCCAGTGCCCTGCTTGGGTCCCTGTGGGGTGGTGAGGGGCTGTGAGGGGCCATTGCAGAGCATCCTCAGACCCAACCCCAGTGCAGGGCTGTCTGCTGGCTTGGATGAGGCTGGGCTAAATTGTTTTAATTTCTAAGATCTAACCATTGTATCCAAGAAACCTGCCCTAGTGACGCACTGGCTCCAGTCTACCACCCAAACCCCAGACCAGGAATTTTTTGGCACTCAGTGGAGCACCCCACAGTCCCACCCTGTGCCCCCTCACCCTGAACCACCACATCACCCTGGTGAGTGACACCCCCCTGCAGACTCTCAGTGCTGTATCCTTCCAGCCCATTGAAAAAAAAACAACTCAGCCCCTCTTGGCTTTCCCAAAATCACAGCTGAGCCCCCTCAGGTGACAGGGAGACCCCCGGCATGGGAAGGTTGAGGGGTCCAGTCCCCCATGGGAGTCCTGCCAGCTCCTATCTCTGCCCCAGCTCAGGGGCTGGGGGATGCAGTGAGCACTCTGGGGAGGATGAGGTGTGCCCTGGGAGGATGCAGCAGAAGAATGCAGTGGGAGGATGCAGTGTGGACACCGAGCAGTGTCCCTGGCTCTCAGTGCAGTGGCCAGCGTGGCTTGCACTGGCCACACTCCTCGGCCTCCAGCTCTCTGCCTTGCCATCCCGGGTGAGCAGGGCTTGCTGGAGGTGGCTGGGCTTCCAAAGCAGCAGCAGCAGCAGCTGTGGCAGGCAGGTAGCAGCTCCCTCCTGCCTGCAGCTGAGAGGAGAAAGAAGGAGGAAAACCCGGCCTGGATCTGGCCTGACTGAGCTCTTCCCTCACTGATTCAAGAACCCCACTGGAGAGGTTTAAGTCGCTGGACAACCCACAAGACCCCAAGCCACCATCACTGTCTCACAGCACCTCACTGGAAACCCAAAAATATCCTAAAACCAGCCTTAACAGTGATGGAGCTTCAAGTTCATAATTTCTATGATGCCAGCAAAACCAGACAGAATGCTGGTGCTGATGGGAAAAACTCTTCAAGTCTTACTGCCATGGGGTATTTCTTCACCTCATTCTCCCGAGCCTCCTGACAACCCCCCAGCCAAGCCCAGCTCTCAGGGCAAGAAGATGCAGGCAGAGAATGAGCAGGACAGAGGGATTTGGCCAGGCGAAAGAAAAGCCTTTTCTCCAAAGCTTGAAGTCTTCACTAGGTGAAAGAATCCTTCTGCAAGGTATGACCCTGCACCTCCGACGGGCAGAGACTAAACTAATCCACACTTTGCAAAACTTCCTGGGAAGGTTTCGGCAGGCAGGGATGAGCTGGTGTGGCACCACAAGGCGCTGCTGCGGAGCCAGCCCCGAGCCCGGCCCCGAGCCCATCCCCGAGCGCATCCCGAGCCCACCCCCGAGCGCATCCCCGAACCCATCCCCGAGCGCATCCCTGAACCCATCCCCGAACCCATCCCCGAACCCATCCCCGAACCCATCCCCGATCCCATCCCGGAGCCCATCCCCGAGCCCACCCCCGAGCGCATCCCCGAGCCCATCCCCGAGCGCATCCCTGAACCCATCCCGGAGCCCATCCCCGAGCGCATCCCTGAACCCATCCCGGAGCCCATCCCGGAGCCCATCCCGGAGCCCATCCCGAGCCCATCCCGAGCCCATCCCGAGCCCATCCCGAGCCCATCCCCGCGCCCAGCCCCGAGCCCCCTGCGCGGCCCCGAGCCCCCGGCACATCCCATTGCGGCACGGCCGATGCCGCTCTCGGTGGGAAGGAGCCGGCTCAGCTTATCCTTGCAGTTTGAGCAATGATTTCGCCCCTGTGAACCCACCCGGCTGTAAATCCTGGCACAGACAAGCCCCAAACATTCATTTCAGGCGACGCAGTTTGTGTCATCTCGGCATTAGCATTTGCACTCTTATTAATTAATACTTGTTAAACCAAGACTAAAAATAAAGCGCTCGGCTCCCGTCGCAGCTAACGCCTCTTTGCCCTCGCCCGGCAGCACGGCTGGGCTGTGGCGGGCTCAGCACCCAGCTGCTCCCTTCTCCAGAGCCAGAACTGGAAGAAAAGGACTGTGCTGAAGCAGGAATCCCGCTAAAACAAAAATCACCCCTTTCTGCACCACCTTGGTGGGACGAGCCAGCCTTGCCGACCATGGCTGTGGGCGTGGGGGGAGTGACAGGGACAGCAGCACACACAGCATTTTACTTTTTTTTTTTTTCCCAGCTTCTGAATCTGTTTTTCTTTTGCTGCTCTTTTTCTTCCTGGGCTGGGCCAGCTTGGTTGCACTTCCCATTCAGAGCTGATTTCATTTCCCAGGCAGGACATCCCGGGAGGGCTCATGTTCAGGAAGGAAATGGTTCATCGTGGTGGGCACAGGTGAGCTCAGTGCCTGCACACAGGCAGGTGCTGCCAGTGCTGCCTTCAACAGCATCCAACAGGCAGCAGATGCTGCAAAAGTCCCTTTTTCCTCTCTGGGACTGGTACTGCCCATCAGCATCCCTTTGGATGCAAAGCAAGTGGCTGCACGTGTGGGTTAGTGCTGCTGCTGGAGCACCTGTGGAGGAAAAAAGGGCCTGAAATGGGGGTCAGGAAAGCTTTTGGGGAATCCCAGGGGTGAAACTCAGCTGGGTTTGGGCACAGGTTGTGGTGGTCCCCACCACAATCCAGCCAATCATTAAACCTACCAGGTTCCAGTTTCCTCAGTTCCCAATTTCCCAAGCTCTTGGGCCCCCTCCAACCTCTCAAGCTCTCAGATCAAACACCTTCCCGTATAGATTCTATAGATTCCACACAGATCTACAGCACACAGACCTATGGAGCCAAGGCACTCGGAGCCAAGGCACGGTGCTGGATGGATGGAGCTGCGCCAACAGCAGGGAAGGCAGCCTGGCCTGCAATATTTAATAACATTAATGATAATAACAGTAATAATAGTAATAATAACAACAGTAATTTGTTAGTTAACCGTTATTAATGAAAAACAAGTCTGCAAATTTATGCAACTCCAGGAAAGCCCCAGGTCACCAATCTTCTTGACTTAAGTCACCAAACCCTGTAACTCTTGGCCATTCCTCTGCCTTGGGTGTTTCTTCCAGGGCCCCTTGGCTTTAATCTGCTGGAGAAGGCCAGGCTCCAGCAGAGCAAAGCTGGAGTTCAGGTGCCATCCTCCTTTGCTATGTTGTGGCAGCCAGGTGTGGATTTGGGGGTACCAGGAGTGGATTTAGGAGGTGGAAGGAGGAGCTGATGACCAGGTTTCCCCTGAGCCTGGGTGGGTACCAAGGCTGCAGCAGGAGCAGCACTTGGGGATGCAGCCCAGCTCACAGCGTTGGGAGTGAATGTTAATGGTGCTGAGCTCCTGGGAGAAATGATCAAATTCTTTGAATAAAGCGGGTTGGAGAAAAAGGGGAGGGGGAGGAAGGGAAAAGAACTCCACAGATTAATTCTGCTTATGAAAATTAAAACTGGGCATTGCTGAACCAACCCCAAAATGAGCAGCTTTGGAGTCACAGCTCAACCTCAACCTGGGTCAGGCCTGCCTGAGCCCCTGCCTGTGCCCCCAGACCCCCAGTGGGTTCAGCCAGGGGCTCCCTGTGTGGCCTTGGGACAGATCAGGTCCCAGGGCTGTGAAGGGATGTGCCAATCCTGCTGTGAGCATCCCTCCTCCAAGAGTGTTTATCTTCATCCCTCGTGCTCTCACTTCACTCAGCTTCACTTGCCCAGAGGGCAAACTGGAGCACCCAGAATTGTGAGGTTCATTTCAATAGCAAAATTTTTAAAGAAATGAAACGTTGTGAGCTTTTAAGTAATTTGTATTAACTACCTTGAGCCTTTCAAGACTTGGTTTTGCCCACTGTAGTCTCTGATGAGGGTAGATCCAAAGGTCCTCCTGGCCCAAAAAGAAGGCAGAGGCTCAGCAGTGATCACAGGACTCAGGGAGCTGCTGCTGTAAAAGAAAATAAGGTAAAAGTTTGGGGCTGGAGCATGCCATGAGCTGCAGGATACAACCCTCCCAGCCAGCAGCTTCCTCCTGCTCTGCTCCTCTGGGAGCTGGAAAGCCTCCTGTGGAGCCTGGGAAGTCCCGTGGGAGGGAAGTGACTCCAGCATTCCCAGGGTGGCTCCAGGGGCACAAAGGGACTTTCCTTGGCTGGAATTACATTGGCTGGAGCTGCGGAGGGCACAGGGCTCTGAGCTGGGGTGCTCAGGGGAGCTTCAAAGCTCTGTGCTGGGGTTGGGGCTGCAACAGCCGTGGGGGGACACCCATGGGTGGGACTCCCACCCATGTCCTGCTCAGCTGCCCCCCACCCTCCCTCCCGCCCGCGGCGCCGCCAGCCAGCCCCTCTCCCTGGCTGTGATTTCATTTTGATCTCGGGCTGCTTCCCTCCCTCCCTTCATCCCTCCTCCCTTGCTGGCTGCTGCCAAGTCCGCAGGTTCCCGCTGTGACCTTGAGCTGGTTTCTGGAGCCGGCTGTGGGTTTCTTAAAGGAGCCATGGGGGTCTCCCACCACCTCCCTCCTGCTGGCCCAAACTCCAGCCCAGCCACACACTGGCCCCCCTGGGGTTGGGGGGAACAGGCAGTGAGAGAGGAGCTCCCCCAAGGACACAAAAACTGGGAGAGGGTGGAAGTAGCCAATTCTGTGGTCACAGAGTCATAGGTTGGCCACACTCACCACCAACTCCTGGGCATTGTCTGAGGTCACAGCCACTGGGAAGGGAGCTCCTGGCACCAGCTCTGTGCACAGGGAGGAGGGGGCAAAGCCCCCAGCTGAGTGTGGTACCCAGAGAGAGTGGTGGCATGGGGGTGTGGGGGTGCTTGGGCTGGGGGTGCACCCACCTCTCAGCATGATGGGTCTGTGGCCCTCCCTGGCTGTGCCGTGGCCCTTGGAGCCCCATGGGAAGCCCCTTGGAGCCCCATGGGAAGCCCCCTGAAGCCCCATAGGGAAGCTGTTGCTTGCACCCAGCAGTGGGTGTTGCACAGAAACTCCAAATCCCATGAGCATCCCTCTGGCCCAGTGAGCAGTGAGCAGTGCCTGGAGCCTCAGCAGGACAGAAACACCTCAGAATGCCCTCACTCCAACTCCTAAGGCCACATCAAACCCACCCAGCAAAATTATTCTCCAGGTTAAACCCCATGTGGGATGGGGCATGGCCCCATAGGGAAGCTCAGATTTTGGGCTGAGACTGAGAAGCCAAAAAGCACCTCGAAGTGCAAACAGCTCTGGTGTGGATGTGCACATGGAGGGTCTCCCAGGTGCAGCAGTGTCCTGGTGCTCATGCCACAGAGGTTTTAAGCTGTGATTTAGCTAAGCTAGACAGGCTGAGGTTCCAGCCTTGCTTGCCCAGTCCAGGCCATACTAAAAGCTCCATCAGCTGGAGAGGACCCCAATCAATAGGAGCCTTCAAGGCAAGTCATAAAACTTTGAAATTATGCAGGCAGCCCTCAGTGCTCCGCAGCAAAGACTGTCTTTAATTCATGGGGATGCTCCCAGGGAACCAGTGAGAGGGCTCTTAAATAAGGGGAAATAACAAGGGGCTGCACTGCTGCCACCTTCATGGGGTGTACAAGGCTTGGATGGGCTTGGAAGGTGCTGCAGTGACAAACCCACAGCTGAGCCTTCCTCCCTGCCCCGCCCAAGCACCTCATACAAACCCAGTGGAGGTGCTGAAGAAACCCAGAGGTGCCTCCAGACTCCACCTTGGAGCATCTCTCAATCCCAGGGAGATCCCGAGCACGCAGCACCGCTGTCTCCACAGGTACAGGGATTGTGGGGCTCCATGGTCCTGGGGACCCCAAAACTAAGCAGTATCCTGTGACCTGGGAACCAGCAGCACCTTCTGCTTTGGATGTGGAGCTCATGGTGGCTCCTAGGAGTGGGAAGGAGCAGGAAGGGATATTCTCAGCCCCCTCTACTATAGATGTAGAGGGAAACTGAGGCACTGCAGGGTTGCAGAAGCAGAAGGGATAAAGGATAGTTACAGGAGGAACTCAGTAGTATCCTTGACCTGGAACAGACCAATCACTCAGGGAATGAAAACCCAGTGGGGGGAAAAAGGCCGTAAAATGTAAGAGTCACGTTTGGACCACATAAAGGCACCAACAGGCCACCAAAAGTCACAACACAGTAGCCAAGGCATCCTTGTGAGCATCTTATCCCACAAGGAGGGGACAAATCTCACCTCTGCCACCTTCACCCAAGCTTTTGGGACTCATCCCCTGCACGAGGAGCCAGGTGCAGCCCGTGGGTGACAGGGACCGAAGTGCTCCGGGCAGCTGAGGCAGCACAGGAGGCTCAGCCATTGTCCCCAGCACCGTGGGGCCAGCTGGGGAAAGCCCAAGCCCACGTCCCACCCAGCGTGGGGACACAGCCCCCAGCTCAGGCAGCGCCACAGCAGGAGGAGGAGGGAATGGAGCGGGATAAGGAAGGAGAGAAAGGAGGAGAGGGAAGAAAAGGAGAAAAATGAGTTTTCCTGCTGCCCCAGCGGTGTGGCGATTGATCGGGTGCAGGCTGGTGTGGAGCGGTGCTGAGAGCCTCATTCCCCACCGCCGGCTCACAATTATTGGAAAAAGCCCGGCGCTGTTGCTGCAGTGAAATTAGTTATTGATCTCTTGTCTGGGTGACAAGCGCGGTGCTGGGGCTGCTCTCCCAGCGCCCGGCCCCGCAGCTCCTCCGCCCACCCCGCCGGGGCTCAGCCCTCCGCGGGTGTCCGGGACGGCAGCGGAGCCCTCGGGGCTCGCCCGTGCTCCAGGGCGGTTTTGCTCACCCCAGCGCCCGCAAGGAAGAAGCCGTGGGAGGAAAAGGATGGGAGCCCTGAGTGCTGACAGCCCCCCGCGCACGCAGAGCTTTGTCCCCCCGCCCGCCACCATCTCCTGTCCCCCAGGGATTGGGGTCAGGCTGTCCTGAGCCCTTTTCCATTTCCCGATAACCTGGCTATCGCGGAGGGAGATAAGGCAGAGGGAAATCAGGCAGCAGAGAGCTTTTGTTGTCTCGAAAGGCTCTGCACATCCCTGGCTGCAGCTGCCCGGAGAGGCTGGACCAGCGCCGGCTGCCCGGCCCCGCAGGGACAGGGACACGGAGGGACTGCGCTGGGACAAGCGCTGTCCGCCCTTCCCAGGGGAACTTTCAACGTTTCAATAACAAAAATCGGGGATTTATTTTCTTTTTTGTCATTCCTGGCGGGAGGCAGGAACAACGGGGGACATTTCAAACAATCCTGTTTTCTTCCAGACTTAGTCACCGGAGAAACACTTTGCCCCGAGGCAGAGATGGGGTTTGGTTTCCAGAGGGTTTGGTTGCAGAGGGTTTGTTTGGTGTCTCACCTTTGCTTAGAGTTCATCAAGGTGCTTCTTGTCACTGGCAGGGACAAGCTTGAGGCTGGCTCTCGAGTGTCCTCGGTCCCTTCAGGGTTGTTTGGCAGTTTATAAGATTTTTTCCCATCAACATTTTGTCCCAAAAAGTAACCCCCTGAAGTGATCCCTGTCCGAGGTGTAATTAAAGTGGCTTTTGGGATGTAAATAAAAAGCCAGGTGATGGGTTCCTGAGAGCCAGAGGTCACTGTAAGACCCACATGATTTTTGCCTGGGCTTCTCTAGGGTCACTGGGATGCAGCCGGTGCCCTCTGCCTGGAAGGTGCCACGGGTGGTGGGTGAAACTGGCACCTGGGGGTGTCACCAGGGAGGCCATGGGCTGGTGGCACTGGTCATGCACAGAGCCTGCAGCGTGTGCTGGTGGCAGTGCGGCACAGTGGGGACAGGATGGACCGGGACCTGTCCCGTGAGTAGCTCCCAGGGACGGGCAGAAAGTGCCAGAGATGTGACAGGCAACGGGGACAACGTCTGGAGGCCACTAAGAGACACCAGGATGGCTCAGGGGATGTCCCCGAGCCGTGTGGCAGCGGGCACAGGCAGCTCTCACCTCCTGCCTCCCTCTCAACATCCCAAGCAGGCAAGACCCTGGCTGCATGTGTGTCCCTGGGGAGGCTGAGGGATCCTGGCCCCTTTCCCAGCCCCAGACAAAAGCCTGGGAACAAAAGCCTGCGGGATGCAGGAGGCATCTCCCGCCCGGGGGGTATTTGTTTAGCCCGGGGGTGGGGAGGTGAAGAGGGGAGAGGAAACTGCATTTCAAAGTGTTTCACCCTTTGAAAACCCTTCACAGCCCACCCAGTGCCCTCTGCATGGCCCTGGTATCCCTGTGAGAGGACACCGAGTCCCCTCCGGCCACCTCCGCGTCTCTGCTGGGGAGGGAGTAAGAAAGATGTGGAAAGTAAAAAAAAAAAAAAAAAAAAGGAAATGCAGCCAGGAGGAGGGAGCAGATCGCTGCGGGAGCATTTCTCTGGCTCAGCCCCTCTCTGGGTGGGGAAGTTGGAGCCCCAGCTCCAGGGATTGACTGTGCTGGGCTGAGAATGAGCTTGAGAATTCATGTGTTTCTCCCCTGTTGTCTTCATTTTCACAATTACAGTGTTGGGGTTTTGGGGTGGGGATTAAGCTGAGGATGGATCAAAGCCTGCATTGGCCCCTTCCCAATCTACCAACACCCAGAGCAGAGCCCCGGGCACACAGGTCTCCTGGGAGGTACTGGAGGAGGTTGGCAGAAGCCACCAGTCCAAGCCCATCCCTCGCAGCCCTGCCCAGGCTTCTCCAGCAGGGTGCCACCAACACAGGGAGGGCTCTGGCCATCTACAGGCATCCTCAGGCTGCTTTTGCAGGTCCCCTCTCCACATCCATCATCCAAAGCTGGGCACATCCCTGCACATCCAAACCCTCAGCGCCTCCAGCCCTGACACCAGCCTGTGCCTCAGGGACACTGCACACATCAGGTCTCAGGTTTCCTGGGGCTGTTTCAGTGTTTCACCACCCTAAAAACACCATTTCCTCCGGGGCCAAGAAGGGAGGTGCAGCATAAACAGCCTCTGGCACCTTCTCCTGAGAAGCAGCTTCCCTGAGTTTGCAACTGGGCACTGTCCCAGTGAGTTACCCTCACCCTGTCACTGCACCGGGCGAGCGAGACAGCTCGGCCCCAAACCTCCCAAACCCCAGTAAAGGTGGGATGTGGATCCCAGCCACTCCTGCCACCCTCCAGAGCTGAGCATGCCGTAGAGATGAAGTGGGAGAGAGGTGCAGCTGACAGGGCTGACCACATCCCTCGGCTCTCCGGGCTCCCCGCGTCCCTCCGGCGCGCTGGCGGCAGCGAGCCCACGCCGGCAGCGGCGGCTGGGCAGATGGAAAGACCAAATGATGGCTTTGCAGGGGGCCTGGGATTTGTTTGAGCCATCGCTGTCTCAGTGAGTGACTTCGAATAACGGATACACTTGAGAAAATCGCCATCTGCTCCCGGACAATTCGCAACCAGAGGAAAAGGTGAAATAAATTCAGCGACTGTATTATCCGCCCGTCCGCAGCTCCGACAGCAGGGTCAGGCTTTGTGCAGCGTCCTGAAAGTGATTTGGGAATGAGAGGATGGTTTGGGATGAGCAAAGAGCAGACAACCAGAAAAGGATGGAAGAGTTGAGGCCCCGGGATGTTGCACCCACAGCAGGGCTCTCCTGGCATCCCGGGTTTGGTGAGTTTGGCAGGAAGACAAAATCTCACCAGATCCTTTTTTTTTTTTTCCATCTCTGAATTTCGAGTGCCTCCTGCTTCCAGCTGGGCTGGAAATACCACAAAAACAGATGCTACAATGCAGCACATTTCTTGTTTCAAACACTGGAAGATATCAGACATGAAAAATAAATGCAGGGGGTTGCTGGTGATGAGGCTGAGGGCACTTGGAAGAGCCCTTGAACCCACAGCCCAGTCCATGCCAGCTCAACAGCTCCAAAAATCAAACCTTTCATCCTCAGCAAAGCAAACCCATTTCCAGGAGCAGATAAAAATGCCCCCTGCATCTCTTCTTGGCCATTGCCTGTGAGCCCAGAACCCACACAATGCTTAGACTGATGGTTTTTATGCAGTTAGGAGGGGGATGAATCTTTGCCCCAAACTCACAGCACTGTGCAGCAGTCCCTGTCTGGAGGGATGCCTGGTGCTTCCAACAGAACCTCACTGGGGGAGAAAAACAGAGTTTGATCTTGCAGGGACAGGAGGAACTGGGGAAGAACAGGGCTAGATGTGACCATTTTTGGTGCCCTTTTATTCCTGGCAAGCCCAAAGTGAGGGTGCACAAGTGCCCAACACTAAACTGCCCTGCATTCTGCCTGCACCAAAGGGAGCCTGTTGCACAGGTGACAATGGGATTTCTTCTGCTTTTTCCTCCTCACTGGACTTTACCTGGGCATGAAGGAGTGTTTGGCACCTGAGCAACACCACCCAAGCTGGCCCCACCAGCCATTGCCTTGGCAAATGCAAGCACCTCAACCCACCCCAGCCCTCCCCAGTGGGGACAGAGCCATGGGGGTTGGATGGGACAGGCTGGCACCCCCAAACAGCCCCTCTTCCCAGGAGAGGCTCCTGGCCCTGCACATCTGAGATGCCCCACTGGAGCCATGGTGCTGCCACAAGCCAGGGGCAATGAGCTGGGGATGAACCTCCCTGAGGGGCAGGGGCTGCCAGTGCTAGTGTGGGTGTGCTGGTGTGTGGGTGCAGGGCAGAGCCCCCCCTGATGTGTTTGCTGCCAACACAGGAGATAAAACTCACATTTATTTGGAGCAGGCAGGAGGTGGGTGCCTCCAAGAGAAAGGAAAATGACTGTGACCCAGCCCCAGGGGCACAGTCCTGACTGGGGTGTGACAGGGTGACACCCACCTGGTTGGGTGGGTCACTGGGGGACCCTCTACAAGGTCCTGGGGAGCCACAGAGGGGTCCCACCCTCCAGCACAGCATCCCTGGGCACGATGCTCCGGTGTGGGCTTCACCTGGGTCTGGCTGCGGCTGCACAGCGGTCCCCTCCTCACGGTGACATCTGGGACGGGTCCCCAGCTGGGTCCCAAAAGGTTTCCTGCCAAGAGGCACGGGGAGGGAAAGCGAGTGCCTGGGAGCAGGAGCCCAGCTGGGAGCCTGAGAAACGGGAGGATGAGGAAGGGGAGGAAGCAGAGGACGAGGAAGGGGAGGAAACGGAGGATGAGGATGGAGAGGAAGGGGAGGATGAAGGGGAGGAAACAGAGGATGAGGATGGAGAGGAAGGGGAGGATGAGGAAGGGGAGGAAGGGGAGGACGAGGATGAGGACGAGGACGAGGACGAGGATGAGGATGAGGATGAGGATGAGGATGAGGATGAGGATGAGGACGAGGATGGGGAGGAAGTGGAGGATGAGGAAGGGGAGGAAGCGGAGGACGAGGATGAGGATGAGGACGAGGACAAGGACGAGGACGAGGACAAGGACGAGGACGAGGACGAGGACGAGGATGAGGATGAGGATGAAGATGAGGATGAGGACGAGGACAAGGATGAGGATGAGGATGAGGATGAGGACGAGGACAAGGACGAGGACGAGGATGAGGATGACGACGAGGATAAGGACGAGGACGAGGACGAGGACGAGGATGAGGATGAGGATGAGGATGAGGATGAGGACGAGGATGAGGATGAGGACGAGGATGAGGACGAGGACGAGGATGAGGACGAGGACGAGGACGAGGATGAGGACGAGGAGGAAGGCGGGATGGCAGGCCAGACCGTGTAGCCGAGCCGGCAGCGAGCGGGAGCGGGAAGGCGAGGCAGCTCGAAGGAGGGAGAGGGAGCAGAAATCTGTTGCCCAGGCTGCGCGCTTCGCTGTCAGCCGCCTCTGATTAACGGGCTGCCTTCCAGCTCCGCGCCGGCTGCGTTCCTGGCAGGAGCGGAGCCCCCCGGCTTCCTGCCCTAGGAGTGGCTCGCTGAAAGGTTACATTTGCACAATGTGCCGCTGGAAAAGCGGTGCCAGAGGTTGCAGGCGGGGGAGCCGGGCGAGCAGGCAGCTCCGCTCCGCTCCGCTCTGCCTGTGTAATGGAAAAAACCCTCTGGGGACGAGCAGGAAAATATCAACTTACGCTCCCCCAGCACAGCTTTGCTGTGCTGGGGGAGCGTAAGTTGATATTTTCCTGCTGGGAATGCGAGCACGGGATGGGGTGATGGTGGGGAGCACCCCCAGAGCATCAGCGCTGCTCGGATCTGGGCTCTGCGGGCTGTGGGGCACAGAACTCTCCCTTTGGGGTGCTCCCCAGAAAGCCTTTGCACTTGCCATCCTCTCATCTCTGCTGCTTGGTGGGGAAAGCTGAAGCTGTTGAGGGGAAATGGTCGAATGTGGCAAGGAAGGATTTCCTCCCATGGAGGCTCAGGCCTCGCTGCTGTGATTTACGGGCTTGGCGCAGTCGTGGCTACATACACACACACACACACATGCACATGTCTCATCCCCAGCTTTCCCAGCCCTTCTACCTCATAACTTTTGGTCTGGGAATATTATTTTGGTGTCTGGGAAGTCCAGTTCAGATTGCTGAACCCACCATAGCTGCTGTCTGCTCGAGAGCATACCCTAAAAAACTCTGCTCACCTCCTCCATCATCCCTCTTGCACCAAAACAAATTCTCCTGAGCATCTCAGCACTCTCCAGGGCAAAGCCCTTTGTCCCTTTCTGCACAACACCTCCTTTCACCTTCTCATTTCTTCATTGCATCTCAGTTTAGTCACCTTTTTGCACCACAGCCACAGAGGAGTGGTCAGGGCAGCAGGGACAGCACCCAGCCTCACCCCAGGGTGCTGGAGCCAGCTCACTCTGCCTTGCAGGATCTGGCATTTTCCTTTCTTGTCTCCCTTGTTTCCTTGGTTTCAAGCTTTTTCTTCCTCATTGAGCCCCTAATTAAAAGAAAACTCTGGAGGGATCCCAAATTCCGGGCACTCAGAGCGGGCCTGCAGCTGCCCCTGCAGGCTCCCCCTGCTTGGGCGTGGGACCTGTGGTCGTGCCCTGGCTCCTTGGGTTTTGTCCCAAAGCTTTTAAAGCCCCAGACTCCAAACCCCACCAGGTGGCCCTGCTCAGCATGGCCCAGCTGGGTCCCCACCACGCTGGGGTGTGAGTCCTCCCCCTCCGCTGTCCCCGGCTTCCCTCTGTGTTTTCATTAGGATTTGGAGATAAGCCTCCAAATAAAGGCAGTGTTTTTAACCACTCTGCCTTATCAGCCGGCATCCAACAGCATTCCCCATCCACACAGCGAGGCTTGGAAGATGCTCTAAGGGGAAAAGGGACCCCAAACATGCAGATCTCCCTTTGTCCCAACCCCACAGCCAGCACTGTGGCTCTCTGGAGGGCACCAGTGGCTTTGGGAAACTATTTCTAGTACCAGCCCCTGCTCAGGGACAGCAGTGTTAATGCAACCACATGCATGAATACAACCTAAGGACCGATTCAGCACACCTGGATTTTATTCCTGGTTGTGCCACTGTCCCGGGGATGACCTTCAGCAAGTTGTTTCCCTTCCCTGTTCCTGTGTTTCTGCTTGCTCTCCCTCTCTCAGCCCTTCCTAAGCCCAGCGATGCTCTGCCCCAGCCCAAGGGGACAAAATCCCCCACAAAAAGGTGAGCAAATGGCAGCATCCCTGGGTCCTACATCCTCCAAGTGCTCACCAGAGACTCCCCTCACTGAGCCTCCTCCATACTGGGCCATCCCATTGCTCATTTTTCAGTGTGTGTGCAAAGGCCTGAATATAGGAACCAGCTGGCAGCAGCTTCCAGCTCCCAAATGCTGCCCTGGGGAAAATCAGCACCTCACAGGAGCCTTGCCCTGGGGTGTCCTCTGGGATAAGGCTGAAGATGGGTCTCACTCTCTTTCTTTTAGTATTGGGGACTGTTGTGGGGCAGAAGTCCTCCAAGGAGAAGCACGGGGGAGTAATGCCAGTGATGGCAGCAAACTCACTCCCTTTTAGCACCCACCTGCTTGAGGGCAGCAAACCAACCCCAACACCCCAGATAAACCCTATTGTGGCTGCCCAAAGAGCCACCACACCACAGAGGATCTTCACTAGAGTTCAGCCCCATTAGAGACCCATTAATGGCAGCAGGAGCACTTCTAGCTGGCTGGCACAGAGGAACACAAATAGAGGCCATTCTGCCCCTCACTGGCAGGGTCTCAGTGCACTGGAGGCAGAAGATCCTGTGGGATGGGACAGGGAAGGCAGGAGATGCATCAGATCCTGGGCACAGCATCCTGCTGACACCACAGCCCTGCTGGGCTCCCTGCCTGCACAGAAGGAGGTGTTGGGGGTTGCCTGGGAGAGCAGCCTGGGGGGCACACACCCCTCCCATGCTGGGGAGGAGGGTGATGGTCTGGCAGCACCCACATCCACAGCACATCAGCCCTGGGAGCATGGCAGGAACCTGGCACTGGGAATGGCAGGGGAAAATATCTCCTGTGGTAAATGCCTCCAGTGCAGAGGGGATCCCAGAATCTCCACTGCAGGCCCCGTTGCCAGAGCATGCGAAGAATCCCAAAGCCAAAGCACAGCCAAGAGGCTGAGCTCTTTGGGGAATGGATCTGGCCACAAGACTCAGCATGGTGGCTTCTGGGGACAAGTGTGTCACCCTGGGAGCTGCTGAGCACTCTCACCTCCATCCTGCACACACTGCCTTTCGTGAATCAGAGCCCATCTCCAGGATGAGGTTCTTCCCTGACATTTTCCCAAACAAGGTCTCCAACCATACCAAAAACCCTTCAGTCCACAGAACCCTCACTTGAAGACAGCAGAGATCTTGTGGATTGCATGGGGCTGGCGTTCTTTCTCCTTTCCAGCTGTTAAATTGCATTATAGACAGTTAAAAATACATCACATACTTTCCTAATGTGACTTTTCCATGGTAAGCAGCAGCACGGCTGGAGGTGAGATGCTGGAGGTTGCAGGAGAGCTGCTCACTTGTGTCCATGGATTTGGACAAATTTGGGTCCCACAGAAGGGGATTGTGTGGGCCCGTGACAGGTTTGAGCTCAGCAGACTGACCCAATTTGTTCACTGTCTCTTGCCTCAGTTTCCCCACTTATGGCCCATTCTTTGCAATAAGATCTCACATGAACTAAAACTTGACAGGGTTTGCTGGGCTTTATAGCAAACGGGTCTTCTGCACAGGGATCAGAGGGTAACAGAAGTGCAGGGCCCAGCTGGAAATGATCTGTTAATACATTGTAGCAGAAAAGCCTAATTCCTGAGCACGGCTGGAGCTGACCACGTGGAATCCATGGAAATGCCAGAGGGACGTGGCCCGGCCGGAGCCCGCAGCGGGCACGGGGCAGCACCAGGGCAGCCGAGCTCAGCCCGAGCAGAGCATTGCTGTGGGCCATGTGCGAGCTGGGATCAGTCTCCCAGCAGCACAGCAAGCTCTGCTGAGGTCTGGAGTGGGTGGAAAAAAAAAAAACCCTTTGCCTTTCTAGAGCACTTGAAGGAACAACCTGTGTCCCCAAGGATGGAATTCCTTGCAGCCAGAGACACCTGTGGCGTGGGGAAGGCAAAAAGCAAGCAAAGGAGATCTCCTTGGATCCAGGTCCAGCCCCCTCTGCCCTGACCCGGCCTCATCTGACCCAGACCAGCCCTGACAGCTCCTCCTCAGCCCCTGCAGGACCAATGCCACAGCCCCAAGAGGAGCCCAGCACCCCGAAACAGCAGAGACACCCTGGACCCCAGCAAGGGGCTGGGATGGGGAGGAGAACCTAGGAGAGGGTGAGGAAAGAGTTAAACCCCCGGCACTGCCAGCCCTCCCTCCTGCTTCTCTGCTAACTTTGGGAGGAAGGGAATAGCATAAAGGTAAGAGTGGAGGAAGGAGAGAGGAGACAGATGAGAGAAGGAGCGAGGGAGAGGGGGAGCGGGAGAGAGGAACAGACGGCAGAGAGGGAGAGCGTGGGGGGGAAGATGCTGACGCTTCTCCTCCATCTCGGCGAGAGGCAGATAGAGGGGAACAAGGGGGGGAAAAAAAGAAGGCAAAGACCAAGGGAACATGGGAGAGGGAGAAGGAAGGAGCCGGAGCGAGGGAGCATGTGTGAAAGTCGCAGTGAGAGAAGGGGCCTCTTTGATTCCCCGTGCCTCATACCAGACAGTGTCTAGACTGCAGCAATTATTGTCAGCTCAGAACACCCAGGCATTGCCATTTCAGCTGAAAGGGAGCTTAACAAAGAGTGAGGCAGAAAAAAAATACCCTGCCGGCGGTTAGCTGGGCTCCCTCCAGCACAAGGGGCTCTTCGGAGGGTCCCTCCATCGCCCGCGCCCCCCGAGCCCCAGCCCCAGGTGCCCTCCCAGCAGCAGCTGTGGAGGAGGCCACGGGTGCAAACAATTCCTGACCCAGCTTTGGCTGCTTTTGGGGTGCAGCTGTCGGGTTCAACTCTCCCTGCAAGTCCAGTTATGGCAGGCAGGGCCAGTGGGGGAGGAAGGTTGGGGTGTCCCAGTGGAGGGGCAGCTCCCCAGCAGGCAGCGTTTGGCCGTGGGTGCCCCTGGAGCTGCTCCCAGACCAACAGCTGATGGTCAGATGGACACCTCAGCCTCAGCCCAGAGTGCAGGGGATGCACACACCTTCTCCAAGCAGTGGGCATGTGAATCCCAGAGCTGGGCACCCCAATGTCCACTCCTCCTGCAGCTCCTCAGCTCCCTTGGGGCTCAGGAAATCATGGGAGGTCACTCCTGCAAATTCACAGGAATAAAAATCATCCCTCCTGTCCTCTCCTCCATCCTGCCTCCTCACCCACTGCTAGAGGAGTTACCTTTTCCCCTCTGGACCCCTTTGCCCTCTGAGGGGTTTTTGTGCTGTCTGCAGGTCTGGGATGTGGCTGAGACTCCCAGGAGGGAATTAACACCCAGAACTGGCTGTGAGTCAGGAATTCCTGCCTCCCGCTGGAAACACCCACCATGTGCCCCCCCAGCTCTGTGGTGACAGCCAGCTCCAAATACCTCAGAGGGGAAGAGGTGAGAAGGAGAATTTGAGTGCCCTGTCTCAATCACTACCCTGGGTTTGGTGATGATCCCACTCAGCTGCCCATGGGGGTGCCTTGCAGATGAGCCCCTTTGGAAGCATCCCCAGCTCCAAGGCTGTGCCACCCATCTTCTAAATTTGGGTGCACCAAGCAGCATGGCCAAGAGACCTTCTCCACTGCTGGATGGCAGTGGGGACCGTCCCTGCAGAGGGCCCGTCTGCTGGGAAAGGCAGCTGATCCCTCCAGATACTGGAGCACAGCTCTGGTTTAATTAGCACTTTTAATGCTTGGAAAGGAGGCTCGAGGGAATACCCAGCAGGTTGGACATGATTTCCTCACTAGCAATCCAGCCTGGCAACAGGGAAGATCCCCAGCTTCAGCTTGCTTAGCTGGGATGGGGTGACTTTGCCCTGGGGTCTAAACCATGGCAAACATCCTTGGCGAGCCCCACTTGGGCCCCTCAGTGCAGGGACACCTTTGTCAGAAGGCATTTTTGTAGCAAACCCCAGCAGTCAGCATGGGTTGTACTGTGAGCAATGCCTGACCCCAAACCAGCTCAACTCAGCTGTTTGTCCTTGTCCCCCTCTGCCTTTGAGGAACAATATCCATTTTCTGACCAGGTCTGGTCATGTTTGCTATATCAAGGACATTTTGTCCCCTGGGAACATGGCACTGATGTTGCTGTGTGGATAAAATCAGCCTCATTCGGGATCTGGCCACCGTGGCAGATCAGAGGAGATGACAGCACAGGTCCCACAAAGGGCCAGGGTGGCAAAACCTGCCTGGGGAGGGACTCGTGCCCTTGTTCCCTTGCCTCCACAGTGTGTGTGTGGAAATGATGCCATTTCCCAGTGCAGGGCTCCCCAGGCAAGGGTCAGAGGAGGGGAAGGCCAGCACTGCCCATTGCTCACATCCCATCACAGTGATGTCCTCAGCTCCCCACGCTGTGGTGCTCAGCTCCCTCATGGGCTTCTGCATCTCAAGGATGGAGTGTCCAGCTCCAGTGAAGCTCCACAGGCAGGGCTGGTAATGCTCCAGCCATGGAGGATGCTGAGATTCCAACACGTGCATGCTGCAGTGAAACCAATATGTGAAATGAGCAGTGGCACATCCTCCCCTTGTGAGCTTGGGCTCTGTTTGACCTTCACAGGGAGATCTGGGCCAGCCCACCCTGACCCAGACCTGTGACTGACTTGTGGGCTTGCGGGAGTGTTTTACCAAAGACCTGAAAACTGCAGGGCTTCAGAAGTATTACCCCGGGGATGCCATGAAATGCACCGGGACTGCCACCGGGCTGCACGGAGGCCTCTGTGTCTGTCTCTGATGCCAGATTTGCACTGAAGCCTAGGAAGGCACTGCAAGGAAGAAAGGCCTTGCCTTCTCCTCCATGACACTTCCAGTGTTCTTCCCTCGGGCAGTCTGAGCCTTCCAGAGCAACCTGGGGAGCCCCAGCTCCCCACAGAGCCCCTCCACGACTCAGCCCTGCAGAGAGATGCAGGGTCCCACAGCAGCCCACAAAGCCCCACAGGGTCCCCTGCGTGTCCCCAGCTCTCTGAAATGGCCACAGCTCCCGGCAGCAGGGACAGGAGGGATCTGGAAGCCTCAACTGCAGGGGTATGTGCACTGCTGGTCTGTGCTGGTCTGTGCTGTGCTGAGCTGAGCTGTGCTGTGCTGTGCTATCTGTGCTGTGCTGGTCTGTGCTGGTCTCTGCTGTGCTGAGCTGAGCTGAGCTGAGCTGAGCTGAGCTGTGCTGAGCTGAGCTGAGCTGTGCTGTGCTGACCTGTGCTATCTGTGCTGGTCTCTGCTGTGCTGAGCTGAGCTGAGCTGAGCTGAGCTGTGCTGGTCTGTGCTGTGCTGTGCTGTGCTGAGCTGTGCTGCGCTGGTCTGTGCTGTGCTATCTGTGCTGTGCTGTGCTGTGCTGTGCTGTGCTGTGCTGTGCTGTGCTGTGCTGAGCTGAGCTGAGCTGTGCTGTGCTGTGCTGTGCTGAGCTGAGCTGTGCTGTGCTATCTGTGCTGTGCCGGTCTGTGCTGGTCTGTGCTGTGCTGGTCTGTGCTGTGCTGTGCTGTGCTGTGCTGTGCTGTGCTGTGCTGTGCTGGTCTGTGCTGTGCTGGTCTGTGCTGTGCTGTGCTGGTCTGGTCTGGTCTGGTCTGTGCTGAGCTGAGCTGAGCTGTGCTGGTCTCTGCTGTGCTGTGCTGTGCTGTGCTGGTCTGTGCTGTGCTGTGCTGGTCTGTGCTGTGCTGTGCTGGTCTGTGCTGTGCTGTGCTGTGCTGTGCTGTGCTGTGCTGTGCCGGTCTGTGCTGTGCTGTGCTGTGCTGTGCTATCTGTGCCGGTCTGGGCTGTCTGTGTGCGAGCGGCTGGCGGGAGCGGAGCCGGCTCCATCCTGCTCGCCGGGCAGCGCCGTGTGCCGGCAGGGGCCGGAGGAAGGCACGGGCAGCCGGAGCTCTCCGGAGCTCTCCGGCCGCAGCAGGGACCCCATCAGCCGGACTTGGCACGGCTCCGCATCCTGTCCTGTCCTGCCCTGAGCACCGCGCCAGGGCCGGGGCCGTGCGGGGAGGCACATGGGCAGCCCTGGCACCCCTGTGCCACACCACGACCCTCGCTCACCTTCCCGCTCTTCATCCCTCCCCTCTGCAAAGCTGTCTGCAAATGCCAACTGCCTGTTTTCCAGTTCCTCCAGATTTACCCCCTCCTCCTCCTCCCGTCCCCCCCCCCCCTCCTTCCTTCCTTTCTTCTTCCTGGGTTAAAAATAATCAAGTTTCTGGGAAGCAGCAGCCCTGCTGCGCCTGCCTCCCTGCACTCGCGCCCCGGAGAATAGCTCGGCTCGGCTCGCTCCGGCCCCTCCTCGCTGCTCTCTCCTTCCTCCTCCCCACCCCCTACAGGGATCTGACTAATATGCTTGGGCTCTGCTTGCCAGCTCAGCTGGAAAGGAATTTAACCATTGCGTGCCCTGGAGGGAAGGAGTGGAGAGCCCAGACCTCTCTCCATCACCCGGGACCCCTGGTCTGGGTCCCTGCCCCACCGTGCTCCCTTGAGGGCTGCCCAGAGGATGATGGAGGAGAAGGGATGCACGGTGCCAGCACCCCATGGCGGGTGGTGGTCTCAGCCCCAAACTTACATGGGTGCAATAACCCTCCTGGGGTCCCTCGGAGGTATCCTGCCTTCCTGCAGGCAAAATGCAGCACCCCAGTGCCCTGGTCCCGTGCTTGGCCCGTGGGAGCTCCTGATCCAGCCACAGGTGCTCCCTGGGCACCCACACCCCTGCCTGCAGCCTGGGTGAGGGTGGCAGCTGCGCTCCCACACGATGCTGCTCAGGGGTCACAGTGGGACCAGCAGCTCCAGCCCCACAGCTGTGAGGTCTGCAGGGAGTGGTCCCCGGATTCGGGGAGCCATGGCTCAGCCCTGCTGCAGTGCAGCTCTGGCAGGAGCTGGCAGCCCTCCGCCCACTGCTGGGACTCAGCTTTTCCTTCAGCACAGGGAATAGGAAGCAGGAGAAAAGGCAGGGTTACACCTGGGTAAAAACCACGCCAGGGGGAAAACTCCTCTGAGGATAAATCCCCTCCACTCTCCCTGCTGCCATCCAGGCTCTGAGCACAAGCAGATTTCCCAGCACAGTTGTGGGACACAGGGCACTGCTTTTACGGCAGGGCAAGCAAAGCAGAAAGCCTTGACCAAGGTTATCCCAGTGAGTCTGTGGCAGAGCTAAGAACTGACCCCCTCCTCCCACCTCCTCGAGGCTCCAGCTTGCTGGTGTATTGCAGCATCTCCCTGCTCGGCCAAAAACTCCCCTTGAAATCTCCTGGCCAATGCAGAAGGACTCCAAGGCCAGAAATCCTCAGCTCAGCACCCCAGCGCCGAGCGGAGCCAAGAGGCACCGGCTCGGCCGCCGCTCACCCCCGGCGCTGGCTCAGCCCCGCTGCGCCGGTGCCAGGGCACAAAGCGTCCCGGAGGAGGGCACTGCCCTTCCCGGAGCCGCTGCCGGGAGAGCTGGAAGTGCAGCCCCTCCGGAGATGGGGCTGGGGAGGAGGAGAGGGCACTGGGAACAAGGCAGGGACCCGGTGACTGCAGGAAAGCAGCTGCCAGAGGATCACCCCTTAGCTGCTGGGATGCTCTCTAGAGCGAGGTCCAGCGTTGCAAAAGGGATCCGAAAGAAGAAGATGTCTTCTCTCTAAATCCTCCCTTAAATGGCAGTTCTGCTGTAAAATAGGATAGGATAGAGCTCAGTGTTTGTTTTCTCTGCAGGACCCAAGCACGGCTCAGCCTGGGACTGTGAGCCAGGCTGGCTCCTCACCGGCAGCCCCGCAGGAGCAGGATCTGCAGCTCCAGCTCTGCTCTCCAGCACAGCCATAGCTCGGTGCAGGGCTCAGGGCAGGAGACAGGAGGGAATAAGTCTCCAGTTCATTCCTAACTCAGCTGCCTGCCCTGGCTGGAGGCACAGGATGGGTGTGTGGGGGACCTGCAAGCCCTCACTCTGCACCAGGAGATGCATGGCCAGAGCCCCTGTGGCTCCACACAGTGACAGTCGGGGTGTGAAAGAACTGATGGCAGGACACAGCCAGGAGCCAGAGCAGCGCAGGCTGTGACCATCCCTAGGTGAGCAAAAACACCCCTATTCCAAATTCTCCAGTGCCTTGGGAGCTCCCTCCAGCACTGCCTGTCCCACAAGCCCTGCAGCAACCTCAGCAGCCAGGAAACGCTGGCAGGAGTGAAAGGGATTGAGAAATTGCAGGCAGCAGGATGAGACATGAGCCAGCACAAGCAGGATGTGACTCGGGGGTGAGTGGGACTGCCGGAGCGGTGTCACCAGGAATCAGTACCTGGGGCCCATCCTGTGCCCTCCCGTGCTCCTCACAGCTAAGCCCAAGACCAACCTCTGTTCCCCACACAAGTCACCAGGTCCCATTTGTGTTTCACCACCTAAATCCTCTCTTAACAGCACGGTGATATCTTCTCCTGTTACAGTGAGCTCATGGGCACTCTAATTCTCCTTCCCTGGGACCCTGTGACTCTGATCAAGATTACCCTGGACCCCTCCGTCCTGCCCCAATGGGGTTGGCGGAGAGCCAGGGAAGCCCACCCTGTCCAAAATCTATATAGACCCCCGACATTTCCTGTTCGTCCTCTTTGCCCCGCTCTCCACATGGACATCACAGAATAAAGAGAGCTGAACCAACATATCTGGGGTAAGAGCCTCTTTTGGGAATCTTTGCCATCTCCTGATATTCCTCCCCTCACAGCCTCAGACCTCTGGGCTAGCCTGATATTCAGGGGGCTGTGCGAGGGGGGGAACATCATTCTCCCTCTATCCACCCCAGGCTTTCGCACTCCCAACCTGCCCAAGGCTGTTGCCCAGGGCTGTCCCTGTCACCACAGTGCCCCAGCCCCCTCACCCCACCTGCAGGGCACAGCTGATATTTCCCAAGGTTTTTTCAGCACAAGACTGGATGGCAGCAGTTTGGGGTGAAGGGGAGCTCAGACACTGGCTAGACTTTCCCCTTGTCCTGCCTCAAACCAGCTGTTGTAGTGCTGCAGGAAAGAAGAAAGGAGATGATGATTGAGGAGAAGCAGGGAAGAAAAAACACAGGAAATTTTTTTTTCCCCCTACCAAACACCCAAAGCTTTGTTTATCCACCAGCCCCTCAAGCTGAGGCTGGCTGATTCCAAGGTGGCCCCTTCCATGGGTGCTGTCTTCCCTGTAGCTCCCATCTCCTAGTCCCTCAGTCCCTCACCTGTGTGGGCCATGATCCCTGATGGGGTGTCCAGCTCACCCTCACATTTCACAGCTCCAGCATGGCTAAGGAAAGCAAACTTAGCTAGCATTCCTGCAGAATTACCTGTTCTTCCAGCCAAGGAGCTCAACTGAATTCCCAACCCCTACCTGCATCCGGGCTCACCAGCCTTCCCTTCATGTGGGAAATGATTTACCTTGGGTGAGGAAAAACAGAGCAAAAGGGGATTTAACAGCTGTTAAATCCAGTAAAGCCCAAAGCTTCTTCTGCTTCAGCTGCTTCCTTGCTATGGGGGAGGACAGCAGGGAGATGTCAGCCTGCTGTGGACAGAGCCCAGGACACCCAGGACATCCAAGGACACTCAGGACACCCAAACCCCAGGCAGATAAGGTCATCCCACATTCTTACAGAAAAACACCATGGAAAAAAACCTATTGCACCAACAGCTCCAACACTAGACAGCAAAATCTCAAGGGGGCTAAGATGTTGCAGCACTTCTTCTCTATCTCTCCCACAGGTAGGGTACAAGGACATGTTCCCAGGGGAGAGAAAATTCCAAAGCTTGGGATGGAGAAACAGCACTGCAGGAGTGCAGTTAAGTCTGGGGGCCAGGATATCCTTCTGGGACACACCTCTGGACTCAGGAGGATGCAAGAGCAAACCAACACATCACAGCAATGCCCCGAAACTCAGTTGCTCTCTGGGTAGCACATTGTCTCCAAGGTGGGCCAAAACCTTATCCTCCATCCATGATCCAGGAGTGTCCCCATTGTCTTTCCATGGCCAGCTCCAACCCTGGCAGGGAGGCACCAGCTGGGAGGCTGTGATGGGGACTTGCACTGTGCTCCACTCTCTTGGTCACTGTCATCTTTCTAGGAGTTGAGGGGGATTTTCTTTGTTTGATTTTGAGGGAATAGTAAATTCACAAACAATCAGAAGATTCAAAAAGGCTGAATCATCCTGAAACTCAGGGTGAAATTGAAAAAGTCTTTGGAATGAAAAAAAGAAATACCAGTGCCAGGCAAAGGAGATGGCTTTGAAGATGTAAACCACCTTCTCCCATCAGTCACCTGATGATCTGTTGTACTTTGGCATTTTCTAAAAGAATCTTCTTGATTTCTTCATTTTAAAAAAGCCTATTTTTTTTCAATTCAAAAATTGTCTCAATGTAAAAGAAAAGATCTAAGTAAATTAGGCAAATCCCAAACAGAACAAAATAAAAACATTTTAGGCTAAACCAAAGATTCTGGCTTTACCTAAAACAATTGCTTACACCAGAATGGGGTATTTTGTGGTTTCTTTTCTTTTCCATTTTACCAGAAATTGCCTACCAAACCCTTGTTTTGAGTTGGTATGGTCCAATTCCCACCCAAGACATTCCATCTGGGCACCAAGCAACACTTTCCATTCATTTTTCCAGCGACATGGTTCTCCACCAATGGACCAGACCCACTGCAGTAACTCCCTTCTCCAAGAAAGATGAACCCTTTGGTTCTCCTTCCTTACAGACCTCGGAGCCTGCCCTGTACAGCCTTCCCAGGAGCCTCAAGGAACCTCCTCTGGAGAGGGGAACACTCTCCTCTCAGAAGATCTGATTTCCAACCCAGCCCAACCTGATTTAACTCAACCCAACCCTACCCATCCTCATTGCCAACCACCCATGCCCCCATCCTCCAAACCTGTCACCTGGACTAGGTGGCATCATATCCAACCCAGGAAAAAGGATTTACTATCCAAATAAAAAACAAACCAACAAAACCCCCCAGTTTTCCCTAAGGATGAAGTGGAGCAGGTTGGGAGGGGGGTGTTAGACAGAGGTGCCGGGCTGCGTTTCCACGTTCACACCTGGCTGCAGAGGCAAGCGGCAGCAGGGCTGTGCATTCCAACCCCAGGCAGAGAGGTGAAACCCCAAGAAAGTAGCAAACAAGTCGAGGCGTAAATACAGCACGAATCCACGGCACTTCAGCGTGGTTCGTTATCTCCTCTTAGACTGGAGTCGGTGGAGCCGGGTTTGAGAAGAGCAGAAATATCAGCAATTAAAGATATGTCGTGTCAAAAAAACTCTAAACTGATTAAAGTTGAAGGCTCCGTTTTCTTCTTTTCATCAGAGAACGGAATCAAAACCTGCCTGGAAAGACGCGCTCCCCCCGTTCCCAGCGCTCCGAAGGCAGCGCCTGCATCCGTCCTGCTGTGTCCCTGCATTTTAATTACCACCTTATTAATATTCATGAGGCTAGGCACTCAAGGGGGATTGCAGTCTGTCATTCTCTCTCTCTTTCTCTCTCTTTCCCCCCCTACCTCTCTCGGCTGAGTCGGTGGGGTTTTTTTTTTTCCCTTCCCCTTCCCAACAGTTGGCGTGCCGCGGATCCGCACGCGTGTGCGCGCAGCCCCGAAGGCGCCGGGCGAGCGAGGGGCCGCGGCGTGGGGAGGCCGCCGGTGCCGGCTGGTGGCAGGACCGGGAACGCGGGTGGGTGTGGGATTGCCCCTGCCACGCTCGGCAGCCCCGGCAGCCGGAGGCAAAACCGCCCCCGCTGGGGGCGTGATGCTGGCACACGAGGGAGAGCTGGAAATGTGTCTCACACACACACACACACACACACACACACACACACACAACTCCTGGTAGCAGCATCACTGCTGAGTGCTGGCGCGATGTTGTAGGACCTCCAAGAGAAGAATGGGGCTGTGCAGAATGGCACCAGGTGAACACAGCTGCTGTCAGCCCCCACAGATGAGCCCCCACCTCTTCTTGGGGACTGAGCACCCTGCACCCCAGTTCACCCTGCACCCCAGTTCACCCTGCACCTCAGCTCTCCATGCTCATGCAAAAGCACCCACTGCTGCAGCAGGTGAGAGCTGTGTCCTTGATGGAGCCACTGCTTTGTCCATCAAGGTGAAGTGGGACCTAAGGAGTCTTGCATGCACCCAGCAAAGGGCTGCCCCCCCAGCTGTGCCCCAGCTGCTGGTGCAGGTTGCTGGCTGGGCAAATTGGACCCCATTTGTTTTCTCAGGTCCAAGGCGCTGAGGAGAGGGGCAGGAAGCCTGGGTTAAGGGCACACAGAGGGAATGGAGATGGAGGTAAATCGATATCTCGTTCCTAAATTGAGCAATGTGGGGTTTGCACTCTCCTTGCTGCCATGCAGTGCTTAATACTTTCTACCTCCAGTGCTGAAAACAGAGGCCACGTGGGCAGCAGAAAACTGTCCTTGCTTTGCAAACCCTGCTCCTCCCTATCCCTCTCGGGTCACTGTCCCATCCCTCCCTGAGAGATGATGCAGAACCCAGCCACAGGTGATGGGCAGGTGCCCCCATCACCTCACACCGTTCAGAGCCATTGGCAAAGGGACACACAGGGCTGCCCCATCCCAACAGCCACCAGTTGCAGGCTGGAGCCCACCTCCGTTCTGCAGGCAGCTACAGCCAGACCATAGCCCCACCTTCCCCAGTATCTTCTTCTTCCATCTAACCCTAACCTTAACCCTAAGGATAGCTTCAGGAACATGAAGTCTCTTTGGGAATGCATCCTGTATCCCACAGTGCTGCCTCCCCATCACCAACTACCTGCAAGCAACCTGTCGAGAGACACTCCAACTCAGCGGCTCCCCAACGCCCCACTTGCTCAGCTCCACAAATATTTGAATTAAGGTCCCCTGGGGAGCCACAGTCACAGAGTAACTGATTTCTCCTCCTTCATTATATCTCTGTGTAATTTACCGAGGGACGGCGGCGTGTGCCTCCGTTCCAGCGAATTCCCAGCAGGACTCCCAGGAGCTCACAAATCAGGAAAAGGCAAGGCATTAGAATATGAAAGGTGAGGATGGTCTCCCCACCAAGACTCATCTTGCTCTTCCCCAACTCCCCCAGCTCCACCAGTCCTGAACTGTGTTTTATTTCTGCCTGCTGCCCCTTGTGCCAGTGGGGAATTCATGGGTTGGGGACAGGCCATGGTGCCATGTTATCAGCTCTGTCCCTGACTTCTGATTCTTTCTAGGCAAGAAGAAGAGAGAAAGGGTCTCCTCCCTCATGGAAACATCTCAAGAAATGCTAGGGAAGCTGATGCAGCAAATATTTCCAAGTGAAATTGTGTCCCTTGGCCCCTAAAATCTGACTTCTTTTCACCTGGACAAGTAGCCTATGCCTCAGTTTCCACATCTACAAAAAAAAAAAAAAAAAAAAAAAAAAAAAAAAAAAAAAAGTAGTAACTCCCTCCACTTAGTGGTTTAAGACTCCCAGCACTCAGATGTTGAAGGTCTATAAAAGGCATGAATCCATCTGTGTTGCATCTCTAGCAAGGAACTGGGGGACAATTTTGCCAGCATAGTTCTAAAGTTACCAGAAGGAGCTTGAAGAGTCACCAAGTAAAAAGAGAAGAGAAAAATGAAGACTTTGGACCAAGGATGCACAACTGAGCTGCTTTGCACTGTTTTCTTGTGAAACACGATGTGTGAGGAGGTTGGTCTTGGCTGGATCCACCTCAGTGTGAAGACAACCCAGCATGGCCAACCCCCACATCTCAGTCTCGTGCCGAGGTGCCAGGGCAGGAGCAGCTCACACTGACAGTGGGAGGCCGTCGTTCCTGGTGGCTCAGGGAGGATGACAGGACCTTCTGCAGGTCTTTGCAGCATCTATGGGCTGGGTGGGAGTTGTCTCTCTCCAAATCCTCTGACCACTGCCACGGATGTGACACTGGAGTGAAGTGCTGGACTGGCTCGGACGCAGCGAGTTCTCTGTTCCAGCAACGCTGCAAACAGCGGAGGGCAACATTTTGCTTCCTGGAAACCCAGAGAAAGAGGTATTTTTTTGTGAAGAGCTGCAGCTTAGAGGCAACCTGTAATGGAGATTTCAGAAAACTGGGTGTTCCCCCTTCCACCTCCTCTGCAAAGACAAAGACTTGGCAGATGGTGGTGGTGCTCACAGGGCTTGTGCTGGGCTTTTTTTGGGAGCTGGGTATTCAAACCCTCACTCTCATTCTTCACTTTTGAGGTGTGAGTGATATAAAATCTGCCCATCCCAAAATCAGCCCGTCCTTGGGCTATCTCAACTTCTCAGAGCTCTTCCCACAAGCTGAGTTAAAGACCTGGGGCTGTTCAGCCTGTAACAAAGAGCTCTTTTCTCCCCAGCCTTCAGCAGTTGTTGGAGTTAAATAGGCTGCGCTGAAACCAAACCAAACAAAGCCCCTGCAAAGCAGCTCCAAATCCCCGTCCCCTGGCCAGCACTCTGGATTCCCCCCGGAGCACAGGCACGGCACTACTGGTGTGCCACGGCTCTCCCCCTGCTCCCAAGGTGGGCTGAAGCAGCAAGGCTGTCTTCCCTCCTGTGCCTCTTGCTGCTGAACACCCACGGGAGGCGATGAGGGGGTCTCAGAGTGGAAAACACACCACGGAGCTGCTGCAGCCCCTGCCTGCCATCCCCCTGCTCCAGTGGATTTGCTCCAGACCGTGGCTACGCTGCTGCCAACCCCGTGAGCCCCCTGAAGTAGCACAGGAGGAGCCCTCATGGGCACCACATGGCTTTTCCAGGTGTGGGCACCCTGACGGGACCTTTCCAAACACGCTGCCTAACCCACCCCCTCACAGCCCCCGCGGGGCAAATTCACCCCCTCTCTTTTTTGTGGGGCCAAGTCCCTGTCCTTGGGCACTGAGCCCCCCACCCATATTGCAGCGACCGATTCCATTGCAGCAGCTGCCTTCCCCGAGCAAGGATGTGATGGCAGACGGGGTCTCCATCAAGGCAGGGGGGAGGTTTTGGCCATGCCAGCCGCTGGAGGGGCTGCTGGCGCCTGCGTCCCGGGGGTGCTGAGTGCGGGGGTTCGGGGCTCTCTGTGCAGGCAGCTCAGTGATCAAAGCGCCGAGCACGGGCCGGGGCCGGGGGGAGGCGGGCGGCGAGAGATGAAACGGAGCAAAGTTCCCCGGGTTCGGACGCGGGAGTTGGAAAGGATTCGACGGCAGCTTGGAAAAGGAGGAGAAGAGGGCCGGGAGCAGCGGCGTTCAGCAGAAAGGAATGTCCTGATGGGACGGCAGCCTGAACGCCGGCCAGGAACCCCCCCTTCCCAAGGCTGTTTAAAAGCCCCGGACCTCTCCGAGCCCTTTAATTGGCGCTTTAAAAAACTTCCTTGTTCCTTGACGCGGCGAGGTTTGCGTTTCATGCCCAAAATGACTCAATTCCCCCTCTCCCCTCCATGCAAAAAAAAAAAAAATAAAAAAAAAATCTCCTTTGAAACGTTTGCTCGAAGCCAGCTCCATCCCCTCCCCGCAAGCCTCCGTAGCCCCCAGCCCTCACCCCACCAGCCTCTTGTGTGTATTCTTGTTCTCCCCTAATAATCCACATCCCAGCTGCCTCCCTCTGCCTTCGCCCTCCTCCTCCCTGCCTCTCTCGCTCCCTCTTTCTCTCTCCTCCCCCCTTCCTCCCCCTTTCCATAACTCAAAAGCTTGTCAGGCTGGTTCCAGACTGCTGGCGCCAGGCTTCACTCCAGGAAAAAAATAAAGCAAAAGAGAAAGGCATGCAAGGCAAAACAGCCCCGCCACATGAACACACATCAAACCAGCCCTTTATCTCCCCGGAATGCTCTCCCCGCTGCAGAGCTCCCTACCCCGGCCCAACAGCCGCGCTCCCATCCCCGTAACCCTAATGCAGCAGCGCCGGGCTGCGAGCGCACACGCCCTGCCAGAGACAGCGAAGGAGCAAATACAAGATCTATTATTTATCAGCGTTATCAATTATTTAGAGCCTCGGTGCAGGGAAGGGGTGGGGAGAGGAAGCCATGGAAGAGGCAGTTCTTACGCTGGCAGTTCAGGTGAGGGGGTTCTGCATGGTCCCACCTCCCCACTGGTGCTGGGATGTCTCCAAGACCATCCCTTGCATCCCACCCCACTGACATGGGGTTGTTTCTATCCCTGACCCATCCTGCCTTCAGCAGAGCAGGGCTTCCCCTCACAGCAAGCCGTGATATCCAGCTCCAGGTGCGCTCCAGGAGCATCCCAATTCCAGAGCCAGTGGTGCCCGAGTGGAGCGCTGCACTACCCCACAGGCAGAGTGGCCAGCCGGAGGGGGAGGGTTCACACATGGGGACCTTGGACCCTGACTCATTATCCAAGGAACTACTCAGCTCCCAAAAATGCAAATTTAGCACCAATGTACATTTTCTTAGGCATTTCCAACAGCACTGTCCTGGTTTGCCAGTGCATGTCTCCTCTCCTGCAGTCTGGAGGATGCACCACTGCTCATCACCACTCCCAGACTGCAGAGGTGCCTGGTGCAGGGCTCTGGAGCCTCAAGTCATCCTCACATCCAGCCAACCCTGCTGGAGCTGGTTTGGCTCAGGGCAGGAAGAGAAATGTCTCAGGGCTCTCCTCATGGAGGTCTCAGGTCAGTCTTGACCCCAAAAGGTCAAAACCAACATTCCAAACCCAAAACCCAGCCCTTACTGCAGATGGAAAATTACTCCAGTCTGCACAGCCCCTTCCAGCTCTGTTTTCTCTTGGATTTTGGAGCAAGCTCCAGCCCACCATCTTTGTGACAATGCTTGTGAAGGGTCCCAGTCACCAGGCAGGTGACACCCATGGCACCGTGCCGCCGGGCACGGGTTCATCCATAGGCCACTGCCACGAGGCAGATGGCCACCGCAGCCTCCCCGCGAGGTAGCCGCCTTTCCGCGGCAGATCGCACCAAAGTAGCTACAGTGGGAACGTGTGATGAGGTGGGTGTGCTAAGAAGATTTTTTTTTGGCAGACTTCGGGATGACTTTATTGCTCACAAGTTCTCGAGTCATGGCTGAGTAACACACTCATCGCATGTCTGAAATGAAAAAAAAAAAAAAAAATCCCCTTACCCCAGCACAAAATAAATAGCCTGGACAAAGCGTGTTTGCTTTGCTGCCCTTCCCTGCTCCAGGGGTTCCAAGGCTCCCACATGGGCTGCAGCAGCCGCTGCCTGTGAGCCTGATATTTCCCCCTGAGTTTGAGAAAAGAGGCTTCCATGCACACAAGCACCAGTCCAGTCCTGAGAGCTCTTCATCAGGTCCCTCTCCAAGTGATGGGCTGTATATTCAAGGCTTAGGAGCTTCATCCACTCTGACAGGATCTCTGTGACATGACTTTAATTTGGGTGGCTGAATTAGGCTCGCTGAGCCCAGATTTTTGCATTGGAAGGTGTGGCCTCAGCCTGTTTTGGTCTCAAGTATTTACTTCTAAAGCCCAAGAAGTATTCATTTCTCCCCCATGTCCCCACATCCCAGCCAAGCCATGTGAAGGCTCCTGGGTTGGGTCAGGAGAGACCCTCAGATCACCAGGGAGGATAAATTTCTGCAATGCGGATGCTGGTTTGGATGTTCCTGGATGCCAAGAGGGTGCAGAGAGCTGCGTTGTCTAAGGATAGAAGCATCCCCACCTCCAGTGCCTTCAGCTCTGAGAAACCAGTAGCTACTTTTGAAAAGCAGCCAATGTACTTCCAGCCTGGAAGGAAAACTACTGTCCTCTGCTTCAACTGAGTCAATGGGGGCTGATCAAATTCCTGTGGCAACTCAGTGATCAAAAGGTATCAGATGCCTGCCTAAGTCCACAGGTGCAAAGAAAGGGCTCTCCTCTTCTCGAGGTAGGGAAATGAATGTGAAGAGTGATGAAGTGACTTCCCCAGGGTCACCTGGGAAATGCTGCTGGAGAGCTCAGAACAGAACCCAGGTTTCTGCTGTCCAGCTCCCAAGTCCTCACATCCACCCTGACCATCCCTGGGTCAACCCCTGGGACAATCCCAGCCCTCCCACGGCCCCACGCACCCCCAAAACCTTCTGTAGATCCCTCCACTGCAGGGAAAAGAAGGTCAGAAACATGAACCCCTCCAGATGTTGGCTTTTGGGTGCCCTCCAGCCCCAAAGGAAGAGTTCAACTGGGATAGAAAAATCTTCCCCTTGAGTAAAGAAAGAGTAGGATCTGCTTTCTGACATTTATTATTCCAGTTCCCCCACCCTAAAGACTAAGATCAGATGAGAACTAGTTGGAAAAAGGGGGGGAAACAAAATTAATTTCATTCCATTGTAACAGGTTCAAAAGGGATGTTTTAATAAATTTTCTACTATTTTGGAAAAAAAAATCCAGAAAAAACATAACAGTCTTTATAATCGCTGTGCCTTCTCCTGAAAGAGCATATCCTGAGGAGAAAAATGGGGGCTTATGGAAAGGGGAAATTTTACTGAAGATTGAGGGGGAAAGAGCAGAAGGACAGGAGGAACCCTTCATTTAGAAATGTCACAATCAGTTTCATGAAGAAAAAAAATCCCATTATGTTGAGTATTTTTCACGAAAAAACTTTGTGTGTGTTTGTTTTTTAAACGCTGGGTTTTTGTTTTTTGTTTTTTTTTTTCCAGCTAAAAATAAAACTCCACATGTTTAAAAAAAAAAATTAAAACCTCATCCATCCCTGGGCAAAACCGAGAGCGCTGGAAGGAACAGCAGCTACCCTGGGACGGCTTGTGCCGCGTCTCGACAGGCGGCTCTGATCGCGGTGACACCTCCAGCTCCTGCTCCGGGGAAGGTTGGAAGGACCAAGGTTGGAGATCTGCCCCACGCCGCCCCTGAGCGCTCCAGGGAGCCGGGGCAGGTCCGCAGAGAGCCGGAGCTGGCGGTCACCAGAGCAGGGCTCTTTCCTGGCTGCCAGCTCCGGGCACATGGGGATGCGGATGCCCAAGAGCATCCCTGGCTGCCGGTGGCCGAGCTCCGGAGCTGCCCCGATGGGTGCATTTGAGGCGATTCCCGGCGGATGCTTCCAGGAGCCGTGGAGTGCTGGGAGCCAGCCCTGACCCGGCCCATTGCCCCAGCCCATCCTGGGGGAAGAGCGGGAAGCGGGACACTGCTGGGGCACAGCGCACGGGTGTCACGGCCAGCCCCAGCTGTATCCTTTTCCCATTTCCCTTCCATGCGTGCGGCCGGGTTCCCCTCCCTGCTGAGGTCAGCTCCGGCTATTCTCTCCTCTGTTTCCCCTGCTCTTGCCATGCACTTCCCGTCTCCCTTTGAAATTTCACCTTCGCTGCGTCATTCCCCGTGGGCCGTTTTGGGGCTGGGGCTCGCGTGGACGTGCTGTTCCCCGCTGTTGTTGAAGAGCCACGGTGGGGCTGAGCCTCGCTCTTTGGGACCCCTTGTGCTGGGGAGCACACAAAATAACCCAGCCCGCACAGATCCGTGTTCAGCTGAACAAGCACGACCCCAAATGCTGAGCTTGCACCAACAGCCTCGAGCAGCACAAGAGTCAGAAGGGAAAACGCCATGAAAAATAACGAGGAGCTGGGAGGAAACAAAGGCTGGGCAAAACAGGGAGTGTTTCCAGCAGATGGAGATTGCCAAATCCGGCGGTCTGCTAGCTGTGCTCAGCTTAACCAAAGCTGAGCAGGACCTGGCCCTGACCCAGGACAGGCAGAGGAGCTGTCCCATGTCACGGCCACCCACTGCCCCGGTGCCACTGCATCGAGGGAAGATTGAGGCAGATCTCTTCCCGACGTTACAGATGGGACACCCGAGCACCCACTCAGCTGACACAGGGAGCAGCACTCTGCCACAGCACGAGAGAAACCTCCGGCGAGGTTTGGGAGTGAGCAGCTTCCTCGTGCTCCCACAAAGCCCCAGGGAATTCAATGCCGAAGAGAGAGCAGCTGGGCTCCTCCCCAGGCGGAGCGACTGCCGCGCTCGCACGCGCCCCGTTTTGGCCAACCGTCCTTTCCACCGAGGAGCCGCAACGTTGAACAAAAGCTGCTCCTGCTGGCCCCCAGCGCTGCCTGCCGCGCTCCCCGCGTGGCACCGGGCCAAACCCCTTAACAAAGGAGGGCTGGAAGCAGAGCACACATTAACTCCGTGGTGGATTTCCCTTGACAGACCCCAGCGAGGAGCATCGCCCACCCCGCGGCAGGGCGGCAGCGCCTGGGCTGGCAGCGCTGGCACTCACCCATCAGGGCAGCTGCAGTGCCGGGGTCACTTGGAGCTGCCTGGACCCGTGGCATCCCCAGGACACCACTCCAGCTATTTTCCAGCGACAGCCGACGTCTGCCGGCGACCTCTGGACACGGGCTACAGCCAAGCCGTGTCAGCGAGATGAGACACAGCGCAGAGGGGCTGCTCCCTGCAGTTTGAGGGAGGAGGTGGAGAGAATCTCATGACATGAGAGCCTGGAAGAAAGGCCTGACCCCAGGTTATAGATTTTTGCCTCCTTCCATGGCAATCACTGACAAATGCTCACAAGTGCATTTCTTTGGAGGAGCACACACTCATGAGACGAGAGAGCTGAGGGAAGGGCTGCACGCCTTTTCCCATGTGCTCCCCTTCCCCCTGCTCCTGCCAGGAGAGGCTCAGCCAGCCCAGGTCACATCCCACCCCACTCCAGGGATTCTCTGCAGGCAGGGAACACATCCTGCTCTGCAGGTGGTTCCCAGTGAATAGCAGTGCTGCAGGGCTATGGGTGAAACTGCAAACACTTTCTTTGCCAAATGGTTTTAAAGCTTCCCCATCCCCTTGGATTGCATCACCTCTGTCACTAGGATGTTCCCAAGATCTCCCCTCTTATGTCCTTTCCATGCAGGGAGCTCTCATACAGTCATGGATGTGCTCCAAATTACCATAGACAATGGTGATTACTTGAAGCCTTAATTGGTTATCATCCATAAAGGGAAAACCCCTCAGTGCTTTCTCCATTCTCCTTCCAGCTCATGGATATTCAGGATAGGGTTGATGCCTTCAAACAGTGGCACAAACATCTCTAGCCAGGAATTTGGGTGTGCTTAAGGAGAGAGGAGAGGTTTGAGAGACAAAATCTGTAGAAGAAAATGTGAACCTGGCAGCCTTGTAACCCAAACCACGTTCTGGATAGTTATGATCTCCTGGCCCATTGCAAGGAGCAGCAAGAAACAGGCACCATTTTGTGTTTTCAAGCTCAGAAATAGTGTTTGAGTGAGTCACAGGGATTTTTGGCCCTCTCCTGGAGGCTTCAGATTCATTCACTCTTCCTTTCTTTTGTTATTTTCAATAATCTGAAATATTAGTGAGCTGGGCTGAATCTGCAGGATTTATTCACCACCTCCAAAAGAAAAAAAAGGACTGAAACACAGCAAAACAGCATGGCAAATCCAAGGTATTTAAAGCTTCTGAAGATTTCCAGACACTAGAAAAATCAGGGAAGAGCCTTTAAAATAATGAGATTTGCAAGGAAAAAAAAAAAAAAGAGAAGAATTAAAAAAGAAAGAGGGCCAGTTGCCTTGATTTTATTTCCCTGTTGGCTTTTGAGCCTGTAGGCCACTCTGATGTCACTCTGCTAAGCTGGTCTCTGCAACCATGAGGTAAGAAGCCCCTAAACCAACACCCCCCCTGCCAGTGCTCTGCAATCACACAGCTCCACAAAAAATGGAGGAAGGAAGGAAATGCTGGGATCCAAGGGAAATCTCAAGAGGTTTGGAGGATCATTCATAGGAGCAAGGGGAGCATCAGTGGGCAAGGCAGAGTGAGAGGTGCCCTTGAAAGCCCCTCTCCACCCACGGGGTGATGGAGAGCTGGGGACAGGGGTTTGAAGCAGGGCAGTGAACGTCGCTGGCGTGGCCGTGTCGCGTGGCTGGCTCGCTCTTGGCAATAAGGACAGTCCCAGGAAAGGGAAAAGACTTCCAGCACATCTCAGCAATTTCTCTCCACTCCCAAAGGAAGCGTGTTTATTGGAAGCCATTTTCTGCATAAATAGCCCTTTCCTGCTGTTTCCCACAAAGTCAGACTAAAATAATTTCCTAGGCTTGAGGACGCCAGCCCACAGCTTTCTAGATGGATGCACAGAGATCAACCTTGAGCAAGAAACCAAAGACATTCCCAAAATCCTGCCCAGAGTCCAAAGCAGAGGTTTTACATCCCCTCCCCAGCAGTACTTGCACCAGCTTCCAGTTGCCCCACCACATCACCCTATCCCAGCACTTTCCTCTGGGTATCTCAAAGCCCCCTGCAACCTCAAGCCCATTCACACTCCACATCCCAGGTAGAAGCAAGACCCCAAATCAGTGCTCAACACACAAAGAGTGAGAAGCAGCTTACTCAAATACCCAGGCAGTGCACACTGGAAAATAAACTGCTCTTCAGCCCCTGAAGGACTGTGTGCAAAGGGAACAGCCAGGATAGAGACAGTCCAGTGTCAAGGTTCCCTCACCCCATACAATTTAGAACTGATATTCTCTCCACAGCAGGGAGCTGGTGACTGGAACAGATTCACACATGGAGGTCCCCTGAAGGGCCCATGTGGCAGCACTTTGGGGGCTGTGGGGGAGAGCTGAGGTGCTGCAGTGCCCAGGGCAGGGACTGGGGGGGGGTCCCCCCTCCATCCTCCCCGGTTCTGCAGCACAGCACAGGATCCCACCAGACAGCTGGAGGGGTCTGTGCCTGTGCTGCCACTGGCTCTGCCACCAACCTTCCTCGGCCCCGCTGTCCAGGCTGGGGCTTGGCTGGGACAGGCTGAGCCAGCACTGCAGGGCCCCCGGCAGCCTTGGCAAAACACCGCTGGGAGATCGTGACCACAGTGATGGAAACCACCGTGCATGAGGCCCGAGCATTCCCAGAAGAGCCCTTGCTCTGTACTCCAAGGCCAAGCAGCCCATGGATGCTGCATGCCAGGCTGCTGTCCTAAGTGAAGGGCAGGGAGAAAAGAAGGGAGATTTGGAAAAGTCTCTATCTGAAGCTGCTTGGAGTCTGAAGGCAGAGGACCGCAGCACTCTGGAACTGGAATTGGGCAGGACACAGTTAACGCCCGGTTCCTCGTGAAGGATCAGGAGGAACTTGGCTTCATATTTCATGTGTGGGATGTTGCAAGAGGACAAGGAGCCCTGAACCCCAGCGGCATGCGTTCCCTGGGAGGAACCCACGACGTGTCCCTCTGTCCATGGCCGCTCCGCCGAGGGCAGGACCCTCCCTCCCGGCGAGGGACGGTGCCACCACGCCGAGAGACACCGGAGAAACACCAAGGCCGTGCCGACTCCACGGTGGCATCGAGACGCCGGCAGCCGAACGCGAGCGGCCGGGGCTGCCGGGGGAAGGGCCCCACGCGTGGCGTGGCGCGGGGGGCTCGGCAGCGCCCGGCTCCCCGGCTCCTGGGCGGGCACACAAAGGCTGGGCTCCCCCAGCCCGGCTGATGCTCGACCTCTCCGTTGTCCTCGCTGCACGCCTGTCCCAGTTCCAGCAGCCGGTTGCTACAGCAACTGAGCTCTGACTAATCATTTGCGCAATGACCTTTTTTCCCCCCAGAGAGAGGGAGGGAGGGAGATGGAGAGGAGGGAGGGAGGGGAGGAGAGGCGAAGCGAACGGAGGTTAGCAAGAAAAAGCAGCCAGAGAGAATGTGGGGTTTTTTAGATGATGCAAGATTTTTTTTTCGGGGGGAGCGGGGGGGTGGGAATTTGGGGGATCAGGGCGGCAGGAAGGGGAGAGAAAAGCAGGTGTTGAATGGATCCCCCACTCCCGGCTCTATGCTTCAGAAAGGGTGGAGGGATAGGGGCAAAGTCGGCTGCCAGTGGGCAAAAAACCTCACTGGCATCGCTTCCCTGGGTGCGGGGTGGGGGGGCTCCAACCGGGACTGACACTGCAGCCCTTTCTCCTCCTCCTCCCAACCCCACCCCACCCCACCCCACCCCACCCCGTCCCTGGCCACTGCTGAAGGGCCAGAAGTCAAGAATTTGGCTCTGCCTCACCAGCGAGTGCCTGCAAAGGGCTGGCTGGCCCCAGGTCAGCTGGGATGGAGCACCCCAAGCACAAAGGCTGACTGGTGGGTGGGAGTTGGGGAAGCCACATCAGGGCTGAGCTGAGCTAAAAACTCCCGTGTCAGCGTTACAGCAGGAGGGAACAGGGCTGGACTCTGCTGAGCCAGGAGAACCAGCCAGGGAAGAAACCTGAGCCCAGCTCCAGTGGCTCTGATGGTGTTACTGGGAAGGCTTCACTCCCACCTCCATTGCCTTGAGCTGAACAAGCCCAGAGTCAGGTCTGGCTCCAGCTCCAAAACAGAGTAAATAATGCAAAAACTTCTTTCTGCAGAGCTCCGAGAAGAACATGTGAGGTCACATCTTCCTGAGTTGGTAGGAGAAAACAGTTTAGGGGTTGTGCATTGTTCCTCATGCCAGAGGAGAAGAGAATAGACGTTGGTGAAACCAAAAAAGCAGTGGCAAGGTCCTCCTCAACGAGGGGTGGATGGTTGTGCCCCAAGTTTTCACAGCAAAAGGATTTGGTCTTTCTCCCAATGGAATCAGAAAACAAATCTGACTTTGACCAGCTGCAAAGTGCTAAGCCAGCTGAGATGAACAACAGTGACCAAGAGCAGTGTCACAGGAAAATGGGTTAGCAATTGGAAAGAATGGGAAGTTTGAATAAAAATTAGTTTTGTGGACAGAAATTCCACAACACATCCTGACAAACTGCAGTTCTGTTGTGTGAACTGGAGAAGGAGGACATGGTATGAATAATGAGCAAACCAAAGAATGAGTTATATCCTGAATGGTGCTGAGAACACACTCTGCACACACAACTCCTGCTGGCACAGGACAGGGAGCTCTCATTAGGCAAGACAAAATCTCATTCAAAGTGGTTTTATGATGGGACTTCTACATCTTTGCCCTGTAAAGATGGGTCCTTTCCTTAAACAAAATCCTTAGACAAAATCCTAGCTCCAAACACCTCCAAAAGGTCCTGGAGCCAATCTTCCTCTTTGAGCTTATGCTTCCCTCTGCCCATCAAAATAATGCAATGGACAAGACAGGCATTCCCAGCTCATTTGTACACCTAAAAATGTAAAGCAAGATTTGCAAAATCACCTGTGGCTTAGGGCACGCAAAGGAGAGGCCAGGTTGTGAAGAACACTCTACACCCAACACATTTCCTTTAGCAGCATGACTTGGCACCGACAGAAATTCCCACTGTAGCATCTGATCCCAAACTTGGAAAAACCAACAGGAGGGTTGATACCCAGCCCACTGCAGTGATTGCACGACATGGGGCACTGCAGGCAGCCACAGCTTGAGGCTGAGAAGACCAAAGCCACGTCAAGCTCAATGTAAAAAGTGCCCCTGAATGGCAAGAGATACCAACTCAGGCTTGGCCACGATCACAGGGCTTGCAGATCCAGCCTGAGCCCACGCCTGCCTCTGATCCCCCTTGCAGGTGAACCTGGGGCTGCACTGAGCCTCAAACACTGTAGAAATAAAACTCCTTTCCGCCTCTTTTCAGTTAAATCATTCTGCAGTTTGCAGAGCTCTACCAAGGACAATTATTTCCAGCATGTGCCGTGCATGAATGCTGTGAGCAAGGCAGAGCTGGAGTTTCATCATAGCCCAGCTTTGTGTGCAGAGCAAAGAAGGAGGGAAAAAAACAGAGGGGAAAAAAACCAACATCAACAAAAAAGGAACTTGGAACTGGAGGCCCCCCTGGCCTCACCCTGATCCCGAGGAGGCTCCGCTCTGCTCTTGCTCAACCCAACCCCGAGAATGAGGAAGCGGAGTAGACAGGTGGGGGAGGCGGTCAAGCTGAAGACAAACAGCCTCTGAGCCGGGCAGCTTGGAAAGCTTCAGGAGCGAGAGGGCACCGGAGCCAGGAGCAGGCTGTGTGCTGAGCCCTCTGCCCGTCCAGGCTGGGGCCTCTGTGCCTTCTCTCCAGGGGATGCTCTAGATTGTTCTGAGTCCAGGTCTTAAAGGAGATGTTCTCCAGCATGGAGCTCTGCCAAGCCCTGCTGTGCTGCCAGCCCACATCTTGCACAGCCCAGCTGTGGCCGCTGACAGCCAAGCTCCCAGTGGCCACACCGCCCTGCCCAGGTGCCTCTGCGGAGCACGGGGACGGCAGAGCCGAGCCGTGCTGTGCCATGCTGGTCCCAGCCAGCCAGCTCTGCCCCTTGCCCGGCCAGAGGCAGCTCAGCAGTTCGCCTCCGCGCTCCGCACTCCCGGGAACCGCGACACCGCGCTCGCTGCAAGCAGGGTTTTGCATAAAGAATGAAACCCCAGCCAAATGTGAGATGTTCCAGGCGGCTCCACCAGCCTGAGGCTGGTTCACAACATCCCAGTACCCTGCACCTCACTGCTCCAGGAACTTAGCTCCCTTCACCCTCTCTGCCGCTGGCTGCTCTCACCTGCCCTGTGCTGGTCCCTCCTTCTCCTCGTGCCCTGGGGTAGAAGAAACCCAGCTGAAGGGAGCCCAGTGTCTGCACAGCCCTGCTGGTGGCAGACCAAGACTCCAGCAGGATATTGCCCTGCTGATCTGCTCTTCTCCCTCAGTAGGCTGGAAAGGAGCTCTTTAATCTCACCCATTTTAGAGCAAAGGACAGTGTGGCAGAGACACAAAGGGTTGTGCCTGAGGCCAAGGAGGACAGAGCAGCAGGCAGAGAAGTTGGTTGGGTCCACCAGTTTAAATTTTTTTTATGACAAGCAATATTAGCTGTACCCCAGAAGTACTGTGACTGATCAGGATGACCCCAAATTTCCCAAATCTCACTGGTCCACCAGCAAATGAGAACCAAGACACACTGCCTCCTTTGCCCAGTTCCTGGTTGCCCACAGGGATGGAGCTATTTTGGGGTGATCACATCCCCCTGAGCATGTATTATTGCAGCTGTCCACATTCCCAGTATCCTGAGGTGAGGGGAGGCTACGGCAGGACAGAAATGAGGTACTTTTCTCAGGATCAGAAGGGCCACTTCTGGGGTTCATGAAACCCACCACAAAGGAAAGGATTTGTCATTTCCCAAGAGAAGTGTCAAATTCTACTGGATCTCAGATGGAACAGCCCTTCAGGAGTGTCAAAGTACCAAAACCTAGAGACCAACAGACAGGGGAGGGGAAATCCAGCAAACTCTGGGGAAAACTGAGGTGTTTTGTCCCTTCCACAAGGCTATCACAAGTCGGGAGCTGGGGTCAGGAAATCTTTACCCCCTTCCCAAGTCATGCAGCACCAGAGCCTGCTGGAGAAGATGATGTGGGAAGAAGGACAAGGGCCAGGTCCCACACAATAGTGAGTGAAAATTCTGTACGTTTACTCCCAGCTTGCATCAGGTCACCCACCACCAAGTCACCTGTGGGACCCTGCTGGGAGTGAGCCCCTCAGAGCAGCAGCACTGGGTTTAAATAAATAAATACAATTCTGCTGAAAGGGGAGAAGAAAAAAGAAAACAAGAGGAATAAAGGATGTGCTTCTCCAGTGCCTCCTCCCCTCCCATAAACCGGTGTGCTATGCAAATATATGCAAATGAGACATGGAAGCAGGGATGAAATAAGCTCTCTAAACCAGCGTGGTTTTAGACTGGGGAGCTTTGGAGGCAGCTTCCTGGGACGTTGAGGCAGAAATAGCTGCACCATGAGAGGAACAAGTAATGATCACTGGAGGGGATGTGTCCCCAAATGCCTTTGGCCATGGGACCAGCTCCCACAGAACCAGCAAAATGCAGCACCAAACCTCCCTATCGACACCCCACTTCAACAGCTGGGCTGGGGAGGGGGGTGGAGGGAAATGAGAACTTGCTTTTCCCCTGTTTGTGATTCCACTCATGATTCCTGGGAAGGGATGGCAAAAAGCACTGCAGTGCGTGGAAGCCCAAGCAGCTCAGTCCAAATCAGGGGATGGCCAACACAGGCAGCCCAGGGTGATGCTCCCTGGGGTGGGCACTTTCTCCAGGGACTGCTTAAGGAGTGACATCTTTCTTACATGAAGAATGGGATCGTACAAATTCCAGCTCGTTTGTTCCAGGCAATTTATCCACCCAAGTATTGCCTTGTTCAGTAACATTTTCTCAAGGGGTTTCTGCAGAGAAGCAGGTAAAATCCAGAAAGTCTGAAGGCTTCGGGGTGTAAACAGCATTTGCCTGAGCAATGCTGCTCACGTTGATAGTCAATGCCTGAGTGTTTTTTTGCTGAGAAACAGGAGGGATTTTTGTGTTAAACATTCTCTGCTTAAGAACAGACCTGGCTGCAGCAGAAGCCCCTTTCCTGCCTCCTGACCCAGCACAGGATTTTTACAGAAATAGCCCAGATGCTCTGAGCTCAATGGAAAGTTTAGGATGGACTGCCAACACCTCAGACAGCCCTGGACCACAGCAGCCCTCCTGCAGGGAGCCAGCAATCTCCATCAGCATCACTGGAACATGGTTGAAAAGTTTTCCTGCAAGTACAGGGCTTCCCAAACCCACTTCAGGCACTGGAGATGGGGGAAGGAAGGGGAGCTGAGACACTTTCGTGCACTTTGAGACCAAAGGTGCACCACAAGGGTCTGTTTCATATCTCACAGTGGGTTCTGGAAAAGTAGGCTACCTGCAAAATGCACTGGGAAGGATCCAAGGGTTCTCTGGTTTGAGCCCATCCAAGATGATAATCTCCTGCAATTGTCTCTCCAGTGCCTCCACCATCATTTGCAACCCCAGCTTCCCCCCAGGAAAGTCACAGCGCTGCATTGAAGACAGCTCCCACAGCCCTGCATCTTAATTTGCTTTTCATTTTGCTTTATCTGTCTCATTAAAGGCAATCTCCAGCAACTCCGACACCAGTCTCTGGCATGGCTGGCGCTTGTGCTCCCACTGTTGGGTTGAGCAACTGTCAGCAGTGACAGCCCACGGGTGCCACACTGTCATTTGGTGGCACTGAGCATGGAGCAGAGGTACCTTCCATCCCCTCACTGCTTTGCACTCGCTGTGGGGTATTGAGGGGTGTTCCTGCACCCCAGAACCACTCCCCAACAGATAGTATGGCCTTAGCATCACACATTCTCTGGGCAGGTTCATTACCTGTGGCTGGGACCTTGCATCATGCACCAGCCACTTATGGACATTGTCCATAGACCTGGGCCCTTCCTATGCCACAAACCCAGTTGCTTTACTTGAGCTGGTCTATGACACAGGGACAAGCTTGAGCATCTTTCTCATTGGTGAGGAAATAGTAATGCCTCTCAGCTCATCCTTGTGTTTTTCTATCCTTTCATCTGCCCTTTTTACCAGATTTCCCTGAGCTGCCCTGCTGCTGGGGCTTCAGAACTGGAGCTGTGGCTGTCAGTGCACACACCCTCTCCAAACACAGTGGTGTTACACAAACCCCCAGAGTACACAAGAGCCCCTGAGTATGGTGTTCTGCGACTCCATCAAAAATACAGCCTTAACCCACCTCCCTGAAGAGAGTTTCCATGAAAGCATCATGGGGTGGCAAGTCCCGGAGATACCTGGCAAAGGGAGAAAGCTGTTGCTCACCCACCTCTTCCCCAGACCTTTCCCCAACTCCTGCTCCCATCTAAGGACTGCCTATTTTCTCCCCCTGCCCACACTGCAAAGCACTGTGAACCTGAAGAATAAAGCTGGGATTTCAAATTCTGTGATTAAGGATGGAGGCAATTTCTCCCTCCCTGGGCTGATAGAGCAGGCAGCAGATGAAGACAGCTTTTTAGCGTGCTGCCAGCAGCTGCGATAGGCGCCTGTGCCGTCACCAAGCAGAGAGATTATTCTCTGGATCTCCGGGGCTGTTTATCAGGAACACTCACTGCTGCAGCCGCTAAACCAGCTTAAATACCAAAATTAAAAAATAATTAAAAATAAACCTAAAATCTTTTCTGTAACCTCAGAAGGAGAGGGATTGGGGAAGGGAAAGTAAAAGCACCTGGGAGACAAGTCAGGGTCTTGATAAAATAGCCATAGGCATAGGCAAAACAGGCTCTGTAGCTGGCACAGTGGGGATGGCCAACCCTGGCTGGAGGGATAGAGCAGCAAAACTCACTGTCAGGAGACCCCAGAACCTGCCTGGAGCAGGCAGCTGCCAGCCTCAGCCAGAGGGCACATCACTGGGAAGCCAGGGTGAAGCTGTCAGTGCCAATGCCAGCACACTTCCCTGGCTCTGCCTTGAGTTTCACGGGAAGGGGAGCCCGCGAGGAGCAGCAGCTTCGCAC
Source organism: Lonchura striata (assembly GCF_050655825.1). Classification (NCBI taxonomy): domain Eukaryota; kingdom Metazoa; phylum Chordata; class Aves; order Passeriformes; family Estrildidae; genus Lonchura; species Lonchura striata. Next base: position 6,934,879 of record NC_140719.1, on the reverse strand, counting down.
CATGGCCAGGGCAGCCGGCCCCGCTACCCGAGGAAGGGTGTGCTCCCTGCCCATGCACAGCCAGGGTGGGAGTGGCACGTGTCAGGGATAATAAATTGCATGAGAGTCTGGATCTGGGAACTGCACGGAAAGAAAAGGCATGAGGTCTGATTTCCTTGGGCATTCAGAGCCTTTGAAGATCAGAAAGCAGCTAAGTGCAAGGCAGGCTTTCAAGCTGCCAGTGTGGGTTAGTGGTGGGCCTGGGACTCCCCAGGGAGCAAGAGCTGTAGAATCCCAGCTGCCAGGTCAGATCCTGCCTCCCAGCCACAGGAAGGTAAATGGCAACAGCTTATTGAGACCACATGAACATTCTCCTCAATGGGCCCTTCAATGGCCCGTGGGTGTGAGCTGGGGAGCACCAAGCTGCTTGCTCAGGGCTCCTGGGTGCTCACTGGTTTTGGATCACCCCTGCACATCCACCTGCTACAATCTCTTTCCTTGACTCCTGTTTAGACAAGCCACTGTGCTGGGGATGGTCCCACCCCTGCTATCAGAGGAATGATGCCCAGGAGAGTCCTCCACAGGCAGAGGGGTCCCTACCCCACTTTGGAGGCAGCTGGATCCTCCAAACCTACCACTCCCCTGGAATTCAGGACAAGCAAGACTCTTCATGGAATTTCTGGCAGTCAGGGAGTGTCCCAGCCACTTGCATGAAAGGTTAAGACCACTTTCCAATTAGGGAGGCAGGAGCCATTGCAATAAAGCTCTTCTGAGGGGATATTAATCAGGGCATCTTCCTCTTGTGGAAATGCAAATCAGCAGAATGGAAATGGGAGTGATTAGAGCCAGTGAAGAACACAGACACATCGATCCCAGCTCCATGAGCAGCAAGGGCCATGAGAGCACAGGAGAGCTGCCCCAGACTCCCACATCAGAACTCAGGTGGAGGAAGGGGGGACCCACAGCTCCATCTGGGAATATTCAGCATCAGGGAATATTCAGCATGAGGTTTTCAGGTCATTACTGGTGCCAAGGCCATAGGAATGGCCCCAGTCCTAAGAAACCATTCCCCAGGCTGGCTGCAGGACTTTGGTCCATCCTCATGCACCCACCCAGGAGCGAGGATGGAGTGGGCACACGGGCTGGGGACCTGGCAGGAGAAGTGGAGAAGACGCAGTGAGGGCAGCAGCATCAGCTAAAGGATGTAGAGAGGAAGGAGAGGGGATGAAGAGCAAAAGGTGATGCAGAAAGAGGCCAAAGCATGGGCCAAGGTGGTGGGGTGCACAGAGGACCCCCAGCCCTTGCCCAGGGACGCTGTGCACCGAGTCCGGAGATGGCTCCGCTCCTCACGGCAGGAGGCATTAGATCCAGCTGAGCTGCTTCAACGCAGCGTGCATGTAAATCAGCTGGACAGGCAGAGAGGAGAAAAACAAGGGGATGAGATAAGAGGATAGAGAGAGAAGCAAGGGGAGGAGGAGGAGGAAGAAGAAAAGGGGAGGAAAGAGAGGAGCAGGTGTGGAGAGAAAGAGAAGCAAAGAGAGAGGGTAAAGGGAGAAAGGGAGAGGGAGGAGGAGGGGTGGGGAAGCAGAGAGCAGGAGGAGAGCAGGGTACTGGGTGGGGGTCTGTTGGTAACTGGTCACACGTTCAGGCCAGGGGCAGCCACGGGCAGGGGAGCACGGGAGGAACAGAATGGAGGTGCCACAACATGATCCAGCCGGGGCCAGGGCAACCCCAGACTTGGGCACCCTGCTCCTGCCTCTTGGCTTCCAAACCCTGCAGCAAGTCTGGGACCCTGCTGGGGTCTGGGATAAAGCAGCACCACACTGTTCTTTTCCAGCCATGAGGGAGGTGCCTACACAAGTAGGCAGTCTGGCATCCTCTAATCCCTCATCTGCAAGCACTATGCCTTCAAATCAGCTGTCCTGAAACCTGGTGTACATTTATGATTGAAGAGTTGGTGGGTATCAATCCACAGGTGACTGCATTGGGGGGATAAAATGACATGGACATGGCACTCCTTTAAGTCAGGAATGTCCTGCAAAGCACAGTGAGCAATTCCTGATGAATAATACCTGGCCCTGCCTCTTTCAGACAGGGAACTCAAAGGCTAAATATTATTAAAACCCTCAGGCTTCGGATCAGCAGCCTCTGAGAAGTTCTCATGACTGTGCAGGACACAAGGATCCCCTGACATCAACACGCACTAAGCAACCAAAGCTGATGCAAATACCATCTGCTATAATCATGACATCACCTTTAATTATACAACAGATGAGGACGTCGCCACATACGGACTCCTGACATCACCAGCAGAGCTGGAAAAAGATCTAGAGCAGGATGATTAAAAAAAAATTTAGTCCAAAGGAGGAAGATCTCAGCCTGGAAAAGCAGCAGCAAGAGAGGCACACTTGTGGCCTCGAGAGGGTGAACCAAGATTGATTGCTTGCTGCGTCTCCCAATAAAAGAATTAGGAGATATCCAATAACATTAAGAGGCAGCAGGTTCAAAAGAAACAAGAGGAGACGGTTCCCTACACGGTGCATGGTTAAGCAGTGAAGTCCTTGCCACAGCTCTCTGGGGATGATTAAAACTTACGTGTTTACAAAAATCAGCTAGACAAATTCATGGGAAATCCATTGAGGGGTATTAAAGATGAAATGCCACTTCAGCCTGGGGAGTCCCTGAGCTGCCATGTGCTCGGGGCTGGAGATGCTCAAGAGATTCATAGGTCCTGGTCATTGTGGGGACAGGCAGGGGACAGCTGGAGCGGGGACAGCCCTGCACAGCTCCTTACACTGCAGATGGCAGGTGACATCTCCAAGCCAGCACGCTGATGTCCTGATGTTCTGTGTCACACTCTGGGTGATGTCCAGCTCCCAGCAGCCGGATGCATTTACAGCCCAGTCTTGGGGGTACTGAACTGCTCCAAGGTACAAAATCCGTAAGAGCCACTATTACTGTCACTGGTTTAACACGACATGGAGCCACCCTTAACCTCACCCATCCAGCACTAGGCTGCACTCACATCTCTCCACTAAACACCGTTCCCCAGGATCCCACCGGGAGCCCGTGGCCATCCCTTGGGAGCCTGGCCACAGCATCCCTTCCACGCACGCCAAATCCGTGCACGTAGCAATCCCAATTAAAGCAAACTGCCTCGCACAGGGGCCTGGCAGCGCTGCATTTATCAGCGTGCCTGGAAGGGGCTTGTGCAAGCTGTCCCCCCGGCTGACGGATTAGACAGCAGACAATTAGGTTTCAGACACACACGCGCACACACGCACACACACACACACACGCAAGCAAAGCACACGCAGGCACACAAATCCTTTCTCTCCATCCATCTGCAAGGCCGAGGTGGCCGAGCCCAGCTGCGCGGCCGTCCGGTGCTTCTGAAGCTGCGTGCAGCTGAATAAGAACGAGCCCCCGTGCCTCGGCTTTCAGCGCCCGCTCGCGAAATGAGCGAGAGGTCCCCGAAGAGATGACACAATTGCAATGGAAATTATTAACCCTTGGCGGACCGGTTTCGCCGCCTCCTCCCTGCTCCTCACAGCCGCAGCCAGCCTGGCGGCAAACTCCCACTCGTTGGGTTTCAAGGACAAAGCCGGAGCGGCCAGGCGACATCGCAGGGGACGAGCAGCCTCCTGCGTTTGTGCTCCGAGGTGAGCTGGGCTTTTTTTGGAGTGCAGATTATTTCAGATGCATCCCTTTGCTGCTGGGAAAATCTCAGCTCCTGGAAGTGGGGATGGTGTCTCAACACGAGCACCACTTCTGCAAACATCCCACCAAAAGCATGACCAGGAACTATGACTGCTGTGTGCAGATTCAAGGTACAGCACAAGTCAGTGGTGTTCCTCAGATTGTTCTTTCCAAGGGCTACTGAGAGCAATAATTCAATGTTTCAAAATTAATTGAAACGTGAAATGGCTAAGCTAGAAATTGAACAAGCCCGGCTGGCTTCTAAAGGCAAAGCCTGCACATCCTCTCTGGGAGAGGATTTCTAATGGAATCAACAAAACTATGGATAAAGGGAAATCACTAGATATAATTTATTGGGATTGTCCTAAAGCCTTTGAAAAAAAATCCCACATGAGACGCTATTAAGGAAACCAAGCATTACTGGGCATGATGTAAAATATTGCTGGGGAGCAGGAAGCAGTAAAGTGGCACAAACCAGTGCAGGAGGAGATGCCATGCCAGGATGGAGGAAGATGGAGCATGGCCATGCTCCGAGCCCAGCTCCTGCCAGCATCAGGAGCCAGGAACCAACAGCTCCAGGAAGGCAACACTGTGGATGCTCAGGGGACACCAAAACCTCCACAGAGCAGCCCCCAAAGTCCCTCACTCCTCACAGTGTGTTGCAGAGCAGCCCCCAAAGTCCCTCACTCCTCACAGTGTGTTGCAGAGCAGTCCCCAAAGTCCTTCACTCCTCACAGTCTGTCCCAGAGCAGCCCCCAAAGTCCCTCACTCCTCACAGTCTGTCCCAGGCTGTTTGTCCTCCCACGGAGCAGGGGTATGGGAACATGAGCAGCCTCACTCTCCGTTCTCCCTCACACCTACTTGTGGGACAATATGTGGAACAGGACACCAAAAAGGACCACATCAGTCCCCGGCCTCACTCCTCACACTCACAGCCCTTGATCTCCCCTGATCCTTTCAGGACTACTTTCAACCATCCATGTGGAAAGGAGAAAATCCAGGAGAGCAAACTCCCATCCTTGCTAGGAGTGGGACATGCTAGGAGAGGGAGGATCCTCTGGAAACACCCCACTCAGCTGTGCAAAGGGCTTTCTAGAAGCAGCACCATATTTTAATTTTTCTTGTAGTTACTTTTTGAAGAAAGGGAGATTGAATGAGAAAAGCCTTTTTTGGTCCTTGGTACCCATCTCATCCTGGTAGAGGATGCAGCCACCTCCAAGACAATTGATGCTGAGGTAGAAACATTACAGAGGTAACTCAGCACATCCCTCAAACCAATTCCAGCATTTTTTAAGGTATGTTTTCACAAGATACAGACCTAAGCCCTTAGTGTTACAAGACGCATCATCCACTAAAGTTAGAAGAAGCTCTCCAGATGAACTGGGGAATGTCTAAATGTTTGCCAAGGAAGATTGCTGCTCTCCCTGAGCTCTGATTATTATTGGCAGCATAACAGTGAAGACATGAGGATGGACCTGGCCTCACAGAGCACATCACATAGGAATTTAGGACAGCCTGGAGGCTGCCACGTTTGTCACCTGTGAGCAGCTGGGTCACAAAACCGGTTCTGCCCCACTCGTAAGCTGCTCCATCTCCAGACCCATCAGCTTTTTCTCCTGCCCCAGCAGGGCTGGCCCAGAGTCTCATCCCCTCCTTCACCAGAAACCAGTTCCTCACTTTCAGCTTTAACTTACTTGTGGGCATTTTCTAGTCATTTGGTCATCAGCCAACAATACCTGTCAGTGAAACAGCTCCTCTCCTGTCCTGCTGCTCCGTGGCCTCTCATCTACTAGATTTGCAAAGCTGAGTTTGCAGAGTCTCAGAAGATGGGCCATTCACCACTTCTCCTTGGGGATTTTGCCATCATTTCATGTATCAATCCATAAATCATCCCGTCAGGTTTATCAAGGACCTACATGTTTCCCTCTTCAACACTAAGCAGGGACCTGAGGAGAATTTTCTGACAACTGCACTGCATTTTCCTTTCCTCCACTCATCCCATTACCCATAGTTATATCCCTTAGACCACTCTAAATAATTACTCAGCTGTGTGTTTGTGACCTTCAGATATTTGTCCATCTCTGGTTTAAGTGAACTCTTAGTCAAGCTATGCTTAATATTTAGACTGCACAGAGAAATGCACATGTTCAAAATACATCCAGGCTGTGGTGGGGAAGTCAACAGAAAGGGTTGATTATGCACCATGTGCCACAGTTCCAAGGCCATTTATCAGTTCCAGGCAGCTTTCTGCTTCCTCAGTGTGATGTATTCCCACTAAAAACCCCAATACCTGGAAACCTCTCCATGCATGTTTCCTGCCCCTGTCCTTAGGGAAAAGGGAGTGCAGGGACAGTTTATAGGGGGTGGTTCACACAGAGGTGTGAGATCTCCAGATAAAGCTGTTCACACACCTTTGGGAGGAAGAGATGGGGTGTCTGCAGAACACCCCTGGGAATTACAGGGAAGGGAGGAACAAACCTTGCAAGAGGAGCCAGCCTCCAAAATAACAGCCAATGAGGCCAGGAGGATCCAACACTTCCCTCTGCGCCAGGGACGTCACTGACATCAGGAGGAATTCCTGTTCCCCTCTGGCCTCCCAGGGATGAGAGCCTGGGTGAGGTGAGGGTCAGGGCCACAGAGAGGGATAGAAAAAACTGGCCCCAGTAATGGAGATTTACTGCTCCAGCCCCATTAGCTGGGCCATGTGCATCCCAAGCATCAGCACAAGTTATTAGAGACCACAGAGTGATGTGGCCCAGGTACAAAAGCAGGGAGAAGTGGGAGAAACTGCAATGGCTTCTTCTCATGTGGGAGCTCCAGAAAGGTTTCTGCTGGAGCACAACCCCAGCAAGGGGAAGGAGAAAGGCACACTGAGCTCAGAGACAGCAACACAAACACCCTGGTGGTGCATCTGCACTCAGCTCTGTGCACGGGTGCTCACACCCAGGCACAGCCCTGCAACTCCTGCAGAGGCAAGAAAGGAGAGAGGTGGAGGGAGGAGGAGGAAGAAGAAGCAGAATGAGTTCCTCATCTGCAGCAGTGCCAGCTTCAGGCATCCATCTGTCATTGCAAAGCCCCAAACAAAATTGTGAGGAGGGTCTATAGGAGTTTGTGTCCAAAGAATGCTCAGTTGGGTGGTTATGGTGTGTCTTCTGCTTTTTGATACTTTATGAGGTCACATTTACCTTTATTGCTTTTTTGCTGTGGCCCCAGGAGGTGGAAACATAACTTTTATTTTTGTTTTACTGGAGTAAGATCTCCTTATGGGCACCAGAATCTGTAACCTTAACTTTAAAGTAAGTATTTGTGATCAAGCAAAGAGCCTGGGCTGGTGTCTGCATTTTGTGGGGCAAATCCCCCAGGGCTTGGCACAACAACACTTTCTTTACTTCTACCCAGTCTGGGTTTCTGTTCCTTTTCAGTGAGCTTGGGTTCAATGGTTAGACCCAATACACACCATGCAAGAGGCCCAGGCTGACTCAGAGAGGGGAAATGACTCGCTGTGGTTATGAAGCACCACTTTCCCAGAGAGGAAAACAATCCAGCACATGAAACAAAACCTCTGTCCATCCTTAAAACCGGGCATCACCTGTCAGGACGTAACAGACGACCCAAGCTGACCCACGCACGATCTGAGAAACAAAACTTGGCTTGCATGAGTAAAGTGTATTTCCACCAAACCTGTGCTAGTCCCTGCGCTCTAAGGTACCATCCCAGATCCTCCAACAACAGCGTGGTCCTAACCCTGGACCCCTTTTGGTCCTCTGTATATGACCTGGCTGCCTCCAAACCTTCTGCCCCGAAGAGAACAGACCTGAGCACATCCAGCCCTACAGAAGAGGATCCTGCACGCTTTCCCCCTTCAGCCCCCAGCCCAGCAGTGCCGAGAAAGAACCCGCCTCTGGAGAAGATCAAACAGCGTGAGGGGAGGAAAGAGGACAGAAATAGGGCCGGGGATGGAGGAGACTGCCGGGCCGGGCTCCCGCAGGTCTCAGCCCGGCATCGGGCTATTTTCTGCCTTTTCCTTTTCCTCACCGCCGCGTCGCCATGGCAACCCCATCAGCTGAGCGGCTCCGCTCCCGACTCTGCTTCCCGCTCCGTGGGGATTTTTGGGTTTGTTTTTTTTTTTTTTCCCACCCCTTCTTCTCATCTTGATTTCCTGCTCGAGCCCCATCCCACGGGGACTCTCAGCCAGTGCGAGCAGACCCTTACAAGGGGTGCTCATAAGGTGTCCCTGACACCGGCAGCACCGGCTGTGCAGCCCCTCCCAGCCCAGGGAGGGTCGGTGGTGCCCAGCACCGGCTGGACCCACCCACTGAGGCACAGCACCGCCTCTGGGAGCAGAGCCCTGTGCCAAGGGGGTCCCCCACACATTCACCATCCTTCCCTGGGACATATTTCCCCCTTTAGCATCTCCAGCCCCAGTGCCTCCAAAGAGTTTCCATAGCAAGGAGAGGGTGTTGATGTTTTTGGCAGCCATGCCATAGGAACAGTGCTGCCCTGGGACATGGACATCACCCAGGGAAACCTGGGAAGAAGCCCTGTGCAGGGTGATGGACTCACTGCTGGGGAAAAGCCAAACACTGTCTGGGTAGAACTCCTGCCACCAGGACATGTCAGTCTCCAGAGGTCACTTCCAGCCCTGTTTTCTAGGCCTAAAAATGGCTAAAGGTCTCATTAAAAGAACAGCTGAGCCAGAACCTTGGGTAAATCCTTGGGTTTAGAATTAAACAGAGGAAGAGAAATGTAGCAAAGCCAAAATTGGTGACAGAGCATGCAGAGAGGGTGGAAAAGGAGGGAATAGGAGGAAGGAATAAAAAGACTTTCCTGCCCTCCATTCAGACAGCATGTCCAGATGTGACAGGAGCCCTTGACAAGGAAGAAGGGTTTTCAGAACATCCCCTGACATCAGATACCTTCTTGTAGTTACCAGCACTGCTCCCCTTCCGTCTTTGAAATCCCCAATCTTAAATACAAAGGAAAGATCTCTGCCTCCCTGAAAGCCTGAGTTTGAGGAGACCAAATTCATCTCCAAAGCATGCTCTCCTCTTTCTTGCCTAGCATTTGGTCCCACCGAGCACTGGGCTGGCACATCCCCAGAGCACCATGAGCTCATCCTGCCTGGCCAGCTCCTCTTCAGCACAGAGGAGTCCCTTTGGGGTGTTTTGCATTGGTTTTGGTGCCTTCAGAATAGCTGTGGTTGGAAATCAGAGGCTCGGTTAATCTGACCCTGTCATACATATCAGATGTGCAGCAGAAACAGCCCTCCAGTGAGCATTATCATGACATTTGGGAAGGGTGGGGGTTCCCCCCCTCCCCTTCTTCTCTTTTTTATAGCAGACATCTGCAGCAGGAGAAGAGGGATAGAGCAGAGAGGAATGAGGAATGAAAAGAAACAGCAATTCTTCTAACAGCCATTCTTCTAACAGCAATTCTTCTAATCCCCATGACTCAAAGCCCCCCATCACCCCCAAATCCCAACTTGCTCAGAGTGAATCCAAAACCCCTCTGAAGAGGAGCAGCCCAGTGGGGCTCTGGACAGCTCAGCACAGCCCCCTGGCACCAACATCCCTGCACACATCCCTGCCAGACCCGGCTCTCTTTAAATGCAGAATCACTGACTTCACTGAAGGTGCAATTTTGCAGCCACTTGCTGGGGAAGCAGAGTTTCTTTCCATGTGGTTTAAGTCAATTAGGAGCAGGTTGAAGCTGAAGTGAATTAAGGCATTCAGCTCCAAACAGGAGCATGTGCCTGGAGGAAAAGGGAGGGGAAGGCAGCTCTGCACCACTTTTAGCTAATCCAGTGCAACTCAACCAGTATAAATCCAAGGACAAGGCAGCATCCTTCACTCCTCCTCCCTGTTCTCACTTTTTCTCCCCCCTCCTTGCTTCCCTCATCCTTCCCTCATCCCCTCACTTAAGAATTCTTCTCCTGCTGTTCATCTCTTCCCCACTTTCTCAGCTCCTCCCGGTGCCCACATGCACGGGGGGGCTGGGAAGCAGTTGGAGATCAAACTCCTGGCAGCACCGAAGCATCGGCCACGCTGAGAGCCCGAGACAGCTCCGGAGCAGGGAGGCACAGGAGTGGGATGAGGAAAAAGTGGGTGGCTTTGGGGATAAGCAGAGGAACTGCTTGCAGCCTGGGAAGCTCAGGAGATCAGGCAGCAGGGAAGAGTTTGATTCATAGCACCATGAGCACCTGGAGTCAGCCAGAGCCCCCACACAGACCTGCCTATATCCAGCCCCTTCCAGGACACAGGGCAGGGAGAGCTGGTGTGCCCAAGGGACTGCTCTGACAGCCTGGGAACAGCTCAGCTGGCTCAAGGGGAAAGCGCCCCATGGCAGCCAGCATCCTCTGAGCCTTTGCTGTCCTCCACAAGGACACCAGCCAACAGTTTAGAGACCAATTCTTAGGGTGTTTGGAATTGTGTAAGGACACTATTAATGCAAGAAGATGCATTAACGTGGGTGCCACAAGATGTTTTTAAAGTTTCAAAACTCCTAAAGTACTAACTTCCTCTGTTCCCATCCCCACTCCCCCCTCCTTAATCTCCCAGCTTAACATCCGGAAATAAAACCAGCAATGTTTAAATTCCTTTAGACCTCATCTGGCTACTCAGGTGTCACAGCCACTGGACAAAGGAAGAAAGGAAGACATTCCTGCCCCCACACTGCAATGACAGAGGACCTGTGCACACCAGAAAACAGCTCCAGCTGTTGTTAGCATCTTCCCTTGGCAAGAGGAAGAGCCCAGAGAGGGTGAAGCAGCTCCAAACCTGAGCTGCTGTACTGGGTTTCAGCGATGTAGAGTATCTGCATCTGTCCCCTGCAGCCATCAGTGGGGCTTCCTCAGGAGGCTGGGGGAGAGAAGGAGAAGTTGACAACCCAACCTCACTGAGCTGCTCAGGGGCTGTTTTGGAGATGCCAAAGCTCTGGCTGCTCCCAAGGACACAGCACAAACAACCTGCACAAAGAAAATGCCACTGGAGCAAAGCCCCACGCACCCTGCTCTGCACCACAGAGCTGCAAAATCCTCATCCCTGGGTGCTCCCTGTAAAAGGGCAAAGGCACCAGATATTTCCAGCAATCCCTGCTGCAGGTCGAGCCGGCAGCACTGTGCAGTTTGTCTCTGTGGCTCACGGTATTGGCTGCTGCCAGCAAGAGAGGGAGGAACTGGGGGGAGAGCGGAGGAATCACAGCGGAGGGACAGTTAATTAGAAAAGCTGCCCGATTCGTGGACTTGCCAGACAAACTTTGGGATGTCCCTCCACACTTTATCAATGCAAATGAAGCAGGCGGACCCAGCGAGATATCCGAGGCTCCCCATTGGATTTGTCCCCAGATAACCAGATGACAAGGCTGGCCCCGGTGCTCCTGGAACCCTCTGACCCATCACTGCAGCCTTTCAGTCTCTGCCAGCGCCGTCTTGGACAAAGATATGGGAGCTGCTGAATGCTGAACCTGCTGCACTGGCAAACAATGCGACTGCAGGAGGAAATGTGGTGTGGGCAGGCTTGTGTAAAGAAGCTGTGACCCAGCACAAACATCTCCCCCCTCTCTGCTTCCCTCCAGCCCCCTCAGCACCCATGCACACTGAGCTCCTGAGGACACACAGCCCCAGGCTACCTTGGGACCACTGGAGTGCTGCTGTGATCTCCTCAAGCTGTAAAAGCCTTAAAAATACCAAATCACTATTTACTACCTAAATACAGATTTTCCTCAACACTCTGTGCTTAAGCACCCTAAAGAAGCCCTTCCCAAGAAGGGAAAGCAGGATAAATCCTTGCATAGGGTTTGTTCTCTCTTCCAAGAGACATCAAAGTTGTCATGGACATCCCAAAACCCGAGTGCAGGAAGCTCCAGCCAGAAAGATGTGAGGCAGGCATGTGCTAAGGGTTAGAGAGAAAGGCTGGACATGTGGGACAGAAAGCCAGATCCCATTCCCATTCTATCCACGACTTCCCCTGTGACTTTGGACAAATTCCAGGGGCACCAGATTTTCAGACAACTTCTGTTCCCTTTAAATCCACATTTACGTGGGCAGAGCCTGGCATGGCAGGTCACTGAGAGGGATGGAAAGCCAAAATCCATTCAGCACTTCTGTTCTTCACCCTTCCAAAGGGCATCACCAATGCTGCCTTTACTGCCACCCCACTTCTAGCTGATATGTACTGGAGTGGCAAAAAGATACTTCAAATTTGTGCAGCTCTCCAGGAGTTAGAAAATGTTCTGGGGGTGGGGTAGAAGGTGTCCAGGAAGAGAAGAAGCAATAAAGAAAACCCTCCTTGAAGAAACCAAACCAAAGTGTTAGGTGTTTGTATGGAGCCAGGATGGAGGGTGAATTCATGGCTCTTGTTCTCTTGGGGGAGATCAGACACACTGTTCAAGCACAGCAAAAACCTTCTGTGTTGAAGCAAGTCCTTCACAAGGGACTTTGATTTCCCCCCAGTGCTCTGGGGTGCCAGAAGCCCAAAGCAGCCCCATCAGGGGCAACATTTGTGCTGTTTGGAAAAGGGAAATTGGAAATAGCAGCAGCACACAGAGCATTAGCTCTGCCAAACCCCAGCATGCTGGACAGGGCTGGCCTTTGCTCTCTGCTTTGCTGTCCCCAGTAGTCGTGTAGCTGTCACCCAGCACAGCTTTTTGGGGACCCTCTGGGGCAGGGCAGCAGGGGCGAGGCAGCACCTAATCCTGCAGCATCAGCTCTGACCACTCCAGCTCCGACAGCAGCAGCAAGGAGGAATGGAAAAATACAGAAAGGAGCTGAATAGAGCTCCCTTGTAAAGGGGCTCAAACCACACTTTGGACCCTATTCCCCACCCTTGGTCCCTTGTCCTGACAGCTGCACAGTGTCTTCATAGGGAGAGAGCAGATTCAAGCTCCAAACTTTAAAAAAAAAAAGGAAAAGGAGAAAGAAAAAAAGAGAGAGAGGGAGCGAGCAAGCAAGAGAGTGTCTGACTACAGCCCTAAGGGCTGTCACAACAGATAAAACCTCAGCCAGGATTCGCAGTTTGAGCTCCTGCACGCTAATGCACAGCAGAGCTAAAAATACCGACGTGTGGAAAAGCAGAGGCTGCTGTTGCTGCCTTCCGAGCTGATCGCAGGCTCCAGCTTCCCAGGCAGCCCAGAGCAGCCAGATGCACGGCCACAGAGGGGGAACTGCAACCCAGAGAGGGGCAGGGGCACCCCAGGGGTCTCCCCGACCACCCGGCTGCAGGGCAGGCTCTGCTCACGCAGTGCCCGGCTGAGCCACCTCGCAGAAAGATCTGGGTTAGGTTTGTGCTGATGTGAAGTAAAATATCTGGGCCATGAGCTCTCTGCTCTGCAGGCAGAGGGATGGCAGTGGAGGGATGGAGCAGCCTTGGGGAGAACGGCTGACGCCAGAGAGAGGGAAGGATGGAGCCTGTGATGAGGAGGAGGATGCAGAGAGGCTTCAGGGGATGACACAGAGGCAGGACAGCTCCAGAGCCCCAACTCTGGGGCTGCAAAATAAGCAGCCCAGTGCTAATCCCCAAAGCCGGCCTCGTGTGAGATGGGAATGAGCTTGTAGCTGTGTTGTCACAATATCTCCTGATTTTTGCAGCCATCTTTGCCCTGTCTGAGGCCCAGGAACAGGAACATACCTTACCATGCATTTAATTCAAGCATTCATCAAAAGTCTCTTTCCTTCAGTGGAGCTCAAGGGTTCTCACCTCATTAGCTGCCTTCACCAAGGTCAGTTCTCTGAACTGGGGCTGGCTCAGGGCCCCCACCCAAACCTGGGGAAGGCACGGCTGTCCCCAAGCTGTTCCATCTCCTTCCCTAAATGCAAAGCCCACTGCTCCTGGGCACAGCCATCCTCCAAAGTGCTGATTAACCAGGTATGGAGCAGTCATCACTCTCCCTGCATCAGGCGTGTGTGGTCCCCATCCCATCCAGTGGAGCAGCTGCCTGCCCAAAGGCCCCAGTGCTGCTGCCCTGGAAGGGCTTGGTCTAATTTTGGAAACCATCAGGACAGTGGGGACTCAGACAGTCTCCCTCAGCTCAAGGACAGAATTCTTCTCTCATGTTATATGCATGCTTTGCTCAGTCCCATGAGTGGGACAGACTTGACCATCTCAGGGTCACTTCACCCCAAGACCTGGGCCCCAAACTTGACCTTGGAGGACCAGAAAGAATCTCCAGAGCCTGCTGATCTACTGAACAGAGTCTGCACTGACTTCCTTGTAGGAATCAAATCCTCTCCAAAATCAGGGGGAGCATTGATCAGCACCCCTGCTCCAGCCCAGTATTGCACCTCCTGCACTGCTGACACACCTGCAGAGTTCACAGCCCAGTTACCCTACACATCACCCAATTCCTTTTCTACTCCCAGTCACATTCAGGACACCAGTGCAAAGTCTCTGTGGATCTGTTTCAAGTTGCATTATCAGCACATTTAGCATTTTCATCGTGCTTAGGACATGGTCCTGTACAAAAGGCCAATTTATTTTGAAAGTAAACCTTTCTTAGGGGCTGCCCTTTCCAGCAGGCAGCATCATGGGCAGGCAGAGAGTCCTGCTAAACCAAACTGCACTGACCATACCTTGTACTGGGGCACACACCCAGAGAAGGAACTGCCCCAGCTTCAATAACCAAAATTTCTCATTACCTGGATGGGTTATTTTCACCACACCAGTGCAAGCCATGGTAGCAAATTGGTTCTTGAATAATAACTATTATTTAGATTAATTAATTGATGTATCCACAGTGTGTTGAGGAATTAAAAAGAGGGGGAGGCGAAGGAGGGAGCAAATCAACAAGAAAAAAGTGTTACCTAAGGCCAGGGAATGAATGCCATGCAGGAAGAGAGCAGCAGGTTGTTAGAGTAATTATAATGTCAGTATTTATGGATGAGGCCAAGAGGGTCCCCCCAAGCACTGACTGCAGCTGGGTCTGTCTGCAACCAGCCCCACTCGCACAGGATGGGGCAGGAAAATTCCCTTTCTGATCCCAGCACAACCCATCCAAGCTGAGCATCAGCCACTCCTCTCTCTAAGGCATTTTGCAGCATGACAAACTCCTAAAACAAAAAAATCTGGCTTTTCCCCCCATCCCGCTTCCAAATCAAGTAGACACTTGCCAAGCAGCCAGCCCAGCCCCACACTTCTAGTATTTCAAGGGTGCTTCCAGCCCTCTTTTTTTGCTGTACACAAGCACATGCTTATTATCTCTACACTAGATATATAAACCTTCCACATCACCAGCCAGCTATAACCCAGTGTTGGCAAATATCACAGCACCATCACAAGGTGTTGCACAACCTTTTGACTTCCAGAAAGCCCCTGCTCCCAGAGCCATGAAGTTATAGAAGAAAAAATTTTAAAATAAAAAACCAAACCTCTTTTTTCATTAAACAGGAAAATCCTCAGCCCTCATGGTTAGAGGCAAAGACTTGAAAATATGAGTTCTGAAAATACAGCTCCTAACCACACAGGAAAGGGAAAACACATAGAAATCAGAATTTTTCACACAAGTTTTATAGCAGATTTCTGATCTGGGGGCAACAACTAGCATTACAATCACACTCCTTATTTGCTTACATTTGAGCATACAAAGAGGAGAATTACAGAGCAGCACTGACAACCAGGAACACTTTTCCAAACAGAGTCAGCTCCAGCAAAAATCCAGATGTCCATGGAGACATCCATGAACCAGACATGATCCCTCTAACAAGGAGCCCCATGGCCCAGGGATGTCAGACATGCAGCTCCCCTAACAAAGACTGCAGCCCCACCCATGACTCTCAAAAATCCCCACTTCCTCATCCCTTTGGCCCAGAAGGTCACTGGTACCCACCAACTCTCCTGCTGACCCATCAGGCAGCTTCATCATCAAGCTGCTAACTGAAAACCCTCCAGAGGCAGCTGCACCAGCTGTGGCCACTTGAGATGGTCTCAAGCCCTTTTGAGGAACCATTTTGCAAAACAGAGGTAAAGAGGTATTGAAATTCCACCTGGAGACACAGAGCTGCCCAGCCCAGGGCCTGACAGCTCCATATCCAACATCCTGCCTGAGGTGTGGAAATCCCAGCTGTTTCAGATGTGGCTGCTGTCCCTGGGGTGAAGAATGAGGCATTCCCACAGTTCTGAAACCCCAAACCCTGCCTTGGCCCAAACTCCCAAAGATGCTCCCCTTGAACACTCCTGTCCTGAATTCATCAGGCCTCTTTGCCAGCTCTGGCCTCTTGAAATTCTGCACACTAATAAAATCCTAACTAATTTACATCCAAGATGGGAGTGAGTGGCAGCTGTTGCTATAGAAACCCTCTCCCGAGCCCTGGCTCCTGGTTGCTGCTCCAAGATGAGAGACTGGAAGCCAGCTTGGACCCCAGTCCTGATGCCACTGGTACATCCCATGGTGTCCAGCCAGTCCCACATGGGCTGAACCCGGTGCTGCTGTCCCAGGTCCCACTGCAGCAGGGAGGACGTGGTGGCCACCACAACCACCAGCCAGCCCCTGGTGTCATCTCCCAGGCTCTGCATTTCCCACCCTCCATCACTGAAGGGTCTTCTTTGCCTGCCACCCCTCCTGAAAGCCTTTAACCACCAGCTCTTGGAGCCAAGGGCTGCGTGACAAACCCTGCTCTCACTTGGAGAAAGGAAGATAAAGATGAAAACAAAGCAGAATTTCTCCCTGAGCTGCCAGACTGGGAAAATGCTGGAAAACCCAAGCTAAGGACCCCACCAACAGAAGGGAAACTTGTAATGTGTTTAACGCTTAATGTAGATCTGTTTTCTCTTATGTTGGACTGACAATTATTCAGTGCATGACCTCTGGAGGGGTTAATGCTTTGGGCAGATAACAGCACCTTACACAAAACCCTCCCTCAGCTCTGGGCAGGCTGTGCCTCAGGTCTTTGCTTTACAGAAGGAGCTCAGCTTACAGCATGAAACCTGCACCCATCACCAGGGCTGCATGGAGCTTTGCTGGGAATGGAGACACCACATCTCCATGGTGAAGCATCCAGGAGTGAGCTTCTTCAGCAGAAAAGCAATCAGAGGACATCATCTCCCCGAGGAAGGGAAGGAAGCAGCTCCCTTTCAGAACAGCAGCAGAGGATCCAGAGGGACTGTCCCACCTCCCTCACACCAGAGCCAGGCAGTCACATCACCATGGGTGCTGCACACTGAGCTCTGCTCACAGCCCCTGGATGCAGAAGGTCAGTGTGTCTGCTCCGTGGGGCTGGGTCCTGCTCTCAGCCACCCCTTGCACAGCTGCAGAGAATCCTGCACTGACACACCAGGGAGGGTCGAGGAGCAGTGAGCTCCATCATGGACACGTGCTGTGGAGTGCACATGCTTCCTCCCCATGGATGGGTTCCTCAGGTCTTCCTGGGGCAGGATCCAGCCTGGAGCACAGATGCTCCTGGGCCAACCCCTTTTTTCCCTTGGTTAAGACGTCAAGGATGTACGAAGGTTGCTCAGAGGAGACATCTCCCTTGTCCCCTACGTATGTGCTGTGAAACATGGGCACCATGACTCCAGGACAGGGGTGGTGGAAGGCTCCTGGCCCAGCACCCTGTCCCCAGGGACAGACGTCCCTGGCATACCTCAGGAGTTATTTATTCCTCCCTCCAGCCCTCAGCTGCCTGCTCTGTCACACAGGGAAAAACTGACTCAGACCTTCCCAAGATAAGGCGACCACATCTGCAGCCCAGCTCCCCAGGAATGCAATCAAAATAGCGACCGGCAGCCCAGGCGGGGGAAGGAGGGGGGGCAGCATTTTTTGCTGTCGACTCCGACCCCCTGATGGACTGTTGCCATGGAAAGCCGGCAGCCAGCAGCCCCAGCTGGGGTCTGCTGAAGGATTTTTCCTGCTTGGCCTGAGGCTAGGGCAAGGGGAAGAGGGAGAGATACCGGGGAAGAGCTTGCATCTGGCTGCGACAGCCCTGCCCTGCTAGCAGGTGTGGAGCTCACTTCCCTCTTGGCCGGAGCATCCCGAGATGGTTTGTGATCCAGCATGGCTCAGATGATGCTGGGCAGTGTCTGAATCTTTGAATCCTGGTGCAGAAGCACGGATAATAAACCAAATAAATCCAGCTCAGCATTAATGACAGAGGGACCAGGGAAGGGACAGAGAGATGGTAACCTCAGACAGGGCTGCTGTCTTCTGAGCTGGTGAGGTCACTAGGGCACCCATCCAGCTCCTCTCCCCTTCAGCCCGTTTCCAATCCCTCATTTTTGCATGAAGAATTAGGACAGTAATTTCTCTCCTGCAGAGAGAAACAATACAGGAGCTGAAGCCGACCCCTTGCAGGCTGCCTGAGCAGGCTGACGTTTGGGGAAGATTTGTACAACTTTCTTACTGTGAAAAAAACCATGGAGCTGGGTACTGCATGGTGGTTGCCTGCCCCAGTGCATTGAGATGAGGTGGAAAAGGCCACAGCCTGAAGCTGCTTATTTACACCAGAGCCTGGATCAGGCACTGCAAAATCTGCTGCCAGCAGCAAGCACCCAGAGGAGCTGCCACCCCTCCCGCTGCCTCGCCGGGAGCTGGCAGGAGGGGACGGACAGCTGCTTCTCCATAATCATCTCTCCACCACTGACAACATGCTGGAGCTCATTTTCAGAAGACACCTTGGGAAGAAGAATGCATTTACAACAGCAGAAGCACCAGGAAGAGCATCTCCTTCCAGAAAGCCAAAGATGCAGCAAAATAAAATGTCGCTTCTTGTTAACCCTCGCCTGTACCTGAGTAAGCAGGACAAAAGTTCCTGGTCAAATCCTATTCACAGTCCTGGAGCTGAGTGGATTGGCTCAGTGGCTCTTTGGAGACCTTAGTGACTGAAAATCCACCCTGAAGGAGGGACCATGCCCCGATTTGAAGCCAAGATTTGCTTTCCCAGATACCTGCTGAGATCATGGTCCCAGCAATCACCACTCCTGGCACCTCTCAGCTGTGCAGCACATGTGTGGCATGCACGGCATCCAGGATGGGGGATGAAGTGCAAAAACCAACAGCTAGCAATCCCAGCCCAGCTCTAGTTTTAAAAAGCTTCCCTGGGCCGGGAGGGGATAGGAGACCGGGAGAAGGTGAATGGAAAAGGAGGTGGAACGCCACCTGCGTATTGATCTGACAATATGAAATGGGTTTTTCTTCTGGTTCCTGAGTTGGAAACAGGAACCTATTGAATGCAAACCTCAGCTCTCCCGCTGCCCTGGTTTCAGCCACTCCAGTCTGCTGTTTAATTAGATGAGCATTAGCAGAAAGGCAGCTGGGCAGCTGGGAGGGGCTGGCTTTCCACACCCCACGGTCACCCACCCGATGTGAGCGTGCTGCTGTCAAAGGCACCACTCAGTTCTACCTGCCCTGGTGTCCTCCCAGCTCCCCCAGCAGCCAGGCTAAGGCAGCCAGGAACCTGCCCCAGACACACCAGGGAGCAGACCTGGCTGATCCTTAAGCCATTGGGACCCCAGCTGCCCCCAAACAATGCAATCATTAACCCTTTCCCCCTAAATTTCCATCAGTCCCGCACAAAGCCCAGCAATGGGACTGGGTTTCCTCTTGCATCAGCCTCAGGTTCAGCTCAGTAATGACCTGGGAGCCAAGGAGGCTGGAGTGTGGAGCAGGCTGTATCCTATCTGGGAGAAATTACAACAAAGTCGTGAAGGATTTGCAGCTATTTTCACACTCCTTTTCCCAGATTAACACATGGATCCACTTTCTGTTCAGCAGTCTGAGAGCGTATTGTTTTGTCTCTGTCGCAACCTCACACTCCCACATCCCAGAGCTTTCCAGCACCCCACTGATGGCTATGGGATATCAACAGGAATGGAGGAGCTCACTTTAATTAGCGTGCACTTCTTAATTGGGCTGCAAGCTCCTCAGCAAGTCAGATTGTATTTTATCTTCGTTTTACAGACCTGGGAGCACGGAGACAGCAGGAAGACCAAGGAATATGAGCAAGGGTAGTCAGCAAGATGGTCAGCAAACCAATGGAGAGATGGTGAGTTCTCCCATCCCCATTATCTGCACTGAACCAGCAGTGACTGTACCTGGTGACAGCTCACCAAAGCCTCTGTTTGAAAGGAATAACAGGAAGATCCCATACCCACCTGCATTAATCAGCCTCTCTCCCTTGCTATCAGTGCAGCAATGCAGATTCAAGAAAACTGGGTTAGAGCCACATTTATATTAGGACACAACACTCACAGGTTAAGAGAAGTTCCTCCAACTACCAGACTGATTCCAAATCCCACCAGGGAAAAGACCCTGATCAGATGGGGCTTTATGTCAACGTTTTACCAGGGACATGGGACAAGCTCTTATTGTCTGTTGTAAAATAAACTGTGCCACAATGCCAGGATGCAGCTGTTTCAGCTGCTTTCAGCAGAAGACATTATCTGTGGTGCAGATAATCCCAGTTCTGCCTTACCCTACCTGCAGTCCCTCCACAGCAGTGTTAGTACTCGGCTCACTGCTATCAGCACATCTGCAACACATCCAGGCTGGAGCAGCCTCATGCCTGCTGGTTTGGAGAGAGAAAGCCAAAGTTTTGCATTGTCCTTCTCCAGTGGAGCTCTGGTCTGGCTGGTCAGAACTGGCTGTGGTGGGAGCAGGAGCTTTCAGCTTTGGTTTTTCACCCTGCTTCTCTGTCCTCATCTCTTTCTGTGCGTACTCATTCCCAGGACAGCAAGGAAACACATGGAGAATTAAATGGCTCTGAGCTCCCAGGTCAAAGTGGCACAACATGGGGCAACAACCCCATGGTTAATGCATTTCCCCCTTGCTCTCTTACTGTTCTTCATCACCCTCGAGGCATGATTTCATGCTGCATCTGCCCAGTGATGTTAGATGGAGATGCACAGCCCAGCACAGAAAGATGCTGTGTCCCAGCTCTAGCCCAGCAAGCTCCAACCAGCCATGTGTTGTTCACCCCTAGGTCTGAAACCCCTTCATTTAGCTCAGGAAATACATTGACCAATACTTATGGAAAATAAGGGGAAATTGGGAATGGGGAGCCTAAGGGTCAGTGGAGACTGGCAATGCTGAACCTATCGGTTCTGGGATGTGCTGAAATGTCTGGGGTTGGCTCTGGGATTGGTATCCCTCCATGCTGATAGACAAATCCAAAGGATAAATTTTCCCTGCTGTGTCACAAGACTCAAGGCTGCAGCCCTCATGCATGACATGCTTCGACTGCTGAACCCCACCAGTGCACGTATGAGCACTGGGAAAACCTCTCACAAGAAAAGCAGCGAGCAAATCCCACCGAGCAGAGATGGAGCTCCAGCAAGATCTGCAGGAAGGCTGTGCCAACACCTCCGTGCAAGCAGGCAACATCCACAGAGAGAAGAGCTACAGGCACCGACGTCCCCCTCCAGCTCCCAGCATGACTCACACCGGTTGCCATGAAGAAGTCAACATTTGCATGCAGCCACCCCACGGTGGAATGAGAAGCTCCCTCAGCTATTTGCTGGCTCTCTGGGGGAGGGCAGCAAGCGGTGGGACCTCAGAGGCCAGCATGGTACCAGATGGCAAACTCTGGCATTTCCACAGACATCTCCAGGCTGCTACCAACGCTGTCCGTATGTGCAGCATACCCCAGACGATGCTCCGTGCAAATGAGATGTTCAAACAGAGGAGGCAGTCGGGCACCCGGTTCCTATCAGATTTAGTTCTCCTTCAGCTTCTCTAAACTCGCAGCCCCAGAGCTCCCCACCCTCACTAAGCTCTGCATAGAATTAGCTCGACACAGAGCGGTCGATTCCGGCTTGTGAGCAGCTCACACCCACTCGACACACCCTGCTCGGCACAGAGCGAGCGTGAGCGCTCAGACCCGGCCCAGCACTGAGCTCTGGCAGCCCCAAACCCCAACACATCCACAGGCGCTTTCTCCCAGCATGGGTGCACCCACGGATGTGTTCTCCAGAGCGATGCTCTGTCCCCGCAGTGGGGTGGCTGCTCCTGCAGGCGTGTGAAAAGCCCCAGCCTGGGAGAGAGGGGGTAATTATATGCCAGAGGAGCAGCTGATTCAAACCCTTCCTGACCCCAGGCTGAAGAGTTCTCCTGATCGATCAAGAAGATGCTCTTTCATTTTCCTCAAGCGTTTCGCTGATGGATGGAAAAATCAATGCCCCATAGAGGAGTCTGGAGGGGGGTGGAGCAAGGGGAAGAAAGGGAGAGGAAGGGAATGAGGAGTGGAAAGGAAGAGAAGGGAGAGGGGAGAGAGGAGAGTGCTGCTGGGAGGGGTGGTGGGAAGGCAGATGGGCTGGCAGTACCTATGGCTATCACCTGCACCTGAGGTTTGGGATCTCCTCCCCACATGGAAGCCCATGGGCAATGCAAAGCTTCCCCCAGCTGCACACCATGGAGTCAGGGCACTGCCAAGAGCCTCCATCAGGCTGGTGTTTCTCCATGCCAAGCACTGCTCCTGCAGCATTGATAAAGGGCCCAAATCTATGCCATGGGGTCCCCCCTGCAGCAACACTGCTGGATTCCATGGAAATACCTCCCAGTTACCCATGTGGAGATGGCCCCGGTACCCACAGTCAGAGGAAACCCTCGAAGTCCACAAGCCTTTTGGATGAAAATGCCCCATTTATTTTTCCTTAAAATTGCCTGCTGAGATCCCCAAGCTCTGACTCACTATGCAGGTGCAGTTCAAGCACCATCTTTGGGTCCCATCCTGGCCACAGCTCTGCAGGGTACCCCAGGCTGGGACATGATCCCTAGTGCCTCTGTGCCACCAGATCCTGCAATTCCAGCAACTTGCTGGGCAGAGATGATGCCAAAGAGGACTTTATCCCTTGCGGGGCAAATTTTGTTTAAGACCCATTTAGCTCCTTAGTTTAGGAGTGCTGTGATTTTCAGAGAGGTGGTCAAGCCCCTTCATTCCTACTTGCCAACACCAGTCACTGGAAAAGACACCCATAATCTCCCCTTGGATCAGGTGAAGCCAGGCCCACACCACTGGACACAGATGAGGTAGCAGCTTGCCCTAAACAGTTGGGGTTTTCCAGTGTTTTTTTCCCCTTATCCTATTAATAATTAACACAACTGCAATGAGACCAGCTTTTAAGAGGCTTCACTGCCATGGGCTGTGTTACAGTCCCTCTTTCAGGAGCAAAGGTTTGTCTGTTACCACTGGAAACAAGGAAGGCTCCAGTCTCAGCCAGGGATGTTGTCCTCATGGGAACCTGATTCTGTGTCCCCACTGGGCTGAGCTGATCCATCATGCTGCCAGAGCCGAGGTGAGGGAGCCCTGCCAAGGCAGCCCATCCTCTGCTCTTCCCAAAATTCCACCCTATGTTAGAAATACTAGGCCATTTTGAACTCTTCACTTTCTTTTCAAGGATGACCTGGTGAATGCTCAGGAGGACAAGCGATTACTCTCCCTCAAGATGGGATGTGGAGATCAAAGGACAGAGTTTGGGGATTGTGGGTGGTCTCTGCCTGCTGATGAAGAACCCCATCTCCTGGCACCTCCAAAACAGCGAGTGAGCAAAACCAGAGCAGCACATTTTAGGCCACTCTGGGGGGTGCTTTCCAAGATCTCCCTTTCCAAAGAGCTCCTTACAGATCACCCACCTCCCAGCTGCCCAGATGACCATGCTGTGACAGGCTGGGGACAAAACTCCAGGCTATCCAGGAAGGAAGGACAAGGTTTCAAGCAGTCCCCAAAGCCTAGGCTGTGGTTCCAGTGATCTCCATGTCTCCAAACACCCTGCTCGGGAGAGAAACAAACAGAAAATAAGGGATGTGATAAAAGCAAACCCCTTGGCCCAACCAGCCCTGTCTCCCAGCAGTCTCCCACCCCCTCCCCAGGCTGGGGCCCCACTGGCCCCACGCAGAGCGGCCACACCGGCCCAGCTGGTTGGGGGAGGCAGAGCAGGGCCTGCAGCAGCCCTGGCAATAAACAGTTTCCACATGCTTGTGCCGTGCTGAGCCCTCAGCCCCGACATACCAGCACACTTATTCATCCCTGTGCGAGGGGCTGAGGCAGCACCGTGGGCTGCAGCCCCTCCTGGGACAGGGTCCTGCGAGCCCCCTGCAGCCCTGGGGGTGTGGGTAGCCCGAGGTGCCCATCCCACAGCTCCAGTGGTGCTGCAGAACCCCCAGGCCAGCAAACACCCAGTGTAAGTGTGGGCTCCAGGGCTGGCAAACCCCCTTGAATCACACTTTAATTGGATCCCCAGCTTTCCTCATCCCATGCTGTCCCTCCAGGTCATCATGCCATGCTTCTCCTTCATTGAGGACCAGTTCAAACCCATACCAGCCTCTCCCCCCACAGCAACACAGTCCTGACCCTCCCTTGTCCTCTGTCCTCTCAAAATAGGGGTTCGGAAAGTGTCTGAGCCCCCAGCCCTGGGGCAGAGGGGGATCAGTGCCCTGTAGAGCCTGCAGCTGTGAGGATGTCCAGGACACAGCACCCAACAAGATTCCAGTGTTGTTCCCTCCTGGTCAGGACTGTCTCATCCCACAGCCTCTGGGGATGATAAACCCCCTTTAGAGGCAGAGAGCAGGCAGGGCTCCAGCTCCCTGGCACCCCGGTGGGTTTACGAGGAGATTTTTAGCAGCACCAGGAACAGTCCCCGGATTAGAGCTACAGGCTTCAAAAGGAGCTGCCGAGCGCGAGAGCCGAGGGCTGGAGTCGCTGCGGCTGAAAAGGGAATGCTGCACATTATAAATAGCTGCTCACTGGCAGCACATCTGTTTCAGACGGTGGCTCGGGAAGGCTGTGCGTGTTCTGGTTTGGCTATTTTGGGGGAAAGAGATTTGAAACTCACTCATTATTATTGTTCACCCAAGAGATGCGAATGATGCCTGCTTCTCCTCTGCCTTTTTAAAGTGGAAAGCAAAACGAGGTGAGTTTCAAAGCTCACAGAGGTGTAAAGTCCTCTGGGAACTGCAGCTCTCGCTGGGAAATGGTACAAGCACCCCAGTGACATTTGGATCAGTGGGTAGTGCCACAAAACAAGGCTGGCCATGGGACAAGGAGAGCACAGCTCTTGTCACTGCCCAGTCATAAGCAACCTTTCAGCCTTGGGAAGCTGTAAGGTGGGAGGGAGGGAGACAGGCAGCTGCAGGCAGCAATGGGGCCAAGGGCAGGTGTTGAGGTGAGACTGTGAGTGACACTCCCCAAAATAGTGTGGGCTCACCTGTACCCACCAGATGGGACTGCCTTGTGGCCCTATTGATGCCACCATGTACCCCCACAGCTCTGGTCCATCTCTGCACCAGAAGAGATGCTGGACCTGCTCTATGATCAACAACAGCACAGAGAAGCAAGGCCCTGTGTCAGGATGAAGGCCACAGCCCCAAGAATGGTCTGGAACATCGGGGCAGGGGACAGAGGGATGTCCCAAGCCTGGCTGCCCCATCCCTCAGAGGGCTGACATCCCACAAGAGCTCACACCAAGGAGATGTGGGGTGCTGCTGAAGCAAGCATGCCTGGGCCAAGCAGAGGAGGATGAAGAAGCGTCCAAAGTCCGGCGGCGTTGGAGCGGCCCCGTGGTGCCCAGCCCGGCCCAGGCGCTCCAGCCCAGCCCAGCAACGGCTCATTAATCACTCGGCACCACGGCGGGATGGAGGCCCTCGCCTACCGCCGCCAATCCCCGCGCCGTTACCACAGAAACAACCCTCACCCTGCACAGGCTTCAAAGGGTTTTGTGCGTGTGCCTGTGTGTGCTGCTCCGTCTCCCCCCTCCCCTTGTTGTTTTTTGTGTGCGTGTACGCAAGAAAGAGTTGGGTTTTTTCCTCTTTCCCGGGAAGCGTTTGGCACCAGGGCTCAGATCATGTGAAAAGCAAGGGCAGCATAGACAGACAGACAGATGAAGCGGGAGAACCAGCCACGATAGCCCAAAGGCTGAGGGAATCTTCTGAAAGGAGAAAGGGAAGGGTTGGGGGGCATGGAGGCAGCTGTGGTGCTAACGAGTCAAAAATAAATATTTATATGGGTAGAGTTTTAAAACCCTATTTTGCATCGTTATAATAAATTATTCATCTGCCTGTTTCTCCCTGCCTGCCTCTCATGGTAGGGAGCTGTGAAAGGGGGTTAATTCTGCAGGGTGAGTGAAGGGGGTCATGGCTGACCAGGACCCTGGACCCCTCCAGCACCCCAGGGAAGTTTGGGGAGGGAAGCAGGGACAGCACAAATGTGGCTGGACTGCGACACAATCATGGCAGCGCCAGATGGGGAAGGGTGAGGAGGGGTGGGTGTCAGGAGCAGGCAGCTGAAGGTGCCCAGGGGACTGCACAACCTCCCAGCCAGCAGCGTCAGAAACAACGTGGCTGCTCATGAGCTTGTTTTGGATGGAGCCTTCTGTGAGTTTTGGGCTCCCTCATTTTTGTTTTGGCAAAGACAGCAGCTTGGCTGATGCCTTGCAGTGTCCTGCTGAGGAGGTGGGGAGGGGGAGCTCTGCAAGGAATCCTTCTTCCCTGACCCCTCCAAATCCCCAGCTTCCTGCATGTCCTGGAGTCCCAGTGAGGGTGGGCACACACCTGCTGGCAGTGGTGCAGCTCCCATCCCTCATGCCCACACTCTCACAGTCAGCCCAAGAGCTGAGCCAAAGGGAGCCCCACATCACCAGCTGAGACAGCACTTCCAGGAGCCATCAGCACCTTCCCATCTCCACCTGTGCACTGACAGTGCCAAACACATCCCTCTGCAAAGCTGGCAGCAGCTTTCCCATCGAGGGCCTTGAGCAGCACCTCTGAGCCTGCCCCCTTAACCCTTCTGGGTGTACCAAATTTGTTTTGATAATTTTTTGCACGTCCCAGTGCTCTGATGGCAGCTGCCATTGCCTCCACCAGTATGTGGGATTTGAAAGAGCCACCAAGCTCCAAGGAAAGGTTTGGGGAAAACAGCCTTGCCCTGACTATTTCCAGGCTTGCTGCAATTGCATTTGCCAGAACTGCTGCAACAGAGACAAAAAGCAAGGATAGAGAAAGGCATGAGCCTGTTTGAGCAAGCCACGAAAAGCCTGTTGCCTAGCTGGAGGCTTCCAGCACATGGAAGGGAGGTAAGAGGGCTGAAGAGGATGAAAAATGCTCTTCTGGATCACCCCACTATCCTTGACTCCCAGCCTCTCCTGACAGCTGCTCATCTCACCTGCCCCTCCAATGACTCCCCAGCAGCCTCTTCTAGTGCTATATCCCCAGGATAGCTGAGCATGAAACCTAAATCTCTCTTGTGCTATAGTTTAAGCCCATAATTTCTTGTCCTACCCACTGCAGGACATGGAGAATCGTTTATTCCTGTCCTGTTTGCAGCAGCCAGTGACATATTTTTGAAGGCTGTTATCACATTTCACCTTCAGTCTTAGACCTTTTCATGAAAGATGGAACAGAAACACGAGTTTGTGACGGGGAGGAAGGACAGAATAACAAAGAGGTTGTCCTGGATCACACGTAGAAACCAGGAGAGGCAGGAAGCCAAGAAATGAGCAAGGAGAAGCCTCTAACACCCTGAAGGATCTTCAGTGCCACCAGCCAAGCCCAGAACACAAAGGGAGATGATGGAGATAGCAGGGAGGAAAAGTGAGGACACACCTGGACAAAATGGACCTGGGATTCCCATGCAGGGTGATGTGGCAGTGCCCAAAAGGGGTGTTGGACTTGGCTGCAAGCAGGAGAGGAGCCAGCTCAACTTACTTCTGATGGTACCAGTATGAATGGCAGGTAATGTGCCAGCTTGGCCCTAAGATGCAAGGAGGACAAGAGACATGAACAACAGACACACAACAGTGTGTTCCAATATGCTTATCATGCCTTTGCATGGCTGCACGTGTCAAAAGTACTTATGAGAAGGAGATAATCTAATTTGATAAGGGAGAGGGTAGAGGAATGACACTGTGGGTACAGATATCAGGAGCAGAAAACAAAGAAGAGACTTCAGCAGGCAGCTGCTACAGACCCCCAGGACTGGAGGAGAGAAAGAAAGAACAAAAAGATTCCTGAACCAACTATCAAAGAGCTCACAAACACAGGATATTTGTACTCAGGGGGCACTTTAACCACCCAGACATCTGTTGGGCGACACACACATCAAAACATAGTCAGAATGGTTCTTTCGTTATGTAGAGGACAATTTACAGATGAAGGAAGTAGAAAGGCTCCACGAATCTACTCGCCAATAAAAAGGCACTGTTCAAAAAGCAGCCATAATAGGGGAAGTTTAGAGCCTGTGATCACAAGCACAAACCCACCAGAGTGAGGACACAGCAGCACAAGACACTTCACAGCAACCATGCTGGAAGAGGAACTGAGGGACAGGCAGGAGCAGTGGGCAGGAGCTGCGCTTGTGCCCTACAAGAGCATGGCTGTCGATAAGGGGCAGGATAAACTTCCCAAATATGATGGAAAGAAAAGAAGCAGAAAGAGCAGCCCTTTGCATCAGAGACAGCCCTGAATGTGGGCTGTGGACGCAGTGAGCAGGGGAGACTGTGATCCCACCTGGGCTGGCAGCTAGGGTGTATCTCAACATTGCCAAAGGCAGGCTTTTCCCAGATTCTTCAGGAGGTAAAGGCAGGAGCAGGCAGCTTGTGGAGCTCATCTCTAAACAGCAAGAAGTCCCATGTCTGTTGCATGAAGAAAACCCACTCCTGCACACCGCCACAGGAGCTGAGCACCTCCAAACACCAGGATGCCTCTTAAACATTGCCCCTTGGTCCCTCTAACTCTGTGTCAAAAACAAAGACAAGATCTGAGTTCCGCGAGCCAAAGCTCCAGCACAAGGTCAGTGTGCTGCTGTGGCTCCCCCACAGAGGGACTTTTCCATGCTACTGCATGGAAAGGAGTTTCACAACATCGAGCACAAGAGACACAGAACACTCTTACACAACTCGGAGATGCAAAAGTCAACAGACCTGGCAAGTCCTACAGCAGCAGCAGAGGGGGTTTCCCAGCACACAAGGCCCTTTGGCTTCTGGAAACAAAAGTAACCTTGTCTATGAACTCCTGGAAGAGGTTGAAAAATATCAGGCTTCAGCCTAATTATCCATGATCCACGGAGAGAGCTAGGCTTGTGGAGGGCACAGGCCCACGGCTACCCCTGCCCTGGGGTACGTGGCCCCAGCTCTGGGCAGCCTCCCTGCTCCACACCCCCAGCCAGACATGGCAGCTTGGTAAGGCTTTGGCACTCCATAATGGGCTTCAAAACTAACCAGGTTTTAAAGCTCTTTTGTGTTTAAAGATGAAAACAGTGAACGACTTGAAGCACCTAAAATACACCTGAAAATCTGTCTCTTTGACCGGATTTAAAGTTTCACCAGAGAAGGTGGGAAGCTGCACGAGCCTCCATTTCCCCTCCAGATTCATCTGGGAAATGAAGGGATGTGTCATCCCCTCCTTCCCACACCAAGTGCAAGGACCTCCTCAGCCTTCACAGTTACCTCCAAGCAGATGCAAATCTGGAGATCTGCAGCTTCAAATGGCCAAATTAAAAAAAAAACTATTATCACTGGGGACAGAAGAAGCTCCCCACTTCTGGCCACGTTTCTCAAGTTGCTTCCCACATTTTGGCCTTAGCGGGAGTGCAGTTTCCCGTTTCACTTATAAAAAAGTAGCTCCTGGTATACAAGTGTCCAGGGTTCACAGGTGCTGGTTTTGAAGTGCTTTGGAAAAATACAGCTATTAAAATAGGAAGGAAAACAAAGTAGCAGCACCCATACACTATTGCCCTTGTAGGGAACTACCCTGGACATCTTGGTTCTTATTTATTAAAAATTTTAAAAAACCAACCCAACATTGCTTTCCAGGCCTGAAACACTGATTCAGTTATGACATGTGTCTATTTATCAGGAGAAAAGCTGAATATTTCCACTATCACAAGATTATTGCCAGTGCTTAGATTTTTTCCCTAACCTCCAGCTAAAATCCTTTGAAAATGGAATGGCATACAAAATACGCTCCCTGACTCTGAGTTGAAGCCCACCCCCCTTCCTCCCAATAAACAATTTTGCATATATTTAAACCTCCTTTCTCTGGTTTCCCAACTCCTCCACCCTCCCCAGCGAAGAAATTACAAAAATCCGTCATTTCTCTCTTTTCCCCTTGCACCTCCATCTATCAGCGTTTCAAAGGCAGTCTCCTCGAATGCCGAGCAGAGCAGGAGATGGGCAGCAGTAATGGGAATGTGCTCCTGACTGTGCAAACCCACACAGAGAGTGAGGACAGGAGAGACTGCATTTGCATACATATTAAACGAGAGCAGTAAAAAATGCAGACGTGCAAACCATTTGGACATGGCTCGGCTCGGCGATGCGCCCTGCAAGGGAATCAATCTTCTGCGTTCTTAAAGGGAAAAACCTGTTACGGAGAGAAAAGCAAAGCCCAGAGACGTCCACCCGCAAACACTTGTCAGGGTTTCAGGACAATCTGACCTTCACAGCCATGCAAAGGCTGTCGTGAAGGAGGGTGAGGTCCCAGAGATGTCCAAGTTCTGCCCCTGCCATGGTTCCAGCCAGGTAGACTGGTGCCTTTGGTCCTCTTCCCATTATCACCAATGGGAGGACAGCCGGTGAGACCCCCAATGCCAACCATGCTTGTGCTTGAGCTAAAGCAAGATATTCTGACAACAATCAAGATCTCAGGTGAGGGCAGCACAGAAAGATCCCTGAAACAGCCTGAGCTGGGGTCTGTGGAAGAAGTAAGTGGTGCCTGAAGAATTAAGTGGTGTACTGCATCCCAGTACATTTCCTGACTGAACAGAGTGCTGAGTGCACATCTCTTTAGATCAGGATCCCAGTTATGGGGAGCTCCATAAAGCAAGGGCAAGATCCAGGCTAAGGCCAACCTGGAGGACATAACTCCCCAAAATGGCTCTAGTAAAAACTTTTTGAGTATTGCTTTGCTGCTCCATGGATCTTCACATGCACCATACCACCACTGCTTGACTGACCCACAGGAGTCGCAACAACAGCACTGCACACAAGAGCTTCCCCCATGGTCAGGTTCTACATTGCCCTGGAATGACCCAACCCAACCTCACCTTCACTTGTCCCAATGCCCTGGTTAAGGATGTTCCCAAGATAGGATGTTACACCCAAGACAACAAGTAAGTACAGTGGAGCTTACGTAGTAGATCATTCCAAAGTGTCTGCAAGGATAAGGATCTAACGAGGCAAATCACGCAGGCAAACCTACTGATTTCAAAGTCTGCAGGTTCAGATGCATAAAAAGTGCAAAATCAGTAACTTTTATATTGCCACTCAAGGAACCACAAAGATAAAAGCAATATTCTGGGAATGAAGATGCCATGAATATTTCTCATCTGCACTTATAAGGGATATTTGGGACCAACAGCTTGATTCTGCATTAGCCTTGTTCAAATGAGATAATTTACATTCCCTGCCAGCTGAACAGGCTGTCAAGGTATTCACTTGTGTCAGGTTTCACTTCCCAGCCACAGCTCTAAAATCCACTAGGTGCACATGGAGAGCAGAGGTCCAGGACCAGGAATGGCAAGGAGCGGGTCCAGTGGGGACACCCTGACATGGTGCAAACTCATAAAGTGTAAATGTTCTGCAGGGAATCATGCTATGGTGTATCAGCAGCTGCTGCTTTGCATCACATTCTCTCAGGTTCTCCCTGCAAGGGTCACTTCTGGAAAACCAGGAACTTGCAAAGTTCAGCTGTGCATCCCTGAAGATCCCAAGGCTGCAGACAGACAACTGGACATACCTGCCCACCAAACCTCACCATCCTGCAGGGTTTGGCCCCTCTGCCCCTGTGGGAAATGCTGTCCTGAGCCTGCCTTCTCCCTTGTCCAGCTATCCCCTGCTATGGCCAGATCTAATCTAACCACCTGATTCTTTGTGGCTGACTCACCCTCATCTGCCTTTGCACCTACAGCCCAAAGGACAAGCAGGGGAACACACTGACAAATCTTCCCCATCAGCCTCCAGAAACATCCCTTTTGCCAGGTCCAGCAAACCCAGAATGGCAAAGCAGTGCTCAGCTATCTTCTGCTCCCTACCACCCTCCAGCTCCTGTAAACCAGGCACTTTTGGGGTGGGAAGGCAAACAAAACAGGCTTCCCAGTAGCCTTTCCAGTGTGGATTCTCTGGTGTCTCATAAGGGCTGAGTTCCCATGCAGCTATGGAGCGCTCGACTCTCTCTTTACCCACCCACCCATTTTCACAAGGCTTGTGGGAGCCACACAAGAGCTCTTTCCTTCAGCCAAATGTAATTGGAACTCATCGCTGGGTAAAAAACTGGGGGAGGTGGGAACAAATGGAGAGAGAGAGAAAAGCAGAGACACGTATGCACACATGCACAGGCTGGATCACAGAGGGCCTATTCCCTTAAAGAAAGGGAAAAAAAAATGGGGAAAAAATGAACAAAACAAAACAAAGTAAGACTACAGTGGCAATGTGCACCAGCTGAGCTGTTGACTTGCTTGTGTGCTGCACAGTCCCACCCCTGTGCCTCAGCTGCTGGGGATTTGCAGGCACAAACAATCTGGGAAGGGTTGGTTCATCTGTACATGGGGGCTTCTACAGTTCCCTGCACAACACCAGCTCCCCTCCCAACAGCAAGGAATAATTTGGGCTGTTAACTATGTTCAGATTGAATTTTTTTTTTTTTTTGCAATAGCAATACCCCTGTGAAAGGGCAGTGGGTGAGAATCTCACAGAGGGAACTCGGGGATTTCCACCCAGAAACTGCCTTGCCAGAGAAACATGAAGGCAAAAGAAAGTAGTGTTTTACAAAACAACAGAAAACCAACTTATTGAATAGCTGCCACTGGACAAGTATAAATATATTAGTGATTTTGTCAATATTGAGCTGATATCAAAGGTGATTAATTTGATAATTGCCTGTGCAGAGGAAAAAAAACCACAATCAAGTATATTGCCACTGGCATCTGAAACGCCTCCTTTGGTTAAATCAATTTCCTTTTTAACTTGAGTTAATAGGAAAGTTATGGTGTAACCATAACCCAAAATCACACTCCTCCTTTTATTCCTTTTTTGACTGACCTTATTTTCACATTGGCCTGAGAGTCTGGAGGAACCAAGGGCTTTATTTGTCAGTTTGGAAAAGTTAAGAAGTAGTAGAGAAATGAAAATTGTTTTACTCAAAAGCTTGTCCACAAGCCTCCCCAGTGACACTGAGTGCCACCTCCCACGTGTGCCAGGTCCTCCCGCAGGACATGCATCCTAGCAGTAGTCAGTGATGTCAAACTCACCCCGCAAATGGCCCCAAATGACATTTTTAGAGAGGCTCTGTTATCTGAGACTACAAAATTAGCACCATATAACAGCCTTGGTCTGCAGGACTGTTCCTGCCAATGTCAATGGCGCTGCTGTAGAAGATCAAAGGCAAAGCACAGTCCTTCAGCAACAGCAAACGTTTTGGCTGGTGGGAGAACATGGGGGGAGCTCGGCAAAGCCAGCAGCAATCCCTTCCCTGGGCAGAGGAAGCCCCAGTGAACCCCAGAAAGCACCAGAGCAAAAAATCATTCCTGCCATTTGCTTAAATCGGGCGACTCCTGCACAGTTCTTTGGGAATATTCAAGAGATTTATCTAGAAAATCAGCACTAAAAGCTTTGACCTTCTGCCAAAGAGTTAACAGCCCTGAGAGCAAAGCGGAGGCCTCGCTCTTACTGTGAGATTTCTCCCAATGACACCACGTTCCCACTTGGAGACAAGTTTCTTTGTTTGCTTTTCCCCAGTTATATAAGGGACATAAATTTTTCTTGCAGAGAGAACTCCAGGCAATCTGCATCTCCCTCAAAGTCTGCATCTCCCTCCAAGGCTTCTCACTGTGTTTCAGCTTGAATACTACTGCTGTTGCTGCAATTTTCCAGCTCCTGCCTGTGTCTGCACTAAACCCTCTCCCCTGCCCCAGGAAGCAAGAGCCTGCTCGAAACTCAGCTCCCCATCAGGTGTAATCCCACGGCACCAGCCAAAGCCCCTTGCCACCCTCCCATTCCCTGCCTCTGGCATTGTGAAGGTGAAGGCATGAGCACAGGCAAGCTACGAAACCTTGGGCCAGCACAAAGATGCGTCCAAGGACTCTCCTTTGTGCAAGAGAATCTCAGTGGAGCCCAGGCTGCTGTCTTGCAGCTTGACTTTTCCAACTGGAATCCTCCAGCCCCCAGCTTTGCTCTCCCAGCAGGTCCCTGATCCCCAGCCCCATCACTCAGCACTGCAGGAGCGAGCCACGGGAGGCTGTGCCGGGAATTTCGCAGCGCTGGGGCGAGGGCTGGGTGCTCTTGGCCGGCCAGCACCGCATTGCACACATACCAGCAAACCTCAGCCCGGCAGCCCCGGAAGGGCAACAGGCAGCCAGCAGCAGCTCCCAGGCCAGTGAGGAAGCCTTAACCCCTTCCCTGCTCTGGCCAAGAGGCTTCTCAAGAGTCCAGAGGCAGTGGGAGAGAGGAATCCACCCTAAGATCAAGCATGTAAACGCAGCACCACTCCCTCCCTAAAAAAAACTCAGCAAAACTCTAGAAAAATCCCTGGGAATGCAGCCCTCCCCTCCCCTTCCCCTGGCCTGATGGAGAGGCAGGGGACCATCCTCAGCCCTGGCCAAAAGCCATCAGAGCTCCCAGCAGCCAGCACAGCCCCAGGCACCGCACAGTCGGATGTCCCCAGCCAGTCACAGCCCCATGTCCTGGATGAGGGTCTCAGCAGGGTCCTGTGGGGGACCCAGGGACAGCCACAGCCTGGCAAGGCTTACTGTGCACCCCAGAGGAAGGAAATGTTGAGTCCTTCCATTCACACCATTTAAAATCATGGTGCTGAGGAGAGATTCTCATCCACACCACCAAAGGAGAAATCTCTCGGGGGTGAGGTTTGGCTCCGAGGTCTGTCAGTGTGAATTCCCCATGACTCAGAGGCAGGATTTGGCACATGGCTGCTCGCATCCATCAAGAGCCAGCGACAATCTTGAGTGCCCAGAGGAAGCCCAGTGGTCGTACCTCTCCCCAGCCCCTTTCTCAGCCTGGTTCCTCTTGGTCTCCTGATCTCTTGATGCCCCAGAGAGATCTGGTCTCTGCCCTCCCACACAAGTGGGTTCCTGGGAGTTGGGTCAGGAGAAGGTGGCACAGCACCTCCAGAGCTGGTACCAGCACATCTCACCTCTGAAAAAACAGCAACCAGGTGTTACATCAACCCATGTGAATGGACAAAAACATGCCTGTGCCACCCCACTTGGAAATCAGCTTGGTCTGAGCAGTCTCCAGACAGCTGCAACAGCTTAAAAGTCCCATTTATGGATCCAACACAACAGCAAATGCTTTCCTTTTTTTTTTTTTTTTTTTTTTTTTTTTTTTTTGTGAACTAAGTGGAAAAACCAGACAAAGCCCTTCCCAGCACAGGTAGGATCACTGAAACCCAGAGCTGAGCCCGTGGCTTTGGCAGGCAGAGAGAACAGAGGCTCAGGGGCAGGGGGTGTCAGCCAGCCCCAGTCGAGGCTGCCTTCCCAGTGGAGATCAAATCTCCCACAGCGATACTCAGCCCTGCTCGGCTCCCTCCAGCACCAGTCCCACCAAATCAGGCCCAACAGGATTAACCACATATCACAGAGCCAACAAAAGGCAGATTTACCTTTTAAAAGAAACACACACACACACACACTAACGTCCATGTTAAAGGAATTGCCTTGGTTCAAAAGCTGCTTCCAAATTTAGGTTTGCTAAAATTAAGATTTCATATTTTTAATATAATAGAATTAGATTCTTCATGATATATTAATAATCAAAGGCCCACAGAAATGTTTCCATAAATGAAGTTTTCTAATTCCAAAGGAAACCATTTGTTTAAAAGAAGCAAGTGTTCCCCTGCAGAGCTGGAACTTCAGTAATTGCAGCATGATGATAGAAAATGGGGCTGGATAGCAAAAATAACTTAAAACTATTCTAAACAACCATGATGCTGAGTCATCTGTTTCAAAGTCCAAGTGAAGCTATCCCAGTGACAGGGCCCACAGAAAATGCTAAGGTGCATAGTTAAAAGGGGAGGGGAGAAACAAAAACAAACAGTAAAAATAGTACAAATTCCTTCAGATACTGCTAGTGACAAAAGATGAAAGCTGGGATTTTGACCCTCTTTCCAGCATCTTACTGCACTGAAGCTCAGGGTTTCATCACACCAGGCATCTCCAGCACAACAGTACCATGGATGAGCCACCAACACCTAATACTGGAGTTTAGATTCCTCTAAACCAATTTAAGGAAAAATAAAAGCACTCTTTCCTTAGTTGGTATCAGCCAGTGTAACCCTACAAAGAACAGGGAATGGAAAGACCAAACTCTGATCTCTCAATCTTTTGTACTCACTTGTATACACTGCTATCACATTACACAGTGTGTATGTAAGTCACTGTATGAATGGCAAGGTGCCACCAGCATAAATACATTCATATCTGGACAAAGGATCAGTCTGCATGTCAGGAGCTTCATTAAAAATGAGTTTGTAAGCACTTCCCCTCATTCTTTTGCTTCTTTTCCACAAAAACAAAAATGCATAGTTGCGTCAAAGCTGCAAGGACGCCTAACACGAGACTGGACCAAGCACTTGGTGCTTCAGATCAAGTCAGCTGTGCTTCCACAGCACTCCAGCTTTCCCAGACTCATTGAGGTCTGGGTTTACAGCACTGGTATTTGATCCTGGTGACTAGCTTGGTCTAATGATGTGTAGATTTAATGATGGGTAGAGCACGTACTCACTGCAAGAGAGACAGAGCTTGGCAGACCTGGTCTTATCCAACACACAAAGTCCTTTATGCCCTGCTACCAAGACTAATTTAAAGCTAGTTTCGGGTAGATATGGGCACACCAGACCACAGGGCTTGCCCACACCAAGTATACAATATGGCATTCAACTGGAATTCACCTCAAGCCAGCACGCTGTGGAAGGTGGTGTTTCCAGAGCTGCATCATGAGCAGTGCATCCCTCTGTGTGTGAGCAGCCACAGGCAGAGCAAAGCAGGAGCCTCCTCCACTGTCCCCCCATGCCCTGGGGCACTGTTTGTGCTGGGACTCCAAGGACAATTCAATCCCCTCAGGATTTCACAAACAATCGACAAAAGCAGGAACCCAGGAAGGAGGTGACAAAATGATGGTAAAGCCTGTGGGAACAAGCAGCCTGTTAAGACAGAGGGACAAGTGACAGGGACAAACCTTCCCCATGCACACTCAACAAAGGCCTGCTGGAAAGCTGCTGGTCATCCCCACTGTCAGCACCTCCCTCTCCAACAACTGTTTCAGACTTTCCTTCTCCTCCTGCAAAAGATCTCACTGCCTTAAATTCTGCCTTGCGCTGCTGTAACGAGGGAAGGCTCTTGCTTGCTGCTTACTGATGAGGAACCAACATCCAAAAAAAAAAAAAAATATTGCATGGATCGAAGGCAGTCTGAGAGAGGGAGAAGGGAGAGGCCATAGCTTTTATCAGGCCAGCTGACAGAGCCAGAGAAACAACAGCCTGAATTTTGGGCACAACTGGCTTTCTTTAAGGTCTGTCTATGTTGCAGGCAGGAGAAGCCTGTAGTTAAAACAGGGTGTTCCAGTTTTTTTCTTTCCTAGGCTGCACCCTGAGTTAAAAACACCACTGTCTGAAAGGTTGGAAAAAAGTAATGAGTTCAAACAGAAAGGCATCCAGGAGGGGGATTTCCGAAAAGGTGGGGAAGAAACCATCAAAGTAAGATTTCCGAAGAAGTTGGCATCCTTTGGGAAGGGAAAGTTTTCCAAGATCTAACTCCAGGACCACTTCAAGACAATAATATCCTCTATGTGTGAAGCTGCCTCGGTCTCCACTTCTCAAACACGGATCCAGGGAGGCAGGAGACAGATGGATTACAGAACTAAGCACAATGGGAGATCTGGTCCTCATGTCCCTTTTGTGAAGAGGGTGCACTCTCATTGTGAAGAAGTCATAAAGCAAATCATCCCCTGAGCGAATATATTACTATTTTAACTATTATCTTTCATCAGCAAAAAAAGAAATCTTTTGTCAATCTTTTGTCAGCACTCAACACATGGAGAGCCAAACTTTGCACCTTGATCACCACAATTTGATCCTCCACCTTCCAACAGCCAGGCTGGAACACTGTGGGCTTCATCCCAGGTCATTGATGGAGCATGGAGGTACCTTCCACATCTGATGTTACAGCATCCTCCAGGCTTTGTGCAGTCTCCAGCAGTGCTGCCTTTGGGAGCCAGATACCTGCTGGGTCTAATGCCGGGCTGGGGAGATGAAGATCACTTTGTTTGATGAAAGGGCAAAAGAGGATGAGTTCATGATAATGATAAGCACAGTGGAGATTTGCCCAGACTCTGCTCCCTCTCATGCCTAAAGTACATCCTAGGATGCCTCCAGTTCTCAGGTCTGGCAGTCTCCAAGGTGCTTGTCCTCTGGCTGCCCCAAGAAATGAGGCAGCACTTATCTGTCTTTTGCAGATGTGTCATGAGAGGCAGAGAGACAAAGCCCCAGCTTCCCTCTACATAAATTCCTCAAAGCACCAGGTTTGAGGATTTCATGGTGTTCAGGCACCTGAACCTGGGCCCAGTGTCACAGAGAGCAAAGAACCAGCTTTAAAATCCTAGAATCAGGGTCAGAAGCCCTGACCACTGTCCACCTTTGCCACATCCTGGCCAGCTGCAATTGCTCTCCTAGATTTCATCCCAGCCTTCATGCTCGGGACTGCCTCAGAGAAGCCTCTGTGCTGCTGACAGAACAAAATTCAGCCTTTGATGCCATTGGCACTTCCTCCATTAGTTGCTTTGAAGATTAAGGCCAGAGCCTTAAATTGGATTCTGAAGCTGATGGGGAGCCAATGGAGCAGCTTGAGCTCCTGGTGGCCCAGCCCTTTGGGGAGGTGAGTGGTTGTGTTCTGCACCACCTGGTCCCACCACACTGTTTCTACCTTCAGCTTCTGCTACACTGCACAGAAGCACAGTCAGCTTGAGCCAAGCTATGTCTTCAATACAGCACACAAGATTGTCCCCATGCTGGAGGGAAGAAGGCAATAATTTTGGAAACGAGCATTGCCTGGCCAACATGGCTAGCAAAGAGGCTGGAAAATTTGGGATTCTCCAAACCACACCCACAGTTCATGGCAGCATAGTGACAACGGAAAGCAAAATGTCACTGCAGACTTCAAAGTCTCATGCTTTCCAGCCCACTTGCCCTTCATCCTCAGCTGAGCTAAGCTGCTCATACCTGCATCCCACAGCAGCAGCAGCTCTAGTGATTGTGCCAGCTGGGAATGAAAAACATGCCCATGGCATCTCCATCTCCCTGGTGGGGAGTCCCTCTCCTCCCATCACACAGTGCTGCCAGAGCAGTGGATGATGGGCAACTGCAAGAGGGGGAAGCAGGCAACATGTAGGCCAAGAGCATCAGGAACATCAACAGGAGCCCAGAGTGGGAGCACAGTTTTGTTTTGGCTGATTTTGTTCCTCTGTGTTTTTCACTGGAGCAGTTCTTATGCACAAAGGAGCCATCTTTGCTGTAATCTGTTCAATTTCTGCACTAAATAGTGTCTGCAGAGTTCTGCATGCAGAGATCAAGCTCTAGACACTCAACAAAACATCCACCCCCAACCACATCCCCTCCTTGGTCCTCCATGGAGCAGCACACCTGGATATCACCCACACCCACCACCCAACAGCTCAGCATCCGCCAGGATGGGGGGTCCCTTTGCCGAGATTCTTTCAATGCCTTTGGAGACTGGCAGCTCAAAGGAAGCTAAGAAAGGAGGAATATGGACCACAAAAAGCCACATCTACTCTCCCCAGTCAAGTTGAATCTCCAAGCGAGGAAGGAGATCCACGCACACCGAACTTGCTTCCAAAGCATCTCCCTCCTCCAGGAGCCAGGGCACAGGGGCAGCAAGACACTGTGCCATGGAGTGACACACATCGAAGTAACATGTGGCTCAGTCACAGCAACTCTATTAATTTCAGTTAATTTCCTGCAGTTCTGTCTTAGTTTTCCAGCAGATTCAGGACTTAAAGGTTAAAGCGTAACCTTGTCTCAGTAGCTTGCTATTCGCTCCATGCAAATGTCTACCTACAGCCTGGTAATTACATGCATTTCCACAGAGCCAATCCGCCGTCAGCCTGACAGATACTGATCTTCCCGTTTTATTTTTAGCTCTGTGCTTCCCCCTCTAGATGCAAAAAAAAATTCTGTTTGTTCCATCTTTTGCTGCAGCCTCTTTTTTCCCTGGCTCACCAGCCAGCTCCCGGCTCAACCAGGCTAGAGCAGGGAGCAGCACAGGACTGCAGGCTGGGCAGGCACTGCGCTCCTGCTGGGTGTCCTGCACGGGTCCCCACCACAGTGACAGTGGGCAGCCACCTCCTTTGGTGTCACCCAGGGAATTTGTCACCTCCAGCAGTAAGGGGTGTGTAAATAGGAACTGAAGTGAGACATAAACAGTCCTTTGTAGGGGAGCTGGACACTTTTTCCTGGGGATATCTCCAGGCCTCACATATCCAGCCAAGAGAAAAGGGGTCAAATCTGGCAAAATTCAGCCCATGTGCCCGTGGCTCTGCAAGTACAGATTTATCATTTTGCAGAGGTGGGTGGCGTCCCCCATTAGCCACCCCATTGGGGCCACCCAGAAGGAGGAGGCAATGCCAGGAGGGCAGACACTCAAGGCAGGTCACCAGCACAGAGACAAAGCTTGGCTGACATTTCCTATCTCTAAAACGGGCACACATGAGACTAAAAGTATCTGGTGCCACTGAGGACAGTGTGCTGTTCTCCTTCATGAGTGGCTCCTGTGGCTCTGGAGAGGAGGCAAGGTGTGCAAACTGCTAGAAATTGGTGTCCTCCAGAATTTTAACTCCATGGGGCAGCCCCCCACCAAAGGCTGATTGTAAATCATGAGACTTGGAAGAAAAGGGGATCAGGTTGTTCTTTTTTGCCTTTCCTTTTGGAAGGAGTCTGGGAATAGGGATGGATTGGGCTTTCAGGGTGAGGTCTGCATGCCTCTCTCCCACCCTCTCAAATACGTAATATAGATTTAAACCAGAACAGATTCATACAAACTTTAGTCATGTGAAGGGGGAAAAAGGCACTGAGCATCAGAAGTGACAGGAGGAAAGCACTGGCAATTGGTACTCCAGCCCATAGGGCAAGCCCACCATGGCCAACCTCGACTGTGGGCCACAGGGTGCAGCTCAGGGACATTAAGGGGGTGAAAAGTGTCTGCACAGAGAAGAGAAAGAAAACCTGCATGCAGGGAAGCCACATTAAAAATGTATTAGGAATTTTTCTAGATTAAATAGCTGAAGAGAAAGAGGAAAGAGGAAAGAGGAAAGAGGAAAGAGGAAAGAGGAAAGAGGAAAGAGGAAAGAGGAAAGAGGAAAGAGGAAAGAGGAAAGAGGAAAGAGGAGCAGCAATGGGATTAAGTAGAAGGAAGGACCAACCTGTATGAGCCTCCAGTAAAAGCCAGCAGAGCTGGAGCTGATGCATCTCCCCAACACTATGGACACTTGTCCAGTGCTCGTCCCTGCATTGGCTACCTCAGCCACATGGGAATCAGAATTGTGACTCCTACCTGCAGAGAAAGGATTGCCTGTCTTGTTTTTCTTCCAAGGATCCTCCTAGTCCCAATGTCATTAAAAAATAATAATAAAGAAATTATCCCTACATGGTTTTACATTTCCAAGAGAATCCCTTCAAACCTCATCAGCAGTTCCCCTCCTTCAAATTTTGTAACAAATAAAGCACACAACACTGGGAGGCTACTTATCAAACATTATCAACCTGCGTTTTGGGGCAGTTAGAAGGAACAGGGCTTTTATAGAGATCTGGGCAACACTGTCCCAGTTTTCCCCTCCCACAGCTCCAGACATGAAGGTCAGTCTAACACACAAGCAGGGGACCAGGAGCTATCCCAGCAAGTGACAGGGATGACAAAGCAGGGAGTGGGGAGGGAAAGGTCCTTACCTCCATTACAGAGCAA
This sequence comes from Lonchura striata, assembly GCF_050655825.1. Lineage (NCBI taxonomy): Eukaryota > Metazoa > Chordata > Aves > Passeriformes > Estrildidae > Lonchura > Lonchura striata. The sequence goes on along the minus strand of NC_140719.1, from coordinate 6,893,313 downwards.
TAGCCAAGGAACAGAAATTTTGTTATTCACTGAACAGCCCACAAGCTAGGAATCAAACTCAGATTCCAAAATCTTATCTTTCTGCACCAAAATAAACAAATAAACCAACCAGCCAACCTGCCTCCCATCGAGGAGGAGCTGGGGAGCTCCAAGGGAGCTTTCCCACCCTCTGCACAGCTGCGAGCCCTGGCTGAGCTCCGCAAGAACCAATTCCTCTAAAAACAACAAGTTTAGCCAAAGGAATTCAGGGCAAGCAAAGAGAAAAAGCTGAAGCAAATGTATCTCTTTACCATATTTCTACAAAATACCTTTAAATCTGTGATCTTTGCATAATTCTGTTTAAAACAACTCAAACCTGGCACTGCCAGCCTGTCTTTGGAGAGTCACTCTCTTGCTGCTGGCTCATTCGCTGGGATTTGTAACTGTTATTCAGTCTCCATTTTCCTTTGTGAGATTCAGTCCTACTCTTCCCACCTTCACTTGAAATTTGAAAGTCTGGGTACCTCCAAATCTCTTTCTTTGCATTTACACCCTTTTTTTCTAGAGAACAGTGACAGTCTCTGCCACACATCATTTCACCAAGGACCGCGCACAGGGCTGCAGTTGGTCTCCTGCATCTTGGACATCCCTGCAAAGTAACCAGCAGAATCCAAGGCTTTAACTCCTTTAACCTTTCCTCCTGCACTTACCCATCAGGCTCCATGTCACTGCAGTACTTTACTCCAAATCCCTTCCCACTGGGTTTACACTCAACTGTCATTGCAGTGCCCAGACTTGAACACTGGAAAAGTGCTGTGAGCACAAGCAAGAGAGAAAGAACCAGGGTTGCGTCTCCAGGGCTGTCTGACACGTGGCCTCAGCATCTGTTGCCCCAAAAATATCAAATGGCAAATCCAGCCCTTACACAAGATGCACACAACAGAAGGTTTTAGCCTTTCTGTGACCACAACTGGCTTAAGAGATGGGTCCCCAACAACACTATTTAAACCAGTGCTCTCCATTCGTGTGGTGGCATTTATTCCAAATCTTCCAGTTCTTCAGCTGTTCTGTAAGAAGCTCTTTTCCTCTGGATCTCTGTTGCGATTACATCCACTTGGCATTTTCCTTGTGGCATGGCTATTTCTGCCCTCTTACAGCAAATCTTCCCAGGCTTTCTCTGTAGTTCTTTCTTCTTTGACTTCACTGGCTTTGTGCATCTAATGAAAACATTCACGATGATGTGGGAGAGGGATGTAAACAGTGACATTGACCATCCCAAGAAAAAGCCCATGATGGATAATGGTACCCTTGGATGGATGGTGGGTACTCCCACCGTTCAGCCTACCCCTGTTCACCTACATTTCATTTACAGGAACTCACAGCAGCTTTCATTCCATGGCCATGTATCTCCAGTGAGACGCCCAGAGGCACTGGGCAGAACTGGAATATTGTGTCCATTAGGTTCCCTTGGGCTGCTCTGACTCCCAATAAGCACTCACACGTGCCATGCCATGCTTCTTCCCACAGTCCTGCCACCTCCAACAGCTCAGACAACACAGGAGCATTGCTGGGAGTGTGAAACAGAACTTCTCTTCCCATGCCAGCCCTGCTCTTCCCACCATGTGGACAGTTCCTACCATTGCCCAGTTCAGCCTATTTTCCTACCTCAACCCCCTTGCCCCAGGATTTCCCACCCCATCCCACATTTCTCCTGTGTCCCAGGTGAGACACAAGCACCCATCCCACAGCGGGGACATCTCTGACCTGCTGGCACAACATCCCTGTGACAGCTACCTGGAGTCAACATGAACCTTTCCTCTGACTTCAACAGCTGCTGGCTTCATTCCCCTATTCCTCGTGGCCTCTCTGTTTCCTCATGGGCTGCTCTTCTATTTGGCAGCCCATGATTGTATCTGACAAGGTCTCCTAATTGTCTCCACTGATTTTACCAGAGACTGATTTTAAAAGCAGCTCAGTAACTTAGTCACTTCAATATCATTGCTGGATTCAGCTCCCTCATTTATTAATGGGCCTACTTTTGCTCTTTTTCCCCTGATATGGTTGCAAAATCCCTTTTTATTTCTCTTAACCCCTTTGGCTAACATTAACAAGCAACAACTCAGTAATATTTGATATTATATGTGTATAAATAAAAGCAGAAAAAGATCTTATTCACTCCTGTTATAGCTACTAAAGCAGGCCTAGGGCTCTGGAATAGCAACTTTACTGCATACGTTAAATATCTCCATTACTCTATTGATGCACAGTGTTGGAATTTTATTGGATGGTTTGGGTTATTTACCTTATAAAGTAACATGGGCATCACAAACCATGAAAAGAGGATACTTAGTACCTTCTTCTTAAATCTGCATCTACACAAGCCAAGTGAACACAAGACCACAAAAACAAAACCCCATGTGCTACATGTTCTTTCTTCCATGAGAGGTGGGGAGGGAGGGGGAGAGGGGAGACCAGCAGTTATCCAGACACCAACTGGATTGCATGTTGTTCCTCAGGAGGAAGTTGGACAGGAGATTTGTAAACAGCAATCCCAGCCTGCTTTTCTGGCCATGGTGACACGGCCAGCAAATGTGAGGCACACTTCATCCAGCTTGAAAGAGGTTTTGGGGTACTCCATCCTCACAGCCCAAATGCATAGGTGACAGGAAAGAAAGGAAAAAAAAAAAAGGACTTATACCAAAAAGGGAAAAAAAAATTAATATTTTGTATTTTCACTGACTTCTCAAACTCAATTCAAATAATACCTTAAACTGTCAGTAAAATTGTAATAACCAGAACCACTTAGAAAAGTGCCCAAAAACCCCACTTCCTAAAGTCTTTGAAAGAATTAAAATAATCTACATGAGTCAATTCAGCCCTGATGAGTGGCTACCTTCCCTCTGCAGGCTGCACTTTTATTTTTTCCCTGCCTTTACATTGCTGCTTCGAATTCTCCACAACTTGAAAGCTCAGAGACTGGTTCCAGTTCCCTGCAGAGAGATGACCACAAACACAACACATAACTCAAAAAAAGCTGCCCCAGGGTTCTGTCCCCACATCTCAGTGTTGAAGTGAGGGGGGAAATGCCAAGAGCCAAAACCAGGCACATGGCCCAGGGTCTGCCTCAGTTTCCCCCCACTCCAGCCAGTGCTCATCCCCAGGGAGAGAAAGATGAGTGAGTGGCTGGTGTGGAGTGTCTTTCCCCAGCCAAAACCCTTCCTGGGGGCTGAGAATGCAGTGTGGCAATGTGAGGGGAAAGGATGCTCAGATCCCACCTCTGCCAGGCAGGGAAGGATCCAGGTGACAGAGCTACAGGGTGAAATCCTGCCCAGCTCCACAGCACTGGGTGACTGGAGGTAAGCTGAGGTCACTCCCAGCAGGGCTGAGGTGATGGGTGACAATGACATCCCTGACTTCACCCCTGCAAACCCTTCCCACCTACTTTTTGCACAAAACAGGGGGAGTCCAGAGTTTTCTCATCATCCTCTGCCTCCCTTCTTTAAGCGCAAAAATTCCCACCGCCACTTCTGTTTAAACCCTGCCTGGTCCAAGCAGGAGCCGAGATCCTCTGGGGTGGGTTTTCTGTCGGGGGGCTGTGATTTTGGGCAGCAGCAGGGAGGCAGCAGCACCTGCTGCCAGCCACCCCCGAGCCTGAGCGAGGCTGCCCGCAGACCGCAGGCAGCGGAGGAGAGGGAGGGCGAGCAGGCTCCCCTTGCAAACTCTGTCCTGTGCTGTCTAATAACACAAGGTGTCATTGTATACCCAAATCAGTGCCTGGAGCTTTATTTATAACAACTGAAACACAAAACCCAGCAGGCCAGAAACGGCAAAGGGAGCGAGAGACCAGGGAGGGCAGGGACGCAGCCGGGCGAAATCTCCCTATTTAGCAGGATTTGCCTTGAGATTTTCAAGTCGGATTGAGGCTGGGGGGGGGGACTCGGGAGGAGGAAAAAAAGATGAAAGGGAGGGAAGAGGGAGCTGGCAGAGCAGCGATGCCTCCCTGGCTGCGGCAAGGCGGCGGGGCTGTGTCCCTGCACGGAGCCATGGGAATGCTTTGCTCGCAGCCCCCCGCCAGCCAGCAAAGGGAGGTGGGGGGAGGCTCTGGCTCCCCTGGGACTCTCTGGCTTCTACAGCAACTCTTTTTAAAGGTTATTTGTGGCTCTTTAGCCATTTCTCATCCCAGGAAGAGCTGGCTCCAGTGGACTCCCTCTTGCACTGGAATAGGCTGTGGCTGGGGACTTGACAGGAGCCATCCCAAAGGGACTCGCGCAGCCCGGCAGGCAGCAGTCCCAGCGCGCTCCTTCAGGTGTGGCTCCCATCAAACCCAATGCCAGCGGCTTGCACGACCCCGCACCTGCGAGAGGCTGAGCACCCCGAACTCTTGCTGAACTCGGTGGGAGCAGGGGCAGCTCAGCAGCGAAAGGTCCCAGCCCTGCACTTACAGCATCGGGAGATGTGCTCTCCTCGGGTGGGTCCAGATGTTACCACCACCGCTGCCACCCCCGGCAGCTTGTTCATCTGCTCCCCTGTGCCGGAGGCTCCCGCTGCCGGCGCAGCGCCGGTGGAACAGCTCTCGCACTCTCTTCCGAGGCTCCTGGGCAAAAGGCTGGCAGCTCTGCCTAAAACCCCTCTCCCCAGCAGCTGCAAGGAAGCTGCAAGCCGCTGCCAGACTTTGTGCTGAAGGTGGGAGCATTCATGTCCCGTTCTTCTGACACACCGTGGAGGTGGTAAGCAGCAGCAGAAGGGAAATAATAAACAGCTGGAGGGGATGAAGGGGGAGGTAACGTCTTAAGGAGTTGCAGCTAGGGATGCCGTTTGGTGTTCACCTCCCCTGCAGACAGATATTTAAATCTCCAGGTGCAAAAGCCACTGAAAGTTCAGCCTGAGTCAGAGCTCCAAAATTTGACCCACTAACAAGCAACAGAATGGGTCCCTTAAAGCCAAATTCTGAGTCTGTCTTTCACTTTTTTGAGTTATCTCTTGTGTTTCACTGGTCATCTCTCTGAAGATTTGCTGAAGACAATGAGAGCCAAACCATGTTCCCTACAAACAAACTAGAGCCAAACTGTGAAAGCAAATTCATAATCCATAAAGGAAACTGCTCCCATTATCTTGACCAGGACTTTAAAGTCTCCCCTTCCTCCCACTCTATCCCAGTATTGGTCTCAGATGTTTCCCAACTCTCCACTTGAAGAAGGAAAACAAAACAACACCGAACCCACAAGGCACAGGGGGAAGAGGGTTTCATGTTCCTTTGCTAGCGAGCGCTCGCCCAGCTGCACCCGCCGCCCTCAGCCCCCAAAGCCTACCTGCAGAATTACATTTGCAAAACTGTTGCCCAGGAAATGTGCAACTAAAATCTGTGAAATAAGCATGCCTGGAATCAGACGTTCCCAGTGTAGTTAAACGACCGTGCCTTGAAATCTGCCTCCGCGTTTAGCCACGCTGCCATGTACAGAGCTACAAAACAAAACGCTTGGCTTGTTTCACATCCCAGCCTCGCCACCGGGACTCTTGTTCCCTGAAAATAGGGAGCCCAAACTCCTTCCCCCATGGGTTTTAGGAGAGTGGCAGCAGGACAAATGGAGAGACTGGGGTCTTAGCCTCATGTACAAAATCAGTGCAAAGGCTCTAGCGCAGGGCATTGCCTGTGCAATGAACTGTAGCTGCTCAGGAAATAAAACCCCAGCAGAGGAAATAGAGAACCAAGGCACTGGAGTTCCCCGTCTCCTCCACCACGCGTGTCCCTTCACAGGGCAGAGCTGGTGGGAACACAGCCCCAGATGCCTTGTTACAGCACAATGAAAACAAGAGCTTTTGTGGGGAACAGCAGGACCCAAGGGAATGTCCACCCAGGTCTGTCCAGGGGAGGATGGAGCCTTCAGGGCAAACAAACCATGCCAGTCCCCCATGGAGCATCAAGGTCCCCCCAGCCCACCAAAAGCTACAGATGCCATCACTCTTTATTCCAGAGGAGGGCTCAGAAAGACTGAGCCCTGATGGAGATTTCTGACAAGTTATTTCACAAGGGTTTGTTCTATGCAGTAGGAGGGCAGGATTTTATTAGACAGGAAAATATGTCTCCTTCCCTTCCCTGGGCTCACAATTCCAGTCCCACATCCCAGCAGAGAGCACAAACTTCCTGCTTGCCTCTTTTCCCAGCAGCAAACAAATTTTCAAACAATTTTTTTTTTCCTAGGGAGACTGTGCTGCATAGGCAGGTGGGCAGCAGAAAGGCAAGTCTTCACATGAAACCATGGCTCTACTGCAGTTCCAAACCCCTCACTTGGAGTCCCCAGCACTGGGGAGAGAACTCAGGCTCAGGAGACCCCTCTGAGTTCAGCTGCTCCCCAGGTTTCACAAAGTACCTACACCTGAGAGGAGACACCATGTGATCCAGAGGGTGTTGCCTCCCCAAGACAATTAGGTTATGTTCGAACCACGACCTCGAGGAATCAGATTAATTACAGTGATGTCGAGCGTGACTTTGTCTACAGGGACAAGTCATGTTTGACATTGCTGCCAGCTGGTTACAGGTCTGGAGGATGAGCAAAACTGGAACAGTCCCTCCCTGGGCTGGTTCATTGGCACACGTTCAGCAACAGGGCAAGTTTTGGGGAGAACAGCCTGTGTGAAAGCCTCAGCAAGCAAAACCCCTCACCAGAGCAGTCCCACACTGGGCTCAGAGGTCACCTAGCACTGTTATACTGACACACACACAATTAGAAGGGTACGCCTGGTAGAAACGTAGGATCTTCCAGCAAGTAAAGGCCACCAATGGCCAAAATTCATGGGTTTATGGAGCATCTAAACAACAAATTACTTAAATTGTTGTTTTAACACACAGATGGGTTCTCCTGGTGGAAAGGCAACTGGTCTTGCACACGAAACAGCACTTCAGCATTCTTCAGCCTGATCCATGGGCTTAGCTTGCATGCAAATATCTGATGTTATTTCTCACCTGGTGATGTGTCCTGGCCAGGGGAGCATTTCACAGTCAGGCCAGAATCACAGATGGCCCTACAGGCTGAGGAGGGAACAAGGTCTCCCCAAAGGGTCAGCATTTCCCCAGTCATCCTGCCTGTATCACCCTCACTCTGGGATGCCCATCTCCACCCCACAGGCAAGGCTCTGCCTCACGAAGTCTAAAACAGTACAAAAAAAACCAAACACAAGCTGATCTTTGAGACTAAAAAAGGCTAAAGCAAAGAGGAACAGGGGGAGGTGGGAAAGGAATCTGAGGTTGCATCATTTGGAAATACCCAAGTACTTCAGAGATGTATGTACATGTTCAGCTTCCTACCATTTCTCTAGGAACCTACTTGGGAACAGCAAAGTGACACCAAAAGGATCACAATGACATTTACCTGAAGCAGATAAAAACAGCCTTGAATTTAATCCAAATGAACCCATGTGCAAAATACTGTCTTGGAGCTGGACACTTTGAGGTTTGGAACCCCAGGCAGACAATGGGGTGAGAGAGGTTTGAAATATAAATCAATCAAGAACTTTTGCCCTTTACCTGGGCTGAAAACCAATACAGAGACATTCTCCATTGTATTTCAAACACTTTTCAGAACATGGAATCAAAATGGTTTCCTTTCCTTCAACAGAAGTCACCATGGCTCCTTCATGACCAGGAAAGCAGATTGGACGGAAAGTCTTACATTCAGTAAAGCTTTTGTTCTTTCAGAAAACCAGGCTACTTTCTGAGCAGCTTTCCTGAAGATGGATACCCGCACCCAGTTCCAAGAGATTGTTCCCACTGCCACCCAGGCAGGTGCACTGAAACCCAAAGAAAGCACATGGACAGCACTGCAGGTGTGATCCCTTTCAGAGAGCATGATGCCCTCCAGGGAGTCCAGCTTCAATGTCAAGCCAGAACACACCTCTAACTGGGACCAGTCTGGGTCCAGCTCAGCTGAGGAGACACGAGCCATCCAGCATTCTGGGCTAGGAGGGAACCTTACCCATCTCACCCAGCTCCAGTGGTGCAAAACACCTTGCACACTGCCCAGCTCTGCCTTCTGTCCCCTGCTCCCAGATGGACCCAGTTCTCCAGGGGCTCCCTTCTGCAAAGAGCAAGGCAGGAGGAAGGAAAATATGAAAACTGATGTTCCATTTCTAGAGGCCACCGTGAGCCACCGATCCAGACTGGGAGTGGCCCGACTCGACGCCTGCAGCCACAGGAAGAGGATCCTCACTGGGGCCGTTCCCTCTCCCCGAAGCATCCCCCGGCCCCTGCTCCCACGCATTCCCTGGCGAGCTGCCCAGCCCCGCTGCAGCGCTGCTCCTGCCTGCCTGCACAAAATGGTTAACACAGCAGGAGGCCCAGGTGGCTCAGGTGTGCGTGCCAAGCAGCTCCCGGCTCACCTGCAGCGACTTGTCGAGGGGGAGATGCATCTGCCCTTTCTTGTCTGGCTTCAGTCTGCCTGGGGAAAAGGGAGAAAAGGGACTGGGGAAGGGTAAACACAGCTTAAGCAGCTGCAAGTCCCAGCAACTAAAGGGCTCAGCAGGTGATTCAGAGAGCTGGGGGCCTGCAGACACCCTGTTCTCTGCTTCCCACCGACATCTGTGGTGGTGGCAGAAGCCTGGGAATTGCTGGCAGGAATGTGCTGGCTGCCAGGGCTGCAGAGTCCATCTAGCAAAGTCAGGGCAGGGAGACTGAGCTACAGGGTCTGGGGTAAATTGCTACTTCTTGCTCTGCTTCACAACCTCCCAAAGGACCCAAGAGAATCAAGAGAGAATGGGTAGGTCCTAGAGCAGAGTATCCAGTGCTGCTGCAGATGCTGTGATGTCCCCTCGGGAACACCCGTGGTGTTGCCCCTGTGGAAACACCCAAGTCAGAGCTGACCCCTTCTGCATCCAGCCCAGGCTTTGCACAGCCTCAGACAGAAGGGCTCAGCATATTGGGTATTGGTCTTCATCCAGCTGAGAGACAGAGGAAAGCGCCTTTGCAACTGCAACCACCTCACTGAAGAAGTATCCCCAACCTGTCCTGGGACCTAGGAATCTGCCCGATCAGTCCAGAATGTTCTGCCTGGGTGAATCAGTTGTCAGCCTAGCAAGGAGTCCCAGTGTAGGTCAGGAAGGTGAGTGGTGATGTGAGTGCATGGAGGAGGTGAGGGGAAAGGGCCGGACAGTTTTGAGGGCAGTGGCTCCCTTGAAACTAGGCCACAGCTCAGAAGTCATGTAACATCTCCCCAGGCACTGCTGCCTCTCCCCTCTGCAAGGAGCTGGGCTGGCCCTTTATGAGGAGGAGACTTGCCACCCCTGTAGTCTGAAGAGCCACTGGCCCCACTCACAAGGTGGGCAGGGCCAGACAGTGTGTTTTGAGGACAGCAGAAATCCCCAGTGCAAATCCAGAAGAGCCACTCAACTCATATTCCATCCATTCTCCACCCACAAGACACTCCGGTGCACCAAGCAGGGTGAGGTGCCTGGCATAATAGGGATTTTTTTTTTTTTTTCAACTTGCCAGACTTGGAAACAGCCAGAATTCTGCAAATCCTTCCCTTTCCTGCCTGCCCTCTCCTCTCTGACTCAGGGACAGCCATAACCCATTGCAACCCCTTCTGCAGTGCTCAGCGCTGCCCTGGGGAGATGGGAGAGCCAGTCTGACTGGCTCAGGGCTCACTGAGAGCTCCCTGGGCGAGCAGCCTTCCTCATCTGGGAAGCACAGGGAGACCTGTGCTCCCACTTACCTCCCAAGCAGGTCAGGGCGAGAGCCCTTCATTGCCCAAGCCTTTGGCTTAATTATTTTCATTCCTGTCCCCACACCCTGCCCATAAGAGCAGGGATGGAGATGCCTATTAGAGCACGTGTGTTTCGGAGGCACTGCCCTGTCTGAAGACTGTTCCGAGGAGGTGAAGTGGCCAAGCCAGAAAGAAAGGGTTTTGCAAGTCCAGCCTATGAAGTTGAACCCAATTTGGTGGGCACAGTGAGTATTTGGGGCAGGGTAGATGAAATGATGGGGCAATGGGAGTCCCTGATTGCAGATGTAAAAACACACAACTGGGTTTTCATCCTTGCACACCACATCATTGCTCATATCCATCAGCAGGACACCAGGGTGGCCACAGCAGCAAGGCTGCCAAAAAACTCCCAATTATTCCCAAGTGCCATCAATACCACATGTGGTGAGGTCTAAACATGCCTTGAACTTTTAGCCTAACCAACAGAAGAGGAATATATGGACACAGGGAGGAAACTTGTGTGTGTAGGAAGGAAAATATCAAGATAAAAAAACCTTAAAGAATTAAATAAGAGGAAAGAAGGGCTGGGAGAAAACAAATATGGGTAGAAGAGTCAGGCTCTGGCAGCAGTTAAAACTTCCATGTGTTTAGATTCCTGAATCGATGGTTAGAGATGCTACAACAAATGTCACCTTCATGTGAGCACCAGAACTGTAATTTTCTCATCATCCTTTTTTTTTTTTTCCCTCCCCCTCTCTGTGTTGGAGCCTGTTTGGAGGACAGCCTGTTGGGGGCAACCCCTGCACCCAGCAGGCACAGGGTTTTTTCCTGGGTTCCCTCTCTCCTCCTCTTTGTCACTCCTGCACACTCCCTGTCAAGTTTCTGGCTGATCCAGAGGGAGACGTCGATCCTGCCAGCTCCAGCATCCAACTGCTCTTCCCGGGCCCGAGAGCTGCAGTAACCATAGAAACTGCATCCAACGCGCAGGCTCCGCTGGGGGGGCCGATAGGATGCTCAGACACATGCACAGACAGGTAGGGACCAGCCAATGCCTCACCAAACCACCTGCAAACGATGCCCAGGTCAGGGAGAGGGGTGAGGCAGAGGGAGAATGAGGCTTTTCTCCCTGAAGCCTCGCTGAGCTGCTCGGAGCAGTGTCGGGAAGTGTTTGGTCCCTGGGCTGAGAGCCGGCTGCAGAGCTGACGGTGCATTTTACGGCGCGCGGGGAGATCGGTGAGGTAATTGGGAGGATTCTGTTGCAAAGCTTTGTCTTGGTCTGCCCTGCATTTTATCTGCACACTGGATGGGTACCCAGGGCTCCCGCTGGCCCGAGAAGTAATCAGTCATTAATCCTTCGGTCCTTTTTGCACCGTGAATATAAACAGGCCAAATCCTATCCCCGGCTGTGCTGCAGAGAGGCTTTATGTTGATGGCTCTGGCAGCATCACACGTGCCTCCAAGGGCAAGATTTGGACCAGCACAGTTAGTTAATGAGCTGATCCAAACATTGCATTAATTTTACACCCTTCCCAATGCAGATATAACCCCTGCTTTTAGCAGCACAACTCAAAGTGGGCTCGATCCACAACCACCCCTTCAGACACCTCACGTCGAGTCCTTAAATCCATGCACGGCTACAGAGAGGCGCGATTTTCAGTCACTGTGCACAGCAGATGCTCTGTGTCTATCAGAGCCAGACAGAATCCATTTCAGTCTCACAGAAGCAGATCAGAGGGGGTCTGGTGAAGGAGGATGGGGAACTAATGTCTGCAGACACCCAGGTGCACCCCACGGGGCAGGAGGTGGCTGTGGCAGCCACACAGGAACCTGGGACTAGCAACCAGGATGGCAGATGGAGATGGCAAACACATAAAATGGGAACAGGGCAGTGGCTTCACCAGATGCTGACATCTCATCCCTCTCCCTGACCACAGTCAATGACTTTTGGGAGCACCATAACCTCACCATGGGGCTTTTCTTCTCTCTGCCCCTTGGCTCCATAGCCCAGCCATTGTGGTAGTCATAACCATCTTGCTCTTGCACCAGGACAGAAGTGTTTGGCTTGCAAGAAAGCATAAGCACCTACGGGAATATGTGGGGTGGGGACAAAAATACCATCAGTCCTGCCTTTTTAACACCAAAAAAACAAATAAAAATAAGGTCACACAACTGCCAGGCTCCCTCCTTCTTTCCCCCTCTCCCAGCCATAAATACTCCACAAAATCCCCACATGCAAACAAGCCGTGGCCTCCAGACAAAGAGGCCCAGCCTCTGAATGGCCACCAGGTGCCTATTTTGGGCTGTAACTCGGCTGGAGTGGAACAAGCGGGCTCAGCTGTCCTCCCTGTCCGCAGCCCACAGCCGGGCCAGCCAGGCCTCACCCCCAGCTCCAGCCCCTCAATGGCCCCATTGTTCAGGGCTGGGAGCTCAGCTGCGATGGCCAGGGCAGCCCGTCTGGCTCCCTGACATCCGGCAGGGGACAGGGCCCATGGTGGGCCAGGGGCCTCCAACACGGCCAGGGGGGATGCCAGCCCCTGACTGAGGAGCCCCACAGACCTCCACAATGGGGAGGGAGAGGGGTTGTGCCCTGGCAAGGCAGAGATGAGTTGGGATCCCTTCCCTCACAAGGACTGTCAGAGTGAGACATGTATCCCACCTCCTTGCATAGCTTTTGGGGGCTTTTTTGGGAGAAGAAGAGGGAAGTGTGCTGTAACGAGATACATAGAAGTCAAGCTTTTCTCTCCCACCCCAGAGGCATGACTTGAAATCTCCCCGCTTCTCTGGCCAATTTCCCCTCATCTTACTCCCCCGTGCCAAACTGGGGGTGAAAGCAATGCCACATGCAGCTCCCATCTCCGAAACAGGCCAAGGGATCACGGGGCAGGCACATACACACAAACCATTGGAGCAGGGGCTGGCGTCAGGGCAGACACACTTGAGCAGGTCCCAGATCTGCGGGAGATACCAGCACTCACGGAGCCTCCCCGCAGCTCGGCACCCTGCCAGCCTGGCTCTGCCCAAAATCAAAGCCCTCAGGCTACAGCGTGGAGTGGCTCCAGCACCCTCCGCCCAACCCTTCGAGGACTCTGCTCGACACACTGACACCTCCACCAGGAACTGAAATTTTCCAAAAGGAAGGATTGTGTCGACATTTCTTTTAAAACTCCCAGCAGTTTCCTCCTGAAAGATGCAAGCAAAGGGCTGAAATAAAACCTTCCTTGTGCAGCGTGAAGGCAGCATCCTCAGCAAGCTTCACACACTACACAAGGAAAAATGTTAAAGAGACTACAGAAGCCCAAAAAGCAGCCCAAGGCATTTCTACGCCCATGTTCTTTCTGGGCCAGAAGGGGTGAAATGCCTTGGGAGCAGCAGTGGGACATTGCTTTTAATACCCACATGACACACAAGGGACTGTGTCCTCCACTGTGTCACATCATAGTGTGTCACTCTGTCCCTGTTACAAGGAATCCCTGCAGAATCCCACCCAGGGCCAGCCATTCCAATTTAACCACAGGAGCCAGGAGGATCCTGTATCAATACCTGCACAGCCCAAAGGGTCACCCGCATCCAGCGCATCCCCATGAAACCTCCTGAGCCAGCTCCATGGAGCAGCACCATCACGTACTGGTTGAACTGGTAGGCAATGCCTGTCAATAGAAGACATGCCTTCTCTTTGCACAGCTCATTTCTCTCTCCTGAATGAGAATAGCTTTCCTGGCAGCACCGGTAGCCCACGCGCAGGAACAGCTTGCTGTCTGTACTCAGAGCAGTGAAGTCGCAGAGCAGCCCAGCACAGGCGAGCCCAGCGTTGCTGACTGCTTCAGACAACACTCCTGGTGTTTAAAGAGCAGCTTTCCTGGTGCAAGGTTGAGCAAATCTGAGCAGGGAGGGTGGTTGGGATTCTCCCTCAAATACATGCCTCAATGAGGGCAGGGAGACCCAGCCTGTGCCGATTTATTGCAGGAGATACAATTTAAACCCACTCCCTCTCTCAGTAATTCTACAGTTTTTCAAATGGAGTATCTGCAACTCATGCTGTCCACATGGACTCTCTCAAAGGATCCCATATGAAGAATGTAGGCAAGCAGTCCCCAAGATCAGCTACAGCTGACACCTGACTCCCCAAGACAAGGGAGGAAGGCACTAGGTAACTCTTCTCATAGCATGGCTTCAGACCAGCTTGGAGAAGAGAAGCCATCTTCATGGCACCATGAAGGCTTCACAGTCCTCTCCCTCCCACCATGTTCTTCGTGCAACATAAGACAGTCTTTTCACATCCAAACTCCCCTTTGTAAGAGTGACAGTGAGGGATTAAAGGGAAAAGCAAAGCAAAACATCTAACTGGACCATCTCTTTCACAGGCTTTTCTTGTACAATTTCTCTCATGTTGGCCTGATACCTCCTTGTGCCACACAGGCCCTTCAGCATCTTTCATGAAGGTCATTTAGCAATTGCTTCTTTCCCTGTATTGATATCTCTGCCAGTAGCCCACCTCTCAGCTCCCAGAGGAAGATCTAGCAAAATAGCCAGAAGCTGCTGAAGACCTGGATTTGGGTCTTGCAAATTCCCGAGATGCTTCTGTTAAAGAAGTTTCGTGGCCTGTCCTTCCCCAAGCCCTGATGGAGACAAAAACAGCAGAGCACGCTCCTGCCAAAACTCCTCTGGTTGCCCCTTTCTCTGTAAATGCCCTCTCAGGCCATCCCAGAAGAGTTTCATTTGTTGTTGCTGTATCCAAGCATTTAGGAAACAGAGCTTTAATGGCAGAGAGCAGGATGATGCTATTTATGTGTCTTCTTCAAGTAGGATTGCCCAAATAGCCTAGAAGCAACGTCACCTCCAGCAGCCAGTCGGACCCAGCGATAACCCCATGCCAGACCTCTGCTCCGACAGCTCCAGAAGATGATTCACCAAAGAGATATTCAAGCCGGGATCTCCCCATCCGGAGGGAATACCCAGTGATCTGATCTCTCAGACACTATATTTTACTCAGCATTTAACATTGGTAAAACACTTGATAGGACCCAGAGGAATTTCTGCGTCTGCTGATCCGCTGCCTCTTCTCTCCGTTCCTCTCCAAGTTTTCATTATTGCCTTGAATTTGACTTCAAGCCTGTTTCTTTTATGGTGTGACGCTGATACGATCACAACATATCTTCCCAGAACTTTTAAACCTACTGACCCACTTCCAGCCAAGTCTATCAGGGCAGGTGCAGACCTCAGAGATAACATTCCTGCAGTCTCAGAGAGCAATCGTGGGATGGGCTGGGGATCAAACTCAGCTTAGACATCACATAACACACACAGAGTGGGACACTACAGGTTTTTTTTCCCCAAATGCAGGGAAACAAAACAGGCTTCAGAATTAGACCTTGTGATTTAAAACCCAAATGCTAGACAAAGCCTTTCATCTACAAGGCCAGAAGTGAGGTGAGACCCCAGGCTTCAGGTGACAGCTGGAGGGGCTGTTTCTGAGCTGGCCATGTTGCGGTAGCCACACCTCTCCCAGCAGAGGAGATGTGCACTGGTAGCAGAGATGATGCTGCAATCACTGCAGACACATACCCCACACCCAGAGTATCTTGCCCCTGTCCAGTTCTCCACCACACACCTCCCCAGGACGTACGAAATGAAAAACAGCCAAGAACCCCAGTAAAGGAGCCACAGGAGCAGCACAAGAGAGATCAGAGACGTTGCAAATATCTCATGTTCCTGCAAGAGCAGGGCACAATTCCCTGAGCATCCTGGGAAAGGATCATAGCCCAGGTTTCCTGTCAGCATAGGCAGATTCAGCATGAAAAAACTCAAGTCTCAGGACAGCTACCCCCCAGAGGGCATCCTGGAGATTTAACATCCTTGAGGAGCACTGTATTGGGTTTGCATCGTATGGGGTGGCTTCTCTGAGAAGCTGCTGGGAGCTTCACCTATCTCCAACAAAGCCCTTTCCAGACAGCTCCTAGACAGGCCCACAAAGCAGCACCTCTGGGATAGCAAACCAGAAATGGGGGGGGGGGAAATCCAACAAAACACCCAGAGCAACTGCTGCCAAAGAGGAGAATGAGAATATGTGAGAGAAACAACTCTGCAGACCCCAAGATCAATGAAGAAGCAGGAGGAGATGCTCCAGACACCAGAGCTGATACTCCCCTGCAGCCTGTGGTACAGACCATGGTGAGGCAGCTGTGCCTCTAGAACTCATGAAGGTCCACAGGGGTTCAGAGATCCACCTGCAGCTCATGGAGAGCCCCATGCCAGAGCAGGGGGATGCCTGAAGGAGGCTGTGACCCCATGGGAAGCCCATGCTGGAGCAAGCTCCTGGAAGCACTTTGAGGCTCCATGGAGAGAGGAGCCTGTGTGGGAATAGATTTGATGGCAGGACTTGTGATCCCAAGGAAGGGATGCACAATGCAGCAGTTCATTAAGAACTGCAGCCCCAGGGGGAGGACTTGCATTGGAGTTCATGGAGATCTGTCTCCTGTGGGAGGACCCCATACCTGAGCAGGGGAAGAGTGTAAGGAGTCCTCCCTCTGAGGATGAAACAAGCAGAGACAGCTTGTGCTGCACTGACTGCAGTCCCCTTTCCCCATCCCCTACACTGCTGAGGGAGGAAAAGGTAAATAATTTGGGAATGAAGTTAAGCCCAGGAAAAAGGGAGGGGTGGGGGGAAAGTGTTTTAAGACTGAGTTTTTATTTCTCATTATCCTACTCTGATTTGATTGATGATAAATTAAAATAATTTCCCCAAGTCAAATCTGTTTTACCAATGACAGTAACTGGTGAGTGATCTCTCCCTGCCCTTATCTCACCCCATGAGCCTTAAGTTCTATTTTCTCCACCCTGTCCAGCTGAGGATGGGAGTGACATAGTGGCTTTGGTGGACACCTGGCAGCCAGTCAGGGTCAACCACCACAAGCATCAGCATCCCATTACATCCTACCTCTTCCTGTGCCCATCTTCCCACTTACAGCAGACACAATTCCACACGCATGCTTTATACACCAAGGACTGCAAAAAATAAATCCTTTCTTGCAGGAAGCATGGAGAAGCCTGGAAATGTGGGCTTAACAATGCAAGATCACCCCAAATTTCTCTCCCTCTTTAGCTTCTGTAGCCATTATCCTGCAGCCCTGCATTAACTCCCACACAGGTGTAAGGTGGGAGAGAGGCACAGCCCCGTGCTGGATCTCTAGCCTGGAGGGACAATGCCTGACCTACATCCCATCCCAGGTACCAGACCATCTTTGTCCTGTTCCTTACTGGACATCCCCTTCATTAGGGATGGGCTGTCAGCCCACAGCTCTCAGCCTTGTCCAACTGGCTGCCCGATTTACTCTGCCTGCCCCAACTCAGGGACAGGAATCTATGTCAGACGATCTAAAGTTATTATCTGATTAGCCTATTTGATATTGCAGTGCCTGATTCAATACCCATTGAAATCAAAGGCCCCTTGATCTCAACAGGCACTAAATCAAGCCCTGGCTCCCTCCAGCCGAGCACAACCATCCTGTCTTCCCCAGTTACTCCAGAAGCCCAGGCCACTGCTGCATAATTAGAGGGCACAATGCTGGGTTTAACCCAGTGCACCAACATGGCTTTTCTTATCAGCTGTGAATTTCCCCTTGCTTTGGACTTCGTTCCAGAGGAGTTAAGTGCTATTAAAAGCTTCTGTAACCATAGAATCATAGAATCGTTTAGGTTGGAAAAGACCTGTAAGATCATCAAGTCCAACCATTAACCACTCACATCTGAGGATCTCCAAGCACTGCAGAGACACCAGTGAGTTATGTTAGCAGCTCTCCTAGGAGAGTTTGAGCAGCTTTTAATACAAGCCAGAAACGGAAGCACTGGGTGATTAAATTGGTTCTATCCCAAAATGTCCCTGGGCTCAGTGACCATCTTACTTTCAGAGCAGAAGCAAGTCAGAACTACCCCAAGTCACAGGACTTCAGAGAGCAGGAACCTGGCCCATTGCACACAAACTGCAATTTGAGATGCTATTTATTTTTCTTTTGCTCATTCAGTAGCAGAGCTGCCCGTGTTAGCAGCCACGTCAGTTCTTGGCTCCACATGGACCAGGCTGAAAGACAAAGCAGCAAAAGGAAGAGGAAAGTAGAAAGTGCTCCATACTGTGTAAACAAGGCAGGGATAATTTCTGGGAAGTTGGCACCTGTCCTTGATGTATTCTGAAGCAAAAGGGGACACAAGGTCCCAGCCTTGCCACCCTCTGGAGACATGTTCCTCAGTTCAGCCTTTTGCAAAACAAATTTGAGGCAGCAGGAAGACATCCACCTGTGTCTGGCTACATGGCAATGAGCCTTGGAGTCTGTCTGATCCTAGAACCCCCAAAAGGCAGTAAAAGAGTAGGAAAGGGAGACTCAGAGCTCCCCTCCAACAACATTACCCTGTCCCCATCTTCTAAAATGCCCTAGAACAGGGGCTGGGAAACAGCTCAAGAAGGAATGCTCCTGCCTCCAGCACAAGAGATTCACCATGTGCTGCTCCAGCAACAGCCAAGACAGTAAAAATTATTGCACAAACAAGAAGAGAGAGATGGGGCTGGGCAGCAAGCAGGATACACCCTCCCTCACTAGAACAATCACTTCCTGTTCCACTCTGCCAAGAGCAGGAAAATCCCTTCCATAAATAAAACAAACAAACAGACAAATAAAATAAAATCCTGAGTTTGGGGGAAAGGAGAAAAATCCAGTGCTAAACCAAAACAGCACGTTTCTGGGCCCTGCCAGTTGGCAGCAGGGCTAAGCAGCAGGAGCAGCAAGCAGTGGAGTTCACAGCAATGAGCACTGGGAGCTGTGGGGATGGTGGTTTATAGGCCAAAAAGTGGATTTATAAAAATGGATCTTTAAATATTTGTTCTGACGTTTCTTCAGTCCCATCTGCTGTGGTGGTTAAATGCTCACAGTCTTCACATGTGTCCAGGTCCTGCAGCAATTTGGGGAGAGGGACAGCACTGATTCCCAGCCCAGATCTCCAAGCACAACGCCAACATTTCCATGCAAACCTAGACCCTTCCTACCTGAGCTGTAGAAGAAACAGATGTGGAAAACAGTAACTCCTTTCCCACCTTTGAGAGAAATTATAACACCAAGTTAGCCAAAATCCTCAAATTTGCTCATTTTGGTGATGATGGAAACATCACCTTCTAAACCAGCTAGGCCAGAATAAAGAGTCAGGGGGTGGCAAATTGAGCAAGCATCATCATAAGAGGCAACCCTGTTGTCTGTCCTAGGGGGCTGCAGCCTGGACACAAAGATCCTCCAGGCCACCTCTGGCCACTCCTGGCCCTGGATCAGCCTGAACACCAAAGAGCAGCAGGAAAAGTGGTTCTTACATAGCAGATTTAGCACAACCAGCTTCTCAACCAACTTTCTATATGGCTAAAAGAAACATGACTCCTTAGCAAAGGCTTTTGGCTGGGTTTTCCACCCCCAGTCTTCATCCCTTTCTGTGTACAAGCACTCTGCTCCTCCCAGTACAGAGACCCTCCCAGTGCTTTCAGAAAAGCAGCAGCTGCCAGCATCAGAGAGTCACAGGATGTCCTTTCTCACTCCTGCATGGGATTTTGGGGTGACCAAAGGCAGTCTTTCACAGTGCCCCGCAGCTCTTCTTGTCCATGGACAGCATTCATGGCTGGGAGCAGGTGCCTGATCAAGCCCTTGTGGGGTTTCAGCCTGGACAGAAATGTTGCTTCGATGCCTGGAGCAGGCAGACAGTGCAGGCAGGACATAACAGTCACCTCCCAGGAACAGCTCAGCACCACGCAGGGAGCAAAGGAACATGATTCAGGCACAATTTCTTGCTCAAAATTGGCCTGAGCCTGCCCACATCCAGCCTCTTTTGTAAGCTGAAATCACAGGGTTTCTGAAGCTCCTTCACTCTAGGAAGGCAAACAGCTGCAGCAAGCTGGATTCCTGACCAGGCTGCTGTAGGGCCTTCATTTCCCAACAACTGCCTGTCTCAGGCTGAGAAATGCTGGATGACCTTCCCTTCACAGCACCCAGCCCCACCTGCACTGATCTGCCTTCCCCCAGCACCCTTCTGCAATGCCCACCCCTCCTCCAGCCCCCCAGCACCAAACACACTCCTTCACTTATGGAGAGCCTGAAGGTGCATCCACAGCTCAGGGAAGCAGCATTCAGGCTGCTTTGTTTTCTGTTCTTCTCCTCCTCCTCCTCTGGCTCTTGCTGAGGCACGAGAGCCTTTTCTGCACCCTGCGCTGCTGAGCAGCCTCCACCTCCCCAGCTCTAGAAGTCTTTCCTCTCCCTGCCTTTGCACTGGATCTGCTGAGCAGCTCAGAAGCAGCCTGCATGAAAGGTACTGACAAAATAAAGTTGGATTGTACTGCATTATTGAAAAAGTGACCTCCAGTGGTCAATAAAGCCTTTGCCCACCGTTTCCAGGCAGCGGTGCCTGTTGTCAAGCTCAGCCGCGGTTCAGCAGGACGGCGGCTCATCTCTCCCAGTCCCAGCTCCCACGGGTGGCTCGTTAAAACTCAGACTCTGCACTTTGGTAACGAGGAGCTCAAAGCACTTTAATGCACGGATGCAATCATGAATGCAAACAGGCTGCAGGCAAGAGAGCAGTGTAAGAGCAGGCTGTTCCCCAGCCCTACAGCGACTGGCTTTAGGCGAACGCACAGGGTCTGATAAGACAAGTTGGCAGAAGGCACGGTTCTAGGATGAGGCATTTTTTGGTTTTGCTGCAAACCCTCAGCCACACTATGTGGGGCAAGGGAGAGGGTTTCAAGGGACACCATTACCTGAGCTCAGCATCTCAAGCAGGAGAAGGCTGATGGACCTCATGCAGGCAGCACACAGGTTCCCCTCCAAGATGCCCTCTGCTGTGCCGCAGCATTCCCACTCCTTTCACATTTGATTTTTATGAACAACTACACAAACAGCTCCCTCCCTCCCTCCCCTACACCAGCTACAGAAGGCAGCAGGATCCTGGCACATTTATTTTAACCTTTTGGTGGAATGGCTACCTCCCTCCCTCATTGTGTGGTTCACAGACCCAGAACTGAGAGAGGAATTGCTGTTCCCCTTAGTAGGCACCCCAGCTCTCTCCTCTGGCTCTGCTGACATGGTTCTTGCAGCCAGGAACTGGTACATGGCATCCCTTCCATGAGGGTAGGAGCACATAGCTCCAATTGAAATAGTGATTTCAGTGCTGCTCTCCAGACTTTGGCATCTGGCATGGCTGTGGCTCCAAGGGCAGGACACCTTCAGGCAGAGCCAGGCAGTTGTTTTGTTGTGCAGCACATTGCAAGTTCCCTGAGAAGAGGACCATGACATTTGGTGGGCTAAAATCATAAGGCTAAGCTCCACAGTCTGCAACAAGAGGGGATGAGCCAGGAAGAAGGAAGAAGATAGGACCCAAGCTTTTGGGGTGACAGTACAGCCACGCCCCAGCTGCCTCAAGACTACAAAGCACTTCTCCACCTGCCATGGACGGTGGGCTCACCTCATCAAAAGAGACCTCATACAAAATTTGGCATGGTCCTGACACCATTGTCACAGGCAATGCCCCAGCTATTTGTCCTCCTTAGGCATAGAATACATCAGCAGCTCCTTGCAGTTCTAGGAGCAGGAAGTATTTCCCATTAAACATCTCTGATCTTAACCTTATGGGGCAGTCACAGAAAGGGTGGCTGTTCTGAGCTGTTTTGAGCTCCCACTGGGACATGTTACATCATCTGGTCATAAAACCCCTCTTCTACTTGCTGTTGGCATGGAGTCATTCCTGGTGAAAGCAGCTCTGGCAAGAGCACCTTCCCCTCCCACCCCACAGGATGAGGTGGAGGATGGTGTTGGGGACTGGAATTTCACTTGTCTCTTTACATGGTGCTGAAGTACAAGCAAGACTGAGTGTCACTTCACACATGTGCAGGCATCGCTCAAGGCTCCAGTGAGGTCCAGCAGATCCTCCAGGACCCATCTGGCCACACTCAGACTCACAAAACATCCATTTCTCTCCAGAGACATGAGCACACACTGTGTGAGTCGAGCTTGGGCTTGGGGATGCCAAAGGCAGCCACCACATTCAACCTCCTAAAGCTTTGACTTCAAACCAAAAGCTGAGGCATACAGCTGGGTGGAGATGAGGGATGGGGTGGGATCCTGATGCTGCTTTTGCAGGTCTCATTTGGAGCTGCACCAGCACAAACTTCCACAAACAGGCATCATAACCAACCCTTGTCCACAACTCCATCCCTGGCAGATCAAGTCTATCAGGTGAATCTCTGCCCAAGTCACAGCTTTGCAGCTTCAGGCTTTAGAAGTTTTAAATAATAATAAGTCGTAGCCTTGCTTCTCAGATCAAGCTCCCTTTTGGATCATCCAAGTCCCAGCTGGGAGTGTTAAACCAGACAGGCAGGACCAGAGAACATTCCCATCCTACCTCTGCAAAGAGAAGCCTCTACTCCACACCCTCCCAGTCTGCCCCTGGGGTATCTGTCTGACAGGTGGAGCAAGGCCTTTGTTGTTTAAGGCAGCCTAATCCTGCAGCTCTTACATCAGTGGGGCCAGATCCCAGCTCTCTTGATTTCCCCAGGGTTGGATGGACCCTTCTTGATTCCTCCAAGGCTGGGATGCAGCTGGGAAGGGGGAGTGACTGCAAGGGCCAAAAGAGGGGACACAGTTCAGGGTCATTACACACTGCCAAGATGCAGTAGCTCTTCCCTTTCTTCTGCTTCCCTCCTGCCTCTGCAAACCCCTCTCGGCATCACCAGGTGAGCAAGGCTCAACCCAAAACACGGCTGCAGCAGGGCTGTACCTGCACATGTTCATGAGTCAGAGCTGGCCGGCCAGATAGACACGCACCAAGCCCTCCCCCACAGCCCCTTTAGCTTCAACCTCCTTGACATGCCCTCACCAACAGTTTAAAGAGGGTTCCCCCCTCCACCCCCTTTTTCTTTTCTGCTCTTTTTTGTCTTCACTCCTCCTGGTGGGTGGGGAAAATCCCGGGTGTCAAACTTCAAAAGAGAAGCCTGAGTTCACATTGCATTCAGGTCCAATGCCTGCCTAACCACAGGCTGCTGCCCACACCCACACCCGGGGCGGGCAGGAGCTCGCGTGGGGCCGAGGATGGACCACGCTGCTGCCTCCCCTCCCGAGCCCAGTGCAGCAGGGGACGTCTGTTTGGCTGTCCATGGCTTGTGCACCAGCTAAACCAGAGAGGAGAGAAGGGTTTGGACGTGGAGCACTGCTTGAGGGAGTGCACAGGGCTGGGACTCAGTCCCCTGCCAACAAGCTCACCCTAAAAGCAGCATCCTTGGAATTAATCTCTGTAAGATGGACCCCTTACCTTCTCCCTGCTCAGCACCACCCTCCTGACAGTAACCCTGTCGCCCTACCACACATCCCATGAGACATCTTGGTGGAACAGAACAGCCCTAGGATTCCTCACAGCAAATATTTTGCTTTGTGCATTTGAATTTTGCTCTTGATCTAGTTGATTTTTGCCAAAGGCTGTGCCCACCAACATACTAGCCAGACCAAGGAAGAAACAGATCACAGACCAGCAACACAGGGGCAGAAGATGTTCTCCATGTTGTAGAGCCAAAAAGCAGGAGGCACAAGGAGGCAGCTTGTCCTATGCAAGAGCTTGGGCAGGGATGAAGGCT